>NC_064922.1:920333630-920958630 GCF_023897955.1 Schistocerca gregaria
AGCCTTCAGTGTCGGGTTCTGGTCGTCAGTGCTTTCAGGACATTTATCCGGTAGCCTTTCATCGAAGAGCTGCAGGAGTTTTTCTTTATTACTACTTTCCTGCGTTCGCTTTAGATCTTGCAGCTTTTCTCTGTTTCCTGCGTTGTAAGTGAATGTGAAGTGTCATTAAATGCTGTATCAGTCAGTGGTAGGACCATCAGTCATCATCACTTGTCAGTGCTTTCGTGATCATCATATCGCCATGCTCTCTGGCACGCACAATTACGTTGTCAATCACGTGCCAGAGTTTTGAACGTAGATGTTGCCATGAGGTTTCAAATTTATCCTTCTGCCTGAAGATAATGTTAGTGATAACTAAGTTATGCTCTGAGCATTTCGTGAGCAAAAGAGTTCCATTAGAGTTGTGCTTCCCTACCCGTCTTTTCCCATTAATTTGGGCCATAGGGCTGAGTCTCTACCAAAATGCATTGAAGTGTCTCAAGACAATGTTTTTGTCAGCGTGGGATATTCTTGTTAGAAGTATTGCATGTTGAGGGTAGGCTGCTTCTTTTTAGCCTTGTAAAGTGAGAGTTGGGGGGTACACACTGATATCTGTAACACGTCAGTTATTGGTGAGTTTGAGGCGTAGGCACATGAGTCTTTCGCTTATGACAGAAGTCCGGTCATCAAAGTGAGGAACAAGTTCGTTTGTGATAGCAAAGCCAGCACCATGAATGTGGGGTTCGTGAATTTCTTCTCCTTTCGTTCTTCTTTGATTTGTCCCCACATGGTCTTCTAGGTTCGATCACCTGTTCGCCTTTCTAGTCGATTTACCGTATCATTATCCATTAGCGTTTGGATGTTCCAAATAGGAAAGTCCATCTTTACTTCCTGTCGATAGCACGTGGTGTACCCTCTGAGTTCCGCTTCCCAGTCGGGTTAAAATTTAGGCTGATTATGTTTAGGGCACATTTTATAGCACCCTCCCCCTTCGGGATGAACAGAGCGGTTCCTGAGTAGACCCGCTCAGTAACGAATGCAACACACTAGTTGCTTTAAAGCCTCTCCTCATGCAAATCGGCGAGCTCATAAACTACACGATCATGCTCCCGTAACTTCTTCCCGATCGCCGTAGGACTTGTTCTATTGTGCTATGTTCTTCAGAAGACGCTGTGCCTGATATCGTTTAGTGTGGGAGTGCTGCTGCACAACACCAACGACACATTTCTTAACAGATTCGACAGTTACGATGCCTGAGTTCCGAACACGCTGCAACCTTCGTCCGCCTTTCCACCCACTGGCGAAACTTTGGTTGCCCCCACGCCTAGTCTGCTGTTGAGACTTTACGCCCCTGCCAGCACATCTGCCTTTCTAGGAAGCCGTTGGTGTGGTAGAGGGGATTCTCTACACCAGGAGTATATAGAAGATTTTCTCTCCCTTAGCCTTCGAGAATCCCTCCTCATGCCACAAGACAGTGGATCCCCACCTGTATTACCCCCAGACGGATAGGCTGCCTCTTCTGAAAGCTCCCTCGATCTGAATTCCACATTCCGCGTCTTCTCCGACATTGATGTCTTTACCATACCCTAGCAACGGGGCCCACACGAGGTACTAACACCCAGGTCAGTTGAACCATGGTTTTTTAACGTGTTACTCCTCCACTCCTATTTGCTCAACCGGGCTCTGTTCAGCTTACAATATTTGCTGAAGAACGAAAGTGATGACTTATTTTAGAAACAGATTTACGTTCTTCATCAGTAGAACTTCAATATTTAGCAGATTTTTGCTTTACCTATGTGAAAACGCTACTGTATTTTTGTCATAGTTGTGATTTCCAGGCTTTATGAGTGGCCGCCCCTGGTAGCTCAGTGGTCATCGCGACGGAATATCATACCAAACGGCCTGGATTCGATTCCCGGCTGGGCGGAGGATTTTCTCCGCTCAGAGACTGGGTGTTATGTTGTCATTATCATCATCATTTCATCCCCATCGACATGCAACCCATCGAAGTGGCGCCAACTCGAAAGGCTTGGACTAGGCGAACGGTCTACCCGACGGGAGGCCCTAGCCACAAGGCATTTTCATTTATTTACTAACCGGCGCTAGTAATAGTTCAGTAATCATATACTTGAAGTGTGGTACATATTTACACTTCGTGAATCAAACGAGAGGTGTACGTATCTGGTTAAATTTGGTTAAGCTCCGACTGGATACAGGTAGAACGGTTATCAGACAACGCTTCCTCGTACACAACTGCGTTATATGCTGTTTACCTGACCTTGCAACTAGCAATATCTAATGAGTATACTCTTGTATCGAGCCAGAAGTCATTTTGTGTTTGTCCGTAACAATAACAAGGACACTAAGATGCCATCCTAGGCGGAAGTGATAAACACAGCTCTAGTTAAGATAAGCTTTGACCTCAACAAATTGGCCACCCTCCACCCTCCGGACATAAACAAGCACATAGCTCTCCTATCAGCAACCACAACACAAGAAATGCAGAATAGAACTGGCGAGAAAAATATTTTATTTCGCAAATTGACTAATAAGTTGGTTCGTCCGACAGGACGCATCCTCAGGCGACAGGGAGTCGCCAATTTGGCAATGTGAGGGTGGAATAAAAACTACAGAAGGAGACCAGTACCTGACTACAGTAATCAAACTGAAATGGATGTAGGTTGCAGTAGTGATGCAGAAAGAAAGAGCCTTACAGAAGATAAGACGAGCGTGGAGAGCGTCATGAAATCGTACTTCGGAGTGGAGACCACAACAACAACACCGAAGGCGTTGCTGATTCTTCTGCTAGCCACTTGATGCCACCGCTGCGCCGTTTGCAATGTCACTGGGTTGAGTCTCTCACGATGTAAGACCAACGAGGCCGCTATTGACCCTCTAAATAGTACCAACTACAGTTCACCAACTTCGGTTCTCCATCTAATTGTGTTGTTTCATCGATCAGAGCAAACTTGCATTCTGCAGCCCTGATGGATGCACGGATCTATAACAAGCACTCTGGTTGGTTCCTTCTTTTAGACCCTTGCTGACAGTGAACGTGACTCAAATTTTATCACGATTGATACTTTAGAAAATAGTTGGTGGTAATATCAATAATAATGGCTCTTTTACACTTTTTTAAGTACTTCTACGACTGCCAATGTCCATCCAATATTGTGCTAATCTGGAATAATCAATATAGTCGCTAACTCTTTTAAATACTGAACACGAATGATATTATTTTAGTGGCCGTAACTGCAGAATGCAATAGAACTGCTGTGATTCGTTGCATATAATGCGTGAAGCGAATTAAATGGAGTTCAGTGGCGCAACAGGCAATGGAATACGTTGGTGTGAAGCCGTTGCTTTCCTGAATAGCTACTCATCGATGTTAGTTGCAAATGCGGTTCCAAAAGGTGTAAGGTGTTCTGCCACTGTTGTTTCAGCTTCAACGCCCTTGCTGCTGCAGTCTTGGACCACTCAATAAAGGTGACACGTTGTGTACTCTGACGCTAATTAGAGTTATAGTACGTCTTGGTCGTCGCTTACTGTCTGCTCCACATTGTTGGTGTTTAGCAATATTTACATTTAATGAGACACACTTACTTCTTGAACTGTCAATAGATGTAGGGAAGTATACACACAGTCACCACTTTACTGCCATCACCTACAGCCATGGTGTCATATAATAGTTTGTAAATTGTTTCGTTCATCAGAAATGCTTTCCTATAAGCTTACTTTTAGTGTTTGTTTCCACAAACGAAATTCGTAACTGTGTAAATGAGATATTTTCTGCGCTGTTATGCGTGATAGTTTTCATAAAGGGAGATTTACTTAACTGTGGAGCGCACAAGGTCGTAGAATACAATTCGTTGAGATAAAAGATTCGGACGTCATCTTAGAACGTAGGCTTTCACTGTAATGTTGCAGTATTGGTGATATTTGTATTACTGCCATAAGACCATGATTCAAGGCATGATTCGCTATCCTAAGTTTCGTCTTCCAATGTTGGAGGCATCAGCAGTTACAGACTCATACAAGCTCAGCTAGCCCAACTGTTTATCTGTCCACGCAAGGTGCCTTGGATCACGGCTTAATGACCATAATACAGATATCAGCAATATGATAAATTCATCGCCGGCTCTTTCATTGAAGCCTGTTTCGTACAGATTACACAAAAGTCTCAGCTTCAATCCACCTTTTGCGTTTTCGGAATCTCTCTGCTTCGTGGCTTTTTTGGGTGCTCGTTCTCCCAATGACTTCCCCGAACAGAATTTACAAATGTCTAGCACTGCCCTGGCTGCAATGAAGTGCACAGTAGTGGTGGCGTGGAAGACGAGTATTTGGTTAAATATTCTGTATGTTATGGTTTTAAAATTGACTTACAGACGCACTGTTCATTTTGTCCCTCACATAACTGCCAATATTTTTGAATGAGTTCTTATACAGCTGGAGTAACCTTTTATCGAGATCTGAAGATGGTAATCATGCATACAGAAACCGGTAGTCGACGATTAAGGTTGTTTACAAGCGCTCTTGGCTAAGAAGTTCACCCTCTCTCAAGTACTTACGAAATGGCCTTGCCGCCTGTTTACACCAGAGGGCGCTCGGGCATCTCTGCACCTGCAGACTAGCCACTAACGGTTTTGCTAAAGTTCATATTAACGCTAGTTTGACACAGAGCGAGTTCCGTTAGTTACCCCGGCAAGATGAGGCACGAAATGACCCGGCAACTTCCTTAGCAAGTTGGCGCAGCGTCGCAGCCGAGAGTTAGAGGCGGCCGGCGCCTTCCCCGTATCTCCCGTGCGTCAGCCAGAGCGTGCGACGGAAGCCGAACAAAGCCGGACCGGGCCGAGGCGGCTCTAGGCTTTCTGTCGCGGAACTCCATTTCGGCGGGGCGGAGCGGGATACCTCCGGGCGCAGATTTCATTTGGCTGCAAGCTGCAGGCCGGCCGACATCAAAGACGCCACGCCGGAAGAAATTCTCTCTGCTGCGGCATTGGCAGCCTATTGTGGCGTCACGGGCCGGATATAGGCCCACCGCCTCCGGCGCCGCGGCCTTATTTAGAGTCGAGCTCGTTTCGCGTCTGAAAAGGTGTTTTACTACACTTTCAGCGATTGGGAATCGGAGAGGCTACCTTGAGGCTAACCTTGCATTGGTTTCAGGGAACCGTACATTACAATACACAAATTGTAGTCCGTGGATCACACGAAGATATTCTTATACGTGGAAAGAAGCGAAAGGGTATGTTTTGTCCAAGAATGTGACTTAAAGTTATGGAACGTTATAGTAGGACAGTCATGGCCTGAATTGTGTTAAAATAAGGAAATGAATTTACTGTAATTTGTGCAAACATTAACTTCACTGAAGTTGGAGATGATGCGATACAACTTCATAACCGATTATGGAAGCAAAGTCAATCGTTACACATAACAACAGCCGCTTTGACACAAACCAAAATTTATATCAAGTGAATTGCATTTTAGCCTTACACATAATATATATTTGCGACAATAGAACAACAATGGTGACTGCTTCCTGATTCTTTAGATAGCGTACAATTCTTCCGAAGCTGTATTTTAGGGTCGGCCGGAGTGGCCGTGCGGTTCTAGACGCTACAGTCTGAAACCGCGTGACCGCTACGGTAGCAGTTTCGAATCCTCCCTTGGGCATGGATGTGTATGATGTCCTTAGGTTAGTTAGGTTTAAGTTGTTCTAAGTTCTAGGGGACTAATGACCTCAGAAGTTAAATCCCATAGTGCTCAGAGCCATTTGAACCATTGTATTTTAGGGTTCCTCTAAGGCAACAATGTTTCGCATGTTGAAATCAGTTAATTCATCAACTTACAGTTTCGTACCATGGCTTGAGAACCTATAATAACTAAACACCATAGCAGAAAAACAGGTTTCACAGGGGAATAGGTAATTTTTTAATTCCTAACTTATATCACAGATTAACAAAACAAACTATTGCACAAGACTAAAATTCAATTCAGCGAGTGCTTTAGAATGCAACATTTGTTCAGCAGGAACTGGATGACAAAAGATTATATTTTATGCATAAAACAATAATCCAAACGCAATAGCTCACTTAATGTTACTAAAATAAAAATCATTGTATTAAATTCTCTGTTACATGAGAAGTATTTCAGACTCGCTAAAACTATGATCAGTTTTGGAATCAGTATGAAAAGAGACATTCTACCTATAAATTCATAGTCTTTTTAAATTTTCTGAAACTTAGACCCATTATAATTTTCATGGATGGCAGTCTGGTTTCTGTAAATAATTGATGGCTCAGGTATGGTTGATTTCACATTAATATACATCTAAACAACTTTAATATGGAACAGAAAAACGCTTTTAAGTTAACAAAGTAAACGACCACAGGCCTTGGTAGGCCCTGCGGTACAGTGGAACCTCCATGTCATACTTTGCCAAAAGCGTTATTGGAAATGGTATGGAGGAACGTGACGTCATCATACCACTCTCCTATCCGTTGTAAGTATTCATGATTTGAAGTCACTATTACTCTGTGGGGTAGCTGTTCAGCTGACCTCTCGATGATGAGTCCACACCGTTACAGACCTCCCACCAAGGAAATAACACTCGGAGTACCGGGAATCAAACACGTGTCCTCCGCATGGCAATCATCGCCAGAACTATGGTGGCAGACCTTTTAAGTTAACACCAATGTAAACCCTGGCTGCTTAATTAAATAATTAAATTGTACATAATGAAATAATAAGCAACCAGTTGGATAAAAGAAATTTAAATTCTTTACCGATTTCGGGCACTTGGTGCCTCTCTTCAGAAGGTTATGCCTATCGCATTATTTACGAGTGTCAATAATGAAGCACATACAGCAAAATACCATTGTCCTAAAAATATGCAGGGCCATGCTATTTTGCTGTGTGCACTTTGTCACTCACTCTCGCAAATACTGCGACAGACACAAACTCCTGAATAAGGGCACCAAGTGATCGAAATCAGTAAAGAAATAAAATTTCTTTTATGCAACTGGTTGCTTATTATATCATTACGAACGTCTACAGTTTCTGAAGATTGCTAAAATATAAAACTATATGTTTATATTTAGTTTTGTGATGTCACATCTTTTAAACTGTTTGGGTAAGGGATATCCTTAATCAGATTTTAGAGAAAAGCCATACATCTTTTGATAGTGACTTGATGTTGTGATAGGCCACGAAGACATTCAATATTTTCAATTTTTGTGAATTAAAACAAAATGTGACTGACACCAATGTAAAAACATTTCCAATGTCAAACATAAGTGACTTCCAACAGCTGTATAGAAAATAAATTCTCACCTAACAAGACATATTTTGATTTATCAATATTTACAACGCACATGGTTACAAAAACGTGTTGCATTACTGGATTTCGATACCACTGACCTAGATTCGAATGCAGCCATTAAATTCACTACATTACATGGTCGAAATCCACACGTTGGAATACTGATAGAATATGCCGAATTACGAAGTTGATCAAATAATCGATACTATGTATATTTTTCACAAATCACCAAAAAATGTTCTGGCTCGTTGGTAAGCAGACGTGTACACACCTGTCTGACTATTTTCTATACTAATGTTTATCCCTTTGCAGTGTCTACAAAGGTTATTTACTGTGCTGTCATTGTCAAGGTACGTTTCATTGTTTGAGGTAACGACAAAGGGCATTGTGAGGGCGTGGGTGTATATAGTGAAGCAATTTGAAATATTTCTGTGTAGGATATTTCATAAGTAAAACATTTTACGTCATATAACTCGTAGAAGTAGTCAGCAAAGTCGAATTTCTACAAATGGAAGATCCTCTTACTCATTAGTAAATGCAAATATGCTGAAAAAACTGGTTTCTTTATGTTGATATAATCAATTTCTCTAATTACAGATAGTTCAGTGTTCGTAGATGAACTCGGAAATTAAGTCTATGTTTTCCAATTGAAATTTTTGTCTGTTTGCAATCTCAAAGCTATACGGTCAGTGTCTCTTTGATTTCATTGTTCGAATATCTTACTGTTATAGGTTCTGAGGTTACGTGAGAAATACTGAACTGTTGATATTTCTCTTGTGCCATAAGCTGATATTACTAATTCTTTATTGGCAGAAATTTCATTAATAATACTAATTTTCTTTTTGTTCTTGTATCACACAGTTCTTACAAACCTGACAAGCACGGTATGTCCACGTTTTAAGAGACTGTATTCGATAAAAAAAACCTGTCTACAATATTTCGCTCCTTTTAATTATACAGACCAATCTGTGTAACAACAGCTGACTGGAACTAGTGAGATATCTATACGATTCCACAAAGAATATAACAAAGAAGTAGCTCCTCCTTAGCAACAGTGCAGCAGACCACTGTTTGGAAAAATGCGCTGGTCATTCCCGTTTTCAAGAAGGGTGTTCTACCAGACAAACATAACAAATATATCTCGGATTTCAGTTTGTTACAGAATATTGAAACAACTCTAATGCTCGCATATGATGGCATTTCTGGAGACCAGTTACCTCTTCTGAAGGAATAAACATGGATTCCACAAACAACGATCTTGTGGAACCCAGCTCGCTCTCTTCGTCCACGAGACCCAGAGAGCTGTACGTACCGGTACCCGCATTGATGCCGTGTTCCTTGACTTCGAGAAGGCGTTGTATACCGTCCCGCACTCTCGCCTAATGAATAAAATACGAGGGCACGAGAAGCAAGCTGTAGGATGCCCCTTAATGGATCAGGCGTCCCTTCAGAAAAGAAGCTGCAGGGTATCTGACTGCATGTGGGGCATACACACAAGGGTTTTGTAGTTTAGTCTACTCTCCATCCAGATCAGATTATGATAAATGTAGAAGGTCCTTTAAGTATCACTGTAAGTTTCAAAACAATGTCCTCCTCAGACGAGAGTATTAACTGCTGAAGCAATCGCAACACATTACCAGAAGCACTCCTAGAAGGCAGTGGACTCCACATAATATAAGAAGCGATCAAGAAGATTGCGATTGATGGCCGTAATGTCCAGACCCGGTATGTCAATCAGGCAAAATCAAGCCAATCACGCCAATCAGGCAAATACATCGAGCTGATCTTCCTGGCGACACACCGGGCTAGAGATAGTCAATACCATGTCTTATTGAGTGAAGAAATCCTTAACAGCCTGCCGCACAACCTCGTCCGACATCAATTGTGGAGCTGTCAGTGCCTTTTTTAAGGAACGAAAGGCGTGATAGTCAAATGGGGAGTGATAAGGGCCATGGGGCGTGTACTCGACGGTCTCCCACTTGAGTTGACGTTACCGCATTTGCGATATGGGGCGTGCATTATCATTCCTTGCAGCAATTGTCCCGGACGCCTTAAATGCACGCCTGATTTCTCCAGCGGTGTGCAGTAACGTTCCCCGTGATGGGGATACCAGGGTCCTTGACATCAATAAGTAATGGACCCCGGTAATTAAAGAACGGGGTAACCATTACCTTTCCAGTAGATGGCTGACTTCTGAAATTCTTGAGACGAGAGAACTATGGATGACATCTAAATCTACATGGGTACTCTGCAAATCACATTTAAGTGCCTGGCAGAGGGTTTATCGAACCACCTTCACAATTCTCTATTATTCCAATCTAGCATAGCGCGCGGAAAGAATGAACACATGTATCCTACCTTACGAGCTCTGATTTCCCTTATTTTATCGTGGTGGTCGTTCCTCCCTATGTAGGTCGCTGTCAACAAAATATTTGGTGATTGGAATTTCGTGACAAGATTCCGTCGCAACAAAAAACGCCTTTCTTTTAATGGTGTCCACGCCAAATCCTGTATCATTTCTGTGACACTCTCTCCCATATTTCACGATAATACAAGACGTACTGCCCTTCTTTGAACTTTTTCGATGTACTCCGTCAGTCCTATCTGGTAAGGATCCCATACCCTCTCAGTAGTATTCTAAACGAGGACGGACAAGCGTAGTGTAGGCAGTATCCTTAGTAGGTCTGTAACATTTTATAAGCGTGTTACCAATTAAACGCAGTCTTTGGTTAGCCTTCTCCACAACATTTTCTATGAGTTCCTTCCAATTGAAGTTGATCGTAATTGGAACTCCTAGGTATTTAGTTGAATTTACGGCTTTTAGATTAGACTGATTTATCGTGTAACCGAAATTTAACACGTTCCTTTTAGAACTCATCTGGATGACTTCACACTTTTTGTTATTTAGGGTCAACTGCCACTTTTCGCACCATTCAGATAGCTTTTCTAAATCGTTTTGCAGTTGCTTTGATCTTTTGATGACTTTATTAGTCGATAAATGACAGCATCATCTGCCAACAATTGAAGACGGCTTCTCAGATTGCCAACCAAATCGTTTATGTAGATGAAATGTCATGTGGCTAGGGCCTCCCGTTGGGTAGACCGTTCGCCTGGTGCAAGTCTTTCGAACTGACGTCACTTCAGCAACCTGCGCGTCGATGGGGATGAAATGATGATGATTAGGACAACACAACACCCAGTTCCTGAGCGGACAAAATCTCCGACACAGCCGGTAATCGAACCCGGGCCCTTAGAATTGACATCCTGTCACGCTGACCATTCAGCTACCGGGGCCGGACATAGATGTAGATAAGGAACAGCAAGGGGCCTCTAACAGTACCTTGGGGAACGCCAGAAATCACTTCTATTTCACTCGATGACTTTCCGTCAGTTACTACGAACTGTGACCTCTCTGACAGGAAATCACAAATCCAGTCACATAACTGAGACGATACTGAATAAGCACGCAATTTCACTACGACCTGCTTGTGTGTTACAGTGTCAAAAGCCTTCAGGAAATCCAGAAATACGGACTCTATCTGAAATCCCTTTTCAATAGCACTCAACACTTAATGTGAATAAAGTGATAATTGTGTTTCGAAGGAACGATGTTTCCTAAACCCATGTTGACTGTGTGTCAATAGACCGTTTTCTTCGAGGTAATTCATGATGTTGGAACGCAGAATATGCTCCAAAATCCTGCTGCATATTGACGCTAACGATATGGACCTGTAATTGAGAATATTATTCTTACTACCTTTCGTGAATATTGGTTTACCGGAGCAACTTTCCAGTCTTTGAATACGGATGTTCCGTCGAGCGAACGGTTGTATATGAGTGCTAAGTATGGAGCTAATGCATCAGCATACTCCGAAAGGAACCCAATTGGTATACGGTCTGGGCTAAAAGACTTGCTTCCATTAAGTGATATAAGTTGCTTCACTACTCCGAAGATATTTACTTCTACATTACTCGTATTGGCAGCTGTTCTCGATTGGAATTCTGGAATAATTACTTCGTCTTCTTTTGTGAAGGGATTGCGGAAGCTGTGTTAAGTTGGTAGGTTGGTTGTTCGGGGAAGGAGACCAGACAGCTTGGTCATCGGTCTCATCGGATTAGGGAAGGATGGAGAAGGAAGTCGGCCGTGCCGTTTCAGAGGAACCATCCCGGCATTTGCCTGGAGTGATTTAGGGAAATCACGGAAAACCTAAATCAAGATGGCTGGACGCGGGACTGAACTGTCGTCCTCCCGAATGCGAGTCCAGTGTCTAACCACTGCGCCACCTCACTCGGTGCCGTGTTCAGTAACTCTGTTCTGACAGCACTGTCTTCGATAGTATCTCCATTGCTATCGCGCAGAGAAGGCATTGATAGTTTCTTGCCGCTAACATACTTCACATGCGAACAGAATGTCTTTAGATTTTCTGCCAGGTTCAGAGACAAAGTTTCGTTGTGGAAACTGTTATTGGCATGTCGCATTGAAGGCCGCGCAAATTTTCGAGCTTCTGTAAAAGATAACCAATTTTGAGGATTTAGCGTGTGTTTAAATTTGGCATGTGTTTTCGTTGTTTCTGCGACAGTGTTCTAACCCGTTTTGTGTACAAGGAGGATCAGCTCCATCGTTTCTTAGTTTATTTGATGTGAATCTCTCAAATACTGCCGATAATATTTCTTTGAATTTAAGCAACATCTGGTCTATACTTATGGCATTAATTTGGAGTGAGTGGAGATTGTCTCTCAGGAAGGCGTCAAGTGAATTTTTATCTGCTTTTGTGAATAGGTGCTGGCCGGAGTGGCCGTGCGGTTCTAGGCGCTACAGTCTGGAACCGAGAGACCGCTACGGTCACAGGTTCGAATCCTGCCTCGGGCATGGATGTGTGTGATGTCCTTAGGTTAGTTAGGTTTAATTAGTTCTAAGTTCTAGGCGACTGATGACCTGAGAAGTTAAGTCGCATAATGCTCAGAGCCATTTGAACCCTTTTTTGTGCATAGGTCTATTTCTCGTTTATTTTTCGAGGATTTGGGGATTACAATATTCAGTGTCGTTACTACAACCCTTTGTTCACTAATCCCTGAATCGGTTTTGATGCTCGTTATTAACTCAGCATTATTTGTTGCTAAGAAAATGGTTCAAATGTCTCTGAGTACTATGGGACGTAACATATGAGGTCATCAGTCCCCTAGAACTTAGAACTACTTAAACCTAACTAAGTTAAGTACATCACACACGTCCATGCCCGAGGGAGGATTCGAACCTGCGACCGTAGCGGTCTGACTGAAGCTCCAAGCAACGCTCGGCCACAACGGCCAGCCTCTTGCTGAAAGGTCAAGTGTGTTTTCACAACCGTTTACTATTCACATGGGCTCATGCACTAACTGCTCGAAATAATTTTCAGAAAATGCGTTTAGCACAATTTCGACAACACTGCATTGTCGACTGTTCGATTCTGGTTACTCCTGTGGCACCAGTTTCTGTCGCCTGTAACAATACGCTCAAGGAACTTGTTGCCTTCACCACTGAAACGCATCAGGTGTTTCAGGCAAACAGCCATCAGCATTTGCTTCTTATTCAGCTTTCAACGCCCGGGGTACGCACTGGCAGCAAACCTAACTCCTGCTGGACAATATGTTGCACGTAACCCGGCTGTTTTCGAGATCCTATGCTAGCGCACGAATGGTTATGAGCCGAACCGCTCTAATCACATCACCACCTGCCAGCTTGTTGTTTGTAATAGATGAGACTGGCCGCCCAGACCGACCGCCGCATTCTGTCTAAACCCGACCAGGATGGAAATAAACCCACGTTGTTCAACAGAGGTTTTACAAATGTTTCACATTATCATCGTAACGCGAAGTGCATGATTTTAGTTAATCACTTTCTGCCTTTAAGCAATTAGAGACGAGTCACGTGATTTGCTGTGATACTCGCAAGCCTATACTCTAGACGATGGAATCTGTAGCACTTAATCACCGGCCAGCCGTGCAACGGATAGGACCAGTATTACGCGGACAGATAGCAGTGGTAGTACCCTCCTCCCCTCGCATCCCCACTGCCCACAACTCCAACCCCCACCATCCATCGGCCACCGAGACCGACTGCCGCTGGAGGCTCACTGCGCTACGCCACTGCTGCGCCGTTGATTATTCTGACAAATGGAGGCAGTCCTGCGCTCCAGCTAGCCGACATCGCCTTCCTTCCGTGTCCAGTGGCACAGACGGAGTGCGCGTAACGGCCAGACTTTCGTCTTTACTGGAGAATCGAGAAAGAAAGTGTACCTAGTCTACCTGCCTGAATTTCATTGCTTGAGAGAAGACACTTCTGTTCATTATTTACATTTGGTAGTGAGGGACGGGCGTTTGTGGGACGTCTTCTCCTGATGTCAGAACAGTTGTTAGCAACACTGTTACCTTGTTTCTGTTTGATCAGGTTCGACGTGTGACGAAATTTTCTTCCAATGCTCTCCACAAAGACCTCATTTCGATGTACATTGACCGGAGAAGTTGCAACACCAAAAAAAATGTTAACATGGAGTAATGAAATTTCAGGAATACACCCGACTAGGTAACATATTTAAGTGATTAACATTGCAAGACTACTGGTTAATCTAACGTCCAGATAAGCCACGGTAAATGTGAAATTCTGGTAAAAATTACCGGTGTAACCACCAGAATCCTGAAAGCAAGCATGCAAACCTGAATGCATTCTGCTGCACCGTTGCCGGACGTGAGCTTGTGGAATGCAGGTCAATGCCTGATGCACTTGGTCGGTGAATACAGGGACAGTTAATGCTATTTGTGGATAACGCGGGAGTCCGACTTTGTTTCGTATGTGCTCGATTGGATACAGATCCGGTGATCGAGCAGGCCAAGCCAGCATGTCGATACTCAGCAGAACACGGTGGGTTACTAAACCGGCAGCACAACAGGTTGCATCAACAGACTGACGTCCAAAGTTGCAGTAAGGGTGCATGGGATAACCAAGAGGGTGCACCTGATATCATACTAAATCGCACCCCAGACCATAAATCTAGGTGTAATTCCAGAGTGTCGAACACGCAGATAGGTTGGTTGCAGGCCGTTAAGTGGCCTCCTCCTAACAAACACACGGCAATCACTGACCCCGAGGCTGAACCAGCTTTATCAGGAAACACAACGGACCTCGAGCCTCCCCCTCCACAGAGCTCTCGCTTCACACCACCGAGGTTACAAGCTGTGGTCGCTTGAGGTCAGTGGACTGCAGGCTATAGGGTATCTGGCTCGAAGCCATACTTAAGTAACAGATTTTTAACAGCTCCTTGTGTCACTGTGGTGCCAACTCCTGATGTACATGCAGTACGATGCACCAGCGGCTACATTCCTATGAAACCTTTCTGCAAAATCGCAGAAGAAACATCCACTTTCTTGTAGCCCTATTAGACGACCTTGTTCAAACTCAGTGAAGTGCCAGTGAGATCGACTCACCACGCCCAAAGATAACTTACGCTCACTACCGTCCAGCTTGTATTTACAGCAATCTGATTTGCATCCTCATAGTAGCGATGGTAGTGCCAATGTTATGCGACTGGCACGAAATTTGAACAGACATCATCTTTCGGATGTGTAATTACCACTACCAACTTTCGTTTGTCTCGTGCAGTTCTTCCTTGGTGCTGCTGTTTTTTCCTCTCAGCGTCTTTATTTGTTCTGAACGTAAAAATTGGGAACGGATTTTTAGGGAAGGCCTCTGCTTTTTGACCATGTGCTATGTATGACACGCCATACGCCACATGTAGCTGTAGCATTAGGGCGAGTGTAGACGTGTTATCGCAGCAGTACGTTAAAGAGAGGTGTGCAGTGTACATGACGGCACGACGCAAGTTTACCAGTTTAGAGTGAGAGATCACAATCGGTTCAAGACGCATTGGGCGTAGCGCGTCAGACGTTAAAAAATTCAAGCTTTCAAGGGTAATACAGTCTCAGGTGAATCTTCAGTATCTCAGACAGGATGTTTTCACAAGCATGAACCACAGTACAAGACGGCCACAAGTGTTTGACAGGCAAGCGTCATGTCACTTCCGCTGTCTCGTTGGGCTGAGCAACTGCCTCCTATGACTCAAATTTAAATGTGTCGTGCCTGGTAAACATTTATATCAGCACACGCTTCAGCAGCTGACTGCCGACTTATGTTCCTTCAGCCTCTCATTACTACTGAGCACTCACTGTGTTTGGTGTGCCATGTTTTAGCTGCTTCCTTGTCTTAGCTGCTTCCTTGTCTTAGCTGCTTCACCCTATGGAATGACATCCTTGTACTTTTGACGGCTGCTATCGCTTTCACATGTTGGATGTGAAGACCCCCCTCCACTCCTTAGAATTTCAAGGGTTAACTCACAAATTATAATCAAGTGGACAACCCAAATTGTGTGCCAGGTCAAGTACGGATCATCCTTCTAGAGACTGCAAACCTCACTTTTGCCCTAAATCGGCAAAGCGTGCACCTATCAGCACTGGACGGCAGCCCAGAGACTGGTGGGATGGTGGCCGGACCTGTCGGCTCTCGCAGTCTTCTGAATTGTGTGGATGATATTTTTTGGAAAGTCAGATGGTATGTCGCCAGACTCATAAATTTTACACACGAAAGTGGTCGTTTTATTGCCAATTCCCCCAATGATTTTAGGAATGCTGATGGAATGTTATCAATCCCTTCTACCTAATTTGATCTTAAGTCCTCCAAAGCTCTGTTAAATTCTGATTCTAATACTGGATTCCTTGTCTCTTTTAAATCGACTCCTGTTTCTTCTTCTATCGCATCAGTCAAATCTTCCTCCTGATAGAGCCTGCCAGTGTACTCTTTCCAACTATCCGCTCTCTCCTCTGCATTTAACAGTAGGAATACCATTACGCTCTTAATATTACGACCCTTGCTTTTAATTTCACCAACGGTGGTTTTGACTTTTCTAGATGCTGAGTTTGTCTTTCCAACAACCATTCCTTTTTCGATTTATTCACATTTTCATGCACACATTTTCATGCACCTATTTCGTCTTAGCTTATCTGGACTTCCTATTTATTTCATTCCTCAGCGACTTGTACTTCTGTATTCCTGAATTTCCCTAATAATTTTCATACGTTATTCTTTCATCGGTAAGCTGAAGGATTTCCTCTGTTACCCACGGCTTCTTCGCAGTTACCTCCTTTTTACTTAGGTTTTTCTTTCCAACTTCCGTGATTGTCCGTTTTAGAGAAGTCTATTCCAGCTCAACTGTACTGCCTACTAGGCTGTTCTTTGTTGCTGCATCTGCAACCTTAGAGAACGCCTGAGTGTCTCGTCATTCCTTAGTACTTCCTTACCCCACTTCTTTGCGTGTTTATTCTTCGTGAATAATCTCTTAAACGTCAGCCGACTCTTCATCACTACTATATGGTGATCTGAGTCTATATCTGCTCCTGGGTACGCCCTGCAGTCCAGTACTTCGGAATCTATGTCTGACCATGATGTAATCTATCTGAAATCTTCCCTTATCAGCCGGTCTTTTACATCTCATTCTCTGGTGACTCTTGAACAGGGTATTCGCTATTACTAGTTGAAATTTATTACAGAATTCAGTCTTTCTCCTCTCTCATTACTTGTCCCAAGCCCATATTCTCTTATAATCTTTTCTTCTACTCCTTCCGCTAAGACTGCATTCGCGTCTCCCTTTACGTACTGAACTACTCTTTCAGTATCCTAGCACACTTTCTCTATCTCTTCATCTTCAGCCTTAGACTTCAGCATGTATACTTGAACTATCATTGTCGACGTTGGTTTGCTGTCGATTCTGATAAGAACAACTCTATCACTGAACTGTTCACAGTAACACACTCTCTGACCTACCTTCCTGCTCATAACGAATCTTACTCCCGTTATTCTATTTTCTGTCACTCTATACTCATCTGACCATATATCATTGTCATATTTATATTTCACCTCTATCACCCCTACTGTATCTAGATTGAGCCTCTGCATTTCCCTTTTAAGATTTGCTATCTTCCCTATCAATTTAAAGCTTATGACTTTCCGCCGGCCGGAGTGGCCGAGCGTTTCTAGGCGCTACAGTCTGGAACCGCGCGACCGATACGGTCGCAGTTTCGAATCCTGCCTCGGGCATGGATGTGTCTGATGTCCTTAGGTTAGTTAGGTTTAAGTAGTTCTAAGTTCTAGGTGACTGATGACCTCAGAAGTTCAGTCCCATAGTGCTCAGAGCCATTTGAACCATTTGAACATTCCATGCCCTGTCTCGTGGAACGTTATCCTTCCGTTGGTTATTCAGACTTTCTCCCATGTTCACCTTACCCTTGGCAGTCCCTTCCCGCAGAGTGTAGTGGGGGACTATTCAGGAATCTTTTGCCAATGGAGAGATCATCATGACAGTTTTACATTACAGGCCGCATTTCCTGTGGGTATGCCTACACGTTAGTGTCTTTAATGCAGTTGTTTCCATTGCCGTCTGCATCCTCATGCCGTTGATCATTGCTGATTCTTCCGCCTTTGCGGTCAGTTTCCCACCCAAAGGACAAGAGAGTGTCCTGCCGTTGGCAGAATGAGAATGACAGTGATAAAAAGGAAATGGCAGAGGTCACTGCATTAATTGTTAGTTCATATCACAGTGTTTTGAAAGGAGGATGTAAGATGAACATCAACAAAAGCAAAACTAGGCTAGTGGAATTTAGTTGAATTAAGTCGGGTGATGCTGAGGGGATTAGATTAGGAAATGAGACACTGAAAGTAGTAAAGGATTTTTGGTATTTGGGGAGCAAAATGACTGATGATGATCGAAGTAGAGAGGATATAAAATGGTAAGGTAAGCGTTTCTGAAGAAGAGAAATTTGTTAACATAGAGTATAGATTTAAGTGTCAAGAAGTCGTTTCTTAAAGTATTTATATGGAGTGTAGCCATCTATGGAAGTGAAACATAGACGATCAATCGTTTGGATAAGAAGAGAATAGAAACTTTCGAAATGTGGTGCTACAAAAGAATGCTGAAGATTAGATGGGTAGATCACAAACTAATGAGGAGGTATTGAATAGAATTGGGGAGAAGAGAAGTTAGTGGCACAACTTGACTAGAAGAAGGGATCGGTTGGTGGGACATATTCTGAGGCATCGAGGGATCACCAATTTAGTACTGGAGGGCAGCGTGGAGGGTAAAAATCCTAGAAGGAGACCAAGAGATGAAACACTAAGCAGATTAGGAAAGATGTAGATTGCGGTAGGTACTCTAATAGATTAGTTCTTGTATCGTGAGAATGACACTAGCTTCTTGTTATTAATAATACATATAGCACCCTAAGCATTAAGATGATCAGATGGAGCCAGGATGTAACCCAGTAGATGAAAAGCACCGGTATACGACATCGAGTAATTCGTAATGACTTTCAAGCGTAGATGATGTATGTATCATTTACAGGATAGAGTAGCACGGAGAGTTGCATCAAACAGGTCTAAGGACTGAAGACCACAACAACAACAACATGACAGAACATGGCGAAATTTTGTCTGTATTAAAGATCTGTCGATGTTTGTATTGCTAAATGGAAAAGTTTATTATCAAAATGTTAATTGATATTAGTGGTAACTAAAACTCATTGTGACTGAGTCCCATACTCAACCCTAAAGACATTGTCCCTTTGATAACTGTAACATATTACGAGGGGGAGTCAAATGAAAACTTTACATATTTTTTTAACTATTATTTATTGTGCGAAGTGGAACAAAGTTGTATCAAGTTTCTACATGATCTCTCCCACGCTTAGTGCAAGTCCTCTAGCGCTTACAAAGTGCATAAATTCCTTTAGAAAAAAATTCTTTTGGTAGTTCACGCAACCACTCCATGCACCGCTTGGCGTACCTCTTCATCAGAACGGAACTTCTTTCCCCCATTGCCGCTTTGAGTGGTCCAAACATATGGAAATCACTTGGGACAAAGTCTGGTGAGAATGATGGTTGAGGAAGTAAAACTTAAATGTGGAACTGTGAGGATAGAACGACCAGCCATGAGGCGTTACAGTAGGCAAATCAGACACCACCATTCAGTCGATGCTATCCTTTCAGTAATTCTTACATATGTAGGCAGTATAGCTGATGACACACCATGAAAATATTTAGATTAGTTCTTGTACCGTGGCAGTGACACTAGTTTCTTGCTATTAATAATACATATAACAACATAAGCATTAAGATGATCAGATGGAGATAGGATATAACCCAGTAGCAAAAAAGCACCGGTTTATGACGCCGAGTAATTCGTGATAACTTTCAAGCGTAGATGATGTATGTATCATTTACAGTGCTTTCAAACGTGAGCATAAATTCATCTACAGTAACGCAATTGAAGTGTATGTATGAAATGTAAAAAAAACAAGTATACTGCTTTACAGCTAAGAGAGAACATAAACTCGTAAGAACTGAAATTGGTGCTATAGTTATCATCGAAGAGATTGATCCCACTGCTTTTCACTTTCGCTTTTTTGTAATCACTTCTAATCGCGTCTTATCTTCAAAGATAGCAGATTTATCGTTTAAGTGAACACGGTTATTGTCATCTTGGTAGACGAAAGTGTCCAAAGTACAATCATGCTGAAGCTGTAGAAGAAAAAGCTACACTTGGTCATTGCGATTGCTTAAATAAAATACTTTGTTTATGCACACAGGAATTGTAGCGAGTGAGGAAAAGCCATGGCACGGAGAACAGTACCAAACCATCATAAACCATATCTAGTCTGATCTGCAGTCTCCACACATTTCGGTTGAGACGTCCCATGGGGCCGCTGGAGTACTCCACGTCTTATCTTCGAAAAGAGGCAAATTCACGACTCATCATACGATACCAAAGGCCACCAGTTGGCTACTACCCACTTTTGTATCGTATGTAGGCAATAGAAGAACTGTTGCTATGTTTATCGCTGTAATCAATGGGATTTTGACAGATACCCGCTCCCAAATGTCCACCGCATGTAGTTCTCTTCATAATTCTGGTACACCTGCAACTGTATTTAGTGACTGCAGCAATTCCTGTCATACTTGAAAACTCTTGTTATGGTGAAGGACTTTCTTTGGCTACGTTACTTTCCCTCTAAATATATCGTTCAGTTCGCGTTGATCGACAAACAAATCGGCCAACTTCATTTAGGGTGTGGTCATTGGCAAGATCAGATGTGATAATTCCCTTCTTCCATTCCCCTTTCCTCTGTTTATTCCACACTACCGACTGGCCCATACACACCACTTCACTGCCATGAGCTTCGCGATCTGTCAAGTGCCGCATCGCTGCGTGGTAACCAATTTACCACATTCACTGCGTTCCAAAGCGACCAGTGGGGCCTTTTAATGGGATAACTATAATATTGTGTGGTGAGCGTATAATAAGTATTCTGTTTAAATCGTATACTAATTATAAAAGAACAAAAATTGATTTATTTCTATTAATATCAATTTAGATAGGATGTTCCTTTCTTGTGGCTATTGCATTGATGTGTTGTTTTAACTTCGGCGCGGGTCTGTGAAAATTTAACCTTAAAAGTGTGGACAGATCATATTACATGGATGTGTTTGTAGCTACCGCTTGAGTGCACAATATGGCTATCTTTGATTTAATTGTTTGCGGGCGACTGAAATTAATTCATACGCTTTGATGAATGAAATAGCAGGACAGGCTCGATATAAATTAATCACTGGATTAATAATGATACGCTTCTGTTCGCTTTGTGCTCTAAATAATCACGCAAATGAAGGCCTAACTTCAATACGGACGTAATTCGACGGGTTTTAGCCACTTTTTTTAGAACTCTGAAATGCATTCTGAAAGATTTCTTAGCCGAGAGCGACACATGTTTATATTTCACTGTTTTTTTTTTTTCACCTGTGTGGTCTCATGGGGTGATGCTTCAATTTTTCCTAAGTCCAGTGCTCACGGGGATAAAAACTTTGCATCTTTGATACAAAAGTGCATCTAGGGTGTTTTTAGGCTGTGTCCAAGACGTTGTTTGTTGCATTGACCTACAGAGTTTGCAATGCCACCTGACGTGGGATTTTTACAAGTTTGGCAATAGTTTCAGCGACAAGCGACAGCTACATCCTGCTATCTGCATACCTGTACGTTATGTACTCGAATTAGACGACGTCCAAGGTAAAAGTCTGTTGTTTGTACGTGAGATGTCCCATGAGCAACGCATGTATAGAAAGGAAAAAGGTAAGCTCTGGCCACGTTTATAAGAAAATAAATGCATCCACCATTGACGTGAGTAGCAATCCACACTTTAAAAGCCGAATATTATATAACGTTTATTAACTTGTCCTGGAGTGATGTCAAGGTCTCTCACTACTGTTAAAAGGCTACGACCACTCGATCGGCGTTAAGTTGCAGATTTGACAAATAGTAATTTCCTGCATTACTTAACGGCTCAGACGTATTATCCGTAGCTCCACAATATCATCTTTCACCGTCTTAGCATTGAACTACTATAAAAATATTAAAAATAAGCCGTTCCTAATTGCCACTGCAAATCACTTTACCACCACAGTAAACATTACGGGACAATTCGAGAAATTATCTCACCACGATATCATCACTAAGATATCAAGGAGACTGTGAAAGATCACAGTTTTCACCTCAAATCATCAGAAATCACTTGACCAGAAATTTCTATCTGCTAAATTCGATATTCATGAGATACTAAAGGGCATACACACACGCGCGCACACACACACACACACACACACACACACACACACACACACACATGGCACTTTTCATAGTGACTGGTTACTCTTTTTCGTTGTTTGCGAGAATTAAACCCTTGTTTTGTAGCCACAGTCTCACAATGCCAGTTTTCCACGAAACTGGAAGCTACTACGGTTTCACGTCTAACTAAGAGTTGAGCTGGAACGTCTGCCTACTGGTGTGCCACGTGTTTCACATGTTCCAATATGGTACTGTCACAGTCATACCCAAATAACGCTGCGTACTCTGGTGAATCACGAAGACATCTTGACCTATGGTCAAAAATACATTTGCTTCTCTAATTTACATATCTCCAACTATTGAAAGTATGTCATAGGTAACAAAAAGTGTAATACCTTATTTTGATAACAGGAGGTAATGTAAATAGTAACTCTGGAATTTGGAAGCGAATAATTCGTGAGAACTGGAAAATGCTTTTCGTCAATTGTGTCTATCGTGAATGCGTTCCTACGAACGCGTATATAGTGTAAGCCATAAAGTCTGCATATATTCCAACCAGCATTGCGTAGCGGCGTAATGAGTTCTGGGAGATCAAAACGCGGTAGCAGGTAGTCTGCACAAAATGCCCGCTATAGCAGGTGAATGTACACGCTACCGTGGAAGACCTTGAGTCGATAGGACCTACATCAGGATGTGATCAATTGATACATAGGATATGTCCGATCAACCCACGTCACTTTTTAGTCAAGTTACACAATAATGCTATTTGCTCCTCACTTCCATTCAGCACTTCTTCATTATTTTTTCGATGTCCCCACCTACTCTTCAGCATTAATATGTTTCCCCAGGTCACCGAGGCTTCTGTTTACTTCCTGTCTGCACGCGTTGTGTTCCAAATTATAGCTTCACAGCCATATTTAAAGACTTTCTCTAAGCCCTTTTTCTTATCAGGTCATCACAATTATAATTAACATGAAATTAAATAATAATTAATATGTGAAATATTGATCTTATCTTTAAAAAACGGCAGCTGTCATAAACATTGTACTAAGACCAGTGTAAAATAAAAGAAAGAGAGCAAAGATCTTCAGGTGTGCTCTGTTATCGACCATTTCATTTTCATTCGCGATTTTACGTGAGCTGTTGCACTGTGTTTTGTAGATACTTGTGTGGAACAAGTAAAGTGAAAGAGTTTAGATTTAACCTGATTTTATTCTTCAGATTTTCCTTCCCAATTAGTTAAAGATGAAAGTTAAACTACTACAAAATGTGAGATAATTGAATACCGAAACTTTTGAGTGTATTGTTTAGTTCAAGTTCCCAATTACAGCAGTAGTAACTTTCATTCATTAAATACGATAGAATCTGTAGCCAATTTCGTTTGTTCAGAAGTCTGATCGTCCGTTTGTCCTTTAAGATTTATACAGTTAAAGTCAGTGGTAAAGCAGTCACATATTAAACCAAACGAATTGTTTCCAAGCAAGTTATGTGAAAAATTAAAATGAAAAATTAGGGCGTTTCTATTATGAAAGTAATAGCATAGTATTGCTAAGGCTTTTCATTAATTTGAAAGTTTTTGAAAGACACAATTTTGTGACTATGTCAAAGGTAATTTTTGGGCCACCAGTTTTTACGTTTATTGTTGCCACAAGTGAAGTAAGCAAACAGTTGTATTTTAAGTGCCAATTGAGATTTGAATTAATTAAATCCCAATTAAAAACAGGAAGTAAAGTTAAAATTAAATGTGGTGACGGGAAAACGTTTTATTTTATTTTCATATTCTGTTTGAGACAACACTGTTAAAAACAATGAAGTAACCATGAATTTATACTTATTTATAGAAACAGTGAAGAAATAACTGTCCGGAAATTAAAGATTATGTCTTAAGTACATTGATCAGTCAAAATAATATACCACCTGCTAAACAGCGTATTGGTCCACTTCTGTAACTCAGTACAGCTACGATTCTCCGTGGTATGGATTCTTCAAGTCTTTGTAGATTTCCGGAGATATGTGACACTAGAAGTCACCGCAAAGCTCACGCAATTCCCGAAAATCATTGTACGCAGTCTTAGCTGGCACGTGATAGCGTCACTGACGTGTAGCATCGGTTACAGACTAAAAAATCAACGTGAGTTTACTATTGTTACGGTGCTCTCTTATTTCCAAGTCCGTAACGATCTTAGTGCTGAGTTTTCACTCAGACAGCGCTTTGGCATTAGGCGGTTGTTTCCGTGTGTGATCGCTGGCTGGAGCTTAGCTGGAGGCGTGTGAGGAGGAAAGAGGTGGCTGCCCTGGCGTGGAGACAGTTCGGCTCGGCCGGGGTTTTTTGCGTCTGGACGCCGAGTGGGGCCCGATGGGGAGACTGCACTGTCATTTTACGTTTAATAGTGTGGACACAGGCGTGGTGTGCCGTTTAACTTGATTCGCAAGGGGAGAAAAATCTCTCCTGTTGTAGTTTGTCGAGCTTGAGTTTGAAATGCCTTCTATGTGCGGCGGGATGTCATTTTGTCCTCTCGTCTCTCCGTCGCTGGGATTGCTATCCTCGATTACCGTCCCATGGATGTATATCGAAATGGTACGCTGCTCACCGTGCTCTACTAGACGCTGGTGATGGAAGTGCGTCGTTCAGCGGCACGTTAGTCTGGGAGCTTTATGTTTTATCTTCAAGTGCATAAGTCTTCGAGTGGCGCTCCTTAGAGTTTGGCTTGCGCAGTTAGATTGGAGTTTACTTTGTCTTGTGGTGCTTCCGCTTTCAGTTAACGAAGGTTAAGCTTGATTCGGCACCCCGTACGACGCTTGGCACCTCAGCAGGCGGGTCGGAGCCACCTTCGTGACCTCCTTTGGACTGAGAGGTCTTGTGTTTTGCATATTGTTCTTAAATTGTGGTTTTGGTATTAAGTTGACTGAGGTTTCTTATGGATTTCCCGGCATTATGTCTGTTGTCCGGCCCGGGCTAGGTCTCGTTATTTTAAAAGTCGGTCCTTGTTTTAGCTTAGTACGATTTTGGTTCACTGCCTGGTTGTTCTGGTAGTACCCCGGGTCGCTGTGGTTGCGTTGCATTCTGTACGGGGCTGTGTGCTCGGAGCCGTGGTGTACCATTTGACGGAACTGCTTCACTGGGAAGTACTGATCGGGCCATTCTTGGTGCTCTGCTCTTTGAAGTGATTTTATTATTAAAGTAACATTATCACTTAAATGATTTAATTCTTGATGCGTTAACTGCAACTTGGGTACTGAGAAATTTAGTAGTGTAATTACGGAAGATTTAATAGTGGCACATGCCCCTTTACCTGTTTCGTAATCTGTCAATTATGGAAAGACCTTTAGCTCATATGATTTGATTTTCTTAAATTATTATATTTTTATGTCATGTTATTGTTTTTATTTAATCTGCTGATCACTGGTGTACTGTTCCGAGTATTAAAATGTTTCAGGTAGCTATTACTTGGGTGGACCGCGCGGAACCGCAACGGAGAGAGTAGTTGCGTGTCTTAAGTGTCCGTTGTTGGCGCGGCCTGGTCTCCGTTGTATGTTTTGGTGCACCTGAGTTAAATATTGTGTTGCCTCCTCCCTTGCTTCCCCGTCTCATAAACATTTACTTCAAGACATTTTAGATAATTTTATGCTAGTATTATTAAAATTTCTTACATTGGTAAAATTGTGCGGCCTTCATTGTGCACACTGTTTGTCATAGCGGAGCTGATGTGCCATTGTAATTTCTTAAACTCCATTGTGTGTGCTCTTCGTGATATATATTTTTTGTCATAATAGATCTGAGTAGAGCAATTATAATGTCTCATATATCATGATGTCCGTGGGTAATGGTGCAATAAATGGGTGATTGTTATTACTGTTTTTGGCACCATTCATGCTTCCTTTCTTGTCCCATTTGGTACGCTATCCTCGATCTTGAGTTGGTAATCCACATCAACTATCATCCTGCTCAAACCACTGTAACACAATTCTGGTCTTATACAGCTGGAAGATGCCATCCCGGTTGGAGAAGACATCAGACACGCAGTGATGCAGCTGGTCCTCAATGATGTTCGCGTAGTCCACAGCTGTTGTTGTGCTTTCGATTAGTGCCACAGGACCCGTGGAGGCGCAGCTGAACATCCCCCCATAGTATACTGCTGTTCCCATCGGCCTTTGTCCCAGGGTTGGTGAATGTTTGGAGGAGCCGACCGCCTTGATGATGGCGTAACCGGACACATCCAACGACACGATGTAAAAAGAAGAGTGATTCATCCGAGCATTAATGCATTTACAGCTCACTCTAGACGAACCTGTGCTCAGTGTCATTGGGTCTATCTGAGAACAGGAGTCATCTTCTGTGGAACTTTCAACAACGTGCGCTGCACGGCGTACCTCTGAAACGTGCCTGCATCGGCCCTGAGCTCTGGCATCAGGTATCACTGATCGACGCTTATCCTGGTTTGCAGAGCTGGAAGGGCTCCGAACCCCACGTTCTGTGATGAGAAATGCACGTCCAACGCTTCAATCGCTTTCCGTTCGGTCGATGGTAGCACACGAACAGGCACCAAGCTTGGCCGTTTCCGAGATATTCGTTCACAGGAGCCAGGCCGCAACAGTCTGTCCTTCCCGAAATCGTTTATTTCATTGTATTTCCCCATTAGTGGCCTGTATCGTCACTAGAATCGTTGCCCCGTAATTCCACTATGAGGCATTCAAAATCGCGGTGTGCAATGGTCACTACGTTTTGATTCATTGGTTTCTGTAACTCATAGACGAGAAATAATCACAAATGAATGGTGAAAGTAAAGTACTTATAGATTAAAATAAGATTTGCTTCTACACACCTACTGGCACTGAACTCCTCTACACATCCCTCCTTCCACAAAAAAGCAGCTTTTAGATCGATGCTGTACAAAGCACACAAATTTCCACTTAAACATACAGAACACCAACAAGAAATATAAACCATAACATATACCGCAATAAACAATGGATAGGATACTTCTCTAAGTCGTAAGGTCATCCGAAGACCAGAGTCAGTTGCAAAGCGATTTAGAAAAGATTGCTGTATGGT
This sequence comes from Schistocerca gregaria, assembly GCF_023897955.1. Classification (NCBI taxonomy): domain Eukaryota; kingdom Metazoa; phylum Arthropoda; class Insecta; order Orthoptera; family Acrididae; genus Schistocerca; species Schistocerca gregaria. Next base: position 920,360,677 of record NC_064922.1, read on the forward strand.
GCAGCAGGTGGCAGTTGACGCTAAATAACGAAAAGTGTGATGTGATCCACATGAGTTCCAAAAGAAATCCGCTGGAATTCAATTACTCGATAAATACTACAGTTATCAAGGCTGTCAATTCAAGTAAGTACCTGGGTGTTAAAATTACGAACAACTTCAGTTGGAAACACCACATAGATAATATTGTGGGGAAGGTGAGCCAAAGGTTGCGTTTCATTGGCAGGACATTTAGAAGACGCAGCAGGTCCACTAAAGAGACAGCTTACACTACACTCGTTCGTCCTCTGTTAGAATATTGCTGTGCGGTGTGGGAGGACATCGAAAGGATGCAAAAAAAGGCCAGCTCGTTTTATATTATCACGTAATAGGGGAGAGAGTGTGGCAGATATGAGACGCGAGATGGGATGGAAGTCATTAAAGCAAAGACGTTATTCATCGCGGCGAGATCTATTTACGAAATTTCAGTCACAAACTTTCTCTTCCGAATGCGGAAATATTTTGTTGAGCCCAACCTACATAGGTAGGAATGATCATCAAAATAAGATAAGAGAAATCAGAGCTCGAACAGAAAGGTTTAGGTGTTCGTTTTTCCCGCGCTCTGTTCGGGAGTGGAATGGTTGGGAGATAGTATGATTGTGGTTCGATGAACCTTCTGTCAAGCACTTAAATGTGAATTGCGGAGTAATCATGTAGATGTAGATGTAGATGTAGATGTAATTAATGCCATGTCACAACAGATAAAAAATAAACTGAACAAACAACGTTAAACTACACTCACAACTGACAGTGCCACAGCATTCAAATACGTTAAAAATGTATTCATATGCGAGCTAAAGAAGTTAATTAGTAGTTGTTGTAGGAATAGAAGTTGTTGTGAGAAGAGTGGAGGAATTTCACAATAAATACCAACAAGATGTAAGGTGGCGTTAATTTTTGGAAAACTTGCATCCCGTAAATTATGATTACTGAGGTTGCGATGGTATATTTATATCCTAGATTTTAAGTGGAGAAGTATGAAACGGCAGATGAGTGCCCCACTTTACTAAAAATATTCATAGTGACAAACACTTGTTTGACTGTTTGTCATTGGTCGAATTTAAAGTAAAAATATTCATACTTTGTTAGTACACGGTACCTCTAGTGTTCAGTGTACACTTGGCGCCGAATACTTAGGTCGGTTGCTACGTTTTCCTCAAAGGGGGTACGACTTAGCTCTCTCAGTGGATCTTCCAGCGTCTGGACGGTGTAAAAGAATAACTTGCCGCGGTTTGCTAGCTCCGGGCAGTCATTCCCAGTGAGTGACGTGTGTGAGCCACGGCTTCCGAATACGCATTCTGTGCAGGCATTCAGCCCGTTCTGATGTGGCGCGCTGCCGGCTGTCCTAGGATTAGCATTAACACCGGATTTAGTCAGCCACGGCCGCATTATGCATTATGCAGTTGCAGCGCGCATGTAAATTCGTTAACGCATTGCCATTATCACAGGTGCATCCAGCAGGCAGCAGTAATTCCCGGTTCGCTCTGTATGCTCTCTACGTGCATGCTACGCATGCTATCAATTACAACATCGTTTCCCTTTCTTTTGATGTTACCACAGACATATAACAGTGAAAATGAGTCGCCTGCTCTTAGCACACAGTAACCGAACCTCGTCACGTCTGTCATACTGCTGACGATTTACGTTTGAAAGCCAAAATGTTCGAAGAGGATGTGTAACTTTTCTGTTTAAAATAAATAATAAGTTGAATGCTGTGAATAATAACTTTGCTGAATTCGATTTTCTATCTTTAACTTAGTGTGAGTCTCTGTTGCAATCGTCAACAATGCAAGCGGTGTAATTATGGAAATGCTGTCTGATTAATGGAATTGCCAAAACTATCAGAAACTGTGTAACAGTATTTGAAATAACTTTTTCCAGTATGATAACAAAACGTAGAACGTTGTGTTAAATAAGCTACTCTGTTAAACTCTGTGCTGTGCAGTGCTACGATGCGTGACCTCTCAGTACGTGACGCACTTTTTATTCATGAAACTAACAGAAGAATGGAATTTCGAAAGAATAAATGACCAATATTTCTTTGTAGAAGCACCCACTGGTTTTACGACTACAGACTTACTAAATAAATTAACAAACACTGAATGTTAAACACGCGATTTTAACATTCCACTGTAAGAAATTGTCTGTCTCATATAGTAAGTGAAACCTGCACTGAACTTCCCCTGAACTTGACAATAATTTTGAAATGCGACTCTTAACTGAGTTACCTTACTATGTTCTGATTGATTGATTTAGAAGGAGGCGACCAAACAGTGACGTCATCGGTCACATCGGATTAGGAAAGGATGTCGGCCGTGCCCTTTCAGAGGAACCATCCCTGCATTTACCTGAAGTGACGTAGAGAAATAACGAAAAACCTAAATCGCGATGGTCGCTCTCGGTATTGGACCTTCGTCCTCCCGAATGCGAGACCAGTGTGCTAACCATTGCGCCACGTCGTTCTATCCTATGTTCTGACTATGATGTAAAACTGGTACTAACTAATTTTCATTGATTACCTGTGGCAGTGGAAACTCGGTACAGCTCGAGAGTGATGGATATTAAAGAACAGTGCAGCAGAAAACCAGCTGATGAAAGAAATTCTTGCGCTGTGCATTGCAAGGACGTGCAACTATACTAAGCATATGGTGTTTCGCTTTTAAGCAGCCGTGTTCCGCTCAGTGGAATGTGACTAAACACGAACAAAAAAATGAAATTCGTGTGGAGACAGTGGAAGATACCGTATTTGTTGAATAATATAAAAGAGACTAGCATTCGAGAACAACATTGAAACTCTGACTTCTTAACACTTGCAATTATCTTCACAAAAAACACACAAAAATACATTATTATGCTAAGAAACGTCGGAGAAATGATGAAGGAATGGTGCATCTACAACTTTGAATGCAGGCTACGTGACCAGTTAACTTTTAGTTAATCTCGTCTCAATAATCGAACTAACTGATCCATACAAACAACAGAAAGTCTTATTAAAAGTTGCTGTTTTTCGAAAACATCATAAATTATGCGCAAGTAAGCAATGCAGAATTAATATCGTCTGAAGATCTTCGCACATCTCAGATTAATTTTTACCAAATCATATTCTCAGATTCAGTGCCATCTGCCTTTCTGCCTTTGTGTCGTTGTGCTCTATTAGCCATTGGTAGAAGCCGACCTCTGGGATGATCAGTTTGGATTCCGCGGAAATGTTGGAACACGTGCGGCAATACTGACCCTACGACTTATCTTAGAAAATAGATTAAGGAAAGGCAAACCTACATTTCTAGCATTTCTAGACTTAGAGAAAGCTTTTGACAATGTTGACTGGAATACTCTCTTTCAAATTCTAAAGGTGGCAGGGGTAAAATACACTCCTGGAAATGGAAAAAAGAACACATTGACACCGGTGTGTCAGACCCACCATACTTGCTCCGGACACTGCGAGAGGGCTGTACAAGCAATGATCACACGCACGGCACAGCGGACACACCAGGAACCGCGGTGTTGGCCGTCGAATGGCGCTAGCTGCGCAGCATTTGTGCACCGCCGCCGTCAGTGTCAGCCAGTTTGCCGTGGCATACGGAGCTCCATCGCAGTCTTTAACACTGGTAGCATGCCGCGACAGCGTGGACGTGAACCGTATGTGCAGTTGACGGACTTTGAGAGAGGGCGTATAGTGGGCATGCGGGAGGCCGGGTGGACGTACCGCCGAATTGCTCAACACGTGGGGCGTGAGGTCTCCACAGTACATCAATGTGGTCGCCAGTGGTCGGCGGAAGGTGCACGTGCCCGTCGACCTGGGACCGGACCGCAGCGACGCACGGATGCACGCCAAGACCGTTGGATCCTACGCAGTGCCGTTGGGGACCGCACCGCCACTTCCCAGCAGATTAGGGACACTGTTGCTCCTGGGGTATCGGCGAGGACCATTCGCCACCGTCTCCATGAAGTTGGCTACGGTCCCGCACACCGTTAGGCCGTCTTCTGCTCACGCCCCAACATCGCGCAGCCCGCCTCCAGTGGTGTGGCGACAGGCGTGAATGGAGGGACGAATGGAGACGTGTCGTCTTCAGCGATGACAGTCGCTTCTGCCTTGGTGCCAATGATGGTCGTATGCGTGTTTGGCGCCGTGCAGGTGAGCGCCACAATCAGGACTGCATACGACCGAGGCACACAAGGCCAACACCCGGCATCATGGTGTGGGGAGCGATCTCCTACACTGGCCATACACCTCTGGTGACCGTCGAGGGGACACTGAATAGTGCACGGTACATCCAAACCGCCATCGAACCCATCGTTCTACCATTCCCAGACCGCCAAGGGAAATTGCTGTTCCAACAGGACAATGCACGTCCGCCTGTATCCCGTGCCACCCAACGGGCTCTAGAAGGTGTAAGTCAACTATCCTGGCCAGCAAGATCTCCGGATCTGTCCCCCATTGAGCATGTTTGGGACTGGATGAAGCGTCGTCTCACGCGGTCTGTACGTCCATCACGAACGCTGGTCCAACTGAGGCGCCAGGTGGAAATGGCATGGCAAGCCGTTCCACAGGACTACATCCAGCATCTCTACGATCGTCTCCATGGGAGAATAGCAGCCTGCATTGCTGCGGAAGGTGGATATACACTGTACTAGTGCCGACATTGTGCATGCTCTGTTGCCTGTGTCTATGTGCCTGTGGTTCTGTCAGTGTGATCATGTGATGTATCTGACCCCAGGAATGTGTCAATAAAGTTTCCCCTTCCAGGGACAATGAATTCACGGTGTTCTTATTTCAATTTCCAGGAGTGTACATGGAGTGAAAGTCTATTTACGATTTGTACAGAAACCAGATGGCAGTTATAAGAGTCGAGGGGCATGAAAGGGAAGCAGCGTTTGGGAAGGGAGTGAGACAGGGTTGTAGCCTGTCCCCGATGTTATTCAATCTGTATATTGAGCAAGCAGTAAAGGAAACAAAAGGAAAATTCGGAGTAGGTATTTAAGTCCATGGAGAAGAAATAAAAACGTTGAGGTTCGCCGATGACTTTGTAATTCTGTCAGAGACAGCAGAGGACTTGGAAGAGCAGTTGATCGGTATGGACAGTGTCTTGAAAGGAGAATATAAGATGAACATCAACAAAAGTAAAACGAGGATAATGGAATGTAGTCGAATTAAGTCGGGTGATGCTGAGGGAATTAGATTAGGAAATGAGACACTTAAAGAAGTAAAGGAGTTTTGCTATTTGAGGATGGTCGAAGTAGAGAAGATAAAAAATGTAGACACGCAATGGCAAGGAAAGCGTTCTGAATAAGAGAAATTTGTTAACATCGAGTATAGATTTAAGTGTCAGGAAGTCGTTTCTGAAAGTATTTGTATGGAGTGTAGCCATGTATGGAAGTGAAATATGGACGATAAATAATTTGGACAAGAAGAATGCTGAAGATTAGATGGGTAGATCACATAACTAATGAGGAGGGATTGAATAGAATTGGGGAGAAGAGAAGTTTGTGGCACAACTTGACAAGAAGGGACCGGTTGGTAGGACATGTTCTGAGGCAACAAGGGATCACAAATTTATCGTTCGAGGGCAGCGTGGAGAGTAAAAATTGTAGAGGGAGACCAAGAGATGAATACACTGATTCAGAAGGATGTAGGTTGCACTAAGTACTGGGAGATGAAGAAGCTTGCACAGGATAGAGTAGCATGGAGAGCTGCATCAAACCAGTCTGTGGACTGAAGACAACAACAACAACAACAGCAGCAATTATCAGACCGCTCACTCACTCATCACAGAATGCTGGTGCGATGAAAATTCTGCCAACAAGCAAAGACCACATTGCTTGAACTCCAAACCTCTGTGGTTCAACAATCGACTATTCAAGGCTACTATTCGAAAAATGTCCACAGTACGGATACGAAGTATGACATTAAATGAATCTATAGAGCTCACATATCATTCGTTGAAAATAAAATAAAAAAAATTAAAAAAACCTTACAGACGTTCATTCAAAACTACAATCCATTAATTTAATAAGTGATGGTACTGATGGTCAGATCGTTGTTGCAGAAGCGACGGAGAAAGCATGCCAAGTTTAAAAGAACGCAAAATCCCCAAGATTGGCAAAGTTTTACAGAAATTCAAAATATGGCGCGTACTTCAATGCGAGATGCTTTTAAGAATTTCCACAACGAAATTCTATCTTGAAGTATAGCAGAAAACCCAAAGAGATTCTGGTAATACATAAAGCACACCAGTGGCAAGACGCAATCAATACCTTCACTGCGCTATAACAACGGTCAAGTCACTGATGACAGTGCCACTAAAGCAGAGTTATTAATCACGGCTTTCAGAAACTTCTTCACCAAAGAAGACGAAGTGAATATTCTTGAATTACAATCAAGAACAACTGCCAAGTTGAGAAACTTACAAGAAAGTATCCTCGGTGGAACGAAGCAGCTTATATCACTTAATACAAGCAAGGCCTCCGATCCAGATTGTATACCAGTTAGGTTGCTCTCAGAGTATGCTGATAAAATAGCTCCATATTTAGGAATTATATACAACCACTCGCTCACAGAAAGATCCGTACCTAATGTCTGGAAGATTGCTCAAGTCACACCAATACTCAAAAAGAGAAGTAGGAGTAATCCGCTGAATTACAGGCCTATATCACTAACGTCGATTTGCAGTAGGGTTTTGGAACATATACTGTACTCGAACATATGAAGTACCTCAAAGAAAACGATTTATTGACACATAGTCAGCACTTATTCAGAAAATATCGTTCTTGTGGAACACAACTAAATCTTTACACTCACAAAGCAATAAGTCCTGTCGAAAGGGGATGTCCAATTGACTCCATGTTTTTAGATTTCCTGAAGGCTTTGGACACCGTTCCTCACAAGCCTCTTCTAGCCAAACTGCGTGCCTACGGATTACCGCCTCAGTTGTGCTACTGGATTAGCGATTTCCTGTCAGAAAGGTCACAGTTCTTAGTAATAGACAGAAAGTCATCGAGTAATACAGAAGTAATATCCGGCGTCACCCAAGGAGGTGTTATAGGCCCTCTGTTGTTCCTGATTTATATTAACGACATAGGAGATAATCTGATTAGCCGTCTTAGATTGATTGCAGATGATGCTGTCATTTACCATCTAGTAAAGTCATCAGATGATCAAAACGACTTCCAAAATGATTTAGATAATATATCTGTATGGTGCGAAAAGTGCAATTGACCCTGAATAAAGAAAAGTGTGAAGATATTCACATGAGTACTAAACGAAATCAGCTAAATTTCGATTACGCAATGTAACACAAATCTGAAGGCTGTAATTTCAGCTAAATACTTAGGGATAACAATTACCATCAACCTAAATTGGAACGATCATACAGATAATATTGTGGGTAGAGCAAACCAAAGACTTCGATTAGTTGGCAAACACTTAGAAACTTGTCCGCTCTATTATGGAGTATTGCTGTGCGGTGTGGGATCCGCATCAGGTGGGACTGACGGATGACATCGAAGAAGTACAAAGAAGGGCAGCTCGTTTTGTATTATCGCGAAATAGGGGAGATAGTATCACAGACATGATACGTGAATTGGAGTGGCATCCATTGAAACAAAGGCAGTTTTCGTTGCGATGGGATCTTCTCATGAAATTTAAATCACCAGTTTTCTCCTCCGATTGCGAAAACATTCTGTTGGCACCCACGTACACAGGGAGAAATGATCATCACGACAAAATAAGAGAAATCAGGGCTCGCACAGAAAAATTTAAGTGCTCGTTTTTCCCGCGTGCCGATCGAGAGTGGATTGGTAGAGAGACAGCTTGAAGGTGGTTCATTGATGCCACGGACTTTATTGTGAATAGCAGAGTAATCACGTATATGTAGATGTGGATTAATCTGTTAATATTTTACGTAAAAGTATTGTAAGCATGTCCAATATTCTGAGTTTTATTTCTTAGTCATTTCTAAAGTAAAGAGTATATGGTTAGGCATGTAGTAGCTCCTCGTTCAGGACGTGAAGGCTCAAGGTACATCTACCGGCCACCGTGTTGTCCTCTGACTTGTAGTGTCAAAGGGGCACTTCTTCAGTACGCTGCTCTCTCGGCCGTTTTTCAAACTTTCCAGACCGTGGAGCTGCAACTACTCGTTCGAGCAGCTCCTCAGTTGGTATCACGAAGTCGAGAGCACCTTGTACCAGTCCTCCCACCAAGAAACAAATCATTTGCAGTACCAGGAGTCGAACCTGAGTCCTCCGCATGGTAGACATCTACGCTCACCACTCAGTTCCGGCGGCGGACAGGTACATCTACATCTACATACATACTCCGCAATCCACCATACGGTGCGTGGCGGAGGGTACCTCGTACCACAACTAGCATCTTCTCTCCCTGTTCCACTCCCAAAATTGAACGAGGGAAAAATGACTGCCTATATGCCTCTGTACGAGCCCTAATCTCTCTTATCTTATCTTTGTGGTCTTTCCGCGAAATTTAAGTTGGCGGAAGTAAAATTGTACTGCAGTCAGCCTCAAATGCTGGTTCTCTAGATTTCCTAAGTAGCGATTCACGGAAAGAACGCCTCCTTTCCTCTAGAGACTCCGACCCGAGTCCCTGAAGCATTTCCGTAACATTCGCGTGATGATCAAACCTACCAGTAATAAATCGAACACCCCGCCTCTGAATTGTTTCTATGTCCTCCCTCAATCCGACCTGATTATAAAATCAGGTCAAATTTACAAAGAACGCGGCAGTATGAGCCCCCTTAGCACCATGATGAAGTACTCGCCTGGCCTGATTCGGATGTTTGTATCCTCTCCTGAGGCAAGCTGGTTGTAACTTGCTCTTGTTATGGTGGTACTGGCACTGGGACAAGAAGTCCGAGCTGGTGGCACACATGTTTCATGGGGGACATGTGTTCTTGTCCTCAGCAGAAACTCAGCTCATGCAGACAGATGATAGACACACGTGCCATATGTCGACGAGCACTGTCGTGTTCAAAGGTGGCACCACGATAATGAGAGGTAACACACAAGGACGTAAGATACTGACGACATACTGTTATTCATCATAGTACCCTCTATCACTACCAACCGTGGCCAAAAGTCACACCTGAAACCCGGTTATCAAGGGAAGGCAGGATTCGGTTACGACTGTGGACGGGGCCGTAATCAGTTATTATTGGTTGCTTTTTACAGTAACACACATTTATTTTTAAAACAGTACTTCCAGACTCAACAAAAAAATAGCACACGTTATTACTGAAGGAATAAACAACTGTATAAATAATAGTGTTTTCAGTGCGTTACAATTTAGCAAATCAACATAAAATACAGATACATATAATGTTAAAAGAAAGGCACTGTGATCATGGCTGAAAGCCAATTCGCCAAGAAAATGGTTCAAATGGCCCTGGCACTATGGGACTTAACATCTGAGGTCATCAGTCCCCTAGAACGTAGAACTACTTAAACCTAAGTAACCTAAGGACATCACACACATCCATGTCCAAGGCAGGATTCGAAGATGCGACCGTAGTAGTCGCGCCGTTCCATACAGAAGCGCCTGGAACTGATCGCCCACCGCGGCCGGCTTACACGCCAAGAATGGCAATAAATGAAGAATGTTTAAGAACTCGCTCCAATTACAACTTACAGATACTGAAATATTAAAAGGTAATTGGCACATACACAGCTGAAGATATGATAGGCTAGGAATGGCAACAAATAAGGTTTTAAGGCTTACTGCTAAAATACCTATACCGAATTTTTTTTAAAGCAAATGACCAGAATCACGGCTGGATGCTTTACACGCCAAGAACGGTAATTGTATAAAAATTTAGAAGCCTGCTGTAAAACAACAAATACAAGCAAAGGTTAATTAAAAGGAACAAGCAACTGACCACCGAACAGGTGAAATAAGATGATGGTAACCTTGTAACACAACCCTTACACTGCTACATCTATTCCAGAAGGCGACTGGAACTATTAACTAGACATACACAGCCCTTAACGTAGGCATTACAAGATATGGAAAATAAATAATAAAATAATAAAGTACAAGGACCAGTCACAGACGGTGCTCCAGGAATCGACCTCTGAGAAGGTCCGGCAACAAACACTTCGTAAGCGATGAGATAGGCAGCCAAGTGTTGCATTCACTTCACAAGGTTGCAACTAAGACTAGTGACAGTTTAACGAACGACTAATAACAATCTTGCTGAAGCTACCTGACGTCCAGTAAACCAAGTGCAAGAATGGAACAGTACGCCAAAGCCGGAACCGGCGGATTGCACTACGCCCCAGAATACTGTGCTTAGGGCGCCCAGAACGAGAAAGGAATCACTACCACCAGAGTAGAAGATCACTAACCGGACTACAATCAAGATAGCTGTCAAAGTGCAAGCCTTATCGGACAGTAGCGGCAAGGCGAGGTAACGCACACTGCCGTTACATACATTGACCCGCAAGGCAGCTAACTGGCGCGTTAGCGGCCACCAGGCAGGAAAAATGCCGCTGTTTGAACTTAACAAATTGTAACATGGTGAGCACAGTAAATAGTAATAAGAAGCCGAGGAAAGCTAATCAGATCCGCTTTCCCCAAGCACTCCACTCCCTGCTCTTCGTCTCGGCGACACTACGAGCAGCAACACGAACCCAAGTCACTGGAGAATCGCGAGATGTCAAAATGGTGGAGGTTTCTCAATTGAAATGCACTCATCTTAAAGCTTGCAAGATCTGGTTTATGGCGAGGTCGTACACCCTCGGGATCACAGCCGTTCCATCCGGCAGTCCATGTGCTCCACCACCGGTCCCAGCGTGTTCTCGCATTGCACGGACTTGGCTCCCGCTGAGTCCCTAATCGAACTGCCACTCACACGAGCCGGCAAAACAACGACGTCACCCCAAAGATAGGGTAACAGTTACTACATATCGATAAGAGCCGCTGCTGCCACTAGCGGACAGGCAGCGATTGTGAAACCGAGTGGCCCCTGTCAACACGAGAAGAAGGCAAACAACCGCAACCATGCCAACTAAACGATACCATCTGGCCTACAACAGAGGGCGGAAACCTACAAACAGCACCAACGCGAGCTGCAGCATGGCTCAACACCCTAAGGTCGACTGCAGCATCAGTGGTAACACCGCTGCGTTTCTCCAGAATGATGGTGGTACATGGGAGTGCAGAAGCGCGACTCTTCACTGAACACAATGCGACGAAGTCCTTGCATCCCGCTCACGGCACCACTCCAAACGAAGGCCTTTGTGTTATAGTGTTAACGGCAGCCCACGCACGGGACGCTGGTCTCCCACTAATGGTGCGGGTTGATACCAAATATTGCAGGGAGTCCAATACATGTTTTCAGATGGCAGATGCAGGTGTGAATGGGTTTAGATATGCTTGGTGCAAAATACCAGTCTACCCTTGCGGTAGGCAGGCATCGTCGTCCGGCATCTTAACGGCGGGTTGTCTGCCCTAACGTTCCCATGCAGTCGCACAACGAGCCACTTGCAATGACATCCGACCATTTCTTACATGTGCTTCACTAGTTTCGCCAGTCCGTGTATTTTACGAATAAAAACACGTTGATTGCCTGTACTACAGTTTCTCTAAAGCACTATTTCCGATACGTATTTCAGAACGGAATTTCCCCGAGTACAGTTTCCAAGTGGGCCTGTGAACTACACTGCGCAATCAACAAGGCGTCGACACGTACGAAAAAAAAAGGACAGAGCGTGGAAGTTTATCTGAAGTCTAAGTAGGTTCATGATGTCACATTGACGTTAAACTTCACCACAATTCTTCTAACGCCACCGTGAATGTATCATGTGATCGGAAGGCCGTCGCGCGCACTCTTATGCACATCTCACCCCTCACGCATCTGCTATGGATATAAGAAACGCGACGCCCAGCTTTAAAATCACGCAGTCTTCTTGTTGAAGGCCTAAGAAAACATTTAAGACGGACCGACGTCGAGAATCGACACTCAGAGGTCTCGAGGTAGCATAAAGGGCTCCTGTGCCACCACGCTTTCCCTTGGGGGGTAACTCCCACGTAACTCATAATCGAGAAGGAGAGAATGATGAGCAGCTGGACGACGTTCTCGACAAAGTTCGACACTGATGACACCCACCGACCATGCACCTATTATCCAAGGATATCACGGGACACAGCCCCATTGAAAATGACGTGAGCTATTTGGAGTGTAGTGCGACAACTGTTTGTGCTCTGGTATACAAAGCGAAACCATTGGGGAACATTCAGACCCATTCAATGAAATTTTATAGTGATTCGAAGCAACAAAGGGTGTTTCTGAGTTACCAGTCCTGCTGTTTCGCTCCCTGTTCGGACGTTATCGTGGGGGTGCAACACTGACACATGCGTGAATAAACGGCAGAGTATCCATCTAAGAACGCCCAGTTTAGCAACACCCTCAATGCTACCCATGCACATTTCAGAGCACTTTAAAAATGTACCTCTACAGAGATTTCGACACAATTTCAGCTGAAGGGGCTCCAATGCTGCTCTAGCCCCTGCTTGTGGGCATGCAGAATATAACAGGTGTCGAAGGGGCTGCCTGCCCTCAGGCGCTAGAGCGGGTGAATGAGTGTTGTGGTCTCTGTCCAGGTACATTTGTAAACTGCTCAACAGAGGTGTGCGTGTGGAACGGAGGGTACTTCCAAACTGGAGGCTCTTACAGAGATCCTTTTTCCATTTTATTGACACACACATGTGAATGTTGCAGCCCACTGAGATGACACCACAGGACGATGCGGAACAACAGGGGTGGAAAAGCATAAAGACTTTTATTGATTGGCGACTCCATGGCGTGATCTGTGCACCACCACCAAATAGTGGATAGAATTGGAAGGAGAATCAGCATTGGTCGCATTTTTTTGTTTTATTATCCGCAAAATCGATTTTCGGTCACGTAGTGACCACCCTCAGTGCTGTAATATGCAATGTGATCGCTCTAAGCTTGTTGATACCAGTGCCTACCAATTTTAACCGTAAATTACAGCACTGAGGATGGTCACTAAGTGACCGAAAATCGATTTTGCGGATAATAAAACAAAAAAATGCGACCAACGCTGATTCTCCTTTCAATAAAGAATTTTGCTGCTTTGGATCACGTTCAGATTTCGTCGAATGCCTGTAATCGGTGCCCAGTGATTCTAGCCTATACGCCAGAGAAAGAAATGGGGTTGCACTACGCTCCAAATTATGCATTTCACATTCAGTAGAGTTGCAGCCCAATGATACTCTTATAAAAGGTCTGAATCGTCTTTCAATTGTACGCCACTTAGGCGACTTGCGAGTTCCTGACCCAACCAGTTTATCCAACTGGGGAAAGTTCGTCTACAATTTAACGCGGAATCCAAACAATGTGTCGTTTCTGGCAAATCTTGACGCCCAGAGGTAAAGGGTATTTGAGTGTCGTCTGAAAAAAAAAACATGTAGAACAATTGACTTTTTTTCCGGGCTTGCACTTTATCGCTAGACCACCAGGCACGACAACACAATTACTGACTACGAAAATACACTACTGGCCATTAAAATTGTTACACCACGAAGATGACGTGCTACAGACGCGAAATTTAACGGACAAGAAAGTAGATGCTCTGATATGCAAATGATTAGCTTTTCAGAGCATTCAAACAAGGTTGGCGTCGGTGGTGACAGGAGGAAAGTTTCCAACCGATTTCCCACACGCAAACAGCAGTTGAAAGGCGTTGCCTGGTGAAACGTTGTTGTGATGCCTCGTGTAAGAAGGAGAAATGCGTACCATCACGTGTCCGACTTTGATAAAGGTCGGATTGTAGCCTATCGCCATTGCGGTTTACCGTATCGCGACATTGCTGTTCGCGTTGGTCGAGATCCAGTGGGTATTAGCAGAATATGGAATCGGTGGGTTCAGGAGGGTAATACAGAACGCCGTGCTGGATCCCAACGGCCTCGTATCACTAGTAGTCGAGATGACAGGCATCTTATCCGCATGGCTGTAACGGATCGTGCAGCCACTTCTAGATCCCCGAGTCAACATATGGGGACGTTTGCAAGACAACAACCATCTGTACGAACAGTTCGACGACGTTTGCTACAGTATGGATCATCAGCTCGGAGATCGTGGGTGCGGTTACCCTTGACGCTGCATCACAGACAGGGGTGCCTGCGATGGTGTACTGAACGACGAACCTGGGTGCCCGAATGGCAAAACATTACTTTTTCGTATGAATCCCGGTTCTGTTTACAGCATCATGAGGGTCGCATCTTTGTTTGGTGACATTGCGGTGAACGCACATTGGAAGAGTGTATTCGTCATCGAAATATTGGCGTATCACCCGGAGTGATGGTATGGGGTGCCATTGGTTACACCTCTCGGTCACCTCTTGTTCGTAATGACGGCACTTTGGACAGTGGACGTTACATTTCAGATGTGTTACGACCCGTGGCTCTACCCTTCATTCGATCCCTGCGAAACCCTACATTTCAGCAGGATAATGTACGACCGCATGTTGCAGGTCCTGTACGGGCCTTTCTGGATACATAAAATGTTCGACTGTTGCCCTGGACAGCACATTCTCCAGATCTGCCAGGAACTGAAAATGTCTGGTCGATGGTGGCCGAGCAACTGGCTCGTCACAATACGCCAGTCACTACTCCTGATGAACTGTGGTACCATGTTGAAGCTGCATGGGCAGTTGTACCTGTACACGCCATCCAAGCTCTGTTTGGCTCAATGCCCAGGCGTATAAAGGCCGTTATTACGGCCAGAGGTGGTTGTTTTGGGTACTGATTTCTCAGGATCTATGCACCCAAATTTCGTGAAAATGTAATCACATGTCAGTTCTAGTATAATATATTTGTCCAATGAAAACCCGTTTGTCACGTGCATTTCTTATTTGTGTAGAAATTTTAATGGCCAGTAGTGCATTATGGGTTTCTGTTGACATACGTCGATGCGTCTGACATTTTCTATTTATATCCGTTTTTTACTCCCTTTAATTTTGTTTCTTCCAATGTTTATTTTGGACACAAGGAGGCTCTTCGGGCACAAGAGGCACGAGGTATTCCTTAGTCTTTCGCAGCCTACAAAAATGAAAGGAAACCAGTTACGTTTTTGTTTGATAGGCTCGTTCATGTAACTTTCACAGGATTTCCTTGGAAAGTAAGTTTAGTACAGTTGTAGCGATAACTGATATAAAACAATACCGAGTGTTAAAAACACGAATTGCTTTAGAATCTGAAGGGCTCAAATTAATACGCGGTCTAGTGAACGCCCTCAGGCGCACGCAGGCGCGTGCTGGCTCGAGTTTATCGCACGCAGCGGCCTCGTCGCTTAGAAGACAACGACGCACACCCCACACGCACGCACGTGTCGACCCACAACGCAGCGCGGCGTGCCTGCTCGTTTTACGAGCGGCCAGGGCTTCGGGCGCTTTGCTCGGAAACAGAGCGTAAAATTATTTCGCCAAGTTAACAGCGTCGCACATTATTCATCAGCAGCAGCCACCGCCAGGTGGCCAACCGCGAAATGGCTGCCGCAGGTGTCTGGCAATCAGCGACTGCCGAAATACGTGGCCCGCTAACGTACCCCCGCCCGCTCCCGCACACGCCCACGAGAAACCTTACTCAAAATGTTTATACTGTAATAAAGTACGCAGTACCGTTAACACGATTCCCCTCCTATACGGAAAAAGAAGGCCATGAAATACTCTACTCGCCATTAAAATTGCTACACCAAGAAGAAATGCAGATGATAAACGGGTATTCATTGGACAAATATATTATACTAGATCTGACATCTGATTACATTTTCACGAAATTTGGGTGCATAGATCCTGGGAAATCAGTACCCAGAACAACCACATACGGCAGTAATAACGGCCTTGATAAGCCTGGGCATTGAGTCAGACAGAGCTTGGATGGAGTGTACACGTACAGCTGCCCATGCAGCTTCAACACGATACCACAGTTCATCAAGAGTAGTGACTGGCGTATTGTGACGAGCCAGTTGCTCGGCCACCATTGACCAGACGATTTCAGTTGGTGAGAGATCTGGAGAATGTGCCGTCCAGGGCAGCAGTCTAACATTTTCTGTATCCAGAAAGGCCCGTACAGGACCTACAACATGTGGTCGTACATTATCCTGCTGAAATGTAGGGTTTCGTAGGGATCGAATGAAGGGTAGAGCCACGGGTCGTAACACATCTGAAATGTAACGTCCACTGTCCAAACTGCCATCATTGCGAACAAGAGGTGATCGAGAGGTGTAACCAATGGCACCCCATACCATGACGCCGGGTGATACGCCAGTATGGCGATGACGAATACACGCTTCCAATGTGCATTCACCGCGATGTCACCAAACACGGATGCGAGCACCATGAGCCTGTAAACAAAACCTGCATTCATCCGAAAAAAATGACGTTTTGCCATTCTCGCGCGCTGGTTCGTCTTTGAGTACACCATCGCAGGCGCTCCTGTCTGTGATGCAGCGTCAAGGGTAACCGCAGCCACTGTCTCCGAGCTGATAGTAAATGCTTCTGCAAACGTCGTAGAACTGTTCGTGCAGATGGTTGTTGTCTTGCAAACGTCGCCATCTGTTGATTCAGGGATCGAGACGTGGCTGCACGATCCGTTACAGCCAAGCGGATAAGATGTCTGTCATCTCGACTGCTAGTGATACGAGGCCGTTGGGATCCAGCACGGCGTTCCGTATTACCCTCCTGAACCCACCAGTTCCATATTCTGCTAACAGTCACTGGATCTCGACCAACGCGAGTAGCAATGTCGCGATACGATAAACCGCAATCACGATAGGCTACAATCCAACCTTTATCAAAGTCGGAAACGTGATGGTACGCATTTCTTCTCCTTACACGAGGCATCACAACAACGTTTCACCAGGCAACGCCGGTGAACTGCTGTTTGTGTATGAGAAATCGGTTGGAAACTTCCCTCAAGTCAGCACGTTGTAGGTGTCGCCACCGCCGCCAACCTTGTGTAAATGCTTTGAAAAGTTAATCATTTGCATATCACAGCTTCTTCTTCCTGTCGGTTAAATTTCACGTCTGTAGTACGTCATCTTCGTGGTGTAGCAATTTTAATGGCCAGTAGTGTACCATCAAACTTCCGTCGATGAAACTTCGTTGTTTCGAGCACACTAGAAATATTTTGGGGAGTGTTATTTACCAGTAGCTTCTTAATCATCGCCGTACAATTATATACCAGCACTGTTAAATTTTTAAACAGCGCAACGGGATTAAAGAATCACTATTTGGAAATTCAGTCACTGTCTTGCATTGCTACGCAGGAGTTTAATATTTGGTTCAAATGTGCCTTTAGTTTTCATCTCTACTGGTGCAAAAGCGTGGTGCCCTGCAACGTCAACCTCGGATTCGCTGACGCTTCTGACAGCAAGGTGTCGACAACCGCGGAAGGAAGGCCAAGGTTCAGAAGTTCGTGTTACGCCACCACGGACGTGTCAGACGTGAGGAACGTCGTCACGCCCCATGTTAACCACATTTCACTTCTTTCGACAACTCTGCGATGGAGCTGAGAAAGGTGACACACACATCTGAAATCACGGTGTTTTCTTGATGGTGGTCGAGGAAATATTGCAGACACACCGTGGTTCATAATCTACGTGAAAAGGCCTCACAGAATGGCATAAATGGCGTCAATGAAACCACACGTTGATTCCCTCACATTTCGTGTTCGAAAACCACACTTCTCAGTGCCACGAGCAACATGCCGTCGTTCGTAAAAACCAAAAACCTCCGACGACGATGACAAACCATGCCGTTTCATCCCCCCCTCTAAAGTTATGGTGGTGCTGCAACCCCCTGAACGTGATCTGTCCGCTCTGGAGACCAGCGTCACCGCAATTGTAACTGTCGTGTACAGGATGGAACCACAATTTCCTGGTAGCTGAGTTGGTAGAGCACTTGCCTGCGAAAGGCAAAGGTCCCGAGTTCGAGCCTCGGTCCGGCACGCAGTTTTAAAGTGCCAGGATGTTTAATATCAGCGCACATTCCTCTGCAGAGTGTGTATATCATTCTGGAAACGTCACCCAGGCTGCGGTTAAGCCATGTCTCCGCAATGTCCTTTCTTCCAGGACTGCTAGTTCTGCAAGATTCGCAGACGAGGTTCTATGAAGCTTGGAAGGTAGAAAACTAGGTACTTTCAGAATTGAAGCTGTGCGGACGGGTCGTGAATCGTGCTTGGGTAGTTCAGTTGGTAGAGCACTTGCCTGCGAAAGGCAAAGGTCCCAAGTTCGAGTTTCGTTCCGGCACACAATTTTAATCTTCCAGGAAGTTTCAGAGAGTGTTGTCTTTTAGCAAAAACTGTTATATAGTTCCTTTTCGGCGTATCCTTGCTTACCGGTGGTTTGAATTTTCTTGTACAGCCTTCTCGTAAGTTGTTTGAACATTTTAAACCCCACGATAAATTCGAATTTCAGATGAGAATCTGAACAATCCATTTGGTTATAAATTATAGGCTACTGTTATGTTTTGCGGCCCTACAGGTCAGATTATGCTTTCAAGTAGACTGAACTATTATGGTTATACTGGAAAGAAATGGTGCCAACAATTGTAATGTGTAAGCTTCACTTTTTCTTGTGTACATTCACGAGTTTTTGTCGGTAATATTACCAGGCACAATTTTTTTCAGCTTTTAGCGACACACTCTTTGACATTAAGGAGTGATTTCTAATCATTAGCTACTCATATACTTGTAAGATACCTCCATCGATCGCATACCTAAAATACGTTGGTGTCCAAGACTTAAGGAGAAAAGCAACATTGGCATGATGTGTCATTGTGAAATAACATAGCTCGATGAAAGTTTGAGCACGCATAGAGTGTAGTACAGGAGGTAGCTGAAAGAAGTGCGAGGAGAACAGAAATGGTGCATTTTCAGTGAAGACTGCAGTTTCTTATTTGGTTGAACATGTAAAAAGTGAGTTTCTGCGAAGAAAAGATATGACATTGTGCTTCATATGTTAGCACGCGGCATAAGGAGAGGCTTAAGAATAAATTTAAGTTAAACCATCAGCTGATTAAAGGAAGTGTTGGTGAACAATCGAGTTGTAGTGATGCATTTTTCAAAGACTCGCGCATATCATTAGTGAATTCCGACATTCCTTTGTGGAAGCTGAATAATGTGCAGCTTCGTGTATTTTTAGAGAAAAACGCTGACAAAAGGGTACCGGACGACTCTACATTGGGCAAAACTATAAGCCACAGTGTTCTGAAGTAGTAATTTATAATATTCGGAATAAAACGAAGCATGAAAACATTACGATTTCCATTGACGAAAGCATAGATGCCTCGGGTCAGTGCGTGTGTAGTGCTATAATTGGTGATATGAAAGCAGGCAGCAGATCAACTCTCCTTATGTACAAATACTCGACCGGGTAAATCATTCCTGGGTTGCTAAGTTCTTCAATGAATTCTTAGCTTTTTTCTGGCGAGAAGGAACACGATATGACAGTAATTTTTAAGTCAGTTATGCTGCTCCATGTATCGTTGGAGCGCGAATTCGATTGAAAATTCTTTCTCCTCTGTTAGTTCAATAGGTGTGCCTTGCTCAACGTTTATACCGCTTCACTGAAACTATCGTAAGTCAGTAAAAAGACGTGTATCTTCTTGTTTGTGGTGTGAAGAAAGATGTTGTCAAGTCACCATTTCTAATTCAAAAATTCCGCGAACTCGTTCCAAATTTGACTTTGGCTCCGCAGCCAGTTTCAACGTGGTGTGGAACTTGTTTACATGCTGTGTCATATTAAGTGGAACATTACAGTGAAGCGAAAATTTTTTTGAATTCACTGAGCGAAGAAGATGCAGCAAGTACTGCCACAGTCTAACAGTGTTTCGCACAAAACGGCATGCAGAAAATATGCAATACACCCTTCGTCATTTCTCCAAAATATTTTAAGACTGTTGGAAGCTCAAAAAAAATTCCTTGGGACGTTCACTTTCTCTGACAGCCGGAATTTTAGTAACATTGTAGTCGTAAACACACAGGTATGCAATACTTGGGTTCTAAAGACTGAGTCAAGTGCAAGAGAAAATTTTTTGAAAACCCTTTCTGATGAAGAAACAAATATCGGACAGGAATCCACCAAAGAAGAACTGTGGTGCATTTTACAAGCAGTTGTGACATCATGCGAATTGAAAGAAGATTTTTACTATACAAATCATTTTCAGTCATAGATGTAAGAATTTTACACAGGGAAATCTCATGATGACCTTCCTTGGGTACTTTAACAGCCTTCAGTAAGGTAGGACTTCTGTGAAACTATCTTACATGTATGTATTCGTTTTTGTTTCTTTTCGAGCTTATTTTCATCGTTGTTTCTTCTTATTTTCTTACTTATTTTATTATTTTCTTCTGCTTTACTAATGTCATATCATCTACACAACGAACTGACTAGATAGCCGCGCGGGATTAGCCGAGAGGTCTAGGGCGCTGCAGTCATGGACTGCGAGGCTGGTCCAGGCGGAGGTTCGAGTCCTCCCTGGGGCATTGGTGTGCGTGTTGCCATTAGGATAATTTAGATTAAGTAGTGTGTAAGCTTAGGGACTGATGACCTTAGTAGTTAAGTCCCATAATAGTTCACACACATTTTTTGAACTGACTACATAACAGTACGAATTGGATAATGCTTCATCGCTACGTGTCATGTGACTACCTAGGCGTGTGAAATGGCGAGCGACTGAACTGTTTCGGTATCGGTTAGGGACCTGTTCGGTAAACAAGGTATTCCTTAACTGGTGATTGGTGAGCCCCGCCAATACCTTGCTGCTGTATGTTTTCTGCTTACTTCAGTAACCTCCGTGTGGTACGTTTTGCTTCGCAGGGGTAGAGGAGCTTGGCTTATGTGGTTGTATAGCGATTACGGCACAATCCTCTAGATAAAAGCCTCCACTCTTAAGGGTGTGATACTTGCCGGTGACGTGTATGGCAAGTCAAAGTGGGTGTTCCTGAGAAACCACAGGAGCACCTGATGGCCTCCAGTTGTTTTGCCCAGATTTTAGAAATGGCTGCGCCAACACGGAATGTTTACACACCTATCTTTTTGTGACATGCAAATTAAACCGATTGCTCGTCTTATAAATAGTGACAGAGATATGGCAAGGCCTGTTGGTAGTACTTACGGCGAAAACTACGAAGACCACCAGGTTCTATCGGGACTTAGACCCTCTTGGCGTTCAATACAGTTCCCCACACTCGTTTAATGAACAAAGTAAAAGCATTTGGACTATCAGACCAATTGTGTGATTGGATTGAAGAGTTCCTAGATAACAGAATGTAGCATGTCATTCTCAATGGAGAGAAGTCTTCCGAAGTAAGAGTGATTTCTGGTGTGCAACAGGGGAGTGTCGTAGGACGGTTTCTATTCACAATATACATAAATGACCTTGTCGATGACATCGGACGTTCACTGAGGCTTTTTGCGGATGATGCTGTGGTGCATCGAGAGGTTGTAACAATGGAAAATTGTACTGAAATGCAGAAGCATCTGCAGCGTATTGACGCATGGTGCAGGGAATGGCAATTGAATCTCAATGTAGACAAGTGTAATGTGCTGCGAATACATAGAAAGAAAGATCCCTTATCATTTAGCTACAATAAAGCAGGTCAGCAACTGGAAGCAGTTAATTCCATAAATTATCTGGAATTAGGCGTTAGGAGTGATTTAAAATGGAATGATCATATAAAGTTGATCGTCGGTAAAACAGATGCCAGACTGAGATTCAATGGAAGAATCCTAAGAAAATGCAATCCGAAAACAAAGGAAGTAGTTTACAGTATGCTTGTTCGCCCACAGCTTGAATACTGCTCAGCAGAGTGGGATCCATACCAGACAGGGGTTGAGACAGGGGTTGAGACAGGGGTTGACAGAAGAGATAGAGAAGATACAACGGAGATCAACGCTCTTCGTTACAGTGTCATTTAGTAATCGCGAAAGCGCTACGGAGATGACTGATAAACTCCAGTGGAGGACTATGCAGGAGAGACGCTCAGTAGCTCGGTACGGGCTTTTGTTGAAGTTTCGAGAACATACCTTCACCGAGGAGTCAAGCAGTATATTGCTCTCTCCTACGTATATCTCGCGAAGAGACCATGAGGATAAAATCAGAGAGATTAGAGCCCACACAGAGGCATACCGACAATCTTTTTTTCCACGAACAATACGAGACTGGAATAGAAGGCAGAACCGATAGAGGTACTCAAAGTACCCTCCGTCACACACCGTCAGGTGGCTTGCGGAGTATGGATGTAGATGTAGATGTAGATCGAGATCCAACGAACAGCTACGGGGATTGAACGAAAATATGGAAACACTGCGAGAAATAGCTTGCAAAATGGAGATGCTAGCCAAACCTGCAAGTTTCGCTGTTGTATTTGACCACTAATGGCACCTGTTGAATCTCCTTCACACATTTTAGGTATCAATAGTTGTCAGAAAGGTGTTGTGTGCAGTTGTGAGTGTACTGAGTCGGGGACAAGTGAATCTGAACCTGCTCAATGGCAGGTGCTAGAGAGCCGAAGTGCTTCGTGTTTAAAAGGGCCCATATCAAAGATTTAGACTGTGCAGAGGTAAAGCGAATAAACATCATCCGCTTAATCACAACGCGGACGGAAGGGTGCGTTGGGTGGTGGTGACATATGGTCACTGACGATGATTATGACGAGAGATAAGAGGAAGACAGCTGCAGTATTCACTACAGAACAGAAAATCGCACTCGCGAACACTATCAGCACAAAAAGAATCCAAAGTGATCTCTACAAGCAGAGAATTGCGGCGCGAGATGGAATTCCAGAACCACTCATCAGTGAGGCAAATGTCTGTAACACGAACACGAGGTGCCGAAGCCATGAAGCCTGGATTCTGTAGCAACGAAAGAAAGTCATTTGCTAGGATGACTCTTGTTTCACACTGTTTGCAACTTCTGGCTACCATTACATCTCAAAAGTGACAGCTGGCGGGAACTCGGCGATGATGTGCCAAGCCAGGTCGTCGTCTTCCATTGGCCTCATGATTACTCTGCAAGGTTGCATAACTGCCAAGGGTTATGCGACCATTTCGGCTGATGAGGTCCATCCGACAATACAAAGTTCGTTCTCGAAAGGTAATGCTATTTCCAGAAGGATACAGTCCCTGTCCACAAGCTCTCATCGTCCAAGACTGGTTTAGTGAGCACGACGATGAATTGTCACCAGTGCTCAGTAGTAATGAGCCACTGTAGTCTATGTTGGAGAGAAGCTTTAGTGATCACTAGCCACCTCCTTTATCGTTTCCTGAACTTGCCACTATATTGCAGGAAGAATGGTATAGTATTCTCCTTGAAAACCACACAGTACCTGTGGTTATCAATTCCAAGACGAGTGCAAGCTGTTTTGAATGTCAACGTATTAGGCATGGTACAGGCAATGTTTGTGTTTCCAATCTTTCCATACTTTTGCCTACTGGAAAAAAACGTATGCTGCACAATACGTACAAAATTCAGTCGGAAACAGCAAGAATGCAAAAGCAAGATACGTAATTGGAATAAAAAGGTGTGGGAATGCTGTATATCTCCTGCTCTTCAACATGTACATGTGAGAAGCAATGACGGAAATGGCAGAAATATTCGAGATGATAGATCATTAATGATAAGATTCATTGATGGAATTTCTATCTCCAGTGAATGTCAGGAACAATTGAAGGATCTGTTCAAGAGTGAAATGAGCACAAAATATGGACTGAGTGTAAACCAAGGAAGGAAGTAATGTGGTACACCCGAAATGAGGTTAGTTATAAACTTAATATCAAATTCAGTGATCACGTATTTGACCAAGTGAAGGAATTCTACAAAATAACACCTTACTGACGTTGCATAAAGGACATAAAGAGCAAATCATTCCTGGGTAAGAGAAATCTATTGGTCTCTAACGTAGGCCTTACTTTGAGGAATACATTCCTGAAAATGTACGTTTAGAACATGGCATTTTATTGAAGTGACTCTCAGACAGGAGAAAAGCCGGAAATGAGAAAAGGATCGAAATGTCTGAGATGTAACGAAAATTAAATGAGTGATAAGTGGAGAACAGACGCGGTCCACCGGATAATCGTCGAGTAAATTATATGGCAAACACTGACTAGAAGAAGGGACATGATAGTAGGATCTCTTCAAAACAATAGACAATAGGTCCCATGGTCATAGACGGATCCTGTAGAGGGCAAAACTTTGGATGACGACAGAGACTGGAATACACCCAAAATGTGTTTGATGAACTTGGCGATAAGTGCTGTTCGGGGACGAAGAAGTTGGCACAAGATAGGATCAAGTGGTACGCCGCTTCAACTCACCATTCAAAAGACTGATGAGTCACGGAAGTGCTTGAGTAAATAGAGGATAACCACGAAACTTGGCGCCAACTTCCAGGCGATAGCAGAAGATTCGAAACGAGGGCGAATGTCTTCCAGAACACAAATTTTTCAATGTCTTTGTATCCAGCGGGATCAGATAGAAACAATAAACACAGTAGGTGGAAGGACTTAAAACACATCAACTTTAACTTTACATCAAATAGCCGTAATCGATTACTGATCGTCATAGAAAGAGAAAAGGAACAACAGGTTAAAGACTCAGAGTTAAACTTTACAATTTACATCACCCGGTGTGAAACAACTGCACCTCCAAATACAAGAATTTTGCGTATATCTTCAAGACTCTAATTTTGGATCTTTCCATAAAACTGCGCTACGGGTCTACGTACTTCGCACAATACACAATCCTGATTAGAAAAGGGCAAAGGACCACTCTATTTGTCAGTCGATTAACACATTAATTACAGTATTTTAATTTTTTGGCTGTCATATTAGCACCATATCATATTTCAATATTTTCAATGTACCTAAATGAACCCAACCGATAGTAAGGTTCTCAGGCAAGTACCCTATCATTTGTCTCGTTGGAAGCTTCAATGTACAGACTATGCTCTAGCCCTAGAGCCTAGGTTTCCGGTATTTCAGAGTCTCCTTCTATCACCATAACAGAAGTGTCGCATCACCGAACCACTCATTCTTCTCTCTATCAGTCTAGCCCCCCAAATACTGAACAGTGGGGAATAATGGATGATCTCCGCTCCAGTGAAGATTTCACTATCATGATGCTCTTCCCAGAGAGAGCGTTACCTGCATACAGGTCACTAAAATGGATCCTTGGGACAGCAACAAGCTGTTTTAATAAAATTTCGTCTCCACCGAATTGTGCAGATAAACTTGCGCGTCATTTCTCTTTATAGCTGACAGGAAGGGCGTCAGTCACGTAAGTACTGTAATAGAGCCATCATGAGGTGCTTCAGGAGTTCCCTGCTTCACTGTCGTCTAATCCAGGAACTGGGCAAAAGGTGACACATATGCACGTGTGCAGATTACCTCAGGAAGGCTTTGGCATTACTTCAGTGTTTACCATTTTCTGTGTTGGCTAGCCACATTTATCTGAAACGCAGTTTATTATTGATTTTTTGTAGTTCATTAATATTTTAACACATTCAAAGGAAAGATTTTTAAAGTAAGTTCGGTTGTCTTACAAGCAGATTTTACTGGCACTGATAACTTACTATTTGAACATACTGAACTCCAACACGACAATACGAAATTGTCATTCTGTCTTTAACGATCAGCGGTGGGCTGTAAGGCTTTCCAAAAGAAATTTAGTTTCGAGAGACAGCGGTCTTTCCGTTTGTTATCGCAGTGCACTATTGACTGATTCATTTGAACATTTTCGTGACGTGTGGTTCACTCTGATCATATCTATCGCTTTTCCGAGTAGTTCTGTCACACCCAAATCGCTAAAGAATGAATTTACTCTTCGTTAACATATTGCAGAATTGTAACATTTTTTAAAGAAAAATTATTTCCTTTTATAAAAAATTACATAATCTGAACAGATACAACACTTATATAAAAACTAGCTTAGTGCACAGTATTGCTCAGATATGTATGTATTCAAATCTTCTATTGATCCAGCTTCACCTCCCTTCTCTCTCTGCCCACCTCTTCTGCCCCTCTGATCAATTTCTCCACAGTTCTATCTCTTCCTCCTACCTCTATCCTCGTCTCCTCTAATTTCATCTCTCCCTCCCCTCCATATGTCCACTTCCTCCTGCCTTCTCTCTCTGTTAATCTCCTCCGTTTCCCTCTCTTTGTGCATTTCCTCATTTCCCCTCTCTGTCTGTCCATCTTCTCCTCCTCGCTGCTCTCTCCACGTTGTCACCCCAGCAGGAGGTTTTTGGCTCTTACTCTCACAGTATTTATTTCCATCTAGTATGTAATATGTGCACTAAGTTTGGTTGAAGTTGATGCAGCGGAGTAGGAAGAAGTTTTTAACCGTGGCTTTTTCCGCATACACCTGTCTCATATATTTCACGTTTGTTCAACATGTTTCACACATATTTGTAGATATATTTCACCTGTACCTCTAGCGAATTTCACCATGGATTTCGGTTTCACGAGAATCAATGTTTGTGATGTCATTTCTCCTATTTTATATATCGTACAACGATACAATTTTGCAGGTACATCCAGTGGTATATGTGGAAACTGTCCGCGAAATGTGTTGCCACCAGCATAATTAGTAAAGAAATAACACAAATAAAACCTAATACTACGCGTCGTACAGTGGCATATTTTTACAGGTGCATTTAGTGACACATGAGAATATCGTCTGCAACATGTGTTGCAAATACAGTTACTAGCAAAGAAGTAATAAATTAAAAGGTGTGGCAGTTTACTGCATGACCACCGAAAATGAAGTAAGCAATAAACGTTTTTCCTTTCATCTTTTTTTGGGTGTCTGGGAGAAAAAGTCTCTTTAATGTTTGAAATTATTTGTAAAATTGGTTGTAAGTCCCTAAGTACTCTCATTCTCAAATACTGAATGAATGTTGTCTGGATATTTGACCGTCTTGAGAATATTCGAATGATATTTATGTATTAATATACGTGTCGTTGTAAATTACGCCATGTATGGTGGGACCATGTCTTTCTAGAGAATTGGGATCTGGTGTTAGCCTGAGTTGGTTGTATCTTAAAGAAATGTATTACAGCGTAAACTGAACTCCACCGACAAAGTTTTAGAGACGGTAAGAAGGAAAAAAAAAGAAAAAAGAAGAAGAAATAATTTTGGAGGTAGATGGGCTCTAAATACGCATACCTTAAGAGCAATGACCACTTGTTCATCTTTGCTACTGTAAAAGACTCCCGTTCTATCCGAACAAATGGTCATACATTTTAGATCCCATGTTCATTGGACTTCGCCGGCCGGGGTGGCCGAGCGGTTCTAGGCACTACAGACCGCAACTGCGCGACCGCTACGGTCGCAATTTCGAATCCTGCCTCGGGCATGAACGTGTGTGATGTCCTTAGGTTAGTTAGGTTTAAGTTGTTCTAAATTCTAGGGGACTGATGACCTCAGAAGTTAAGTCCCATAGGGCTCAGAGCCATTTGAACCATTTCATTGGGCTTCTCTTTTGGTTCATACTACTTCCCCCCAAAACAAGAAAATCAAAGAGCCTGCAGTAAAAGAGATGTTTTTCACAACATCGAAGATGAATAAGTGCTGATAGCTCGTAAAGCATGGATATCCGAGCCCATGTCCCCTGGACGTATTATTATTCTTTTGATCCATACAACGACACTGGTTCATCAGTTAAAATAAACACAACGTTTCTTGACATAACAAATTTTTAAATTCATTGTCACTTCCTGAAAACACCGGACCAACCAAATTATATAAAATTCACAACTGAAAACAAAAGAAAAAAAGGCCAATGACGAAGCTGTTTGACAATCAGCAACAATGCGTCAACGACTGCTGCAAGGTTCAACACATAGGCAAATTGAGTTGTGTTGTTTTCCCTCTTTCAAGTGCAAAGGATGCGTTACTTTGAAATAGGCATGTAGTTAAATATGTTAATTTTCTAGTTACCTTAGGACAAATTATATAGTATACAGCTCGTCTTGATATAGTTACTATAAACTGCACTATGAAAGACTAGAATGCAGGAAGGTAATAAAAGTAATTCAACATTTCTCCAAAACAGGAGTTGCAGGGAAGGAGAGGTATAGCCAGACAATAGTCTGTCCAGTAACTACAAATTTACAAACGCTCCATCGGATGGAGCGTTCTCTACCGGCAGCGTGTTCGCTGGCAACTTGTGTGCTTTAAATTTTTCGTTCCTGAAATTTCTTGGTGGTGTTATGTAACCTATAATAGCCGTTGCCCTTGTACCGCGAGGTTGTAAAGGGAATTGCAGTACCTTGTCACATGTCACTCCGCGCTGTAAGGTGAAAGGCTCGGGGAACCCCTTTTTAGATAATCCAATCTCCTCTTTCTGCAAGCGAAAGAGCACTTAGGAGTGAACTTGTGTGACGAAATATGTTTTCCTTGGACTAAGGCTTAAAATGTTAAAAGCATTCAGGAGACTATTCCTCATCGTTCAAGGAGCTCGGATACAACTTGGATGCATCGTGTTTAACAGGAGTCGTTAGGAAAATGGAAGCAGCGGAGACGAGGTAACGAAATCACTTAACGTCACAGAAGTAAACCCACAACCCGGATGCCACAGACTCTTGTGGCATTCTGACACAAGAAAGAAGAAGGAATGAAGATACCCGTCATTACTATGAAAGAAAACTGAGAGTCAGTTTCTTGTTTTCTCTATATTTATTTACTATTAAGAAATATGTGCCACTGCTATTTCCTGAAAGATCAAATTATTTTCTCTCCATGCTCTAAAATACTGCAATTTCTTTTCCCCTTTAATGTTAACATAAAAATAACTAAAGCAAAATGTATACGATTCACATTTTCAGAATATAGGTATATTTATACTTTTTTTCCAAAGGAAACTAAAACCAACTGGAAGCTCTTGTCGGTAAAAGAACCAGTGGTATAAAGATGCTTATGGAGCGTGCAGGAAGAATATTATTCGAAAATAATAATAAAAATTGTACAGTAACTTATTAGTTGTTGCAGAAAACAATAACCATTGCGCCTCTTTTGCAAATAAATTTTATTTCATTTTCAAGCAAACCGTAATTTATAACTGTTTTAGGCTTATTCAGTGCTCTTTAATGGAAATGTAAGTACTAACTGTTTTCTTAGCTATATTTTGTTATGATATATGTAACGGTACATCGCAGCACTCTTAGGATAATTTAAAGTTCATATTGTTAACAGGTCAATCATTAGTGTTGAGAATCCATTTATTTCTCTTATGTTTCTGAGCCGAGCATTTCATGAAAGAAGTCAGCTAATGTTAATAATATTATTACATTGTATGCAGTCTGTGAACTGCTACATCTGTGAACTGCTACACTTCGTTTTCTCGTATCCATATAGTTTTCGCTTTGTTGAACAAAATACCTGTATATTTGTTCCCTGTTAGTCCTCTCCTTTAAAGGATGCAAGCATGACATCTAGATGTACTTGTATTTCCTGTCAGTTATCACCGAGCAGTCATCCGCTGAAAAATTATTACAAATAAGTGGGTCCCCATAAAAATAAAAGAATGCACAATAAAATCAAAGGTAATATACAAAATTTACTACTCCCGTCATAGCTATGATAGGGAAAACGTTAGTGTGAACTTGAAATATTACCATATAAAAGTTTTTGTGTACTTAAAGTAGATGTCTTCCTTAATGAAATTGACAACAGAACCTCTTAAGGTAATATTACTTTACACAATTCGTGCATGTGATTGTAGGTATTTTTCGAAATGGATAGTTTGCCAAGGATATTCAGACGAAAAGGACAATACACGCAAAATACGTGTCTCTCTACTTAACACATTCATTGATAAGAGCACACTCTTTACTTTAGAATGGTAAGTACTGAAAATACAGAATAAAAAGAGAGGTATGCCAGACTGAATATCTGAGTTGTCACATGTATATTCATAATATCTGTAAGTAAACAATGGTGAATAAACAATGGTGCGATATGGAAACGTTGCCCTGAGTTGAAGGACTGTTTCAAACTACAAAATAGACCAATATTGGCCAGTTCTGCTAGACCAGATAGTGTTAAACAACTTGGGCTCCGGTTGTGGCCTGGTTTCAAGAATGTCTCAAGTCTGTGACGTGTTTATCATTATGCAATATGACTGAAATGAAATTTGACTTTGTTTCAACGATTCCCATTTCAGTCTCCAGAACGCTTCCTGAGCACCTTCGAGTGAGACAGTCAGCCTCCGACATCATATTTTTTAATTATTTTACCCTCATCCAGGAATATGACTTAGTGAGTTACACATACACGGACACTACTCAAGAACAGGAAATACTAAAACTCTGCCTGCGACATGCTTTTGGATGCGGTTTTCAATGAAATTATATTTCCAGTTGCCCTCCCTGCATTTGTCTGTTGCTTTCACCTCGTGTATGTCTGTGAATTTACGCCCTGATATTTAACTTGTTTGACTGCATCCAGGGACGTGGCATTAAGGTCTGTAAAATGCTATAGGATTTTTCTTTTCTGTACATGCGTGATAGCTTATATTTACCCCGTTTAGGCTCTTGAAGATAACCATTTATATAATACACCAAGCGAGAAACTGATCGAAATTGTGAAGCTCTGTAGTACTATTCAGCGAGGATTCTTCGCCGTCTGTAATAATGTTGCCAGAATAAAATCCAAGGCAACCATTTTTACTGTGTTTCAAGTTATTTAGTGTTTGTTCTCAGGAACAGTGAAGAGAGCAAAACAATTTCGACACTATCTTTGTCTCTGATGCGCTTACCATCCACAAAACGAACTCAATTCTTTCTTCCCAGCGGCACGGAAATGTAATTGCCAGCTATGTAGCATGTCCAAGTTCGTGAAAGCAATGCGCTGAGAACAATTCTGTTTGTGGACAATAAGTGCTTATTTATTGTTTTCTGGTTTTGATTTTATAGTTGTCATATACAAAAGTAACTGAATATCTGCAGAAATTTAGTCAAAGCGAGACGAAGTTCTTCATTATCAGCCATGGTGGTAATTATATCACGGAACAAAGAATTGACGTCATGGGATCTGTACGTATTATAAAGTGCAGCGAAGTTTTGAAGGAAAGTGCTCCGACATCTGAACTTTGCCGGCAACTGTAATCGATTCTCAGAGTGTTTACTACTTCCATTTACAGACGCAAAGTTCAGCAAGAGTTCCAATGAATTTCAGAAACTTAGAGGTCATTTATAAGGCGCTTCTTCTAATTAAAGACACGTGTTTTCGCTTGATAATGAACAGAAGTGGCTATGATATGAATACTCCTACCACCAGTGTCCCGTAAGTCCGAATTTTCAGACTGAGGGCGAAGGATAACGGTCTGTGGAAGAGAAGAGTAAACGTCTTTTAAGAGGGGAGGGTGAATATGAGACGCATTCATACAATTTAGAGTTGTGACTCTTCTTCAGACGTTCTTTACGTGCGGAAAAAAAGGAAAACGGCAGGTACGAATGAGATTGGATTTCGAAACGTTGTGCAGTAGTAATTTAATGTATGAGTTGACAGTTGTGAACTAACTATAGGTATCTCAACAAGCACACAACATAATACTAAATTATTGTGTTAAGGACTGATGTGTCCCTCTATTTACAGTTACAATACCGTTCGTAAATAAATCAAAAACTAAAATAAAATTTCGTCGCTATTTCATTAAGTTTTTTAGTCTGGTTTCCTGTAGTGATGGTCTAACACAAATAGTTCACATTGCTTCTTCATGAACTCTGATTCAATAATGTTTATACAATATTCCTATTACACAAATGAAGGATATCAAACCAGTTGGTGGAATCCGGCTTTCCTGTTAATTAATTTGCAAGGAGGAAAATTTTATGTGTATGATTTGGCCGAAATTGACCAAAAATTGCTAGTATTACGAAATACACAAGAAATACCTCACCAGGATAATCCACCTACACACTAAAGAACTTTGTTAACGTAAAATTGAGGGCTCTGAATCACTAATTGTCACCATATCCATCTTAATCACCATCCTATTCGGGATTCATTGATTTTAATCTGTTTCCATATCTAAAAAAAATGGTGGCGGGAAAAGGGTTCAAGAACAATGAAGAGAGAATGGCAGCTGCAGATAAGTATTTTACACACATTCTGCTACGGGTCTTGAAGGATATAATACAAAGAAGAGTGAGACAAAACTGTCTATTATAGCTTTTCTTAATTGTTTTCGATTTTAGACCTCAATTAGATTATGTTCCGCTGCTAATACTAAAACGAACTTTTGAGAAAGGTTGTGACAGTTGCCTATCGGAACCATGGAACGAAGTCTGTCTAAAGAGTTTACGGCCTGTATCTCCTTTCCCTTTCATAAACAATTAAAAATAAGATCTATAGCACGTTTATCCACTAACATCAAATATCCTGACTCACTAGCTACAGTGAACAAAAAATAATACGTTTTGGGGAGATTTTTATTGCAGTCTATCGCTTAAAATGCATATCTTATAACTACGAAAAGCATATGACCTCTGTTTACACTTATGACAACATGGTAGTTTTCCGGTTTAAGGCTTGTTCTGTTATGAGTCTATAGCATCCCCACTGAAATAATACGAAAAGACTTAAAAAACAGTATTTATAAAGAAAATACATTTAAAAATTGAATAACATACATTTTTCTCATATATCCGTATTACAATAATTTATCTGTTTAAGTTTCGAGGGCAAAGAAGTATAACAAAATGATCTAAAGAGACTACAAGATACGCTCTTTTGTTAATTTTTTAGTCGTCTTCTCTCCTTTTCTTGTCTTGGTTGCGTGTAGACAGACATCTTGCGAGTGCTAGCAAATGTAAGCATATTTGTACTAATCAAGCAGATAATATACTGATGTAAGATTATTGTTCAGTTTTAATTTGTGAGAGGTGATCCCGATTTCATGTCCGCCTTCCTTGAATTAACCTGCATTCGAGCAATTTACAGTGTAACAATCGCAGCGGCCGATGCAGCCAACGACGCCATTTCGTGGCGATATTAACTTTAGAATTTAGCTGAAGCGGTAAACGCGCCCGCTATTGACATAATATACATTTTTCTCCACAGCCGCCCGACGCTGCAGGAAATACGTAGCTTTGAGGTTCTTATTTTCAGTACCACAGCTGAGAGCCAGAGCCAGGACACCGACTACAATGCAATGGTTAACGGAGGTAAGGAAAAATATTCTCGCGCCTGTGTTGGCCGCAATTGTAATTAATAACTAAAGACTTTTTGCTTTAAAGTGAACTGACTAGCCGAGGAAACTAATATGAAAAGTTTATTCCACTGTTCAACTTATATGTTCATGCTTTAAAATTCAGTGAATATAACGTTCATTAACGTAAAAAAGGAGAACTTCACAAAAGCATTTAATTGTAAATCAAAATAAAATGAAATATCATTTTTATTAAGGCCCACCACGTAAGTCGGCAACAGTCAACGTTACAAACAAATAAAAATTAAATTACGACGGCCGACGGACGCAAGAAGTCTCAGAAGTAATAATGGCTTTCAATAATATTCCACTGGGAGAAGAGGGGGGGGGGGGGGGGTTAGCAGACGGGAGGTGGAGGAGGGAAAGAGTGAGTTAAGATGTGAGTGTATGCTATGTTAGCATGGTCTGTGTGAAATCGAGACTTGCTACCGTGTTCAGACATGCGCGTGTCTGACTTTTCAGAGATGTGACACGCACATGCATCAGGTTGATGCCAGAGGGAGCACCTGACGAATCAAGCGATTTCCACATGTGGTTTTAAATTGACTTGGCGAAATATGACATGCTTGCAGACTTCAACGAGTCTGAGACCTTGCTGATTAAGCAGGAAGACAGACATTAAAAGCAACCAGCCACTGATGGCTGGTGATTGATGCTGTTGTTGGCAGACTAAGTTGTTCCCTCTGCGTTTGTCATCATTACAAAATTGAAGTCTAACATGCATTTCGGAAATACTTTTACTTTGCCTATTATTTGCTTGTTGTGATGAAAGAAAACAAAGAATATTGCAAGTATCGGAATTTGAAGCCAAAATGTACCGAAAGACAACTAGCGCAAGAGAAGGGAGAAAAGCACATGTGGTCTGTGTTTAATTCGCAAGAGAGTTCAGCTCCCACGTACTGAGTGATTGGTTTTGGATGTAATGTAATTGCCTTCTCAGACGTACATTAGAAAATAATACAACCGCTCAAGAAAGACTGCTTTATAGCATCTGAACAATTCGTTGGCTTGAATTGTACAATGAATATGAATTTATTCATTATACTTAACTGTTTCTAATTCGGTGCAACGAAACGGTTAATAGTGTCATTAAAGAAGTATTACACATATTATATACTTTTTGCACACGAAACGTAGTTCAGTGCCAGTTCGAATTTACTAAGGCAGATACACCTACTAAAACTTGGTTAGCTACTAGAGATGCTTCACACATTTACTCAAATTGTAATAAGTTACTACTTGCAACAGATAAGATTCTAAAAGATTCTAAAAAGGATAATATACAGGGTGTTACAAAAAGGGACGGCCAAACTTTCAGGATCCTCACACACAAAGAAAGAAAATATATCATGTGGACATGTGTCCCGAAACGCTTACTTTCCATGTTAAAGCTCATTTTATTACTTCACTTCAAATCGCATTAATCATGGAATGGAAACACACAGCAACAGAACGTACCAGCGTGACTTCAAACATTTTCTTACAGTAAATCTTCAAAATGTCCTCCGTTAGCAAGGATACATGCATCCACCCTCCATGGCATGGAATCCCTTATGCGCTGATGCAGCCCTGGAGAATGGCGTATTGTATCACAGCCGTCCACAATACGAGCACGAAGAGTCTGTACATTTGGTACCGGGGTTGCGTAGACAAGAGCTTTCAAATGACCCCATAAATGGAAGTCGAGAGGGTTCAGGTCAGGAAAGCGTGGACACCATGGAATTGGTCCGCCTCTACCAACCCATCGGTCACCGAATCTGTTGTTCAGAAGCGTACAAACACTTCGACTGATATGTGCAAGAGCTCCGTCATGCATGAACCACATGTTGTGTCGTACTTGTAAAGGCACATGTTCTAGCAGCACAGGTAGAGTATCCCGCATGAAATCATGATAACGTGCTCGATTGAGCGTAGGTGGAATAACATTGGGCCCAATCAAGACATCACCAACAATGCCTGCCCAAACGTTCACAGAAAATCTGTGTTGATGACGTGATTGCCCAATTGCGTGCGGATTCTCGTCAGCTTACACATGCTGATTGTGAAAATTTACAATTTGATCACGTTGGAATGGAGCCTCATGCGTAACTAAAATGAGCTCCAGCATGGAAATTAAGCGTTTCCGGACACATGTCCACATAAAATCTTTTCTTTATTTGTGTGTGAGGAATGTTTCCTGAAAGTTTGGCCGTACCTTCTTCTAACACCCTGTATATATTAAATTCAGATGATGTTACTTCATCAAATTGTAATATGGTATCCACTGTTCCACTGTGCGACAATACATGCTAACGTTGTCAGCAGAACATGACAAACTATTTTGCTGAAAGACAAAGCTGAAACTCATGGGATCATTACAATGCTCGGCTGACTTAGTAAAATAATTGAAAGTGTGTAGTTGAAAGCATAGCAACCCTCGTTTCTTAGCTATAGGAATCTGCACTAAATTATAGTGTTAAATCTACTTTTTAGTGTTTATTTAATTGAAATGTTAATGTAGTTTCCACTGTGAAACAGCATTAAGACACTCGCATTTTCACCTTCTCGCGGCCTAATGAATCGTAAAAATCGTAAATTCGATTAGTAGATTCAGCAACCTCCCCCCATGAACCATGGACCTTGCCGTTGGTGGGGAGGCTTGCGTGCCTCAGCGATACAGATGGCCGTACCGTAGGTGCAACCACAACGGAGGGGTATCTGTTGAGAGGCCAGACAAACGTGTGGTTCCTGAAGAGGGGCAGCAGCCTTTTCAGTAGTTGCAGGGGCAACAGTCTGGATGGTTGACTGATCTGGCCTTGCAACATTAACCAAAACGGCGTTGCTGTGCTGGTACTGCGAACGGCTGAAAGCAAGGGGAAACTACAGCCGTAATTTTTCCCGAGGACATGCAGCTTTACTGTATGATTAAATGATGACGGCATCCTCTTGGGTAAAATATTCCGGAGGTAAAATAGTCCCCCATTCGGATCTCCGGGCGGGGACTACTCAGGAGGATGTCGTTATCAGGAGAAAGAAAACTGGCGTTCTACGGATCGGAGCGTGGAATGTCAGATCCCTTAATCGGGCAGGTAGGTTAGAAAATTTAAAAAGGGAAATGGATAGGTTAAAGTTAGATATAGTGGGAATTAGTGAAGTTCGGTGGCAGGAGGAACAAGACTTCTGGTCAGGTGATTACAGGGTTATAAACACAAAATCAAATATGGGTAATGCAGGAGTAGGTTTAATAATGAATAGGAAAATAGGAATGCGGGTAAGCTACAACAAACAGCATAGTGAACGCATTATTGTGGCCAAGATAGATACTAAGCCCACACCTACTACAGTAGTACAAGTTTATATGCCAACTACCTCTGCAGATGACGAAGAAATTGAAGAAATGTACGATGAAATAAAAGAAATTATTCAGATAGTGAAGGGAGACGAAAATTTAATAGTAATGGGTGACTGGAATTCGAGTGTAGGAAAAGGGAGAGAAGGAAACATAGTAGGTGAATATGGATTGGGGCTAAGAAATGAAAGAGGAAGCCGCCTAGTAGAATTTTGTACAGAGCACAACTTAGTCATAGGTAACACTTGGTTTAAGAATCATGAAAGAAGGTTGTATACGTGGAAGAACCCTGGAGATACTAAAAGGTATCAGATAGATTATATAATGGTAAGACAGAGATTTAGGAACCAGGTTTTAAGTTGTAAGACATTTCCAGGGGCAGATGTGGACTCTGACCACAATCTATTGGTTATGACCTGTAGATTAAAACTGAAGAAACTGCAAAAATGTGGGAAATTAAGGAGATGGGACCTGGATAAACTGAAAGAACCAGAGGTTGTACAGAGTTTCAGGCAGAGCATAAGGGAACAATTGACAGGAATAGGGGAAAGAAATACAGTAGAAGAAGAATGGGTAGCTCTGAGGGATGAAGTAGTGAAGGCAGCAGAGGATAAAGTAGGTAAAAAGACGAGGGCTGCTAGAAATCCTTGGGTAACAGAAGTAATATTGAATTTAATTGATGAAAGGAGAAAATATAAAAATGCAGTAAATGAAGCAGGCAAAAAGGAATACAAACGTCTCAAAAATGAGATCGAGAGGAAGTGCAAAATGGCTAAACAGGGATGGCTAGAGGATAAATGTAAGGATGTAGAGGCTTATCTCACTAGGGGTAAGATAGATACTGCCTACAGGAAAATTAAAGAGACCTTTGGAGAGAAGAGAACCACGTGTATGAATATCAAGAGCTCAGATGGCAACCCAGTTCTAAGCAAAGAAGGGAAGGCAGAAAGGTGGAAGGAGTATATAGAAGGTTTATACAAGGGTGATGTACTTGAGGACAATATTATGGAAATGGAAGAGGATGTAGATGAAGACGAAATGGGTGATACGATATTGCGTGAAGAGTTTGACAGAGCACTGAAAGACCTGAGTCGGAACAAGGCCCCCGGAGTAGACAACATTCCATTAGAACTACTGACGGCCTTGGGAGAGCCAGTCATGACAAAACTCTACCAGCTGGTGAGCAAGATGTATGAGACAGGCCAAATACCCTCAGACTTCAAGAAGAATATAATAATTCCAATCCCAAAGAAAGCAGGTGCTGACAGATGTGAAAATTACCGAACTATCAGTTTAATAAGTCACAGCTGCAAAATACTAACGCGAATTCTTTACAGACGAATGGAAAAACTGGTAGATGCGGACCTCGGGGAGGATCAGTTT
Organism: Schistocerca gregaria; assembly: GCF_023897955.1. Classification (NCBI taxonomy): domain Eukaryota; kingdom Metazoa; phylum Arthropoda; class Insecta; order Orthoptera; family Acrididae; genus Schistocerca; species Schistocerca gregaria. The sequence continues at coordinate 920,398,674 of NC_064922.1, forward strand.
GGATTCCGTCGAAATGTTGGAACACGTGAGGCAATACTGACCTTACGACTTATCTTAGAAGAAAGATTAAGAAAAGGCAAACCTACGTTTCTAGCATTTGTAGACTTAGAGAAAGCTTTTGACAATGTTGACTGGAATACTCTTTTTCAAATTCTAAAGGTGGCAGGGGTAAAATACAGGGAGCGAAAGGCTATTTACAATTTGTACAGAAACCAGATGGCAGTCATAAGAGTCGAGGGGCATGAAAGGGAAGCAGTGGTTGGGAAAGTAGTGAGACAGGGTTGTAGCCTCTCCCCGATGTTATTCAATCTGTATATTGAGCAAGCAGTAAAGGAAACAAAAGAAAAATTTGGAGTAGGTATTAAAATTCATGGAGAAGAAGTAAAAACTTTGAGGTTCGCCGATGACATTGTAATTCTGTCAGAGACGGCAAAGGACTTGGAAGAGCAGTTGAACGGAATGGACAGTGTCTTGAAAGAAGGATATAAGATGAACATCAACAAAAGCAAAACGAGGATAATGGAATGTAGTCAAATTAAATCGGGTGATGCTGAGGGAATTAGATTAGGAAATGAGACACTTAAAGTAGTAAAGGAGTTTTGCTATTTAGGAAGTAAAATAACTGATGATGGTCGAAGTAGAGAGGATATAAAATGTAGACTGGCAATGGCAAGGAAAGCGTTTCTGAAGAAGAGACATTTGTTAACATCGAATATAGATTTAAGTGTCAGGAAGACATTTCTGAAAATATTTGTTTGGAGTGTAGCCATGTATGGAAGTGAGACATGGACGATAACTAGTTTGGACAAGAAGAGAATAGAAGCTTTCGAAATGTGGTGCTACAGAAGAATACTGAAGATAAGGTGGATAGATCACGTAACTAATGAGGAGGTATTGAATAGGATTGGGGAGAAGAGAAGTTTGTGGCACAACTTGACTAGAAGAAGGGATCGGTTGGTAGGACATGTTTTGAGGCATCAAGGGATCACAAATTTAGCATTGGAGGGCAGTGTGGAGGGTAAAAATCGTAGAGGGAGACCGAGAGATGAGTACACTAAGCAGATTCAGAAGGATGTAGGTTGTAGTAGGTACTGGGAGATGAAGAAGCTTGCACAGGATAGAGTAGCATGGAGAGCTGCATCAAACCAGTCTCAGGACTGAAGACCACAACAACAACAACAGTTTCAGCAAGTGAACCACATGTATTTTGTGCTACTATAGAATAATAATATAGACGATTAACAAATCCAAATAACACTGTGATATTTAAACTTGCAGATGCGCTGTGCATTGTACGAAGTGGTATACAAAGGTCGAGCTTCAGCTCTGGGTGCCAAATAGGATGTAGCGAACAGGATGTTCAACTCTAGGCAGAAACTGATTGGCCAATCCATTTTACTAGCCACAAGAATACTGGACTGTGATTATCAGTGCCGTTTAAGCACCTGCAAAATGCTGGGCTGTGACAGAGGAAGCAAAATTCGGATTTGCTGACTTAGAACCTCTCTAATTAGCTTATGTATGGCGTGGTTTATGAACGAACTGAGAGATATGACTGTACTATAGAGCACTGGGTTGAGACTGGGAAGTACGTGCGTTAGTGTCTTGGCTTAGTATCTCTCTGAGGATATTTCCGAGAAAGTGGCGTAGCTTAAGAGAGGGGAGAGGTGGAAAAGGTGTCTGGCGGATGGTAACATCAATTCTTCCCTGCCTTGTATGTAGCCGAGCCGACAGTTCAAGGTGGCATTTGGTCCAGAGAGTGCGTTGCTGTGCCACTAATAGATAAAAAGATTTTGAATACATTGTGGGAGTGAACAGTGATCAATGTGTTACAAATATTTACTATCAAAAAGAGTCTTGTCACAATCTATTTATTACGGTGACGGGTTTCGATCACTACTGTGATCATCTTACTCATTGGTCTGAAGATGAACATATTAGTGGTCGAAACCGGTCACCGTAATAAATAAAATGTGACGAGACTGCTTCTGGTAGTAGATGAAAAGATTATCTTGTAAAGTAAACTAAAATCGTTTAATACTAATGAAGTTTTGTCTTTCGATCATAGCTTGCATATTTCAATTGCTGTTGTTCTTATTGTGGTCTTCAGTAAACCAGTCTTTGGAGTGCAGACTGCGGTGTCTATTTAAGATTTACCTTCTGCAAGCCATCCGACATCAAGGTCCCAACAATACAACAGTATCTCAGGTTTCAGCAATATTTTAGTTGCTAATCGCATTTGGAAACTCTCCGCTGAGTCGAAATAAGTTTGCCGCTTTGCAGATATTTTATTTGGAGCAAAAAATGAACTGAGAGATCGAATTGTAGAGTGAGATACTCTCCGCCCTCCCGTGTATAACGATTTAGGATTTGGATTTCTCTGATGCGTGAAGATAACATGACCTATTTATTGTTCACCAGTCATACAACGAGTGACATTAGAAATAGCAGTATAATGTTTTATGTACAGAAATAGGTGTATGTATAGTTTCATCGCTCTAACCTGAAAGTCGATGTGAGTGGCCTTAAGCTGTCCACAAACTGCAAAACGCATGAAGATGCCGAGGGTTTACAAGGATACAGTGATCGATATCCTTGCCAGCGATGTACCTCAGCCCGCCGCTGGTGGCCGAGCAGTTCTGGCGCTACAGTTTGGAACCGCGAGACCGCTACGGTCGCAGGTTCGAATCCTGCTTCGGGCATGGATGTGTGTGTTGTCCTTAGGTTAGTTAGGTTTAAGTAGTTCTAAGTTCTAGGGGACTTAGGACCTCAGCAGCTGAGTCCCATAGTGCTCAGAGCCATTTGAACCATTTTTTGATGTACCTCACTAGCGGGCGATAGCTGACGATCCGTATCTTCTGGAACGTTCTGTATTTACCCGCCTTTTCCGGCGCACAGGGTATTGCGGTAACGCGACTCAGAGAACCTGCGAAAAAGACTGAACATCTATGGAAAGAGCCTGTATGTAAAAATAGGCGAAATTAAGACAGAAAGTAATTAACAGTGCAGTGGGAGAAGTAATTTTGAAAGCGAATGATTATTGTAATTTGTCAATGTCTTCAGAGTGAATATGCGTGATACGGTTCGCCATGTTTAAGTTGTTGGAAGTTAAATAAACTACACTAAAGGACGTCAACATTTATTTCAGAAGAACTTGACCATGTGTTATGTTTGATTTTGTAGTGAATGGTTACAGACACGCCAGGCACTGTGAAGCTTCAGTTTCATTTTGTACTTGAACTTGGCTGCATTTAGATCCTACCTTAATATTGCTATACTTTGTACTAGTATACGTTTCCGACAGAGGTCGCTGTTTTCGAGTTATTCAGAAACGCGCAAAAATGAACTCGAAACGCAGCTACACTCCCACACTTACCCTCCACCACTCAGGGTTTCTAGTATGTTACTCATAGCACTCCCTTCTACCACTGTACAAAAATTTTTGAATGCACGAATGATTTCCCACAATGCGCCTTTTTTGGAATCCATTGACTTTGACCTTATTGCGCCATCGACTAAGTGTCGAGCACTTGCAGATTGTAAACTGACGTTTGTGTAAGTTTAATCTAAAAAGTTTTTCAATTTTAACTGCATAAAATAAGCAACGACATCGCTGTATTAGTCAAGCCTTCGGACTATGACACTATTGTGCTTGTAAGGTTTATATATAGACCGAATTGTCGACGTAAATAGTTTTAGTGCCACGTTTACTACAGTAGTCGTTCTTTCATTACCATCAAGAGCACGTTTAAATTGATAACGTTAACCAAAGAGGCGACTATGCTGATTTGTAATAGCCCAATCAATATAGACCACAAAAGTTCCAATATCAGGAATAGTTCGTGTAACCGGAACATTTTGTGCAGTGATAACAGAGTGTCACGAACAACACACTAGAAATCGTGACTGGTGAGGGATGAGTGTGAGATTTTAGGTGATTTGAAGGTCGCTTTTGTATGTTTTGTTGAATAACGTGAAAGCCGTAGCTTCTAGAGAAAATGTACCCCAGTTTTTTATATTTTTTTATTTTTATTTTTTTTGAATCATTAGTCATCTGGCTGGTTTGATGCGAATTCCTCTCCTGAGCCAACTCTTCATCTCATATTAGCACTTGCAGCTTATGTCCTCAATTATTTACTGGGCATATTCCAAACTCCGACTGCCTCTACAGGTTTTGCCCTCTGCAACCCTCTCTAGAACCATGGCAGTGATTTCCTGATATCTTAATAGATGTCCTATCATCCTGTATCTTCTCCTTGTCAGTATTTTCCACATATTCCTTTCCTCTCCAATTCTGCGCAATATCTCCTCAGTCCTTACCTTATCAGTCCACATAATTTTCAACAGTCGTCTGTGGCACCACAACTCAAATGCTTCGATACTCGTTCCGGTTTTCCCACAGTCCATGTTTCACTACCATACAATGGTGTGCTTCAAACGTACATTCTAAGAAAATTTTTCCTCAAATTAAGACCTATATTTGATACTAGTAGACTTCTTTTGGCCAGGAATGCCCTTTTTTGCCGGCCGGTTTGGCCGTGCGGTTTTAGGCGCTTCAGTCTGGAACCGCGTGACCGCTACGGTCACAGGTTCGAATCCTGCCTCGGGCATGGATGTGTGTGATGTCCTTAGGTTAGTTAGGTTTACGTAGTTCTGAGTTCTAGGGTACTGATGACCACAGATGTTAAGTCCCATAGTGATCAGAGCCATTTGAATCATTTGAACCGTTTCTGCCAGTAAATGTAAATGTCGTGTGACTAGGGCCTCCCGTCGGGTAGACCGTTAGCCGGGTGCAAACATTTCGATTTGACGCCACTTCGGTGAATTGCGCGTCGATGGTGATTAAATGGTGACGATTAGGACAACACAAAAGACCCTGAGCGGAGAAAATCTCCGACCCAACCTGGAATAGAGCCCAGGCCCTTAGGATTGACATTCTGTCGCGTTGCCGGCCGCGGTGGCTGTGCGGTTGTAGGCGCTCCAGTCCGCAGCCGCGCTGCTGCTACGGTCGCAGGTTCGAATCCTGCCTCGGGCATGGGTGTGTGGGATGTCTTTATGTTAGTTAGGTTTAAGTAGTTCTAAGTTCTAGGGGACTGATGACCACAGCAGTGTTGAGAGCCATCTGAACCATTATTTCTGTTGCGATGACCAGTCAGAAATCTCGGGCGGACTTTTTGCCAGTGCTAATTTGTTTTTGATGTTCTCCTTGCTACGTCCCTCATTGGCATTTTTTTCTACCTAGGTAGCAGAATTCCTTCACATCTACTCCGTGTCCGTCAATCCTGATGTTAATATTCGAGTTGTTCTCATTTCTGATACATCTCCTTACTTTCGTCTTTCCTCATTGTACTGTTAGCCCATATTCTGTACCCATCAGACTGTTCGTTCCATTCAGCAGGTCATATAGTTCTTCTTCACTTTCACTAAGGATACCAATGTCATCAGCGAATCCTATCATTCATATCCTTTCACCTTTAGCTTCAATTCTACTTCTTTTATTTTCATCATTGCTTCTTGGATGTACAGATTGAACAGTAAGGGCCAAAGACTACATTCCTGTCTTGCATCCTCTTTAATCTGAGCACTTCGTTCTTGGTGTGATGGAGTGATCATATAAAGTTGATCGTCGGTAAAGCAGATGCCAGACTGAGATTCATTGGAAGAATCTTAAGGAAATGCAATCCGAAAACAAAGGAAGTAGGTTACAGTACGCTTGTTCGCCCACTGCTTGAATACTGCTCAGCAGTGTGGGATACGTACCAGATAGGGTTGATAGAAGAGACAGAGAAGATCCAATGGAGAGCAGCGCGCTTCGTTACAGGATCGTTTAGTAATCGCGAAAGCGTTACGGAGATGATAGGTAAACTACAGTGGAAGACTCTGCAGGAGAGATGCTCAGTAGCTCGGTACGGGCTTTTGTTAAAGTTTCGAGAACATACCTTCACCGAAGAGTCAAGCAGTATATTGCTCCCTCCTACGTATATCTCGCGAAGAGACCATGAGCATAAAATCAGAGAGATTAGAGCCCACACAGAAGCATACCGACAATCCTTCTTTCCACGTACAATACGAGACTGGAATAGAAGGGAGAACCGATAGAGGTACTCAGGGTACCCTCCGCCACACACCGTCAGGTGGCTTGCGGAGTATGGATGTAGATGTAGATGTAGTTGGTCGTCCACTGTTATTATTCGCTCTTGGCTGTTGTACATATATTATACTAGCCGTTTTCCCTTAGCTTACCCCTATTTTTCTCAGAATTTCGAACACGTTGCATCATTTTACATTGTCGAACGTTTCTTCCTGGTCGACAAATACTTTGAACGTCTCTTGATTTTTCTTTAGCCTTGCTTCAGTTATCAGCAGCAATGCCAGAATTGCCTGCCTGGCACATTTACCTTTCCTGAACCCAAACTAGTTGTCAACTATCACATCCTCAATTTTCTTTTCCATTCTTCTGTATATTATTCTTGTTAACAACTTGGATGCATGAGATGTTAAGCTGATTGTGCGATAATTCTCGCCCTTGTCAGCTCTTGCAGTCTTCGGAACTGTGTGGATGATACTTTTCCTAAAGTCAGATACTATGTCATCAACGTCATAAATTCTGCACACCAACGTGAATAGTCGTTTTGTTGCCACTTCCCCCAACGATTTTAGAAATTATGATGCAATGTTATCTATGCCTTCTGCCTCATTTTTATCTTAAATCCTTCAAAACTCTTTTAAATTCTGATTTTAATACTGGATCCTTTGTCTCTTTTAAATCAACTCCTATTTCTTGTTCTATCACATCATATGTGTCTTCTTCCTGATAGAGGGTGTCAGTGTACTCTTCCCACCTATCGGCTCTCTCCTCTACATTTAACAGTGGTGTTCCTGTTGCACTCTTAATGTTACCTCCCTTGCTTTTAATTTCACCGAAGGTTGTTTTGACTTTTCTATATACTGAGTCAGTCCTTCCGATAGCCATTTCTTTTTCGATTTCTTCCCATTTTTCATGCAGCCATTTATCTTGGCTTCATAGCACTTTCTATTTATTTCATTCCTCAGTGACTAGTATTTATGTATTCTCTAATTTCCCTGAACATTTTTGTACTTCCTTTTTTGTTCGATCAACAGAAGTATTTCTTCTCTTAGCCAAGGGTTCTTCGCAATTACCTTTTATGTATCTATGTTTTTCTATCCAACTTATATGATTGCCCTTTTATGACACGTCCGTTCTTCTTCAACTGTACTGCCTAGTGAGCTTCTAACAACCCTACCACAACAAAGGTCAAAAATTAATTATGATCGTAGTGATGCTCACGCTGCTAAATATTGCATTTTTGGGCAACAACACAGTTATATTATGTGACAGGTGTCATTAGAGCACAGTTAATAAAGTCATTTCTTGAAATAATGGATAAACTAGGCACTCATCTTTCCGTGTTTCTCACGCTGGTCTCGTTGTGAACTCATGACTCAATCGTCGAAAATCTAGGTAGTGATGATTCCAAGCTCGGATGCAAAGAGGCCTAGGTGTTATTGTGCGATATGCAAAAGTTTTATAGATGTGATTCATAAACCATTCTTGAAGATTAAACTTTTGCAAGTTAGGACAATGGTGATGTAAAAAAGTAATCAGCACTCCGAATTTAAGTTAGACTTCTTTTTTATTACTTTTGTTGCAGTATCAAGTAACTTGCTTCAAAACACCACGTCACAATATAAAACATACTTGAAAATATCTTCCTCAGTGTTAAAGTTCACATTTCATAAACTGACTACAATTTGCGTCTTTTTAACATGACTACCAAAGTTTGACTCTAGAAAATCCGCTTACTCGCCCAAAAATCAGAGTTACAAGTAAGTCAATGATCATAGTGACAAAAGAAAGAATACACATAAGAACAATATCATTGCAATGTATACATATCGATGTATTGAAGTCCGCAGCTCGTGGTCGTGCGGTAGCGTTCTCGCTTCCCACGCCTGGGTTCCTGGGTTGGATTCCTGGCGGGGTCAGGGATTTTCTCCGCCTCGTGATGACTGTGTGTTGTGTGATGTCCTAAGGTTAGTTAGGTTTAAGTAGTTCTAAGTTCTAGGGGACTGATGACCAGAGTACTTAAGTCCCATAGTGCTCAGAGCCATTTGAACCATTTTTGATGTATCGATGTACCTCTACATTAATGAAATCAAATCTGAATGTTGTCACAGAAATATGTTAACTATTTTACAGAAACACAGTAGAATATTGCTGGTATCGAGAGGTTGAGGTGGTTACGCAATTCAGGTACCATTACAAGCTGTTCCTTATTGCTGTATCTACAGCCTTGGAGAATTACACGCGTACCTCGTCATTCCGCAGTACTTCAGTAACCCAGCAGAAAATTTAAGTACATTAATTTCCTACAAAAATGTCCTGCTCATTTTTGGCCGTAGCGATCGACAGAATATGAAAATCTCGTGTGTGGTTTTTTATGACATTGCGGTTTGCATAAAACGATATTGTTAGGGCGTGGTGAATCAACGTGTGTAAACTGTCTGTGAACTAAGCGTTACTGGCGAGAAAAAATAATACAGTACATTTCGTAAAACAGAGAAGAAAATACTTGTTTCAGAGAAGGAGGTGCTTCAATCATGGAAACGCGGTAGGTTACTCTTGCTTTCCTGTCGTGGCAGAAACCAGAAATTCTTCAGTGAGGGAAAGGTTCTGAGACCAGAAGAGAGCTGGCAAACTTTCTGCAAGTGGATCGTGTTCTCGACTGCCGCGCTCTCCACGAGAGTAGCCTCAGAGCTTCCCTCCAGAATCTGCCTTTCCGTTGCGCCGCTACTGCAGCGGACGCCATTGGACGATTTGCATCTGCTTTGTGAAGGAGACTGTGTGTTTGCCGATCCGCGAGCAGAGATGGGCGAGAACATCACAGGGGGCGCTGTATCTGCTGCGGGCGCCGCCGCAGCGGCTGCCGCGGCCGCACAGCCAGACGGAACGCGCCTGTTTGTTCCGGCTGTCTTGGCGCCGAGGCGTCTCTCCGTCGTCTCCGCCCCCGACACTGCAGTCAGCCACCGCCTGCAGCCTCGCGGCAAATTACATGGACTTCGATAGCTATCTGAAGCGGGGAAGTCAGTCTGCTACATTGTCGCTGATGCGCCACCGATAGCAAAGCGAGTCCTCAAAACTGGCTAAAAGAGAATTTACAGAAGGATTTGCAAGATACCACGTGTGGGGAGGGAGAAAGAGATGCTAATTTTATTTAAATTCTATCAATGAAATGCAAGGAGTGCTGTTCAACATATAAGTTGTTTATTCAGTGGTTCAAAATGGCTCTGAGCACTATGGGACTTAACATCTTCGGTCATCAGTTCCCTAGAACTTAGAACTACTTAAACCTAACTACCATAAGGGCATCACACACGTCCATGCCCGAGGCAGGATTCGAACCTGCGACAGTAGCAGTCCCGCCGTTCCGGACTGAAGCGCCTAGAACCGCACGGCCACCGTGGCTGGCGTTTTTTCAGTGAAACTGCATTAAAGTGCATATGCAATAATTATTGAAATTTTATCAAATTCATTTAACAATCACTCACAAATTATTCAAACAATAATAAAAATAAACAATTTGGGTCGCCAGATACTGTAGAAAGCACATGAAAAAAACAAAAAATTGAATTGAATTATAAACGGTGCCTGACCTGGAATTTGCCTTTTTAACATGAGCATTGTATGACTTCATTCTAATTTAACATACAAATAAATTATACAAGAAGAGTTGACCGCTGGCCGGAGTGGCCGTGCGGTTCTAGGCGCTGCAGTCTGGAACCGAGCGACCGCTACGGTCGCAGTTTCGAATCCTGCCTCGGGCATGGATGTGTGTGATGTCCTTAGGTTGGTTAAGTTTAATTAGTTCTAAGTTCTAGGCGATTGATGAACTCAGAAGTTAAGTTGCATAGGGCTCAGAGCCATTTTTTGAACGGGTTGACCTGGTGTAGTAAATGATAAAGGAATAAAAAAAGCCGCTAAACGTATGACTCTCTTAACGGGCAAACGGTGAATACTATGCCTTGCGTCTTTATGAGCATCTAACATATTGCAAAGAAACTGAAGAAAGCGAAAGAAGAACGCACAGCTAGGAAAGCGGGCGTTTTCTGTATTACCATGTTCATAGCGTGGTTGGCGTGGCGGTGGAGTCGGCTGATTGCGTGCGGCTGCATCAGGACTCCGCCGGCGACGTAGTTGATAGCGTCCCAACATGCCCTACGCTGAAAATAGTGACCGAAACCCGCTACTGGATGTTATCATTACTGGACGACGGTATGCGTCTATCTGCAAGTACAACCCTACATGAAACTGCATAAAATAAAGCTCAAGACTGTTCTAACAGTACTACCGTCATCGGACATGTAGTAAATCAAAATGTGTTCCTGAGTTAAGCTCTTGATAACGCGCAGAGTGAGTGAAGCTGGCCAATTGGATCTAACAAACTTTGTTCTCTACGCTGTTTGCGGCGCATGCAAAGCGCATTGTCTCAAGACAAATAATAAGAGAATCCTTGCCACTTATCGAAAGCAGTCAAGAGTGAACTCCTGACCCCTCAGAAGCAATATTCGGAATGCCGAATACTAGTGCGTTCATCGCACCTGGAGGGAGAGAGAGAGCCACTCTCCTCCAGCGTCTTGTCTCCTCCCTTCCGCAAATTACGTAGTTCGCACTATTTCTCAAAGCGAACATTAGATTCTTGCCAAGGAAGAGGCCCCTTTCAAAATTTCCTCCCTCCTTTCCGTCACATTCCCCGAGGAAAAGAGAGTGATACTCTGTGTGAGACAGTGTATACAAATAAACCAAGATTTCTCCCTTTTTAGTATTGCTTCTACGTTCCCAGGTGTTCTGCTCGCGGTAAACGGCCAAAATTCCCCGGGCCACTTGAGATTCTTGAACAGCCAAGTCGTGATTTTGCTTTTCAACTCGCCGCTCTATCCGCGTTACCTAGAATCGTGACAAAGCTGTTTTCCGTTCTAAGTTTGTAGTTTCCGCTGCCTCGGGCACACGTGCGAATGTCCACGGCTTCCCTGGGCAGCGTGTTGATGTATGCAGCGTCTTCGCCTGTCGCTAATCCCCTGGGGGAAATGTGAAATGTGCCGACATAGGCGGGCGACCACCGTTCGCCCGTGAGCTTTACTTGTGTCCATCTGGTCGCCGGGCTTCCCAGCTAGGAACGCATCAGAAGAATTCCTTTCATCCACAAAGTGTACCAACTTTGCAAAGAGAAGAATCACAGCCCTTTACCGATGCTTAATGGCACAATAATTCTCCTCCATCAAACTTCATGTATTGCAATAAACTAATGACTGATTTTAATAGCAATTATCTCATTTAATTATAAACATGAAAAGCTTTGACGCTTTTCAGATTTTGTAATTTATACTGTGATCGAACATTATGAAACAACTCGAAGAAAAGGTTCTCTTGACAAGTAACCAGCACATATCCAGAAGAAAACGCGTCTTCTTAAACACACCTCGCTCTTTATTCACTTCAAATACCGAAACCTGTCTGCAGAGGATTTGAAATTGATCCTACAATTCTAGATATCTAGAAAGGTTTTGACATCGTTCTTGAAACGCAGATTCTTATCAGATTGGTGCCTACGGAAAATCGTCTCGATTGTACCACTAGATTCGTCTACATCTACATCTACATATACATGGTTACTCTTCAATTCACAGTCAAGTGCCTGGCAGAGGATTCATGGAACTATTTTCATAATACTTCTCTAGCGTTCCACTCTCTAATGGCGAGTGGGAATAAGGAAGTCCTAAATCTTCCGGTTCGAGCTCTGATTTCTCTTATTTTATTATGATGAGCATTCGTCCGTACGTAGGTGCGTGTCAACAAAATTTTTCGCATTCGGAAGAGAATGTTGGTGATTGAAATTTCGTAAATAGATCTTGTCGCAAAGAAAACCGCCATTGTTTCAGTGACTGCCACTCGTGATTTAATGTAGAACTGTGACAGTTCGTACCAAATAATGAAGAGTCAACAAGTGAAACAGAAATGCTATTCGACGTTCCTCTTGGAAGTCTTATAGGACTTCTAATGTTCCTAATGATCATTAACAATTTGAGAAACAGACTGAAATAATTTAAATTATTTATTTCGGAACTGATGTCAGTATATTGTGCGACCCCCACAGATAGGAATACACGTATTCTTTCTGACACGGAAGCAAACACCCAGCGAACATTACCTTAAGGAGTCACTGCCATGCCTGAAAGACATGCTGCGTCAGGAGTACAGCTGGCTGGACGCATGCCAGACATGCACAGTGGATGATAACTAGCATGTTGATCCGACCTAATGGTAACAAATCTATAACGGTGCTTCTAAATTGCTTCTATGTCCTCCTTCAATCTGACTTTGTCAGCGCTCAAGAATGAGACCTAAAAGTCTTATGTATGCAGTGTCCTTTATAAATAAACTACGCTTTCCTAGAATTCTCCCAACAAAGTGTATCCGAGCATTCACCTTCACTACCATAGACCTTACGGGCTCGTTCCGTTTCATGTTGTATTGCAGCGTTACACCTACATAATTAATTGAAGTGATCGTGTCAAGTAGCACATCACTAACATCGCAGGACTGTTTTTCCTGCTCAGCTGCATTAAGTTTCGTTTTTCGATTTTTAGAGCAAGCTGCTTTCATCATACCATTGACCACATTCACGCAAGGACGACGATGTCGCGTATGTTACAGCAAGTAGACAAAGACTGCTGCTCACTCTGTCAGTTCATTAATCTATCTAGGGAGCAAGAGCAGTCCATCACACTTCACTGTGCCACTCCTGACGATACCTTGGTCTCTGATGAACACTCGGAGTCCAAGAGAGCGTATTGGTTTGTATTACTTAAAAAGTCTTCGACCCACGCATTTATAAGGCATGCTCGGACCTTTCTCTACAGTCCGTAGTGTGACACTGTGTGAAACTCTTTTAGCAAATCTAGGACTATGGAATCTTACTGTTGCTGCCTTCATCCATGGTTCAAAGGATACAGTGAGGGAAAGGGCGACGTGAGTTTCACGTGACTGACGCTTTATACACCCATGTTTATTTATGGCTGAAGTTTTTCCTGACTCGAGGAAATTTGCGCTGCCTGAAAACAAATGTAAGACAAGGTAATTTTCCTGACGAGTGAGATGACAGACTGATCAACATTGTAGGAGTGTATGATAGCAAACTCAGACAAAATGAGGGCCGCGCGGTTAAAGGCATTATGTCACTGATTGTGTGGCCTCTCCCGCCAGGTGTTCGAGTCCTCCCTCAGGCATGGGTGTGTGTGTGTTGTTCTTGGCGTAAGTTAGTTTAAGTAGTGTGTACGTCTAGGGACCGATGACCTAAGCAGTTTGGTCCCTTAGCAATTCACACACATTCCATTCCATTCCATTCCATTCCAGACCAAATGAGACAAAATGTCACAGCGAAGGGCGCCGAAACTGTCGCATCTATACACTGTGCGAATGAAGGTACATATTCTCGCATGCAAACGGTGATAGAGGTAGCAGTGTGCGACAGACTGCCCTAAGCTGCTGGCATCTTTTGTTGCAGTTCGGCAACGGTTCTGACAGTCCTTGGAGAACGAATAGAAATTCTTCCAATCCATATGTAGCACATAACAAGCCAGAGCTTAACAGCATTGGTTAAAAACAATCTTGGTTGCAATTTTAGTTTTTTTCAGTTTTTTATTTTTCAACTACTCGTTTCGCCTTATTTAGGCATCTTCAGGTTGACCTTAATTGGATATTTCTTACAACGATCCTTTCGACCGTGTAGCCAAAGGGCATCGTCAATATATCAGGCCAACATCGCCTTTCTTAAACTCAGTAAAAAATTTCTAGATGGACGGGAGTGACTTCAAGAGCTGCATAACGCGTTCCCGTTCACAGGAGCGAGTAACAGAATAGGATGGGGCTCAGGTAGTAAGCATAATGCTCACTCACGTCTATCTAGAAAAGTTTTTACTGAGTTTAACAAAGGCGATGTTGGCCTGATGTATTGACGATGCCCTTTGGCTACACGGTCTAAAGGATCGTTCTAAGAAATATCATATTAAGGTCAACCAGAAGATGCCTAAATAAGGTGAAACGCGTAGTTGAAAAACTAAAACTAAAATCGCCACCAACACTGTTTTTAACCAGTCCTGGAGAACGGGTAAGTTTTCGCTTCATCATATCTCATAGATGTTCAATTAGCGAAAAAAACTGGTAATCTAGCTGGCCAGGGCAGCTGTTGTACACCACAAACAGCAAGTTGCGTCGCAGTAGTCGCATGTGGACGTGCACTGTCCCGGGCATCACCTTCCTGTTGAAGAAATGGAAGTAGCACGGGGATAACAGCCTGCCGATAACAGCCCTGTGCAATGAAGCGGACACTGTTTACTTTACTTGCGGAAACGCTACATGAGGTTAAGACCTATAACTGATGGGGGGGGGATGGGACTTTTTTGTCCTAAAAGGCGTCTTACCAGGCCTACGCCATACACTGGTATGGAAGCAGAACCTGTTCTTATCACTGAAGACAATAGAACGCCATTAACCTCATTTAACTCTTTCATTGCGCTAGAGCAACCGTACTTGGCGCTGTCCTCGTCAGTGGTAGCGTGGCCAGACCACATGATCTTAGTCCTGCCGCAAGCAGACGATTCCCATTGGTCCCTGATGATACAGCAGGTGGAACACGTGCCGCAATTGCGTTCCACTGCTCGCGCAATGCGTTGATCTCGACGTGCGGCAGTACTACGTGGACGTCGTGAATCGATTCTACAGATGTGGGAATGTTACACAGACTAGTGTTGAGAGTAGCAACACACCAGCGGTACACTGAGCCCAGGTGCAGCAGTCTGTCGATACGTCCTTCCAACTTCCCACAGGTCCAAAGTGCGATCTCATTCAAATGGCTGAAGCTGTTCCACGGCATCGTTGTACCCTATGACAAACGTTGCAAGCATAGTTCACCTCTAACCTCACCACACCTTCTGCCTGCAGACTCAAAACAATGGCTACGGTTCAAATGGCTCTGAGCACTATGGGACTTAACATCTATGGTCATCAGTCCCCTAGAACTTAGAACTACTAAAACCTAACTAACATGAGGACATCACACACATCCATGCCCGAGGCAGGATTCGAACCTGCGACCGTAGCAGTCGCGCGACTCCGGACTGAGCGCCTAGAACCGCTCGACCACCGTGGCCGGCAACTCAAAACAGGATCTGTATATACAGGCCCCCTCGGCGCCTTGTGTTCGCCGATGACCGTGACTAACGAATCACCAACACTACAATCCTTTTTTTTTTCTTTATTGTTATTTCACGATCTGCGCCCCATTCGGGCGGGTGGGTCGGATGTCAGCGTTACATGCAACCTGATCTCCACCCAACTGACAGTAAAAGATAAATGAGATAAAAAAGAAACAAAATACAAATAGGGGAGATAGTTCTGTTGAAATTAAAACTTTTTAGAGGTGAAAAATGAAATGACAGTTTTTAGGTATACGAGACATATGCATTGGTAGCTACAAACAGTGATAATAAAACGTAAAACGAAATACAATAAACACACATTTAAAAACATTTAAAACTTGATGGCGAAAAACACATATTTGAGAGTAGCACTTTCCTGTCACTGAGAGCTAGGGTGTCCATTGCTGAAGAGGGAGGAGGCAGATTGTCCAATGAGGAAGTTAGGAACGTAGTGTTATACTGTTATAAGGATATAGGACAGGTGTAGCAGCGATGGTGTAAGAGTCGCTGTTGGGACAAATGTAGGGGTGGAGTAAAATGGGAGGGAGGGGGAGGAGGTCAAATGGTGACGGTAATAGTTGTAGTGAGTGGGGAAAGAAACGCAGATGGAGAAAAAAGGAATAAGGAAATGTGGGGAAGGGAGGCAGTCCCAACGAGGTGGAATTTCTGGAGTAAACTTACAGCTGGTAGGATGGGTAAATGTCAGGGTGGAGTTCGTAATCTGGGAGGGGAAAATGGCTGGAGTTTCCTTGGGATAGTATGCGGAGAGTGTGTAGGTGTAGCGTTGGCAGAATGTGCGGTTAAAGACATGGCAGCATATGAGGATTTGAAATTAGAGGGGAAACGATAGGGTTACTAGAGTTGAGTTTGCAGGGGGTGTAGATTGTTTGGAGGTGTTCTATGTGGGTGAAGAGACACTAGCTATACAGATCATTTTCTTTTTTTTCTTTATTGTATTTCCAGTTCCACATCTGGTGTGCGCTGGCAGCCGCATGGGCTCTGCACGTCAGTCGAAAGACTTTACAAGTAAACAGGAAGATACTTAAAACAGCATAAAGAAGAAAATGTGGCGCAACACAGAAACAAAAAAGGCGGAACATAACAGAAGAAAGCCTACAAAAAGTGGCGACTGTAACATGGAGGTAAAAATCTAAAAAATATTGCACACACGAAAACACACACTAAAGGATTACAATGCACCAGGCAAAGTACAGCCAGAGCATAAAAAGTCGCACAACGATTAAAACAGCCACTTGAAGGATGGCATAACATGAAACAATCATGGACTATAATCATTTCTAGCACACAATTAAAACCACATCACTAGATGACAATAATGGCACCAAACACAACACTAACGCAGCACACTTGATAAGGAAGAAAAACCGGGGAGAATCTTCTGGGAAAGGGGGGGGGGGGGGGCAAAGGTGAAGAAATGAGGAAAGAAAAAGGGGAGACACAGGGGGATGAGGTGGAGGCGCACCGAAGGAAGGATGAGGAGGAAAGGGATGGGAGAGGAAATGATCCCTGGAGGGGCTGCAGGGACGCAGGTGAAGAAGGAATATCCTCTCTGGGAGAAGGAGGGGTGAGGCAAAGGGAGGCCCTGGTGAGCGGGGGAACAAGGTCAGGCTACACTCGGTAGGAAGGGTAGTTGTCACAGTGAGATCCCAAGGAGGAGGTGCTGGAAATTGCCCTGATGAAGAAGATGGGGGTTGTGGAGGTGGAGAGAAGGAGGGATACAGCGATAGAAGTGCGGCATTGGGTGTGGGGTGGAGAGGAAGGAGGAAACCAGGGGGTGGGGGCGAATCACGCATGTGGGCAGTGTAAAGGTTGTGGAGATGTTGGAGGAAAAGGAGGAGGTGGTGGAAGAGGATGAGATCATACAGGAGTCATGTGTGGGAAGGTAGGCAGATACAGAAATCAAGGCAGAGCACATGGCCTTCTAGGATTTGGAGGTCCTTATAAAAGTGGGGTGGGAGTGGAGATCCAGGCAACAGTGGCATAACAGTGGATAGGGCAGATGAGGGATTTGTAGGTGTGGAGGATGGTGGAAGGATGCAATCCCAATGTACAGCCAGACAGGAGTTTCAGGAGGTGGAGGCAGGAATGGGCTTTCTGCTGGACAGTCAAGAGGTTAGGGGTCTAAGTGAAGCCAAGATAATCCTGGGGTTGGAGGTGAACTGGATGGAACGACAATAAATGGTTAGGTAGAAATCATGGAGATGGAAGGTGTGGTCTATAATCTGGGTTTTTGAGTGGTTGATATGACGGAACCACTGGTTACACCAAGTGGTGAACTGGTCAAGGTGAGTTAGGAGTGTAGAAGGGTAGGTTAGAGAGTCAGGAAGGCGGTGTCACCAGCGTATTGGAGGAGGTGGATGGGAGGGTGTGGCTTTGGCATATCGGCAGTGTACAAGAGATAGAGGAGAGGGGAAAGGACAGAGCACTGGGGGACACCAGCTACGTGATAAAGAATTTGGGAGTTGGTGTCATGGAGAATGACATAGGAAGGACAGCATGAGAGGATGGAAGTAACCAGACTAAATTGATAGGCAGGGAGTAAATTTGGAGTTTAAAGGGGACACTAAGATTCTCATCTCCTTTTTTTCCTTCATTGCATTTCGATTCCCCCCTCCCCCCAGAGGTGGGGGTGGGCTGGCAGGAGCATAATAGGCCACTCTACAGCCTACAGAAAGGTTAAAAAACATAAGAATATAAACAAACAAAAACAGGTGATAAAATGGTAATATTGTAAAAAACTGTAAAATGGCGGCAGACGGGTTTCTGTTTGCATGAGATAAAAAACAGAACTGTTACAATATAGTGGCTGCTCACAACACTGACAGGGACTGCACAAGACTGAACGTTCACATAAAACAACATTATAGAGGCGACACAGTGCCAGGTGGAGGTGGGGGGAGAACACAGACTGGTGAGGGGAGAAGGGGGCAGGCTAGGAAAAGAAAGAAAAAGGGAGAGGACAGATAAAAAATAAGGTGTAGGGCTTACACGAGAAGGAGTGGGGGAGGCACTGCAGGGGAAAGCAAAAGGAATCTGGGGAGAGAAGGGAGTCAGAGAGAGGGTAGGTGGGGATTAAACAGGGTTGAAGGGGAGGGTGGGGGAGGTGAGGATCAGATTTGGTAGGAGGGATAAATGGAGGGAGAAAGGGCATCATCTGGGAGGAGGAGTTGAGGGAAGCCGCCTTGGATGTAGAGGTGGATGGTAGGGGGTCACAGCAGTGAAGGTGCAGCAGAGGGTAGGGGTTAGAGAGGAGAGGAGCAATCTGGGGATGAGGGGGATAAAGTTGGCAGGAGGTTTAGAGGATGTGGATATGTTCAAGGAAAAGGAGCAGAGGGGGGAAAGGAATAATGTAACAGGATCCATGTAGGGGATGGGAGGCATATACAGAAGGTGAGGCAGAGTTATAGAATTATGGGTGGGAGAAGATATCCAGACCAGAATGGCATAACAGAGGATGGGATGGATTAAGGATTTGTAGATGTGGAGGGTGGTAGAGGGGTTCAAGCCCCATGTCCAGCCAGAAAGGAGTTGGAAGTGGTTGTGGGCTTTGGACTGGATAGAGTGGGGATCTAGGTGAGGTGGCGATCAATCGTGAGCCCAAGTTAGTTTAGGGTAGGGGAAAGGCAGACAGGACAGGTGCAGATAGTAAGGAAAAAATCAACAAGCCAGAAAAAGCAAGTGGTACAAACAACAATGATTCGCTGGGTCTTGGAAGGATTGATTATATGGAGCCACTGGTTACACAATGCGGCAAAAAGTTCAAGGTGATTATGGAGAAGGCAGTGGTACTGTTGCAGGCGAGGATAGAGAGCAAGGATGGCGGTGTCATCAGTATATTGGAGGAGGTGGACAGGAGGGCGTGGCTTGTGCTTATCGGCGGTGTAAAGGAGATAGAGGAGAGGGGAGAGGACGGCGCCCTGGGAGACACTGGCTGTGGGACAAAAGATATGGGAGTTGGTGTCATGGAGGGTGACATAGGAAGGACGGTGTATCAGGAAGGAAGCGACCAGATGGACAAAATTGATAGGCAGGGCTTAGGTTTGGAGTTTAGAGGAGACTGGGATTCTCAGCTCCTCATATGCTGCCGCTGAACAAAATCTCTAGGATGTGGCCTTTTTTTCCAGCAGTGCATTAAATAACAACTAAGAATACGATTAAGACGAAGACAACTTCTTAACTAGTTAAAATCGATAATATTGCAGAGGGAAGCGATTTTCTGGAGCCATGGACAAGGAATTATTAACAATTTTTCTGTTGGATATGGGAGGGTATACGGCCACTGCTGTAATTTCGCGCTCCGCCGTCTGCGGCGCTGCTGCTCCCCCCCTCCCCCCCCCCCCCCCCCCCTCTTTCTCTCTCTCTCTTCTCCTGAGGGCCGCGCAGAACGCGCCCTGGGCTAATGCTTGGCGAGCGCTCGCCGTAGGCGCATCACTTCCACACAAATCCCGGCCGGCGGGGCTGCGACTGCGGCTGCGTACGTCCGCCCGCCCGCCCGCTCGCTCGTTAATTACTAGCGAGCGCTGCGGAATAAAATGTATCTCGATTTAATTGCTGGCACGGCCCTCGGGACACCTGCCGACGCCCGCGCCGCCTGTGGAGAGGTACGCGCCGGAGGCTCGATGGCGCAACTCAACGCGGTACGCGGCAGAGCAGGCCCAGGCGCTGCGGAGACTCCGGATTGGGGTGGGCGAGGCGTGGCTCTAAAAATATAACCCCCTCCTCTGTCTGGAATACTCGACCTAAGCATTAGTCATCTTGCTACACCATTAAATTCGCAGCATCGTCGTGGTCGTATGCAAGAAACGTCAAACTGGCGTGTACTACAAGCTTAGATCTTGTAACAACTCTTACAATAATGTTTATACAATGACTCATCCACTACACGTATGTTAGTCATTCATGAATGAAAGCGAAAAGAACGTGCACACAGTATTGAACTATGAAAACTTTATAGTTAACTAGCTGTAGCACCAGGCATGTACCTGTCAAACGAAGTGACTGGCACTGTCTTGTTTGTAACCAAAGCGGAAGCAAGCCGCATGGGAAACTGTGATCGCTCTTTTCTTTCCTTTATTGTAATTGCATTCCCCTGCTCCATATGGGAAGTGAAATACGCAAATACAAGGACATTGGGCGACAATTAAAAAGTCGACAGAGTTAAAAGAACACAGCTGGCAATTCGTTGTGTACTTATAATCACTGGAGTCAAACACAAGGTAAAAATCAGCAACAGTATGTATTTCATACAGAGTGAGACACGAAACACTCACAAAGAATGAAAACACCACTTGTGAGGACCTGCTGAGGGACTGGAGGTTCGAGAGGAGGGAAAAAGAGGGGAGGGGGCATGAGGAGGTAGGAGGAAGAGGAAAGAGGGGGGAGGGGGCACCCCAAGATGCAGGAGATGGGCAGGGTGGGAGATGAAACAAAGGGCAGGGTAAACTGCAGAGACACAGAAGGGGAGCATAGGAGAGGGAGAGGGTGTAGGAGCGGGAAAGCTGCTCAGGAGAACGGAGAGGGACGAGAGAGAGCCTTGAGGAGGAGGCAGGAGGAAGGTAGGGTTAGAGTTGGTATGAGGGGAGATGTCAGTGCATCATCTGGGAGGGGTAGGTGCTAGAAGTTGCGACAGGAAAGAAGGTGGAGGCTGTGGAGATAGAGTGAGGGCGGAACACAATGGTAAAGGCATGGCAACGGGCTGGGGGTTGAGAGAAAGGGGGACACCAAGGGTTTTGGGGGATCAAGTCAGCAGGCAACATACCGTGTGTGGATGTGATCAAGGAAAAGGAGAAAGTGGGGGAATAGGATGAGATTGTAGAGGATGTGTGTGGGGGCATGGAAGGCAGACATGCAAAGCGAGGTAGAGTGCATAACGCTCGAGGATTTGGAGGGCGTTATAGAACCTCAGAGGGGCAGAAATCCAAGCAGTGCTGGCATAACAAAGGATGGGGTGGGTCAAGGATTTATAGGGGTGAAGGATGGTGGAAGGTTGCAGTCCCCATTTCTGGCCAGACGTGAGTTTCAGGAGGCAGAGTCTGTTGTGGGCTTTTTGTTGGATGGTATGGAGATGGGGAGTCCAAGTGAGGTGGCAGTCGATGATGAGGCCAAGGTATTTGAGGGTTGGAATTAGATGGATAGGATGGCCATAGATGGTCAGGTAGAAATGGAAGGTTGCAGTCCCCATTTCTGGCCAGACATGAGTTTCAGGAGGCAGAGTCTGTTGTGGGCTTTTTGTTCGATGGTATGGAGATGGGGAGTCCAAGTGAGGTGGCAGTCGATGATGAGGCCAAGGTATTTGAGGGTTGGAATGAGATGGATAGGATGGCCATAGATGGTCAGGTAGAAATCATGCAGATGGAAGGAGTGGGTGTTGTGGCCTATGATGACCGCCTGAGTCTTTGAAGGGTTGATACGAATAAACCACTGGTTGCAAGTGGTGAACTGGTCAAGGTGGGTTTTGAGGGTACATTGGGACCGTTGAAGGGTAGGATAAAGGGCTAGGAAGGCGGTTTTATCAGCAAATTGGAGGATATGAACAGGTGGGGTAGGTTTCGGCATATCAGCAGCGTACAGTAGAGGGGAAAGGACAGAGCTTTGGCGCACGCTGGCGGAGGGATATACGATACGGGATAGTGACATAGAAGGAAACACAGGAGGGAAAGATGCAACGAGACGGACGAAACTGACAGGGAGAGTTTGAAGAGGAGCCTGGGATGCCAGCCAAGTTCGTAGGCGTTCTGGAGCTCAAGGGAAACAAAAATAGCAGAGCGACGGGAGATGCAGTCGCTCAACATCGAAGGGCATATTTGAAGCACTGGGTATCAACGAAATGCGAGGAATGGATACGTCTCCACCTGAAGCAAACTCCGTGATGATGGTAGCCTCTAATACGTTTGGCAATAGGTTCTTCACGACCAGCCTCATTCCGTAGCATATTTAACAACGCCAACCCAAGAATAAGTAAGAGCTTGCAATCATGTTTCTGTCGAATTCTCTAACTTTCGTTCGTCCTGTGATCTTTTGCCATATGATAGTGCTATTTTCAAGACGGGCATTGCCACTGTAATTTATCCTCGTGATTGGAATTACTGTCACTTTAACACGATGTACTTCGTTTGTTAGGCATCTAATCATTGTTTTATTTGATGTATATGTATATAGTTTACGTCCGCCAAAACTTTCACTACGGGATCATCTAGAAACCTGAAGCACATCGGCCAAGAAATTTCAGAGACTTTTCGTAAAACCTTTACCCTTCTAACAGGGTGTTACAAAAAGGTACGGCCAACTTTCAGGAAACATTCCCCACACACAAATAAAGAAAAGATGTTATGTGGACAAGTGTCCGGAAACGCTTAATTTCCATCTTAGAGCTCATTTTAATTTCTTCCACCCACGCTCAATGGAGCACGTTATCATGATTTCATACGGGATACTCTACCTGTGCTGCTAGAACATGTGCTTTACAAGTAAGACACAACATGTGGTTCATGCACGATGGAGCTACTCCACATTTCAGTCGAAGTGTTCGTACGTTTCTCAACAACAGATTCGGTGACAGATGGATTGGTAGAGGCGGACCAGTTCCATGGCCTCCACGCTCTCCTGACCTCAACCCTCTTGACTTTCATTTATGGGGCCATTTGAAAGCTCTTGTCTACGCAACCCCGGTACCAAATGTACAGACTCTTCGTACTCGTATTGTGGACGGCTGTGATACAATACGCCATTCTCCAGGGCTGCATCAGCGCATTAGGGATTCCATGCGACGGAGGGTGGATGCGTGTATCCTCGCTAACGGAGGACATTTTGAACATTTCCTGTTACAAAATGTGTGAAGTCACGCTGGTACGTTCTGTTGCTGTGTGTTTCCATTCCATGATTAATGTGATTTGAAGAGAAGTAATAAAATGAGTTCTAACATGGAAAGTAAGCTTTTCCGGACACATGTCCACGTAACATATTGTCTTTCTTTGTGTGTGAGGAATGTTTCTTGAAAGTTTGGCCGTACCTTTTTGTAATACCCTGCATATTACATTCATACATGTTCCAAGTCGGATTGTCAAATATTATGTAGACAGTGATCATTGTCTTCTCTTGAAAATACAGTATGCAAAAGTTCATCAAAATCAGCATAAATTGTAGATTTGTATCAATAATAGATTTTGCAGGTAATGTCACTTACGGTACCTGTCTATGCATTTGTAGCCAGTTATAAAAAATTATCATTTTTTTGTACCTTTTAGGCGCACTGCGAATTATATGCCTTTTTACGACATAAAGATTCCTAAATCTCTGCTAAGTTATATGGTTTTATTGCTTACAACAGGTGTACGTCGGAAAATAACCATCGTCAGGTCATCTGTAAGTAAATGATACGTAATTTTGGTACTGTATTTCCAACATTATAGGTAAGTATTCATTAGATAAAATTATTATGAAAGTTATTACGTATGTTAGATAACCTGAAGATGGCTATTGGCCGAAATATGACTATTTCAAAAAATAAAACAATTTGACTTAACAGCATTTCTGTAGTCGTTATTACATACGATTTTAACTGAGAATGTGAGTTACAGAAATGCTTCTTAGTACATTAGTATTTTACTGTTTTGGGAGTTTTTCGAATATGACTTTTCAATACCTCAGTAAGCGATTTGAAATTCTTCATCTTTCACCTCCTAGCAAAAGAGTTCCACTATTTCTGAGCTGCTTAGAAAGTTTGAAGGCGATGTCATATGTCTGCAGCAGCGGTTGTTTTCTGTCAGTTAAAAAAAAAAATGTTCAAATGTGTGTGTGTGAAATAATATGGGACTTAACTGCTAAGGTCACCAGTCTCTAAGCTTACACACTACTTAACCTAAATTATCCTAAGGACATACACACACACCCATTCCCGAGGGAGGACTCGAACCTCCGACGGGATCAGCCGCTTCTATCGATTGTTACCCAAAATATTTGGCAGGTCTAAAACCTTACAGCAGTTTGCTTATATGGCACTGGTTTCTCTGCATATACCTTATTTCTAGGTCGGGGTAGAATATGTTTCACATCACATCATAGTCTCTCTCATTACCTCATGTTTTGCAGTTTGGAGGCTGGTAGATTATAGACCATCAGATCTCTTCAATAGAAAAAAAAGGTTCAAAATTACAGTATTGGTACTGCTACAGTCTATCTTCTGAACACAATGAATGATGCATTAACTGTGTTTGATTCTTGATTTGTGCACTATATTTGAAACTGATGTGTCGACCTACGTACTTTCACCACACGAAAACGCAGCAATATATTTTTCCTGGAGACTGATGATGACAATCTTGAAAAATCATCAACTGATTGTGTTTGAATGAAATGAAAAGCGGCTAAGGTCAACTTCGGATACAAGGTAACAGCGAACTGATGGTTTAACATTATTTAAGAGACACATCTCTATCGAACTGTGTTAACAATTGATTAGTCATAATCTATTTTGGCTCTCTGGAGAAAGTGTACGACGTAATTACATTGCCAGTTCTTCTGTAACTAAGTTCAATAAACTTAAGAATGCCTGTCGTTACTCACACATCTTCCCGTAAAAGTTAAGAAACAACCGGTGCAGCAGAAACAGCATGCAGGTTGTTTGAGACAGACTGAACAAGAAACTACTACACAAATGAATGACCGGTAACACATAAGTAACATGGTGCACACAGACACATGCTAATAAATCTATATAGAGTGTTGGTAACAGCATTCTTGCTAAATAACGACCAAAGATATCATAACCACTGTTTTATTCGCTTAAAAATGAACCATGGCGTAACATATTTTGGTTCTGTACCATACGTTATCTTATAGTGCTAACAATTACATTTTTCCTAACAAGTTTTAGTATGGTTTTTACATCTAACGGTAGCATGCATTTCATTATAATTTCAGCGACAGCTGTATATTACCTGAGCTGATAGCCCCAGATTTCGAATTCGTAGTTCGCGGAGTATAATGAATGAATCAGGAGTTTATGTAACGCGTGTATGTCAGTGAGAAATCGATGGCAACCGCTTGTTACTCGGAATGAAATGTGATCACTGCGATGAACATCGCTCTTTAGACTGTTTAGAGAACCGTGTTGCTCCATTTATTCGATAGTCTACCAATAATCCAACGTTTTATTCTCATGAAAATGTCAATACGTTTTAGCAAACTGGCTAATATTCGTGTTGTGGCGAGGCGAGCAGAACACGTCAATTAATGTTCCATTACGCAGAGTCAAGCATAATTTGAATGTACGTGAGGCGAATGAAGCCCGTCATTTAATATTTGACGTCTTTGTCAGATTGAACAACGTTACATGTGCATAATGTACCAGGTAGAAGCACACAAGCCGTTGAAATATTGACTACAGGGTCTGAACATTCAGTGATAGAAGAAAAAGAAATATTATCTAGAGAGGCAGGGTATTCTGCATTTTACGTTTCTGGTTTTAAAGAAATAAAGGGAATATTTACCTATAAAAAAAGTCTCATGTAAAGGTATTTAGAGCTGAACAACACACTTTCAATTTCCTACCACCACACGTGTTACCACCATTGTCTAGAATCTTATCGGTTGTTTGTGATAAAGACTTTTCGCAGGAGATATCGACATGATCTTTCTTTCTCTTTGCTGAAAGTCCGGCTCCTCATTATTTTCTGGCCTGAAATTTGATGTTGTAGCAAATTCCATTTCTCTGTGAGACACATAAGATAGCGTAGCAGAGACACTTGTTTTGTTAATTCCCCATATACTGGCTTTATCTTCGCAGAGAGAAAAAAATTGTATGTAATTATCAGCGTGGGAAATGTTTGCTGACAAACAGAAGGTATTACATTTCTATTTTCGAATACGATACCTCTATTAGGGTCTATGTGAAAAGTTTATGATCTAAGAGAGGAGAACTATTACAAAGAACAGATGTTTTTAAATGAGAAAGAACAAGCTACATAACCACAAACAGCATTACACGATTCTGCTAAAGTAACCACGAGCTTTAGGCATAGTCACCCATCGGGTTATCGAATTTTGAGACCCTGGCATCAAATCTCAGGCAAGTGAGAGAGAGTTAGATCACTCGCAGTGTTCCTTAGACGCTTGGCCATCAATACGTTTTCTTCCTTGTCTTACTCAAGAAAATATTTAGTTAATTCTCCTCCTTTCAACTGAAAAGACGGGATTTACGTGAAACCGCTTAGAGAAATAATTCTTCATCGGAATTTTCTACATTATTTCATAAATGTTCGAATTACAAAAATTTAATATGTGGTTTAAATAAGGCCAGTTTGTACTTATATAAAGGAGGAAAATCGCAACAGTGCATAAATACGCTCCATTAAAGTGATTTGGAAGAATGGCATAGCTCTTTTACCACACAAACGATACAGTTTCATATGCACGGTATTCTTTGGCATGCATGACTAAGCACGATGTCGAAAATGACACTGTTTATTCGACTTCTTTAATTGATGAAACGGCTAACAAGACTATCAAGTGATTTTCGACTCTGTGTAATGTCATAAGCACTACCGCGTGTCCAGAGAATATGCTTGGAGAATCCGAGATGTTCTCATTGCCTACGTCTATGAGATCCAGTACAGAATATGAAGTGCGGGCCAACATTCAGAGGCCTGATTGTAATTTCTTCGAGATGGATGAGGTTTCGAACTTCCGTATTAGGAATCCTGTCGGCTTCAGAAGATTGAGGAGCCTCACTCTCTCGCTATATCGCGCTTCACAACTTCTTTCTCTCGACACTCGGCAGTTATGTGAACTCGCTAGAAGAAAAGAAAGTTCTTTGTCTTGTTCAGGGCTGACCTGTCCTATGGAATATCGATGTCGGTGACCTCGTCACGGACGAAGCTTCCTACCACAGTTGACTAGGAAGAAGAAATAGTGGATGTTCTCCTTAGTGCAGAAGTGTGGAGCGTCCCCTAAAAACTCTCCAATACTCCAACGACAGCAGACGTCCTTTATCAAGTTTCAGTCCTTGCCTTGAGCACAGATAATAACAAAATTATTAAATTTTCGAGATTCCCCAAATTTATGGAACTGCTGCCTTGAACACGCCTTCCATAGGTATTACGACAGCTGTTACGGAAGATTTCCATTTTCAAGTACCTGTGTATAGAAAGTCTGAGAATCACATTGCGCTATAGTTCTGCAGTAATATTAGACTTAATCTGTATAAGTGTAGAATTTTGTGAGTTAGTGAGGTATAACAGAATCTGCAGTCATAGTTTTCATTATACGAATTACTCAGACAACTATGTTTTTATATTTCTAAATTACACAGAGCGAGGTGGCGCAGTGATTAGCACATCGGACTCGCATTCGAGAGGATCACGGTTCAGACCCGTGGCCGGCTTCCTGATTTAGGCTTTCCGTGATTTCCCTAAATCGCTCCAGGCGAATGCCGGGATGGTTCCTCTGAAATGACACGGCCAATTTCCTTCCCAGTCTTTCCCTAATCCGATTTCGTGTTCCGTCTCTAATGACCTCCTTGTCGATGGGACGTTAGATAGTAGTAATCTTATCCTCCTCCTCTAAATTATGTAAGTAAGAGGGAGACGTACATACAACATCTAGTGTGACTGTATCTGGTGACTGCAGGCCCAGCCATAAATATATTTATTCCATTAATTTCGTTCGTTTCAGTAACTAATATTATATGCGTGCTTTAGAGAATATCAATTTGAAATACACGTACAATGTAGTTTCATTATAGCACATGCAGTGCAGAACTGTTGTGAGAAACTGCTATCTCTTAAAAAGAATTAAAGTAAAATAAAATTGGTTAATATAATGCTCGTTTCTCAAAAAAATGTTCAAAGGTGTGTAGAATCTTATGGGGCTTAACTGCTGAGGTCATCTATCCCTAAGCTTACACGCTACTTAACCTAAGTTATCCTAAGGACGAATACACACACACCCATGCCCGAGGGAGGACTCGAACCTCCGCCAAGACCAGATGCACAGTACATGACTGCAGCGCCCTAGACCGCTCGGCTAATCCCGCGCGGCATTGTTTCTCATTCTCACTCTAAGCTTAAGATGGATTTTGCATAGTTGTGATAAGTTTAATCTTTGCCTTTATTTTACAGAGCAGTGTATGTCGAGTACGAACTGAACACAGCATTCGTGTAGATATCCTAGTTGCTATTACACTGAACTTCCTAGGTTCTTTTAACCATGAGAATACTTGAGGGGTTATGTTTCAATCCATTTCTAAATTTGCTCAGTTTCTTAGAGTGTAATATATTCAGCAATACTTATCATCCACACCTAACCTGTTACGAAATCACGATCATAGGTGTACATTACGTTTTGCTACGTGTATTCTTCAGATATACAAGACTCATAGTATAATTACTTGTTGATACATGCCTTAAGAACTATTCGATGAATAATGCTGGTACAGGGAAACTGAAAAATCATAAAACGAGAACTCTCATATTCGGCTAAGAACAGTGCTACAAATAAATTTCGCATTATTCAAAGGTTTTCAATGACATTAACCGCATTTTGCCTTTGAAAAGAAAAAGTGGCAATATGTGAAAATTTGTACATCACCGGGACTGGAATCCGAATCTTCCACTTAACACGAGCGGTAGCCTTCAATGCCTCAGCCATCCATGCAGGATATTCGGGTTCGCGACCCGTCCCGCCCAAATTTTCGCATGTTCCCGCTGATTCATTTCAATCGCTGAATCCAGGTAATGTCACTGAAAACCTTTGTTATGTATATTGAGTAGTGTCTAGATTTCATCGAACCGAATTCGATTGAATCCGCATCCAGTTTCGGCCTTAAATTTCAATATCATGTAAAACAGAATATATATCAGGATGAAACAAATCAGTACTAGGCAGCCAAAGTAATAATGGAACAGAAATGGATTGTGAATCCGACACGAAGCAGGTTTCTGTATTCAGCAATCAACTGCGCTGCATTTGCAGAAGATTCTAATCATTTAACGGTGTTTACATGACGTCACGAAATACGGCAAATACCTTTCGAGCGTTTCTGGACACAGAAATCACGTTTTAGTATTAATTCTATTCTGCGGTTAGTAAGCAGTTTGTAGTATTGTGTCATTTATCAAAGAGTAATAATGAATTCGAACAACCCGTGAACAACTAAGCGAAACATGTAATTATAGCGAGCTGATTCGGCTATTACAAAAGCACATTCGTGTAATACATTTCCGATATGGTTTTCACCTACAATTACACAGCACTGCCATAGCTGTCAAGATGTGTTGATGCTAACACAAGTGTACTGGATTACATCTGTTACATAAATTCTGGAATAAATCAGTTTTTGATTCTTGTTTATAGTTACAATATTGAACCACAGTTTTATCAAGTGGTATCTAAAGTACGAGAACAATTTGTTTTAGATCAGATTGTCCCGAAATCAGGACCGCGGTGAAAATACGATGAAGCTTCTTGCAGATAAATTTCGAAATGTTTCTAGTTTGCTTAACCATCGCCTCACATTTCAGTATTCAGTTGTGAGCGCACAGCAAGCAAGTGAAGATGTCTAGAACAACAGTCTCACGTCATGTGTGAAGTGCGTGCTGCCATTCTATTTCTTCGCACTAAGAGCTTCTGCCTCACTTCATGCACCCCCACGCAACGTAACTTCGAAGCAAGAAGTACAGACCTTCATGATGCAGATGGTCAGGGAAAGAAGCGAGTGTCAACCAATGATCGTGTTCAGCGAGTAGATCAGGGACTCGAGAACATCGTCTACAAACGAGAATTAAGAACAAGCGAAAAGGATTGTTGTAATCTGGCGTTGTCCTTATTCATGACAGCGCTCGGCCACGCGCTGCATGCTGCAACAATTACGCTGCTGCATCGATTTGTATGGGAAGTGTTTGATCACACGCGATACAGAATGGACTTCGGTCTCTCTGATTTTCATCTGAAGAAGGAGATATATAAGCTGATTTACCAAAGTCTTTACTAGCAAGTTCTGCCATGTGATAGGTACGATAAGCAATAATGTCTCTGTCAACAAAACTTTCAAGTCCACCAACACTAGGTACTCTAGTACCTCCACGTACAATAGCCACAGTAAACCATCCGTTACCGTGACCAAAAGAATCATTAAAATCTAAACTAAAATTAAGACGACAACCACAAAAAACAGACGGTCCGTCCGACAAAGCTTGAGCAGCAACAGACTTGACTCGTATACGATTCTTCTTGTTTCCAGATGTTGTAGCAAATTCGATGTTCTCGATGGTTTTGTAGACTGCTCACATGAACCGCCGACTACGAAGACAGTGCAGCGGCTGTAGTTTGCGCCACTTAACGACATAGGAGACAATCTGAGTAGCCGCCTTAGATTGTTTGCAGATAATGCTGTCATTTACCGTCTTCTGAAGTCATCAGATGATCAAAACGATTTGCAAAATTATTTACATAAGATATTTGTATTGTGCGAATAGTGGCAATTGACCCTGAATAAACAAAAGTGAGAAGTTATTCACGTGAGTACTAAAAGAAATCAGCTAAATTTCGCTTATGCGATAAGCCGCACATATCCGAGGGCTGTAAATTCAACTAAATACGTAGGGATTACAATTACAAATAACAAAATTGGAACGATCACATAGATAATATTGTGGGTAGAGCAAATCAAAAACTGCCATTTATTGGCAGAACACTTAGAAGGTGCAACAGGTCTACTAAAGAGACTGCTTACACCAAGCTCGTCCGTCCTATTCTAGAGTACTGCTGTGCGATGTGGGATCCGCATCAGGTTGGACTGACGGATGACATCGAAAAAGTACAAAGAAGGGGAGCTCGTTTTGTATTATCGCGAAATAGGGGAGATGGTGTCACAGACCTGATAAGTGAATTGGAGTGGCAATCATTAAAACAAAGACTTTTTCGTTGCGACGGGATCCTGTCATGAAATTTCAATCGCCAGTTTTCTCCTCCGATTGCGAAAACATTCTGTTAGCCCCCACCTACAAAGGGGGAAATGATCATCACGATAAAATAAGAGACATCAGGGCCCGCACGGAAAAATGTAAATTCTCGTTTTTCCCGCGTGCTGTTCGAGAGTTTAACGGTAGAGAGACAGCTTGAAAGTGGTTCATTGAACACACTGCCAGGCATTTCATTGTGAATAGCAGAGTAATCACGTAGGTGTAGATGTACTTTAATGTAATGAAGAGTCACTATAGCTATCACAATCGATGCGTTAGGAGCGACTTGAATGAAATATGGTGAAGGCTCTCACACCTTCCCCCTATAAGCCAGATAAATTTTCACTCGCCCACTTGAAACTGGTAGGGTTGTCTAATTGCTGAAAAGATTTAGTTGAAAGCGGACAGGTGAAAACTACAGGAAGCAAGAGGCACTTTTGCTACAAGTTAAACTTCAAATATGCTGTATACATCAAAGGCAGCTCTTTCATAAGTAAATAGACATTATGAACATGGATGGTGACGTAAATTCTACAGCTCAGGACAAAGATGAGAAATTTTAAGAAGCAATACGAGAGCTGGACCCCAGAGAGATAGACAGAGAGAGAGAGAGAGAGAGAGAGAGAGAGAGAGAAAGACAGAGACAGAGAGGGAATTTTACCTCGATCGTATTAACGGCCTACCACGAAAGTTGAGGTGAAGCAGCAGCACAGGCTGCAAGGTATAGCTGACTACATTACTGTCGTCGTTCCTGCGAATCTGGATGTCAGCATGAAAATTCGGTTAATGGCGCTTAAGCGACCTCCGTATTCGCTACAATGCGCCGAATGGTATTCATCGTATACGGTAAGCATCGAAATGTACGCCAGACTGCTTTCATTTGTTGAAGGGACGTTTGTTCTAAAATGGCGGCCACTTCCGCTTTACTGCTTATTACAAAGCGACACGTCTGGCGTTTCTGAAGAACTGAGGACGCCTCAGCTGAGAGCTCGTCTCCTGGGAGATTTGTTAACACGAGCACCTCCACACATTGCACTTCCGCAATACACGAAAAGTTGCCCAGTACCAACTTAACCGGAGAGGGGAAAGTTAACGGTCATGTGGCACGGGCTGGAGGCGTGTTTGGGCTATTTGAAGTTTAGGTAACCCAGGTTGGGCGCCAACACTACATTGGTGTCCCTGCTCATCAGAGGAAAACCGAGAAACTACTCTTCGAAAAGACCAACTTGAAGCAGTCGCTGAGCTGGGATTTCTGATGCAGCGAAGGCGAGCGTAGACCCCTGCGGGTACACTTA
This sequence comes from Schistocerca gregaria, assembly GCF_023897955.1. Lineage (NCBI taxonomy): Eukaryota > Metazoa > Arthropoda > Insecta > Orthoptera > Acrididae > Schistocerca > Schistocerca gregaria. The sequence goes on from NC_064922.1 coordinate 920,431,222, forward strand.
CGCGTATACAATCCCCACCTAACCGGCGGCTGTCCGTAAGAAGAAGCCTGAAGCTCTACATCTCCTGCAGCGGTTATGAACTTACAATGAAATAATGCGATGCATAATGAATGTCATGTACGTCTTTAAAAGTGTAGTCAGTGTGCTGTTGACTACTCTTGAGCGACTTTCACTTTAATGGTATGAGCTGCAACATTTTTAACGTGGTCAAGCTCTGTAATATCGTTGATGTGATAAATCAATTTAAATAGAAAGTGGTAACGCGTTCTCCTAACATGTAGCGGGCCTGGGTTCGATTCTCGGCAGCGTCGGAGATTTTATCCGCTCGTGGACCACTCACGAAAAGCGCGCGGGAAAAACGAACACCTAAACCTTTATGTTAGAGCTCTGATTTCTCTTATTTTATTTTGATGATCATTCCTACCTATGTAGATTGGGGCAACAAAATATTTTCGCATTCGGAAGACAAAGTTTCTGACTGAAATTTCGTAAATAGATCTCGCCGCGACGAATAACGTCTTTGCTTTAATGACTTCCATCCCAACTCGAGTATCATATCTGCCACACTCTCTCCCCTATTACGTGATAATACAAAACGAGCTGCCCTTTTTTGCACCTTTTCTATGTCCTCCAATCCCACCTGGTAAGGATCCCACACCGCGCAGCGATATTCTAACAGAGGACGAACGAGTGTAGTGTAACCTGTCTCTTTAGTGGACTTGTGGCATCTTCTAAGTGTCCTGCCAATGAAACGGAACCTCTAGCACGCCTTCCCCACAGTATTATCTATGTGGTCTTTCCAACTGAAGTTGTTCGCAATTTTAATATCCTCGTACTTGGTTGAATTGACAGCCTTGAGAATTGTACTTTTTATCGAGTAATTGAATTCGAACGGATTTCATTCGGACCTCATGTAGATCACCTCACACTTTTCGTTATTTAGCGTCAACTGCCACCTGCCCCACCGTACAGCAGTCTGTTTTGCTGTATGGTCGCTTTGCAACTGATACTGGTCTTCGGATGACCTTACTAGACGGTAAATTACAGCATCATCTGCGATCAACCTCACCGAGAACTGCTCAGATTGTCACCCAGGTCATTTACATAGATCAGGAACAGCAGAGGTCCCAGAACGCTTCCCTGGGGAACGCCTGATATCACTTCAGTTTAAATCGATGATTTGCCGTCTATTACTACGAACTACGACCTTCGTGACAGGAAATCATGAACTGAGACGATACCCCATAGGCCCGCAGCTTGATTAGAAGTCACTTGTGAGGAAATCTAGAAATACCTAATCAACTGGAGATCCCCTGTCGATAGCGGCCATTACGTCGTGCGAATAAAGAGCTAGCTGCGTTGCACAAGAACGATGTTTTATGAAACCATGCTGATTACGTATCAATAGATCGTTCCCTTCGAGGTGATTCATAATGTTTGAATACAGCATATGCTCCAAAACCCTACTGCAAACCGACGTCAATGATATAGGTCTGTAGTTCGATGCATTACTCCTACTACCCTTCTTAAACACTGGTGCGACCTGCGCAATGTTCCAATCTGTAGGTACAGATCTATCGGTGAGCGAGCGGTTGTATATGATTGCTAAGTAGGGAGCTATTGTATCAGCGTAATCTGAAAGGAACCTAATCGGTATACAATCTGGGCCTGAAGACTTGCCCGTATCAAGCGATTTGAGTCTCTTCGCAATCCCTAAGTTATATACTTCTAAGAAACTCATGCTAGCAGCTGTTCGTGTTTCAAATTCTGGAATATTCCATTCGTCTTCCTTGGTGAAGGAATTTCTGAAAACTGCTTTCAATAACTTCGCTTTAGCGGCACAGTCGTCCTCATCTTCCTTTATATCATTATCACCCAATGAGACGTCACGTGAAATAAGATCAGCAATCCGGCGTCCGAACTTTCCAGAATGGGGCCTCCCGGCCAGTAAAGCCACACGGTCATTTCCGTTTCATATCTGAACCTAACGTCTAAATAACTCAAGGCAAGTCGCCAGTTTGCCGAATTATGTTAGTAATTAATCGAGGAACGGGAATTGTAGAGATGTGCCTTCATGCTTAAAACACATGTTTCAATTAACGAACTTTTAAATTAATTCGATACCAATCGACTCGTTATTTCGCTAGAAATTTGAATGACTATTCAGACAATCCAAATTAATTTTATCTCGTTTTCTCTCTCTCTTTGTTTCTGGTCCTGGAGAAGGGAGTCTTTTTGGATATGACAATTGCTGGATCCGCACACTAGAAGTCTATACGTGACGACAGCTTTTTCGAAAGCACAATGAGCTTTAGACCAGCGTAGAGATTTGGAGGAGAGCACAGGCGGCTCCCATCAATGACGAAGTTATTGGGAAGATGGTACGACGCTACAACGAATGCCTAAGTCGGAGCGGTGACTATGCAGAGAAGTTGCCGGAAGGTGTAGTTAAATGTTGCAAATGAAACAGTTTTGACTTTTACTGTTGTTTCCACTAAACCTCCGATGGGAACCTGAAACAAACAAAAAATCGTCAGCGTAACATTCACTAAGCACGGTATAGTTGTTCCTACTTCCCATTCCTTGTGGTGATGCAAAAGGATGGCTACTTTGAACCTAGTAAGTTATAGAGTGTGTCCTTTTCTTGGAACAGGGGAATTATGTTTATATTGTTTATCCAAAAAACTGATTGCCTCTGCCTACACTGCCGGCCGCGGTGGTCTCGCGGTTCTAGGCGCGCAGTCCGGAACCGTGCGCCTGCTACGGTCGCAGGTTCGAATCCTGCCTCGGGCATGGATGTGTGTGATGTCCTTAGGTTAGTTAGGTTTAAGTAGTTCTAAGTTCTAGGGGACTAATGACCACAGCAGTTGAGTCCCATAGTGCTCAGAGCCATTTGAACCATTTCTGCCTACACTACAAGTTTGTTTCGTGATCATGGTTAGCTCTACATGTCGTTACCCACATTAGAGGCCATTTACTTAATCCATTATCACAAAGTAGATAATTTCATTTCAATTAGTGTTATTCTGTGAATGAAACATGTAGATAGCAGAAGTTTTACAAGATGTAGTGGGTCGTAAAAGCATTATTTGGTGTGTATGATGGATTGGCAGATGGCACTGTTTTTAACGGATGCACGATAACTCAAATTTAATCTCCAGAATACAATGTGTTTACTATCACATACCTATTTAAAAACATGTAGTGATTATTTTTCTCTTTTTCTGCAAGGCATGGTAATTCTAATCTAGCTTATCTCTCTACTGTTCATACTTATCAGTAGTTTACAATGGAGCTGTAGTCATCAACTGGTTACTAGTTTGCAGACATTTAGCACATACAGTATAGTTAGCACATCTGAATACTCAACGGCTACTATTACCCAGTCAGCCTGTACCACTTGCAGAATAGCTATCTAACGGCTTCCAGGGGCAAAATATTTGGTTTTCAGGATTTTCATATAATTATTGATCGAATTTAAAAATTTAAAGTACTGTAATAACCTACTCATTAAGAGGCATAATCCCTCGTTAAAATTTTAACACAGTAAGCACGGCAAGTCAAGGTCTCAAGCTGTAAATGGCGTATATTTTGAGGCAATATAAATCAGGACAGATTACTCAGAGTGTATTCATCTAGTAGTTGAGAAACCGAGCAATTAGTAAATTGCAACACACAGTTTCAAACATTTTCGAATGTTTTATTCGCTGATCCTTCCCTCCACCCCTCCTCCCACTCCCCAACCACAAAACAGTGAAGGGAGATTATCGGTTACTACAGTTTCACTATTAACGTAGAAGAACTGCAGCATCAGGAATGACGTTTTAATTCATGATTTTCTTACTCTTAACTCCGTTTTGCAGTGAATTATAACAATGAATGTACATAAAAATTCATGTCATTGTATGACACATAGTTCAGAAGATCGGACGTCAGAAACATTGAAATGTCTGTAAAACTAGTAACAATACTAATAGTATCAATATATAATATACTTCATTTGATTTTATTAAAATATTCGTCAGTGGAGTAGGAGGAGTTGGCCACTAGTAAGTCTTTCAGGCTCATTTTAAACTGATCTTTATTTGTAACTAATTTTTTGTGTTCGCTGGCAAATTATTGAAGATGAGTGTTCCTGAGTAGTGGACCCCTTTTTGAACTAAAGTAAGTGTTTTTAAGTCCTTGTGCAGATCATTTTTGTTCCTGGTATTGTATGTATGAACTGAGTTGTTTGTTGTAAAAAGAGATATATTATTTAGGACAAATTTCATTAAGGAGTAAATATACTGAGAGGCAGTAGTTAGTATACCCAGTTCTTTGAAGACGTTTCTACAGGATGTCCTAGAATTTACTCCATAAATAATACATATTACACGCTTTTGGACTCTGAAAACTTTTGTTTGTCTTGAAGCGTTACCCCAAAATATTATACCATATGACATTATGGAATGAAAGAAGGCAAAGTATACAAGATTTTTAATTTTTATGTCGCCTATGTCTGCTAACACTCGAATTGCAAATACAGATTTGTTAAGGCGTTTCTCCAGTTCCATGGTGTGCTCCTCCCAACTGAGTTTATTATCAAGTTGTAATCCCAGGAATTTAAGGCTGTCAACCTCTTCTATCTTCTCTTTATGCATATGCTGGGTGGGAGCCTCTTACAGGTTCTGAATTGTATATAGTGAGTCTTTTCTAAGTTTAATGTCAGTGAGTTGCTTTAAACCATTTATTAATATCCATGAAAATATCATTAGCAGATCTTTCTGGAACTACACTCGATGTACTATTTATTGCAATACGTGTGTCATCTGCAAACAAAACGAACTCTGGTTCTGGCAGTGTAACTGATGACAGATCATTAATGTACACAAGAAAAAGCAATGGCCTAAGATGGATCCCTGTGGGACCCACATGTAATTTCTTCCCATTTTGATTAATGACTGATTACTTAATTCACTAGTCCCTTGTACTGACATCCTATGTTTCCTGTTAGCGAGGTAGGACTTGAACAAATTTGCAGCACTGCCCGTGACACCATAGAATTCTAATTTATTGAAAAGGATGTTGTGATCACACAATCGAATGATGCCTTTAACAAATCACAGAAAATACCTGCTGCTTGTAACTTGTTATTTAATGAATTAAGTACATTTTTCACTGTAGGTGTAAATAGCCTTCTCGATATCAGAACCCTTCAGAAATCCAAACTGTGTTCTTGATAATATGTTATTTGTGGTCAGATGGTTGAGAAGCTGCCTGTACATTACTTTTTCTAAAATTTTTGAGAATGATGGCAAAAGTGAAATTGGTCTGTAGTTTGATGGTATCTCTTTATACCCTCTCTTGGATAGAGGCTTAACATCTACATAATGAAGGTAGGAGTTTTGAACCTTAAGGATTTCGAATGCTTAACAACAAGTGTTTAACACATTATCTTATTTGTAAGGTAATCACACGTTTGACGACGTTAACATGGTGTTTCGATTCGTTTAATATTCTGGGTTAGGGTATCACTTACACACTATAGTCCTCAACAAGTAATAACCAGTGTTCCAAAGCAACATTTTAACCATATATATGTTTTCTAAGAGCAGTTAATTGTCCCCAGCTGTACACATAAAATAGCAATGTAGTTGACACCGACAGCTGAAAGCACACTCTATGTAGATTAGATTAGATTAGATTAATTATTCGTTCCATTGACCCACAAAAGAGTGGATCCTGCAGGGTCTGGAACATGTCAGATAAACGTATAACAAAAATGTAATTAGAAAACTTCAGTTTCATTAATTTTAATGATCCTTCATCAATGAACAGTAAAATTATGTACATGAATTAAAATTAAATTTCTAATATTTACAGGTTTCTGCTTTCATTAAATACTTCATTCACATAGTAGCTAGTTACTTCGCTATTACAACCAAGTATTGTCAAAAATTAAAGTAAATTAATTATTTCAATGATCCTCAGTTAAGAACAGTCAAATTATGTGCAAGATTAAAATTAATCTTCCACTGTTTACAAACTTAATACTTACATCTGGTTTACATCCATCCATCATTAACCAAGTATTGTCAAAAATTAAGGTATAACAAATTTTCACTAAAATGGTCTGCAGTACTTGTTGAGAAATTCATTCATGGTATACAAGGAGTTGGCCACCAAAACGTCTTTTAAATTATGTTCAAATTGTGCCTTATCTGAAACTAAACTCTTAAAGGTTGCTGGTAACTTATTGAAAATATGAATTGCTAGATACTGGACTTCTTTCTAGGCAAGAGTAAGTAATTTTAAGTCTTTATGTATATTGTTCTTATTCCTATACTGTGTACTAAGCAGTTAGATGGAAAAAAGGGATGTATTATGTACAACAAACTTCATTAAGAAATAAATATACTGAGAAGCTATGGTTAGTAGGGCCAATTCTTTGAATAGATTTCAACATGATGTTCTTTGATTTCCACTACATATTACTCTTATTATGCGCTTCTGTACTCTAAAAATGTTTTCTCAGTATGTGGAGTTACCCCAAAATATGATACCACACGACATAATGGAGTGAAAATAAGCAAAATATGCCAGTTTTTACATTTATATCTCCTATCTCTAACATCATTTGTTTTGCAAACACAGACTTGTTTAGGCATTTTAGCAGTTCGTTAGTATGTTGTTCCCAACTGAATTTATCATCAAGTTGTAATCCCAAGTTTTATACTTACTACTTCTCCTATTTCCATGTCTTCATGTTTTATACACACACTAGAAGGAAATCTCTTGGAAGTTCTGAACTGCATATAGTGGGTCTTTTCAAAGTTTAATGACAGTGAATTGGCTAAGAACCACTTATTAATGTCAGTAAAATTTTGGTTAGCTGCCCTTTCTAAATTTATTTTTGATTTACTATTTATTGCAATGTTTGTATCAGCTGAAAATGACACAAACCTTGCATCTGATAACATAACAGATGGCAGGTTATTAATATACACAAGAAAATGTAGTGGACCTAGTACGGAACCTTGGGGAACACCACAAGTAATTTTTTTCCCAGTCAGATGATGTCTGATCGCCTACTGCTGAAGGGATACATAATGACAGCCTTTGTTTTCTACTAGTCAGATATTTCTGAAATCACTTTTCAGCACTACCAGTGATGCCATAATATTTTAAATTACTTAAATCAATTATCAACACAGTTCAGTTTTATAATCACCAGTAAATTACCGTAACTGTACCGGTGACATTCACATCAGTTATCAATAACTTTTTCGTTCTTACATCAAATGAAAATGTGTGCAACGAAAAGCTTTTCTGCAGCCTTTCTTGATAAAGCACGAACTTAAAGGAATTTATCTAAGTTTATACGTTGTCTAAGTTTACGAAAGGGAACACCTGATACGTACCATGATTATCAGTCTTAAGACAGAGAACCGAAAAGCAATTATGTTCGTTATCGCACTCGATCTTGTCAGTAAGAGGATGGGAATTTCTTTGCTGCGTTATGTGCAAAGTTGCCGGCTTCCGCTATGCTAATGTATGTAACGTGAAGGACGAGGAGCCCTGCCGTATCGCGGGGAAGTTTGGCCGGCGACAGTGTAAAGAGACACTCGACGACCCTGGCGGCAGCGCCTCCAGGCGTCGCCTCCGCGGCGCCGCCCGTAAAGTCCGCGGCAATGACGTTTAGGGGCAACTTGGCAAACGAGCTTTATCGACAGCGGTGACGCCGGTGGACAGCTTAAGATGGCCGGTGCTGCGCTGGCCCGCCGGAATACCGCACGGCTGTTAATCAAAAACGGCTTCCTGCGCGGCGACGCAGTGGCGGGAGGAAAGTCGCTCCGGGTTCATTTCCGGTATGAGGCGAGGAACCCCTGATAACGTCGACTAGTGTTGCGGAACTAGTTCTGAATACTAGGACGAATCTTACAACGTGAATCAGGGTGTGGGAGGTCGTCAGACTTCTTGTAAAATCCTAGGACTTGAAGTCACATCCTGTGACGGTCGTTTCAAAAGCGCTGAATACTGCGACCGTTATGGTGGCGCGATCAAGTTGAGATTCACGTCAGTTGCGAACGAGATTTTAGGCGTCAAGTTCGAACATGTACTTGCTGATTCGCGTGGCTATGTCGTGAGTAAATTGGTTTTAAAATGGAAGATGAACGTGAGTCAGGTTGGATTACACATAGTGACCTGTGGTCATGTATCAAAATCTAATTCCTACGTGGTTACAACTCATCGGAAATTCATAACGCTTCGAGAAAGGTCTTTGGTGTTTGTGGGAATAGTGTAGCAGATCGCGTAACAGTATCACAATGCTCTGCTCGATTCCGTGGCAAACCTCTGACGTTATTGTCAACGACATTTTGAGAGAAGATCGAACAACAACATATGACGAAAAGTGCATACGAGGCCAGAATGTCTGTCACTTCAGTTTATACACTGATGAGTCAAACAAACTGGTAGTTGTTGTGGTCTTCAGAGACTGGTTTGATGCAGCTCTCCTTGCTACTCGATCCTCTGCAAGCTTCTTCATCTCCCACTACCTACTGCAACATACATCCTTCTGAATCTGTTTAGTGTATTCATATCCAGGTATCCGTCTACGGAATATTTTACCCAAGAAGACTCCATCATCATTTAACCATACAGGAAACCTGCATGCCCTCAGGAAAAGCTTTCAGCCGTTCGCAGTAACAACACACCAAGGCCGTTTTGGTTAGTGTTACAAGGCCAGATCAGTCAATCCTCCAAACTGTTGTCCCTGCAACTACTGAAAAGGCTGCTGCCCCTCTTCAGGAACCACACGTTTGTCTGGCCTCTCAACAGATATCCATCCGTTATGGTTGCACATATCGCTGAGGCACGCAAGCCTCAATACCAACGGCATGGTCCATGGATGATGGTGGATTGTGTGGGGGAGGTGGGCACCAAACTGGTATACTTGCCTAATATCGTGTAAGGCCCCCATCGAGCACGCAGAAGTGCCACAATACGACTTGGCATGGAATCGATTAATGTCTGAATTAGTTCAAACGGCTCTGAGCTCTATGGGTCTGAGGTCATCAGTCCCCTAGAACTTAGAACTACTCAAACCCAACCAACCTAAGGAGATCACACACATCCATGCCCGAGGCAGGTTTCGAACCTGCGACCGTAGCTGTTGCGCGCTTCCGGACTGAAGCGCCTAGAACCGCTCGGACACCGTGGCCGGCTCTGAATTAGTGCTGGAGCGAAGTGACATCATGAATCCTGCAGGGCTGTCCATAAATTCGTAAGAGTAGAGGGGGCGGAGATCTCTTCTAAACAGCACGTTGCAAGGCATCTCAGATATACTCAATACTGTTCGTATCTGGGGAGTCTGGTGGTCAGCAAAAATGTTCAAATTCAGAGGAGTGTTCCTGGAGCCACTCTATAGCAATTCTGGATGTGTGGCGCTTCGCATTGTCCTCATGGAATCGCCCAGGTCCATCGGAGTGCACAATGAACGTGAATGGACGCAGGTGATCGCACAGGATGATTACGTACATGTCACCTGTCAGAGTCGTATCTACACGTATCAGGGGTCCATATCACTCCAACTGCACACACCCCACACCATTATAGAACCTCCACCAGCTTGAACAGTCCCCTGCTGACATGCTCCATTCTGTGCACGTCCATCCGCTCGATACAATTAGAAACGAGACTCGCCCGACCAGGAATCATGTTTCCACTCATAAACAGTCCAAAGTAGGTGTTGACGGGCTCAGGCGAAATGTAAAGCTTTGTGTGGTGCAGTTATCAAGGGTACACGAGTGGGCCTTCGGCATTGAAATCCCATATAGCTGATGTTTTGTTGAATGGTTCACACGCTGACACTTGTTGATGACTAGCATTGAAATCTGGAGCGATTTCCAGAATGTTTGCACTTCTGTCAGGCTGAACGATTCCCTTCTGTCATCGTTGGTCCTGTTCTTGCAGGACCTTTTTCCAGGTTTCAGTGATGTCGGAGATTTGATGTTTTACCGGATTCATGATATTCACGGTACACTCGTGAAATGGTCGTACGGGAAAATCTCCACTTCAGCGCTACCTCGGAGATGCTGTGTCCCATCGTTCGTGCGCCGACTATAACAACATGTTCAGATCACCTAAATCCTGATAAGCTGCCATTGTGGCAGTAGTAACCGGTCTAACAACTGCGACAGACACTTGTTGTTTTATATAGGCCGTATTCTGCCTATTTACATATCTCTGTATTTGAATACACACGCTTATACCAGTTTCTTTGGCGCTTCAGTGTAGGATCATAACTGAATAATTAAAGATGATAAAAGTCGTTGCCAGGTGGGTTCTGCGTAATCCGAATGAATAGTAGAAAGCAGCTTGCAAAAGAATAGTGGAAGAATTGCTTCAAGGTAATAGAACACTAGAAGAGTTTCTGAAAAGGACTAAACACTTAATGAAGATTGGATACGAAATTTTGAACCTGAACAGAAGTTCATTCGTCACATTGGAAAAGTTCAAACACTACACGGCCGGAAAAATTTCACCACCAACAATTAAAGACGAAATTGATGACGATCCTCGTATGTGACATATGGAATCATAGCTATAAATAGAGTGTCCCAGGAGACGTCTGTAACAGTCGCGTACTACAAGCTGTTTTTGCAAAATCTTTTGCTCTCGAAAATTCGGCGAAGCTGGTATGCTTGCAGTTGGTATCCTCATTTATGCACGATAACACAAGACCGCATATTGCGCTAACACTTAAAGAAACGCTCGACAAATATGGGTGGGAAATTCTCCCCCACTCACAGTATAGTCGAAATATGAGTTCACCAGATTTCGATTTGTTATCCAAATTGAAGAACAACTCCGTGGAAAACGTTGTGACACAAATGATCAGACCTCCAGTAAGGTGACAGAAGTAATCAGAATTCTCAACAATAAAGGTGCCCTATCAAGATCACGGATGTTGCCTGAATATTGGTATGCTGCCATACAGAAGAATGGAGTTTATAGTGAAGGCCTGTAAAGATATTTTACGAAATAAATTATTTTCTTCAATTCTGTCTTACAACGTCAGAACTTGTAACACGAGGTTCGTACCCAGTCAATACTGTAACCGAACTGTTAATTTATCATAACAACTTTAAATTTCCAGTACCTCTCGCTTGTTTTCTACATCTACATCTACATGACTACTCTGCAATTCACATTTAACTGCTTGGCAGAGGGTTCATCGAACCACAATCATACTATCTCTCTACTATTCCACTCCCGAACAGCGAGCGGGAAAAACGAACACCTAAACCTTTCTGTTCGAACTCTGATTTCTCTTATTTTATTTTGATGATCATTCCTTCCTATGTAGGTTGGGCTCAACAAAATATTTTCGCATTCGGAAGAGAAAGTTGGTGACTGAAATTTCGTAAAAAGCTCTCGCCGCGACGAAAAACGTCTATGCTGTAATGACTTCCATCCCAACTCGTGTATCATATCTGCCACACTCTCTCCCCTATAACGCGATAATACAAAACGAGCTGCCCTTCTTTGCACCCTCTCGATGTCCTCCGTCAATCCCACCTGGTAAGGATCCCACACCGCGCAGCAATATTCCAACAGAGGACGAACGAGTGTAGTGTAAGCTGTCTCTTTAGTGGACTTGTTGCATCTTCTAAGTGTCCTGCCAATGAAACGCAACCTTTGGCTCGCCTTCCCGACAATATTATCTATGTGGTCCTTCCAACTGAAGTTGTTCGTAATTTTAACACCCAGGTACTTAGTTGAATTGACAGCCTTGAGAATTGTACTATTTATCGAGTAATCGAATTCCAACGGATTTCTTTTGGAACACATGTGGATCATCTCACACTTTTCGTTATTTAGCGTCAACTGCCACCTGACACACCATACAGCAATCTTTTCTAAATCGCTTTGCAGCTGATACTGGTCTTCGGATGACCTTACTAGACGGTAAATTACAGCATCATCTGCGAACAACCTAAGAGAACTGCTCAGATTGTCACCCAGGTCATTTATATAGATCAGGAACAGTAGAGGTCCCAGGACGCTTCCCTGGGGAACACCTGATATCACTTCAGTTTTACTCGATGATTTGCCGTCTATTACTACGAACTGCGACCTTCCTGACAGGAAATCACGAATCCAGTCGCACAACTGAGACGATACCCCATAGCTCCGCAGCTTGATTAGAAGTCGCTTGTGAGGAACGGTGTCAAAAGCTTTCCGGAAATCTAGAAATACGGAATCAACTTGAGATCCCCTGTCAATAGCGGCCATTACTTCGTGCGAATAAAGAGCTAGCTGCGTTGCACAAGAGCGATGTTTTCTGAAGCCATGCTGATTACGTGTCAATAAATCGTTCCCTTCGAGGTGATTCATAATGTTTGAATACAGTATATGCTCCAAAACCCTACTGCAAACCGACGTCAATGATATAGGTCTGTAGTTAAATGGATTACTCCTACTACCCTTCTTGAACACTGGTGCGACCTGCGCAATTTTCCAATCTGTAGGTACAGATCTATCGGTGAGCGAGCGGTTGTAGCTACAGAAGCTGCTCATCCTAACTTAATCGAGTGTAAATTATTGCTTTGGACTTAAATTTTGTATATCCTGTAGTTATAAATTTCGTTAGTAACTTTAGAAAATATCTTGCCTAGTTCTGATGGCAACTACAGCATACAATATTCTATCCATGGCAGGTTGAAGATTCCCGAACCTTTTAGGATAGAAATGATGACTTCACGCATACAAAATATCGTCGCAGATGGAAAAGGGAAGTGGTCATGGCACAGATACGAAATCTAAATTATGGTGGGCATTCCGATATGTTAACCCCAGATATGTTGACTCTTTCTGAATGAACATTCCAGACTCGGTAAATTAAAAGAACGATGTAATTTTCACATGGTTATTAGCATGAATTAATTCTTTATTAAGGACTACGAGACAGTTTCTAGCATGCGCTCCTTCTCATCTGCCCATGATCCATTTTCCCCAAATTGATACGTCTCAGCTATGATATCTCACTCGATAATGATTGCACGGCTCGTTTAATAAGCCCACTGCCGGCTTCTGTCCGAAGCTTCGCTCCAACGAGGATTTTCATCAATGGGATAGTAGATTTAATAAATAATTGAAAAGTATTATATTAGTAAACAGAGCGATAGAAACAGATTGTCAGTGATGTAATGATTGAAGTACAAAGTATACTGAGCCTGTTGGACAACTATAAAGCATGCAATTTACTGAGGAACAAGGAAAAGGAGTAGGGTAGAAGAGGGGTGGAGTGGGAAAAGGGGAAGGGTGGTATGGGAAGAGCAACAGCGACTGGCTCTGGGTCAATAGCTCCATACCTACCGGGTCTGGAGAAAGAGCGATCGGCTGCAGGGGAAGGCGGCGCTCCAGGGAAGAGCTGGAATATGAGGCGGAAGAAGAGGTCTGCTGGAGTGGGACGGGTGGGGATGTCTAAGGCATGTGGAGAGCAGACCACAGGGCTGAGACGCCACAGGGCGCTGGGGTGCCTGCCTTGCTAGAAGCCGGCCGATAACGGACATACATAGATTCCGGCGTCTGAAGATGTACGGCTATCTTTGCACACCTTCTAATAGACTCTGCATCCGTCTATCCTGGTGGCCATCGAAACTGCACCACCAGAAAGGATACGAGTAATGAAATTATTGCGAGCACACAATAAAGCTAGAAGAAGATGTGATCTTTAGCAGGTGGTTTTGGGATATAGTTTCCACATGATCATTATTATAAATTAATTCTTTATTAAGGACCATAAGACAGTTTATAAACGTGCACTCATTGTCAGCTCCACATGATTCTTGTTCTTCGAATTGATACGTGTCAGCTGTGGTATCTGACTAGGTAATTACTGCAAGGCTCGTTTAATAAGCCCACTGAAATTTTTCCGTCACGCGAACGGCCGGGAGAAGTGTGTGCTGACCACATACCCCTCCATATGCGCATCCAATAACGCCTATTGACTGAGAATGACGCAGTAAACAGTCGGTATCATTGAGCCTTCCGAGGCCTGTTTCGACCGATAGGAGAAGAGAGACGTTACAAAATTTAGTGAACTCAACTGCCATCTCTGCCAACCTCAACTGCTCCAACTCACCTGTCATGGCATTAAATTGAGTTTGGCTGACATATGCGTGCATCTTTCCATCTTTCTTCAGTCAACTACATCAACTGCAGTGGCAGGCGTGTAGTGGTTTGCCAGTCCTTTTGCAGCTCATGGGCAGATGGCTGCGACATCAAGATAATGTACTGGCCAGTTTAACAGCCGAAAACCTTCCGTATCGGGGTAGATCAGGACAGCACAGGTAACACTCGGCCTTGCATTGTCTTGTTGAAAGGCTCCGAAGATACTGTACAGAATTTAGACATAACATGTCAGAATTTTAACCCCTGCTGACATAATAACCAGGTATGTGAACTAGAGATGATGGTATAGTGAAAGGGGACCAAGAATTGGGCTCTCAAGCTGTGCTCTGTAACATGTGCCGTAGCGCGCAACCTCATTGCACACTTTTCTCCACCTCCACACCATGCCGTCTGAGTGCAAGGAGGAGAAAGAGGGCATGCTGCATCTAAACGCCAAGGCAGCAGCACTGCATACGACTTGCTTTTGTATCTCACATACGACGCCGTTTTATATCTGATATTTCTCAACAACACAGATCGCAGACAAAGCAAATTATTAATGTTATTTAATGATTTTTGATACGCTAAAGACATAATATCTTTGTAAATAGATCCCTATAAGATCAAAAACTGCTATTTCTCAGCTTGCACTATCTTACTGTGGGCATTGTGCAATCAAGTCCACTTAGAATGCTAGGTCTGCTATCCATTCTACGGGTTCTAATCTTCGTTCCTGCACTTCTTCTTCCTTCATAAATTCAACAACAGCGAGTTTTAAAACGAAATTTCGCTGCAGGATGCCCCTTGACTTAACCAACGTACTTCGTACTAACATATTAAGCTTCCATACGTTTCGTTCAGTGCCATAAAATGAGCTGCAGCCACAGTGTGATTACACGAGCGATTTTAGAAATCTTAATACTCATACCATCGATTTCTTCACCTGTTGCATGCCTGATAATTTACCACAAAAGGCTTCTTAATATACAGAGCCATGAATCCCGCTTGTTTAGCGTTGTAATTTTTGGCTCTTTCTCATTGTCAGCTATATCCTTACATTCTCTCTGCATGGTACCGTAATACTGTTCTGCAGCAAATTTGCAGTATTTGTCACTTACGCGGCTGCATAATAGGTATTGAGAATTCTCAGTCTTCTGTTCTGTCGCTCACACTCATTTTTGAAAACTTCTGACGATTAGTCTCTAGACTGCCTCTTTATGTGTAGACAGTCACTGGATCTGAGAATGTCCTTTATAACAAACAAATAGCGAGGGGCTAAACAGCGCCGAGACCACGATTCTGCCGGAATGAAGAGCGTTGTGCCGACCGAAAAATGGCACTCACAAATATTAAATGAAATGTCGCGGTGTTCCAGGTACTTCCGGCGATGGACAAGAAAAGTTGGAACAGACCTTGCCTTGGAACGCAAGCGGCTCGTATACCCGGTCCGTGTGAAGTTTGGCGCGCCGTGGCTAGCTTTGTAATTTGTCCGATGGCATCTGATGCTATCACGCCAAGTGGCAAGCTGGCAATATTCGTTCTCCTCACAACTTCCACACATTATACGCCCACCGTGCAACTGTACGCAGAAACTTGGCTAATCTGGAAAGACGATGTGGTAGTACTGCCGTTTCCAGTGTTGTCGTCCGGTGCCCCAGTTGTCTGCGAGTCTCTCCGTGCGCACACGTCGAGGGAAGCCGCCATGATGGCAATCCTTGTTAGGCCAGATGTCGTCGCAGAGCCCACGTTCACGTTCTTCAAAGACTTAATGCTGCCATTTTTACTGTTCGAACAGTATCTGAAGTGAGTGATCGTACGCCTTGAAAATTAGTATACATTGTTAATTATCATTTGTTATAATAATGATAATGGCGTGAGCCGAGGGCCTCCCGTCGGGTAGACCGCTCGCCTGGTGCAAGTCTTTCGATTTGACGCCACTTCGGCGACTTGCGCGATGATGAGGATGAAATGATGATGATTAGGACCACGCAATACCCAGTCCCTGAGCGGAGAAAAACTCCGACCCAGCCGGGAATCGAACCCGGGCCCTTAGGATTGACAGTTTGTCGCGCTGACCGCTCAGCTACCTGGGCCGGACATTTTATTCGCTTATGTCGTATGGTATTATACTTTGGGTTAACTCTTCCCATTCTAAAAGGATATTTTTGGCTCGGAAACTGGCGATTGGGCAGTAAGTGGTGTAAGTTCACGAACCTCTTGTCGAACCCTGTTCACGAATCGGGGTATTTTGACAGTGTCCCCTCTCTCTATATATACGGGGTGGTCCATTGATCGTGACCGGGCCAAATATCTCACGAAGTAAGTGTCGAACGAAAAAACTACAAAGAAAGAAACTTGTCTAGCTTGGAGGGGGAAACCAGATGGCGCTATGGTTGGTCCGCTAGATGCCGCTGCCATAGGTCAAACGCATATCAACTGCATTTTTTTTTTTTAATAGGAACCCAGAGGCTGCAGAACCGCGCCCTCAGGAGGGCACTGCACCTACCCATGGGATTCCACACCGAGGATCTGCACGCTGTTGCCGAAATCCCACTCCTCAAAGAAAGATTCCAGGATAAGATTAGTTCTGGAAGGTTCACAGGAGAGCTTCTCTAAAGTCTGGAAGGTAGGAGACGAGATACAGGCAGAAGTAAAGCTGTGAGTACCGGGCGTGAGTCGTGCTTCGGTAGCTCAGATGGTAGAGCACTTGCCCGCGAAAGGCAAAGGTCCCGAGTTCGAGTCTCGGCCGGGCACACAATTTTAATCTGTCACGAAGTTTCAAAGATTCCAGGATCTGGCAAGGGTTTTCTATGAGAGCTCTCCCAGATCTGGAAATAACCTCATCCACTCCTTAGGTCAGTATCACATGTACCGCGATAAACACAAACTCCGCATTACGATCTTCGACGAGTAAGTTGAAGAGAAAAAAATCCCAAAAATCTCCAGATCCTAATAAGAATCTTCAATCCTTAATATACCCAATATCTAGCCAACCACAGACAAGTAGTTGACACCACGGGAACACTAGCACAGTACACAGATAGCCAATACAGTCAAAGACAATCATACACACACAACACACGTTGTGGAGTAAAAGCCAACAGGCTACAAACTCATCCATACACTTCCCCAAGGGGAAAGTAAAAGGTGAGAAGAGGCGATATCCCGACACTTCTCCTGAAGATGACGGAGACGCATTCCACCGAAACTTTGCTACGCTACTCGGCTGACAACGCGTGAAGACTTCATATATGAAATTCGCCGAGAAGACGTGCACTCACATAGAAAAATGTATTGTGGCTGCTACTAGTAAGGTACATAACTTGTATTGGTAGCTCTACTGATGCGAACTGTAGAATAAATGGAATATTCTGTAGACAGGGTGAGAGTGCCACCTCCTATAGAATATGAACCAGAGGAAACCTGCAGCACAGAACGCAGGTACCCGGCAGACTGGTATTCGAATACTGTATATCTGTCTTTTGCAGCAACATTTTATCAACTGCCAATCGCGTAAGCTGAGATTTGTGTTGCAGTGCGTGTCCCTCCCAGGAAATTAGTCTGTCAAGGAAATTATCTCACTCTTTGAACTTCTCATCTGTGGTATTATTAATTTTACAATTAGGTGTAGTGTCTGAATGGTACCTATCATGTACGCTTACCAACCATGGCTCATCCCCTATAACATTCATCATAATTGTCCATTTGTAGTTGTGTCCGACCTAAAAAAAACATTTTCCGCGCAGTTTCACAGACTTTTAAAATCACGTTATAAAGTACCTCCAGCAGGCAAAGGTGTGACAAAGTGACGAAGGCGTGTAAAGCGTCCGTTGCAAATTTTTTGCTCTGAACAGTGCTGCTGCCTGCCGAGAAGTGGTCAGACTAGATCTAATGTATGACATCATTTTTGTCAATGAGTTTGAGATAGGGAGCTCACGCCATTATTTTTTAATAAAACTTTTCTGATTTTTAGGCGTCTGATGTAAGGTAAGTCGTTTAAATTATTGGTATCCACTTAAATGGTCAGTAATATTTTTTGTTTACTATATAAGTCTTTTAAAAAACGTCTTATGTCCTACAAATGTAATTCCTTATCGATTGTTTTGGTCTGATAGTTTCATCTGTGAACCATTAATACCGTCATGGCATCCGATCCGGAAAATGTGTCCGTACCACCTGTCGGAAAACGTGATCAAGGTGCTTATCTCCATTAGAGTTACTTACTTCCACATATCACATATAATTATACAGATTTGTAAATTCCTTTATATACAAAGCTATCATTCCTCATTATGTCGTTTTTTGAGATACTGAATCGGTATGCATGCAACAGCCTGCGCACCTAATGCAACCCAAAATGCTGAGCATAAAAACGGGATTCTGTGGGGCTCATACTTCGGTTTCTGTTGGCGCAAAAAAGTTACGGTCAAGTGTTCTCGTAAGCCCTTGGGCTACGAACCTTTTGTATTGCCAACTGAATGATCGTGTTAGTTGCAGTTCCTGCAGTAGAAGGTCAATGCATGAAAACTACCCACTTCCTCCTGCTTAGGCCAATGGAGCAAATCGATTAGCTCTTTTTTGCATGTAACGTGGTCTGCGGTGTGCTTCTTGGAACTTATGTAGGCACCACAAAGTCCTGAGTGGTTCCTCAGGAAACCCCCCAAAATCTTTTGTTCTTACAATATTTCCGCCGTCACCGACAGACGAAAAACCCAGCCGAAGATTTCTAGACGGGTATGTATAGCAAAAGGCTGAAATTTTACTACGTATTCATACGATCCCGAAGAACCTTAAAAATTTTCTTAATATCTTTATCCGTTTCCAAGATACAGAGGCTCAAAGTTGCCCTATTTTTACACGTAAAATCCGTTATGACGAGAAATCTACATAATAAATAGCAGAAAATTGCTCAAATTTTAATCGGGTATTATACAGGCATTTATCTGGAAGAACCGTCTTCTTGTTTTCAATAATCTGTATCCGTTATCGAGAAACTCCCCAAAAACTAGTTTTTGGGTATCAGAGCGCAGCCGTGGAATCCGAGACATCTATGCACAGAAAATGGCCGTAAGTTTTTACGATGTGTCCCTAAGATATCTATATCGAATAACCTTGAAAATTTTCTTCATATCCTTATCCGTTTTCGAGATACAGGGGTTCAAACTTATCCTTCTTGTACCCGTAAAGTACGCACGTAAAGTCCGGTGTGAGGCGAAAACGTAGTTTATAATGTAACGTGGCACGGATAAATGAGTTGTAAAGTGTCTCCGTTATCATCTGCGTACCCCATGTTGTAGTACTGAAGCACATACGAAATTCTTTTCGACATAAAATTCGGTCTGAGGTGTAAAATTAGTTTTGCCTTATTTCAATTTCACATAAGTAAACTGTTGAAATTTTACTGAGCACTGCATTTCTTTTAATATGAGATACATGCTCCGCTGCAGAAAGAAAAATAAAGGAACCAGATGAAACATACTCCTATCGAAACACAGTAAATGCTAATATGTTCCTGTGTATTTAAAAGAGTAGTGAGATACCAGTTGTCTCAATCTGCCTTCCTCAGCACCATTAAAAATAATTCCAAAAATTTGGGCGTGTGAATATATTCATGCCTTTTTATGCTGAGAGAGTGGTAGTGGCAAAGAGACAGAAAAGCAATAAATACTGCAAGGTAGTAACCACTGGCTGTGTCATAGAAAGAGCCAAGGAGACAAAGGCAGAGAGAGAAAGATAGAGACACAGTAGCAGTGAAACATAGTTGACACTGACACATCAGTACTACGAAAAGGGTGAAGAAGCCATTGCTGCGAAGAAGGGGGGGGGGGGGGGGGAGAGGAATAAAGAGAAAGAGTCAGTGGAAGTGAGTGAGAGCCAGAGATAATGAGAGACAGTGCATATGGCAATGAGAATGAGAGAGAGAGAGGCAGCGACAGAAGAAACAGCAGCATTACGAAGGAAGGAATGAGATACTATCAGTAAGAGAGAGCAAGAGGGAGAGAGTGGTAGTGAGCAGAGACTGTAGTAGAAAGACAGAACGAATGGGACGGCTGTATAAGACAAGAGATAGTGACAGGTAGACAAAGGGAGATAATGACAATGGGTTGGGCTGAGAGAGCGAGTGAGAAAGCGCAACTTGGACTGGACGGGTATGAGCGGCTTACAGAGATGGGTATTTCCTTATGGTAGTTTGTGGCGAGTTGAGTTTTAAAAGAAGTACGAATATATTCTCATGCCATACTTTTTCGGAAGATTTTTAAGGTGCTAAGGAAGGTGTAATGAGACAGCAGGAACCCGACTTCTCAGTGAGAGTCTTTCAAGTAAACAGGAACGTATTCTCATTTTTCTTGGTCCGCTAGGGGCAGTTTTCCGCTGCCTAATTGACGAAAGAAGAGTTTCAGGAAAAAATAGAGTTACAGTAAGGGCTAAAGAGGTTACGGGAAGCTTATGGCGTGTGTTCAACACATAACAACAAATCCGTAATTACCTTTTGGAAATAAAAAGCCGATATAATGTATTTACAGTGAACTATAATGGAGGTAAGCTATCAACATCAACAGAGAGGAGAAAAATGATGCATCGTTTTAACGAAGGGTTGGAGATGGCAAGCAAAGACAGCACCTTAATATTAGTCTTAGGAAAGCTGCCTTGATGGCCAGAGGGAAAACCTTTGACAAGATCATCTTAGACAGGTTTACTGACGTCATGAAACAGCGCAAGGGAAACAATTTCATGCTGCTTGTTACATTTGTTAGGTGTATGATATCATGAGGAATTCAGTTTAAGAGCCGGATGGTGTGGCCGAGCGGTTTTAGGCGATTCCGCGGGACCACTACGGTCGCGGAGGCATAGCCACAACAGTGTGGAAATCGTAATTTTTGCGTAAATGTTTTGCCTACAGTAAGTTGAACATAGTGGCAGGTGACAAACTGTAAAGGAAAACAGACACTATATAAACGTAATACAGCAGAAAAACCACACCATGTGGTAAGAAGGTATGAATACACAGTTTTATGTGCTCCTCAGAAACCTGTAATTAGATTTATAAACTTATATTTGTAGTATTTAAACAGTAAAGAACATTCCTTATATTTAACAGCCATAACAATAAAAAAACACTAATGATGCTGCAACTGCAGTGAAAAATGTCTGGGACAAAAAACAAAATCGTGTTTTGCTAAAGGCGGACCTTATTCAAGAACATATGTTATTGTTAAAGCAAACACAGACGAAAGAGCTTCAACATCAAGATGATTATTTGGATGCTACAGGCTTCTGTCAATAATCATGGTTTGGTGAAAATCCAATTTCCTTTAGTGTGATCGCTGTACAGCACTTCCCCCGTGTATTATACAATTTTTCATACACTTTTGTCAATCTTAAACGTTTCAGTTCCGTAATGTGCAATATTTTGTCACTTTAATTGTGATAAGCGAAGTTTCATCTTTGAACATTAATGAACTTTAAAACGATCTATAATGAAAGTTTCTGACGTGCAAGATGTTGAATCATTGAACAATTTCTCAAAATTTTTCTCATTGAAACCTTCGATGGTTTCCCAACAATCCTATGACTAATTTCGCTTTCCTCTCTGTTTCCAACATCAATAGCACATCACAGATGAATTCTTTTACTTTCTGTCTTTCCACTACAGTAACCTGGCGTACTGCATCCTCACATTTCAATAATCTTTTTGGTTTGGAGCGTTTTAACTCTGTTCATTTATTTCTACTCCTTTCCCATAATGCTATTCAGACTTTCAAATTCCTTCTTTTTTGGGATATTCTTCTACACATTTTCTATTTCTACTGTTTATCACGATAATAAACCTATCAACAACAAAAAGGAAGTGAAATTTATACACTACTGTTCAGAGATCACCATTTGAGTAGTTTATTTTATCATATATCTCTTGCGAGAAGTGAATGGTATCTTATTTTTTTTTGTTGTGGAATAATATCTCGAGACACACTAAAACTTCACGGCAACTCGACGATTTTCGTGATAGAAATGATCGGGAGCGCTTAGACGAAAGGTACGTTATATATTCGAGCAAGGACTCGCGTTTGGTTCCTAGGTCGGCACAGTGTTGTATGTTCCAGCGCAAAATTCAGATATGTCAGTTTCATTCCGTTTTGCTGGGTGTAGCGAATTGTGATTTTGTGCGACGGAACGAGTGAAAGGGAAATATGCCATTGGAGCCGGTATTGTCGGTTCTCATTCGGCCGTGCTGGGTTTGTTCGGCTCTCGAAAGGCAGTGTCACTTCGGGTCGGCAGAGTGCCAATGCACCGCTTTTGTTTCACACTGTTGCCAACTTTGCGAAACTGCTATATTTGTCTTTCCATCAGGCTTTGACCTCAGTTCTAGAGTGGCAGAGACAGGAAAGCCAACTGCAATCACGTACTGGGGATTTTTAGCTTAGTATTTATAACACAAACTCGTGTATTTACAGTATAACAGCTAAATGTCACTGCCCGTTTATTTCAGTAATATTACCAGAATTATCTGGTAAATGCCAGTACATTCGTTCTCTCACCGGCAGCGCAAGGATGTAGCAGCATTGCAGATTACATAAAATGGCAGAACAATGGTTTCAATAAATTTTCAACGTTTTTTACCCGAAGTTTTTACTAGTATATGTCTAGTGGGGGAATTTATATTATGACTGTCTCAACGCCTGTTGCTTCTCTTCGTCAGCACAGACTTTCTTCTTGTTTTTTCTTTAATCTAACTTGTATTTTGTTTCGCACATTACTCATGTGTAAATCTACACACTATAGAACAGTCAGTAACACTTTATATGGGTGGCAGTCATAATTAAAGTGTAACAAAGGGTTAGTTTAATTTAATACAGTGAGTTACAGAAACAGAGAGACAAATCGGGTAAGTGATGTTTAGTTACTACTGCCAGTCTTGTACTGAATTCTCCCTCATCTGAAACGGATATTCCTGTACATGGAATTGCATTTAAAAGTAGTTCAAAAATGGTTCAAATGGCTCTGAGCACTATGCGACTTAACGTCTGAGGTCATCAGTCGCCTAGAACTTAGAAGTAATTAAACCTAACTAACCTAAGGACATCACACACATCCATACCCGAGGCAGGATTCGAACCTGCGACAGTAGCGGTCACGCGATTTCAGACTGAAGCGCCTAGAACCGCACGGCCACAATGGCCGGCTTAAAAGTGGTATCTATTGCGTCATTATCAATGATTAGCTTACATAGTAAGCACAAGAAATTTAATTTTATAAATATTTCTTAGTCCCAATGAAAGATTAATGTATTAACGATCCATTTATTTTACAATACAAATTGTGACAAAGCCAGTTTTTCGTGGTGATAATTCAATCGCTTTCTTAAATTTAATTAATAAATTGCACCAGCTTCTAAGTTTCTCATACTAATTAAGTCCATAAAAGCATGGTCTTTTCCAAATGTACGCCTGGCGAAGAAGTGATACTGTTTTCATAAAGAAACATATTTCTAAAATTGTTCATCCTGCATTTAACACTATTATTTTTTGAACTTCCCAACACACTCTCACAAATATTTTTTATTTCTAACGGAAAAGTCAAATACTAGTTTTAATAGATGTAGCTTTCGCATTCAGCGAATTTATTTCGTATCAATACCCGACAGCTGCCTATCTTCATCAATGTCTGTTCATCCAGATATGTAACTAAAGCTGTAACTTTAAAAGTGCCTTAGTAGTTCTTTAATTAACGTTTATTTTAAAAAGGAAAACTATCACTCACTATTTCACGCCATTGGGGGTCCTATTTCCAAAAATACTGAAAAATATATCTTTTATTTCAGACAGAGAAACCAAATTCCAGTTTTCATAGTTCTAGCTTCAAAATTGCTTGAATAGAACCTTTCTACCCTTGTTTCACACCCTTAGAGCTGAAATTTGGAAGAATTCCTTCTTAAAAGATGTCTAAAGTATAAGATCAACAATATCTGTGATTTAATACACAAAACTATTTTTTTAAAAATAATTCATCCGCTATTTCACCAGCTTAAGTGTTGAGTTTCCAAAAACACTGAAGCACGTATTTTTTTTTTAAAATTCTATCCGACTAACCAAAGACAAATTTTCTTAGACTTGGCTTCAAAATTGCTTTCATAATGAAATATTTTCATAAAAACTATCTCCCCTATTTAATGATTTGTTTTCGAAAACAACTTTCATCCTCAGTTTCACCCAATAGCGCTGAATTTCTAAATACGCTGAAGTACATTTGTTTTTAATTTTTGATCGAGAAGTCAAACACCAATTTCATAGCTCCAGTGCCAAAATTGACTTAATAGGGATGCATTTTCAAAAAACCCTTTCAACTGCTATTTCACTCAAAAGTCGAATTTCAAAAAATCCATTCTTCAACGATGCCTTAACGCCCTCTCCAAATTTCAAGTTTCTATCCTTGGTGATTTGGGCTGGGTGATGACGAGTTAGTAAGTCAGTCAGGATATTTATCTTTTCGTGCAGGGAGAGTCACGTAAAACCCCTTTTATTTCCAGGGTTTCGGCAAAAACCGTACACTAAAGGGCTTGTACTTTGGTACGTAACAAAGATTTTTGGCACTTGTGTCGAACAGATGATTGTTTGAAAATATAACTACATACTTGTTTAACAACTGCAGAAAGTTCTTGAAAATACGAGTATAATGCTTGTTAATTTTGAGGTTGAAACTCTTCGCAGAAGAATCCGAAAAATGTTCTAAAACTGAAAAGCAAGTCGTCCGAAAACGGCTGTTGCGTTGTAAACATGCTCAAGCCGGGCCACGTCCTTGTATGAAGCCTTTCGGCTCTTTTCTTGTCTGCACTGCACAGCTAGCAGGAACTGTCTTGACTACCGCCAGGTCATTTGTGCTTAACATCTCTTCCATGCAAACATGTACACCAATGAAGAGAAGTCAGACATGCTATTTTTACAGGGCGAATGTCAAAGAAATGCGTCAAAACGGAAATGGAAACCTGCGTGACGAAACTGTAGTTGTTTTCTTGGAAGCCTGGAAACGTATGCAAGTTTGAAACAGTTTTCCTAATCCGTGTCTGATGTGCCAGAAGCTAGAACATGGCTGCATCTGCGTTGTATAGGATGTGAAGTTTTCCGTGTATGTCGAGTTAATTTCAGTCTTGACCTTGGCACAGGGAGTACTGGAAGTGGGTGGATTACTCTCGCTATTGTCCGATGTGAGAATGCCTCTCTACCTGGACTGGAATCATTCGCCGACCGAGATGTCATCGCCTACAAGACTTGGCATTGTGGAATAGATGCTAAGACCCAATCTAGACCTAGTTATGTATATAGTATTATGCCTTTTACATTGTATACCCGTTCTTGTCGTAAAGTTAGTAATGATGAAAAAATACATGTTTGGATGAAAGGACTTGGTGTACTTGCTGAGAATGTGACTACATCATAGTAACATAGGCCTGTCGTGTTGTATATTACGACGGAGCCTGGCATTCGAACTCTTGCTTGACATTGTTTAACACCGTAATAGCCGACTCTGGCCTCATTCCTTTCCAATTTTGTACGTTTCTTGAATTACTTGCCAAAGGAACTAACAAGAACTAGGGAATTATTCATACAAACGATTCCGTACCCCTCACCATACTATCAATTGTGGAAAACCTCGTTTCGATATATGAAATCACCCAGGAAATAAAATCTGTGCTACGCCTTAGGTGTCTGTATATTAGAGATGGACACGTGCTATCAACTAATAGTTCACTAGTATTACGTGATAAGAATCGAGTTTCAGGCGAATTATAGTAAACCCTAAAGGAATTTTTAACTTTTCATCCTGATTTTAGATTGAATGGTGCTTATTACCTGTAGCACACTAACGTTGACAAATTCGATTTTTCTGTTTTTCTTTACCGCCTAAAC
Organism: Schistocerca gregaria; assembly: GCF_023897955.1. Lineage (NCBI taxonomy): Eukaryota > Metazoa > Arthropoda > Insecta > Orthoptera > Acrididae > Schistocerca > Schistocerca gregaria. The sequence goes on from NC_064922.1 coordinate 920,457,285, forward strand.
AGTGCAGAAATATTATCCAACGGTGCTGTACAGCACTTATAATTTCGTACTATTTCTGATACAGCACTCTGGAAAAACCATTGATTAATTTTGCATGGAGGATTGCAGTGTCCTGGCTTGGGGATGTCAGCATGATGTTGATATTTTCCATCAGCCGGCCGGGGTGGCCGAGCGGTTCTAGGCGCTACAGTCTGAAACCGCGCGACCGCTACGGTGGCAGGTTCGAATCCTGCCTCGGGCATCGATGTGTGTGATGTCCTTAGGTTAGTTAGGTTTAAGTAGTTCTACGTTCTAGGGGACTGATGACCTCAGAAGTTAAGTGCTATAGTGCTCAGAGCCATTTCAACCTACCATCAGGTGTCAATAATTAGATTAACACCAAAAAGTATCTAAAGTCTCTTGGGCATTCATTTCGTAAAAGTGCCATATGGCGTCTTCGTGTAGTGCTAGTCAGGGAACTAATTACAATACGTAAGCGTACGATGTGAATAAGGGCAGTGTTTGTATCACACTGTCCAGATCGTCTGAACAGCAAATTTAGTACTTTCTTAATTTTTATGGTTGATATCCTAAATCAAGTCGCTACAAACCTTGTGCTTAAAAAGTTTCCATATTCTACCTAAATAGCTCCTTTCAAGAATGTCTTCCACAGTTTTCTGTGTTTGTGATCCTTTCATCGAGTTTCTTCTTGTTAGCTTTTTTACAGCCTTACCTTGTCGTTTTCACAATAGGGAAACGGAATAACTGAAGATGAGATTTAACTGTAGCCTCCTCGGGGGACTGACTTGGGCCTATATCTACAAAAGACAACTTAATTCGAATTACTGTAAATAAAGGTGGTATTGCACCTAGGTATGACGTCGTAAGGATATATAAGAAATATTTCTTTGCACTATTGCAGATGTATAGCCTGTAAGCTGACTTCTCCTGATGCTATCAGTCATGTGCAGCTGTAGTAGCCTGAAAGCTGACTTCTTCTGATGCTATCAGTCATGTCTGGCACGTTGTTTTTTTTTATGTCTCCATCTAGGTGCTCCGTCTACTTTCGATCGAAAGTGCATCACGCTCGAATTCAGGCGTTGCGTGATTCGTTCGTTTGTCTTCTGTTTTTTCCGTGTTTTGATACGTTCCAAATATGGCTACGATTCAAGCTGTGCGTTTTTCTTACTTCAGTAACGACAGGTCACGGCACAAAAATCACGTTTCAAATATGACTGATCCCTACGTTTTAAGCTGTCGGTTTTTCTTACTTTAGTAACGGCAGGTCACGGCACAAAAATCCGGAAATAGCATAGCGACAGGCGAAAATTTACGAAACGCCGACATTTGGTTTTAGAGCGGCCGTGCACGCCAGCATGCGTTGCTCCGTGAGCGGCGAATAAGTGATTGATGATGGTGTGGCCACACCAAGTTCCACGAAAAGTCTGTGCAGAGCCACGCGTGCATCGTGATCGACCCGATAGGGAGTTCGCGTGCTTCGGTATCGGCAAAGGGCGACGGAATAGACGAGGCGTGCGTGCGGGCGCATTAATGGTGCTCGTGCATGTCGATGTGGATGTGGGTGGATGCTCATACGTGTGAGCGTGTAAGTATGTATGTGTGTGTGTGTGTGTGTAAGCACAAGCTGCGCTCCTATAGACAAGTGTTTGTGTGTGCTCTGGCGGGCTGAGGGTGCACAGACGGAAATCTCGCAAAAACAGGGCGCCGACTGTCCGGAATAAAGAACGGCGCTAAACAGTCGTCCGAAACGCTTCTGCATGAAGAATAACATGGAAATCCGTGACATACATACGAATACAGACACAAGTGTTCTGTATGGACGCCCCCCGTTCTGTTGCTGTAATAACACTGATTTTTTTTTCTTCCTGTAAGATGCGCATGTTGAGAATTACCTTGCCACTGTTTGGTTTGTCCTCTCTTCACACGTACAAACACAGTAGACATTAAGCAGATTATTAATGAGACATACAGGTTGATACGAAAAGATACGGCCAAACTTTCAGGAAACATTCCTCACACAGAAATAAAGAAATGATGTTATGTGGACATGTGTCCGGAAATGCTTAATTTCCATGTTAGAGCTCATTTTAGTTTCGTCAGTATGTTCTTCCATCTACGGTCAATGGAGCACGTTATCATGATTTCATACGGGATACTCTACCTGCGCTGCTAAAACATGTGCCTTTACAAGTACGACACAACAGTGGTTCAAGCACGATGGAGCTCCTGCACATTTCAGTCGAAGTGTTCCTATGCTTCTCAACAACAGATTCGGTGAACGATGGATTGGTAGAGGCGGACCAATTCCATGGCCTCCATGCTGTGCTGACCTCAACCATCTGACTCTCATTTATGGGGCTATTTGAAAGCTCTTGTCTACGCTACCCCGGTACCAAATGTAGAGACTCTCCGTGCTAGTATTGTGGACGGCTGTGATACAATACGCCATTCTCCAGGGCTGCATCAGGGATTCCATGCGACGGAGGGTGGATGCATGTATCCTCGCTAAAGGAGGACATTTTGAACATTTCCTCTAACAAAGTGTTTGAAGTCACGTTGATACGTTCTGTTGCTGTGTGTTTCCATTCCATGATTAATGTTATTTGAAGAGAAGTAATAAAATGAGCTCTAACATGGAAAGTAAGCGTTACCGGACACATGTCCACGTAACATATTTTCTTTCTCTGTGTGTGAGGAATGTTTCCTGAAAGTTTGGCCGTACCTTTTTGTAACATCCTATATAGAGATGGTAAACAGCCAATACGTTTATTCCCTATTCACAGTGTTATATATATTTCCAGACCTCACGCCTCACTGCAATAGTTAGAGTGCTACTGTCGTGCTCTAGAAGTGCATTTGCACAGTCCAGCAATCATAATGCCCCTTCCACGTTGTTTCAAAATCTGTAATCTCCCAAAATACGAAAATCAAAGAGCTTGAGGTAGAAGAGACTTGTTTTACAGTGTCGAGAATGAAGTGGTGCTCATAGTTCCTCAGGTGTGTATTTTAGAGACTTTTTACTGGGATTTTTTGTTGCTTCGATATATCGTTCGTCATATCCCTCAAAATTGACCATTCTTAGCTGCGCGGGTAGCCGAACGGTCTGAGGCACCTTGTCACGGTCCGGGTGGCTGCCCCCGTCGGGCGTTCGAGTCCTCCCTCGGGCATGGGTGTGTGTGTTCTCCTTAGCGTAAGTTTGTTTAAGTTATAGTTAGTAGTGTGTAAACGTACGGACCAATGACGTCAGCAGTTTGTTCCCATACGACCTTACCACAAATTTGCAACTTGACCGTTCTTCCTATATATATATATATATATATATATATATATATATATATATATATATATATATATATATACTCACGCTTAAAAAAAACCATTTGAACTACTAGAGATAGGACGCTCCTATTCTCAGGATATGTACAATAGGATGGTTTCTAGAGACGATTAGCATTTGAACCATATCGGCCCACGCGTTCAAGGTCAACATCGATATCACGGCACAATGTCAGCTACAGGTAAAATGTGCCTGCGGGTCTCATTGTCACTACAAACCGAGGGTACTGGATTAGTCTGACAGGACGCCTCCTAGAAGTATGCGCGAACTATAACGTAAAAGTCATTCGCTCAAAAAATAAAATGCGCATTATTGGTATAGGATAATGTGATGCTTCCATCCGGGAAATTACTGCTCATGTGGGATGAAGAGTGTCGGCAGCGCAAAGTGTATGTGCCGAATGGTTCACGGTAGGCCGTAGAACACGACGAGATGGGTCAGGTCGTACCATCCAGACCACCCCGAAGATCGACACCTCATCCAAAAGGCATTGCAGGAGAGATCTGCATCCTACTCGACTCTGGCGCAACAGTGAAACAGTGTAGCACATTGCACACTGTCAGAGGTGAGAGTCCGTCGCCGTTTATTACGTGCTTGTCGTCCACTTCTCCGCCTACCTTTGACGAATGAGCAGAAACATGCTGAAGGGCAACGGTGTACGGAGTGACGTCACTGGGGATAGGAATGGCATCAGTCAGTGTTTTCGGCTGAATTCAGATTTTGTTTCCTTGAAAATTTGAAAATGATTGCCGCATTTTGGTTCGCTGCAGACAGGGGAAGCGGTATCACAGTGACTGCATTTGCACAAGGACTTATGGTGTGAGGTGCTATCGGCTATTAACATAAATCATAGTTGGTGCGTCTGTAGAGCACTGTAACCATTGTGACCTACTTGAATGACATCCTGCTACCCGCAGCCACACCCTTTCTGCACAACGCCCCAGGCGCCGTTTTTCAGCAGGACAATGCACTACCGCATGTTGCTGGACGAGCACATGTATTCTTGGTGTCACAGGCTGTCAGTCGTTTGCCCTGGCCCACTCGGTCGTCTGAGTTGTCGCCAGTCGGAAACGTGTGAGATATGGTGAAACGACGGGTGTAGCACTGTGAACCAGTGTCAAATACCACAGATGAACTTTGGAGCCAGGTGAATGGAGCATGGATGGATATATCACAGAACATTCTTCGAGCCTTACACGCGTCAATGCTAACACGCAAAGAACAAGTTATCAGGACACATGTTGAACCAAACTGTCTGAAATCATTTTTGCAGAATACATTAATGTACATGTCTTGTGTATATGAACGTCCTATTTTTAGTCGTTCAAGGTGTTCTGTTTCTAAAACACATATTTATTGAACTGTGAGACACAGAATTACAACATTTGGGACACGTATTCAAGAATCTCTCAAGTTTAGATAACTGATGTTCAATAGGCCCTGCACCTGAGATACGAATAACATCACATCGATACTCGAACACTCGGATAACCCAGACCATCTCACTGATGTTATGGCAGTATGCATGTCAAACGTCACTGATGATATGGCAGCATGAATCCGGCTCTTCAACTCTTGTGCGTTCTGCGGTAGTGATGTTGAATTCGCCGGGAAAATTTTAAAATTCACTTCGCTTGATCTATTTTACTAATTTTTTTTCCATTTTTTCTTTCTATTTTGGATACAACGGGCCCCTTAACCTCGAGAGGCCTGAGTCATTGTCTCGGTTGCTCCAGCATATTTGCGCCACTAGATATGAGGAGTTAATATTCATTGCGGAAATGTGGTCAGCTCACCCTGGCTAAAGGTTATACAGGATGTAACACAGCGATACGCTACTGCGTTCATGTCATAAATGTGGACGAATTAAACACCATTTAATATCCTGTATGATTCCCGGATAATCGCGATGAACTCGAATTGCAGCCAGCACAGCTCCAACATCTCTGTCGGTTTCTAGCCGGTATCGAGAGCGCGCTCTGAGTGAACACAGGAGGGTAAGTTTAGGATTTGTTACTAGATGCACAGCTTTCGTAAAGGACACAGGGGCTGCAAATGTACCTGATGAGTTTTCTGGAATATATCTATGTTCCACCTCGCGGGGTAGCCGCGCGGTATAGGACTCGGTGCCACGGTTTGTACGGCAACCACCGTCGAAGGTTCGAGTCCTCCTTTGGGCATGGTTGTGTGTGTGTCGTCCTTAGGATAAGTTAGTTTGAGATAGATTAAGTAGTGCGTAAGCCTAGGGACCGATGACCTCAGCAGTTTGGTCTACATCTACATATACACTCCGCTAGCCACCAAGTGGTGTGTGGCGGAGGGCACAATTCGCACCAAAGTCATATTCCCCCCCCCCCCCCCCCCCCCACTCTGTTCCACTCGCGGATAGCACGAGGGAAAAACGATTGTCGGAACGCCTCAGTACGAGCTCTTATTTCCCTTATATTTGAATGATGATCATTACGCCATTTGAAAGTTGGCGGTAATAATATGTACTCTACAAACTCGGCGAGGATCGGATTTCGGAATTTTGTGAGCAGCCCCTTCCGTATAGCGCGTCGTCTATCTGCAAGTGTGTCCCACTTCAAACTTTCTATGAGATTTGTAACGTTCTCGCGATGGCTAAATGTACCAGTCATGAATCTTGCCACTCTTCCTTGGACCTTCCTAATTTTTTGAATCAGACCCAGCTGGTAAGGCTTCCATACAGACAAACAATACTCTTACGACTGGACGAACTAACGCACCGTAAACTATTTCCTTTGTTGAAGGACTGCATCGCTGCAGAATTCTACCAATAAACCGCAGCCTAGAGTTCGTCTTACCCGTTACTTGTAATCTGATCATTCCATTTGAGATCATTTCGAATAGTCGCACCCAGATACTTGACTGATGTTGCCGTTTCCAAAGACTGTTCGTTTATTTTGCAATCGTACATTAATGGGGAATTTCTCTTTGTTATACGCAGTAGCTTACACTTACTAATATTGACAGATAACTGCCAGTCATTATACCACACATTTATTTTCTGGAAATCATCAGTGATTTGTTCACAACTTTCATGTGATACTACTTTCCTGTAGACTAAAGCGTGATCGGCAAACAGTCTAAGGCCGCTGTCATTACCATCAACCAGATCGTTTACGTAAATCGTAAAAAGCAGAAGAACTATTACGCTGCCCTGGGGCACACCTGAATCACTAGATAGACCGTAAGCGCGCACTTTTTGTAGCAAGCGACAGTGCGGAACTGAGTCGAACGCCTTTCGAAAGTCCCATATAAACTTACCACAAATTACCAAATCTAATGTTCTCCAGGGTGTTTTTAAATCTATGTAAAACTTTACTATTCCTCTAAGAATATTTCAGTCACTGAGCTACAAGAAAGATTTTTTTCAGGGAAAATACCTAAAGAAGCCTACAGGTAGGGGTACAGTCGAAGTCATCTCGTTTTCTTAGTTATTTTCGACTGACGCTACCATCCATCTGAGCAGCCCTAGTAGATTGCGGTAGCTTATGTTGTCATAAAAATGACCTACGACGATAGAACAGCGCACATCGACGCAGTGTGTGGTCTCGTTCTTGAAAAGGACAACAAATAAATAAATACGTAATTAAATACGGTAACAGTGACTGTTAAGTCCCCAAAGACATAGCCCATCATAGTCGTGATCTAGAAAATTATCTCCAGACAGCTGCTGCACCGGTCTCACAACGATGATAAGGAGTAAGGGCAACGAGATGACAGAACCGAAAGCGAAAAGGAAGATTATCCCGCGAGCATCAGCAGTTTAAACTAAACTCACGGTGCTGAGTCGGACGTATGCGGGACGCTCCCTGGAGGAGCTCGACTTTTAACTTAAAAATGCATTAGTCAGGAATTAAATTACCAAAGTGGCCACAGCTGGAATTTAATAAAGAAGAGCGAGCGGTAGCTGGAGGCGGAACGGCCGCTAATTGGCGGCCTGTTTGATCAGCGCGCTGCGGCCGCCCCCGCCGCTCCCGTCGCCGACGCCGCTGATTAAAACCTCGGAGGCGGCGGGGGCGGCGGCGGCAGGTCTCTTGAGGGGCGCGACGACCCGCCTGGAGGCAGTCGCCTACTCCGACGGCACGCTTCACACGCGAACCACCGGTCTACTTATACCCGCTAATTAACGCGAGTGCTGCTTGCAGCACGGCGTTCGCTTTAGAGAAAGCTGACACGAATCCTCCGTAATCCTCTCTTTGTTATTGTTGTTGCTTGTAGTAAATATGCACTACGAGACTTATGCTTGCGGCTGAGAATCTGAATTTAACAGTGCCAAGTTTCAAAATTTCTATTGTAAAGGTTAGGCCTTGCTTCCTTAATGTGATTTAATCCCACCGTTGCAACCAAGGATGTCGATTCCCACGGAAATAACCAGTTTTTGATTTCACCGGTTTTTTCATCTCTAGTTCAACATGATTATTAAACTATACAAAACAACCGGTTTCTGAAATAAGCGATTTTCGGTTTTTTTATTGTTGTTATTTTAAGTGAAATTTTGGAAAAGGAATGGGAATACAATAAACCAGTTCATAATCTTTTCATAGCTTTTACAAAAGCATATGACTCATTACTGCAATCAAAATTGTACAGAATTCTTTTCGAACTTGGAATACCAAAGAAGTATGTTAGACTTACAGAAGCGAGTTTGAAGAACACGAAAGGTAGAGTACGCTTGGGGAAATTGAAGTCAGAAGTAATTGTAATAAAGAACGGACTTATGCAGGAGATTCGATGTCTCCGCTACTTTTTCATTTAGTCCTAGAATATATTGTACGAATGGCAGCAGATAATTCAGAGGGTGTGGAGTTAAATAGAAATATTAAGATATTAGGGTATGCAGATGATCTAAACGTCATTAGCGATAGGAAATAATCCTTAACAGTAAATGCGAATGCGTTATTCAAGGCTAGTGAAGATGTTGGTCTAAGGATAAGTGAAGACAAAACTAAATACCTGGTTACTATTAGAATGCCAATAGCAGTAGATCAGGAAACGTGAAGAGTTAGAGACATACAGTTTGAAGAAGTGAACACATTTAAGTATCTAGGGGTGGACATCACTTCGAGATATGAGATTGAATCCGAACTGAAGAAGAGATTACAGGCGGAAAATGCGTGCTACTTCTCACTGAGTACATTACTTTCATCACGGATATTGTCTACGAATTTGAAGATTACATTAAACAAAACTATTATTTACCAGTTATGCTGTGTGGATGTGAGACTTGGTCTCTCATTGTCCAAAACGAAAAGCCGTTTCATGTATTTGAAAACAAAATTTTGAGGAAAATTTTCGGAGCAAAAGTGATGACAATAGCGGAGAGTGGCGCAAACTGCATAACGAAGAGGTTCACGAACTCTATTCAAGCCCTGACATAATCAGTTCAAAGTGGTTCAAATGGCTCTGAGCACTATGGGACTCAACTGTTGTGGGCATTAGTCCCCTAGAACTTAGAACTACTTAAACCTAACTAACCTAAGGACATCACACACATCCATGCCCGAGGCAGGATTCGAACCTGCGACCGTAGCAGTCGCACGGTTCCGGACTGCGCGCCTAGAACCGCGAGACCACCGCGGCCGGCTGACATAATCATTATTATTAAATCACGTAGGCTGCGCTGGGCGGGTCAAGTAGCTCGAATGGATGAGGGCAGGGCAGCGCGCAGAGTACTGGTAGGGCACTTAGAGGGAAAACGTACTGTGGGGAGACCGAGGCGTAGATGGGAGGACAATGTGAAGGCTGATTTGAGGAGCCTAGATATTGAAGGGGAATGGAAGGAAATAGCCCAAGACAGGGACAGATGGCGAAAATACGTTGCTGCGGTAATGGACTCTCGAGTCCCGTATGACCAGTGAGTAAGTAAGTAAGTATTATTTTAGGTAATAAACGTAGGCACTGAACAAATACTGAACAATTCTAAGGTTGCCTCACACTTTTACATTATACGGTTCAAGTTAAGTTATATCAATTAAAGTAGTTAAGAAAATCTGAATCCCTCCACCGTTTATTGCTTTACACGAATGTGATGAGTAGTTCACCTACAAAAAAATCACCAGCGATCACAATTCGACACGGTAATAGCACACACCTTCAGTGTTCTACGGACCTTTGGATGGGCCTATTATTGCTAGTTTTTGTGAAGTTATTGGATCCTGTATAAACATTACTACCGGTTTTGCTTGTTGCATATGTGTGCACTGATGGAAAAGTACGCTAACATTTACAATGAATGCTATTGTTTGAGACTGGACAATGTAGACAAAACAAATAAAAATAATTTGCGTGGAACTGTGATGTAAGCTGAGAAAAATAAAATTACCAGTGCTCTATTTTTTGAAACTGGATGTTGTAATCGAGGCTCAAACCACTATTTGGGCACTGAGAATATTCATTGCTAATGGGTGATAACCGAAGTTGGAGAACTCTAGGTTTCGTTGTAAATTAACCTTTTCAAAGGGCTGTAAGCATCGTCTAATAGGTCAAGTAACACGGTAACAGGTACTTTTTCAGGAATGCTGTACCGATTTTTGTGAGTTTTCTGCTCGTTTCTGACTATCGGCGTTTTTATTTAAACTGGCAATGGTGACTGTGACTTCTCTTGTTTTCTATAATAAACCACTGTTTCGAAGTCATGGCAATTTTATGAATGATCGTTACTCTCTTTTCTAAATGTTTTATTTAAAAACCAAATGCGGTCGCATAGCTGCTGTGAAAAATTGATAAAGCGTTTTTAATCAAGTTACTACTAAAAAGTAAAAAAAAAAAACGGTGCTATAACCGAGACGATACAAATACCGAAATATACCAGTTATCTAGAACTAAAATACCAATATTTGTTTTGTAACAAAACATCATAAAGGAGCATCCACAGCTTCCCAAGTTCGGAGATAATGCTGTAAAGAACTGTAGTACAAGGAAAATCTGTGTAATCTATTCGTTATGAATTTGTTTTAATGACAGATGTTGGGGATGTCTCAGTTTCACGTTGTTTTTTTTTTTTATTTTTGGCGCCTCTCCTGTGAAACAGAAATTTATCATTTTTAATCTCTCTGCAGTTTAGATTAGTTACATCATAGATCAAAATGACAATACCTTTATATTATCGTCATTCGTTATCATAACCTGATTTTAAATGCTTTTTACAGCTTTGTAACGGTGTGCGAGGAACGAAATTGGGAGTTGCTACTACCGTGATGCTACTGATTGGCTGCCATTGCCACAGCCGTGAATGCATACTGCATCGTCATTTATTCTCGATTAATTTTCCGAACTTCGATACCTTTTAAAGAATCACTACAATGCAACGGAAATACCTGCACTGAAATGCTGAGATTTCTTCCTACGGTCACGCATCACCCTGTTAACAGTGAGCCATCAATTGCTGATTACTGTGGTTCTCATCACTGCTCCTGTCATTAAGACAATTACAATTTCTCTTCTTGCTAGCTAATTAAAACAAATAACATTCCATATTTAACGGGAGAGCAGCAGGAATGATAGTTTTCACCCCCTGTTCTTCCCACCCCTAGCCGCCACTAAACAGCAAATATATGTAACTTAGGTCCCGAGTTCGAGTCTCGGTCCGGCACATAGTTTTAATCTGCTAGGAAGTTTCATATCCGCTGTAGAGTGAAAATTTTATTCTAGAAACATATGTGTCTACCAGGCGGAGGGCCACTCTTCGTTTCACAGCGCTGAGAAGAATTTTTGCCTTCCTGAGTATAAGGTACACTTAGTGGCTAAACGTCGTGAAAATGCACTGGATGTGGCGTCATTCGTCTGCTGCTGGAGCCTATGCGGCGAGTTTCTCTCTGTACAGCATTAGCAAAAATGGATTCCTGACGCCGCACATCCACATCGGCGACTACCTGACAGTCGGTGGAGTACCGACCGCCCCGTGTGGCACAGTGGAGTTGACATGACGAGCGTTCTTCAAACACTCGCTGTCATCATGAGGTTTACGTGTGTGGATATAATGCTCCACCCTAGGCACTGCTGACATCAGAAAGACGAGTTCACGCATAATGTCCGATATGTTATGTCCCATGTACAGTGCACCGGTTATCATTCGACGTTCATAGAGGTTTACCTGCGACGTGCTGCCATATTCACTATACACTTGTCTGCGATAGACCTCTACGATTATTCTGTCTACATTAGAAACATACCTACCCATACACTCGTTCTTCTTTCCTTTGAGGATTGGGCATTGACCTGTTCCTGCACCCTTACATCTTTCCTTGGTCGATCGACGTCCATATATCTTCAAATTGGATAACCCTTCACACGAATTTTCAGTGCCCTCACATCAGCATAAGCGTTAGTGGTGGCGTCTGATTTCATTAAATAAACATGAATAAGTGGCCACATCATGTTTTAATACTGTTGGCATACCGATTAAAGCATACTTTTTTAACGTTCCTTTATCGGTAGAAACAGAACCCTTATAGATCACTTTGTTGTCCCTCTGTCTGTCTGTATGAGCGCCCGCCTGTGACTTCTTGTAGAGCCGCATTAATCAGTCGCGCCGAGTAAACCTGCGAGATCCACCACACTTGCTACCTTACTTGGGGGGATTTCCTTCTTCATGTTACACCACATATTGGCTCAATCTTTTGGTAACTGTGTCCTGCTATAAGCTATAGAATTCTGCTCACACAGAACTTCCAATCACCCTTTTCCTCAGGAACGTGCAGAAGCATACAGTTGAAATTTGCATCATGTACTAAGACCTACCCTTTCCTGGCGTATAAGAAAAGAATGCTTGACAGAGGACAAGTTACTCTCTCACCTAATTTTCGTATATGGAAAATTATTAAATATTTTACTACCACCTGATGCATCTTGAGTGAGACTCTAGAAAACCGGCCAGTGTGGCCGAGCGGTTCTAGGCGCTACAGTCTGAAACCGCGCGACCACTACGGTTGCAGGTTCGAATCCTGCCTTGGGCATGGCTGTGTGTGATGTCCTTAGGTTAGTTAGGTTTAGGTAATTCTAAGTTCTGGGGGACTGATGCCCTTAGAAGTTAAGTCCCATAGTGCTCAGAGCCATTTGAGACTCTAGAAAGTTAATGGCCTGAGCAGACAATGATGGATCCTGGTACGGTGCCTAAAGCATTAGGTCATTCTTAGCTCATAGACACGGCATGTTGGGAGTTGGAAATTGGTGGCCAGCCCATCCCTCACTTAATCTTGCATGACAGGCCTACAGCCATACAGGGCAGACAGAGCAGCCCCTCACTGAGGCAGATCTCCAGCAGAACAATGCTATGATACCTGCATTGGCGCCAGCTGAAGCCTGGGCTGAGGGCGAAAGACTGAAGGAACGCATCTACACAGTCATAAACCAGGAATTGTGTGCAGAGCCACGTGTAACAAAAATCTACAAGTTTTCGTGTTCTCTGATACTGCAAATAGTCCTGCGACCCACTTCCATCGGCTACCTCAGGTGTATAAGAAACTCTGGCGTCTGAGAAACGTTTAGAGATACGTAGTATCCTTATTACACCTCATATCTAGGACTAACAAGCTCCAAGGAACAAGTGATTTAGATAAAGATCTTTAAAATTGTATCTGTTTGCTGTCGGCGTGGGAAGTGACACGACTTCGGAGAAAATCGTCTTCCCCTTCCGCAAAAACTTCAAAAAAAGCCAGTAAATTGCGGTTTCTTCTTTTTCCAGAGATGTAGGTGTCTTAACTCTTGCCCTGGTTAAACAGGAGTTTATGCTGTCGTGTGGGAGAGGAGATTTAGCGTCTCTAAAGCCCTGGGATTGGCTCAAGATGGGGCGAAGGCTGTGTCATTCGTGCACTTTGCGGGAAATGGACTTGTTTTCTGAATATGTGCGAAGCACTCGGGTGCTGGACTTTGATCTGGTAGGAGACTTCTGATCGAAGCTCTGGCATATGTGGTGGTGCTTGGGACGTGTCCTGAGACTGACTTCACTTGCGAGTAGTTTGGACTGGGGAGTCTGTGGTGAAGTTCTTACTGTACCAACAGTGTGACTTCAAACATCTCAGACTACTTGTTTACTGAGGGCACACTTATTCGTTTTTGGTTTACCAGTCTTGACGTTTGGTATCCTTATGGACGCTGTCGTATAAGTGAGCCAAATTGGTCCTTGGTATGCCAGCCAACTGGTGTGTCACACATTGAAATCTACCGTTATTCCAGAGCTCTGGTAGAGAGTAAATTTCGATCTGTCTGCCTGATAGCTAGACCGTGAGATTTTTTGCATTTCTTTCGTGGCCGCAATCGATTCACCGGTGCCGCATTACGCCTCGCCTCTGCCGCCTACATCTGGCCGGTTGCAAGTTACGTCACCGCACGAAGCCAACAGGATAACGTACTGCCTCTCCGGCCATGTCAGGGCGTACAGATCTCAATCGCCACTTGTTCTCAGATGCACCTGTACAGGGAAACTTCTGTAGATTTGTACAATCATAGTCCGCTCAGCGTCAGATCAATTCAGATTGCGTTATCCACATTTTTAGGGCCAGAGTACTTCACTCACTTCTGCCACCCAGGATCCTTGTCCATTGAGGTCTTAAACCACCTGTTAGCTGTTTACGGTATTCAGTCAATAATTTCTGTTACATACATCTTTTGAAAAATAAATGTTGTTAGAACTCTAGTAAATTTTGGTTGTTCTTAATCATTTATATAGTCCGAACAAGGTTAACTTTCAAGCTTCTAAGGCAATTCAATCAAACGATATGACAACTCTTGTCACATATTTCGATTCTCGCTAACTCACTCAGTAAAACTTATACAGGACTCCCGTTGATCACGAAACATGAGATTTGTCAAGAGCAAGGTTTCACAGTACAGGCAAAGAAAAGAGTCTGGAAATTGTTAATCTTTAATTATATCACACGATAAAAATATTTCTTTTGTCCATTGTTATCTGACATTAGACTTTAAATTAAATCATTCTCGAAAATCTTGGTATCGCTGGGACCGATAACTTGTCAGCATCTGTGTCGAGATTTTTAATCCCAGAATGGCTGCGCTGTCTATATACATAATTAAGTTTGTACAGAAACCTCAGTGCGCTGGCCAATTCTTTTTTTCATCTTCATTCTTGCATCCGAAACAGTGTTAGATCAGTATATGTGTACAGTAAATTAAACTTTGAGATTGACCTTCTAATTACAAAAAGGAAAAAGAGCGACCTGTGTATCATCCACAACTACATACATACTCCACAGGTCTTCATGCAGTGCGTGGCAGATGATGCCTTGTATTCTACTACCAGCCATTACCTTTCCTGTTCCACTCCTAGGCGAATCTAAGAAGAAACGACAGTCAGTATGTCACCGCACAGGTTCTAATTTCTCTTATCTCGTTTTTCCGTGGAATGTAGAACAGTTTTGCAGTCGGTCGCGAATGTGGTTCTCTGAACATTCTCAACACTGTTTCGCGACGAGACTGTGATCTTCACTCAAGGGATTTCCGTTTGGGTTCACGGAGCATTTACTCACCTGTTGACCTTAACTATGGATAACCAATTTAGCAGCACACGCCTTAATTGCTTCGATGTCTTCCCTTAACCAGAGCTGGGGCGGATCTGAAACACTGAAGCACTACCCAAGTATAGATCGCATTAGTGTTCCATACGTTGTCCCTTTGTAACGCAGCTTTACCTCTCCTATAGTTCTCCAAATAAACCAAAGTCGTCCATACCTCTTCCCTACTACCGACATTATGTCCTCGTTCCATTTCATATTCCTTTGCAACGTTACGCCCAGATACCGGTCTGTCATAATTAAAGTGAAGCTACTCACAGACATCAAGTGTGGGCTGTAATTAACCCGTTTAATGACATCGCGTCCCTCTGCAGACTTTTCAGTCGCCGGTACTCTGTCAATGCACCACTTTAATTACTGCTATTCACATAAAGCAATTTCGCTAATGGTGCACAGTCTCTCTCCTCGATAGCCATACGTTCACTCACGCTATGGCTTTTCAAATGTCAGCGTGGACATAATACTGTCTCACAAACATTATACAGCAGTAGATTATCACCTGGTGTCCCAAACTGGAACTAATTTTTTTTTTCCAGCGTAAATCGCTCTCACATCAATGCATTAGAATATGTACTAAGATTCGCTGCAGTCCTATAATCCTCCTTGAGTAGCTACACCTTAATGTTAAGCACCCTCAACTTGCCTGTGTCGAAAAGCACACCACTTATACTGTATTCGAATATTACTTACATTTTTTCACATCTAGAACAAACTGCTTTTCTTCATACTAAATAGACATTCCGTCTGAATCATGGTGTATCCTCCAGTTGTCACTGGACGACGACACTCTCCGATATCCTACAGGTTCGTCAGCAAATAGTCGCAGATTTGTGCTCATCATAATCGAATATATGGAACAAGAGTTCTCCTCCGTTTCCGATGAACGCTTGCCGTTGAGGGCCACGTACTGCACTCTACTGCTTCAATGTCTCAGCAGGAGGAATCACTCTCGAGTTCCAAGGTGCTACCATCAGTCTGTCTAGCATAATAACTGCGCGTAGAGAGTTTAAAAGAAGTGGCTATAAATATAGAGCATCTCCTCACAGCTGCGCGGAGTAGTCGTGCGGTCTGAGGAGCCTTGTCGCGGTTCGCGCGGCTACCCCCCCCCCCCCCGGAAGTTCGCGTCCCCCCTCGGGCGTGGGTGTGTGTATTGTCCTTCGCAAAAGTTAGGTTAAGTAGTACTTAAGCCTAGCGACCGATGACCTCAGTAGTATGCTCCCATAGTCCTTACCACAAATTTCTGCTACGCCTCTCGGTAATCGATGCCTAAAAACAAGTGATTTCGATTTATTAATAACACTGTACTCTGTGGCAGTCTGATGTTTGGGTTTGGGGAATGCCTCGAAAACGTTACATGACATGCGTTGTACCTAAAGTTAGTGTCACGGTATCGGGTTGTTTGTCATGATTATAGAGTGGACACCTTATTGCGCTTATGGAAACTCTAAATACGGAAGGAACACATTTTACGGCATCTTCGTACTGTGTAAAGTAGAGGAACAGTTCGGAGATGATGATCGCATCAAAATGACAGGGCTCCCTGTCACAAAGCAACGTCGATGATGAAATGATTTGTGGACAACATCATTCCTAAAAGGATGTAACCTCCCCTTACTAATCGGCCTGTTATGCTTGTGATATAAAATATGACCGAGGATCGCGTGTATGGCTAATGGATTTTTACTGTTTGGATAAGGCTATCTTTCCCGTAGAAATAATACCGATAAGTAGGTGGAAAGTGTTCAACAGATCCTTCTGACGGAAAAGTCTATTAAAAATAGAAAGTAATTAAACTGAACAGGGTTATAATTTGAAAAAAAAAACTTATTTTGTGCATTCACTCACGAACAACACTGAACAGAAAAGGAGTACCACTGATCATGAATCCAAAAGTTACACCAATGAACGAAAAGGAAATAATTAACGGTCGCCACCCCACTTGGACAATTTACATCCAAAATCCTGTACAAGATGATAGGAAAGAAAAACATGTATTATTAAACACCGACGTGGCATCTGAAGGTTGTCACGTTTTTTTGACACTCTTACATTATGTTTGTCATTAAAGTTTGAAAAAAAAAACGCTTGACTAATGATTTGAAAATATGTAATTAAACTGCATGTTAGTACTGAACTTCGTTACGTGAACAATGGCTTTCAGTGACCTCAAAATAACGTCATCAAAGAAATTTAGGAAAAACAGCAAGCACTTTTACTTTGTCGTGACTTATTTTGCAAATTGGATTCCAAATTATTGTCTGAACAACTGAGTCTTTTTTACTGACCTGAACAGTATTAAATAATAGAATATGTACCAAACAGCCATGTACTCCAAGCTATATGTAAAATAAATAAAACTTTTGCACTCTTAATCTGTGCATTTCTTTAGATTTGGATTTCCCAATGATTGATTCTCAAACTTGAAAAATGAAATTTCTTTACTTTATTCATATACTGAAGCCTCTGTTGTACAACAGTTAATTGAAAGTAGACTGAGGCTAAAATTCTTAAAAGTGAAATTATTTATTAATAAACTGGCTCTAACTATTCAATTTGTTTATTATGACACTCAGTTAGCATTTAAGGGAAAAAAGGAACACTGACGCTGCTTGGTAACAATGTCTGAAGGCAATGAGGACACAATCGCCCTGAGTTTAACTGATTATTATTGAAATACATTTTATCAAACAAATCACAATCAGTTGCGGTGCTGCGTTAGCCGTTAATACTATCTACCAATGAACTGTCTTACTTCAGTGCTTTGGGTATGAAGAAACTCGGAGCCGACGACGAATCTGTGTTGCTGGAACTGCTGCTGTTGTTGAAGACAGTAGCCTCTTGTGGAGCACAGCTACTTACACGAACAGGCAATCGTAATTAATACAGCCTCTTCCGCCCATCCACTGTCCGTACTCCTGCTCCTAGACACCTGGCCGGTGCACGTACATGATGCCGCCGAAATGGTACCCTCTACTGCGAGAGCGTTAACACCACACTTCCGCACGCTACAAGCGCTGAAACCCGTTTGCCACTCTCCCCCCACTAACCAAATATCTTACAACGCACAAGCACTGATATTATCGTTGTTAGTCGATGCAAATAACAATACCTTTGAATTTTCCCCAGAGCTTATACGTTTCACAGTAAGACACAGATAAATACGATGAAACGTCAACAGACTTTTACCTAAATGTACAAATACAGTGAAGCAATGTCCTTACTTGTTAAAAGGAAGCATTTAAATTACAAATATATACATACAATTCAGCCAATATTTTTTTATATATCGGTAGCAGGTGTGTCCTGCACTTTCGGTGTTACAAGGACTGACCTACCCGAACTGAAACCAATGGAACACCTTTGGTATAAGTTAGAATGTCGACTTCGCTCCAGACCGCACCACCCAGCATCACGCCCTTCTCTGGTTTCGGGGATCCTTAAATAGAAATAGCTATGTTTGTGGCGTACGGGATGACAAAACTAGGCACAGCGTACCTCGGTGCACGCTGGTTTCCAGAATATTAGATAAGCCTTGACCAATTTCTGCAGCAAGTCAGTTCCAGAAAATTTATTTGTCCTTTTGTCTTATGGCCTTTTGTGAAAATACTTTTCGGAGGTAAGCTACTAATTTTTAGATAGCTCTTCGAACTGCGATTCGTCACCTATAAAACTTACTAAGTTCATTTGAGCCTCACCGAGCAAGATCACTGCGTTCTGGGCCATTCTGTTCTACTAGTTGCCAGAAGTTGAGTGATCTTGGATTTCATGTCCATCTTGTAGCAGTGTTCTGTAGAGTCCTTTTCAAAACTCGTCGCCCCCGTCATCCGCACGGAAGAAGATGCTACACGTTAGTTAAAGTCTCCAACTCAAGTGTGAACAGTTGTTTTAACTACGCACCTGTAGCAGCGGAAAACGATAATGTAACATTAACACTATTACGTGAATTTATTTATTTTTCATTTACAAGTCAAGTTCCGTAGGACCAAATTGAAGAACAAATCTTCAAGGTCATGAAACGTGTAAGTACATGAAATTACAACATAAAAGTAATAACAGTTAAAAATAAATGTTTATGAACCTGAAAAAGTCAGTCCATCAGTTTAAGTAAACGTAATCGGCAGTACAATAAATGACAGTTTAATTTTTCAAGAAACTCCTCGAGTCGGCTTCAGTCCAGAACCGCGCTGCTGCTACGGTCGCAGGTTCGAATCCTGTCTCGTGCATGGATGTGTGTCATGTCCTTAGGTTAGTTAGGTTTAAGTAGTTCTAAGTCTAGGGAACTGATGAACTCAAATGTTAAGTCCCATAGTGCTTAGAGCACCATTTTTTTAACTCCTCGACAGAATAGGAGTGACCCATGAGAAAACCCTTCAGTTTCGGTTGAAAGCTCTTGGGTTACTGCTAAGATTTTGGAATTCGAGTGGTAGCTTATGCGAAAATTGATGCAGCAGTATACAGTACACCTTTCTGCACGACAGTTAAGGAAGTCCGATCCAAATGCAGGTTTGATTTCTGGCGAGTATTAGCCGAGTGAAAGCTGCCTACTCTTTCTTAACAAGAAATGACAGTAAGGAATACATATATTGAGAGTCCAATGTCAAAATACCCAGGCTCGTGAACAGGGGTCGACGAGAGACTCGTGAACTCACACCACTTATTACCCGGACCGCCCGTCTCTGAGCCAAAAATATGCTTTTAGAATGGGAATTATTACCCCAAAATATAATACCATACGACATAAGCGAATTAAAATAAGAAAAGTAGACTAATTTCCGTGTCGAACGATCACTCTCTTCTGGTACCGTTGGAATACTAAAAATGGCAGTATTAAGTCTTTGAACAAGATCCAGAACGTGAGCTTTCCAAGTCAGCTTACTATCTATCTGAACACCTAGAAATTTGAAATGTTCAGTTTCATTAATCATATGCCCTTTCTGTGAAATTTGAACGTCATGTTTTGTTGAATTGTGTATTAGAAACTGTAAAAATTTAGTCTTACTGTGATTTAGCGTATATTTTTCTACAAGCCATGAACTTAGGTCATGTATTGCACTATCTGAAACCAAACCAATGTTGCACACAACATCCTTTACTACCAAGCTAGTGTCATCAGCAAACCGAAGTATTTTAGAGTTATCCGTAATACTAGAGGTCATATCATTTACATAAACAAGGAACAGGGGTGGCCCCAACACTGATCCCTGTGGCACCCCCCACTTGACAGTAAATCACTCAGACCCTCCATCACAGCCTTTATCAACATTGTGAATAATGACCTTTTGCTGCCTTTTGCTGAAGTAAGAGGCGAACCAATTATGAGCTACTCCCCGTATTCCACACGTATTGTTCAGCACGTTTGTCACAGGGGCTTATCTATTCTTTAGCCTGAAGCTAAATTAATGTTTCAGTTCGTTGCTAATGTCATTTCCTGGGACCATAAATGGCTGTGTTTCCTCGCGCCCATATTTCGCAGCATCCTACAGTTTTGAACAAGAAACGACCTAATGCGTACCGCACACTCTTTGCTGAAAGAACTGAGATTCGTGTTCCGTTAATGTGAACACAGACGAGGCCAAAATTGATAATCTTCTGGTGACTGCTTGTATGAAGGCTCAAATATTCTTCCAAAAAGTATTCGCTTGCTGCTTCGCTTTCGTAACACAGTTTGAATAGGCTTAAGAACTCTGAACAGAATCATCGTATCGAAGTAACTTGAAGTTAACGTCCCTGATGAATCACATCAAAGAGTTTTATAAATCTGTATCAAAGGGCCGTATCCGCTTTGGAAGTGAGCTCGTAATTAGCAGCTGTGTGGCTTTACTTACACTTGAACGAAGTAACGTGTCTCCGACATTCGCATTTCGACCAATTTGTCAAGGAGCAGAAAGGGAGATTCAGTAACAAAACGCTATGCTGTGCGCCTTTCAAAACTTAATCAGATACTCAGCATCACAGTCTCATATTTCATAATAATAAAATGTTGTAGTTGGAAAAAGAAATATTTAATTAGGCAACCGTTTATTTAATATCGCCGTGTTCTACATAAACAGTCTGTTATATTAGAGCGTGGTCGGCATTACACAAATATGATAAAAGATATCGCCTTAGTTCTTCCGCAAACCATTAGAGAGAACCTCTGTCCTTTATGCAATGGCTACAAAGCATTATTTTACTTCCAATTATTTACTGAGGTACACAAGAAGAAACACACGTGCAACTTACCCGTCGCGTTGATCATACACTCGTAGATGTTTGATACCAAACGTTCATTCATCGACAAAAACGAATATTGGACAGTAATTCAGGCTTTGCAACAACTGGAGAAAGAAGAAAGGTGTTCAGGTACTGGATTGGGGCCCACAGCCACCTGACGCTAACCCTATTGAAAAT
Organism: Schistocerca gregaria; assembly: GCF_023897955.1. NCBI lineage: Eukaryota > Metazoa > Arthropoda > Insecta > Orthoptera > Acrididae > Schistocerca > Schistocerca gregaria. Next base: position 920,478,567 of record NC_064922.1, read on the forward strand.
GTATGGTCTTACATCAAAAAGAAGGTGCAAGGAAAAAAGACTTTCACTGTCAAGCAGCTGTCAACGCAAATTCGCCGCATTTGGAGGAATCGTCTACGTGAATGAGTGGAAAATCTGGTATTAAGCATTCCTCGCAGATGCCAAGCAATTATTGAAGCTGCTGGTGACTTAAAAGATTATTGGTTGTGATAGCATTTTTTTCTGTTTTATCTATGATCTGCGTATATGTTTTAATTTGTATCAAATACAAGTTTCTATAGATTAAGCAGACAGCGATCTTACTTACAAGACTGTATGTGTAATTCAGATGGCAGCCTTATTTTCCTAGTTTTCCTTACAGTTTCTGTAATAGGTGAAATAAGTGAAAACAGAATTCGGTTTCAGAAGAGTTATCCTACAGTCTGCCTTATTCGGAAATCGAAATTTCCATGGTCGGGCGGTGTTTCGATCCCAGATCATATAGCAGGCGCGTGCAGTGCTTTAACCAATTAGGTACCGTGATCCATAGTAACTTGAACGTTTAGCGTTTTCAGCCTATCGGGGATATGTCATTCGTAAAGAATCAGGAAAACCTGGGAGTATCTTCAGGTATGACAACCAGTCACCAGTAACAGTGCAGACGAAACATCAGGCAACATGCCGGATCGTGATGTTCGAAGTAAAGAGCACTAGGCCGCAGTTTGATAAGTTGAACACTACAACACCTGGAAGGAAAACCATCTATCTTCGGTCACAAATCATGGAGTTTTTTAAAATTTTCGGTGTGCATCTTTAGGTAGTGGTATTCTTAGAGAGGGTTTCAAAATGTTAAGAGCAAGAAAATCAGCAAAACACGTGAAAATATCGTCTAGCCTGCGAATATTACAGTAAAATCAGGAATTAAGTTTTGTTGAAATAATTACTTTTATCGTAATCAAACTAATATTCGTAGGTCTAATAGGACGACTGAGAAACGCTATATCGCTCAGGTGACATGATATTAATTACCTGCAACTGGGCCTTTAGGACAAATGTCCATTTTAATGGAAAATTAGGTTTATGATTAGAAATAAACGTTTTGGCGTCATATTTCACGAATATAATTGAGTGGTTGATACAAACTGAACCATAATAGATATAATTAAAAATGGACATGTTACTGATTATCGAAAAACTGATGACCACGATCCCAGTTAATGAAGAATGTGTTTCGTTGCTAAAGACATCGATTCGAAATCTTCAAGTAAAATACAGATTCCATAATGTTATGTACATATAACGCTTCTTATTTCGTGCATTAAACTTACATAACTGTTTTGTTGGGATTTGTTGACCAATGACGCAACATTTGATGACAAGTTCGATCAAGACGTTACATTTGCTGGTAACCATAATTACTCTGTGCAGCATGCAATTTTTAACTGACGAGGCAACGTACAGTGCATCTGGTGTGCTGACGTAATGAGGTCACGGGAGATTCAGAATGTGACGGGCACTGACAGGTTATTTTATATGTGCCAATATTTTCCTCTCTGCATAACCCACACAGGGGATACATATTTTATTTTAGCAATTTTAATTAATTTTCCTAGCCATAGAATAGCGAGAGCAGAGCAACTGTGTCAGTTCTTTTCCCACACCTGCCGTTTCAAATGTGTGCCAGGACCTCAGGAAATGTAATGCTAAGAGTAACTCCCACGCACTCTGTCAGTGTATTACCTATCTGGTAGAGTGAACAACGGCAGGAAGTACGAAACAGTTACCTCAAAAGATTTTATTTATTTATCCAATTATAATAATATTTAATATTAATTTACATGTTATTATATATATTATAATACAATAACTTATTTTATTAATATAAGACATAATACTCATTTTATTTCGGGAAATGCTATACATATCGAAACGGGGTTTCCGGCGAATGTTAGAGCGACGAGAGTCTCTTATTTTTTGGTTTGTTAATGATTTTAGCCCTGGTATCAACGGTTCAAATGGTTCAAATGGCTCTGAGCGCTATGGGACTTAACATCTATGGTCATCAGTCCCCTAGAACTTAGAACTACTTAAACCTAACAAATCTAAATACATCACACAACACCCAGTCATCACGAGGCAGAGAAAATCCCTGAAACCGCCGGGAATTGAACCCGGGAAGGTATCAACGGAGATATTGAAGTAAGTACTTTTTTTAAAATGGGACCGTATATTTTTTATAACTGTATTCGATAGCTCTTGAGAAGAGAATTGCGGAGATATAGGGTTCGTTCATTTCGACGTAGAAATCTGTAGTTAAAAAAAAATTGAGAAATGTCGTAGAATTAGTACGGTGACCAAGCAGAGCTTTTGAACTACGGTGTGTCAGAATGTCAACACATTTGCCTGTTTATTTGTCTGCACTCCAGGCCCTCAATTCTGCTTCAACATTCGTTGAGTGCAGACATGTACTCCAATGAGGAGAAGTAGTATATACTGCTATCTGATGACGACCACTGTATTAACGCAATACTGCATGGCTGCCAGTTGTATCAGCATGACGACTGTCCAGCTGGACGTGCACGGCGTAGCTACAGCTTGTCTTCAACGATTTTTCCCGAAGTATAGGGTTGGACAAAGTGGGACTGTATCCTGCCTGGTTCGTTCATCATAGTTGAGTTTTTTAAATTTTTCCCCCTGGAGGGAGAGAAACAACACTGTTCACGAGGCGATACCGACTCCAAAAGATGACATGAAGCAACGTATCACTACTACCTGGGCTAAAATTTCTGATGGCATGTGAGGTGGCGCGTGTCAGTTATTAAATGGTAGATTGAAAGCTAGCACTGAAGCTGTTGTTCTTCAACATTTTGAACACCACCTTTGACAGCCAATTCTATATCTACATGGATACTCTGCAAAGCACATTTGAGTGCGTCGCAGAGGGTTCATCGTACTACCTTCACAATTCTCTATTATTCCAATCTCGTGTAGCGCGGAAAGAATGAACACATATATCTTTCCGTACGAGCTCTTATTTCCCTTGTTCTATGGCAGCGATCGTTCCTCCCTTTGTAGGTCGGTGTCAACAAAATAGTTTCTCATTCGGAGGTAAAGTTGGTAATCGGAAATTCGTGAGAAGATTCCGTCACAACGAAAAACGCCTTTCTTTTAACGATTTCCACCCCAAATCCTGTATCATTTCTGTGACACTCTCGCCCATATTTCGATATAATACAAATTATGTTGCCTTTCTTTGAACTTTTTCGATAAACTCCATCATTCCTAGCTGGTAAGGATCCCACACCGCGCAGCGGTATTCTAAAAGAGGACGGACAAGCGTAGTGTAGGCAGTCTCCTTAGTAGGTCTCTTACATTTTCTAAGTGTCCTGCCAATAAAATTCAATCTTTGGTTAGCCTTCCCCAAAACATTTCCTATGGGTTCCTTCCAATCTATTTTGTGCGTGATTGTAATGCCTAGGTAGTTAGTTGAATTTACGTCTTTTAGATTAGACTGATTTAACGCGTAACCGAAGTTTATTGAGTTCCTTTTAGCACTCGTGTGGATGACCTCATTCTTTTCGTTATTCAGGCTCAAATGCCGCTTTTAGCTCCATTCAGATATTTCTTCTAATCGTTTTGCAGTTTGTTTTGATCTTCTGATGACTTTATTAGTCGATAAACGACAGCGTCATCTGCAAACAACCGAAGACGGCTGCTCAGATTGTCTCCGAAATCGTTTATGTAGCTACGGAACAGCAAAGGTCTTATAACACTACCTTGGGGAACGCCAGAAATCAGTTACTACTAACTGTGATCTCTCTTACAGGAAATCACAAATCCAATTATATAACTGAGACGAAATTCCGTAAGCACGCAATTTCAATGTCAGCCGCTTTTGTGGTACAGTGTCAAAAGGCTTCCGGAAATCCAGAAATACGCAATCGATCTAAAATCCCTTGTCAATAGCACTGAACACTTCATGTAAATAAAGACCTAGTTGTGTTTCACAGTTTTCTAAACCCATGTTGACTGTGTATCAATAGACAGTTTTATTCGGGGTAATTCATAATGTTCGAACACAATATATGTTCCAAACTCCTGCTACATATCGACGATAACGATATGGGCCTGTAATTTAGTGGATTACTCATAACACCTTTCTTGAATATTGGTGTGACCTGTGCAACTTTCCGGTCTTTGGGTACAGATTTTTCGTCGAGCGAACGGTTGTATATGATTGTTAAAGGAACCTAATTGGTATACAGCCTCGACCAGAAGAATTGCTTTTATTAAGTTATTTAAGTTGCTTCACTACTCCGAGGATATTTACTTCTACGCTACTCACGTTGACAGCTGTTCTTGATTCGACATCTAGAGTATTTACTTTGTCTACTTTTGTGAAGGCATTTCGGAAGACTGTGTTTAGTAACTCTGCTTTGGCAGCACTGTCTTCGATAGTATCTCCATTGCTCTCGCGCAGGAAGGCATTGATTGTTTCTTGCCGCTAACATACTTCACATACGACCGGAATCTCTTTGGATTTTCTGCCAGGTTTCGAGACAATGTTTCATTGTGGAAACTGTTATAGGCATCTCGCATGGAAGTACGCGCTAAATTTCGAGCTTCTGTAAAAGATCTTGGGGATTTTGCGTGTGTTTAAATTTGGCATGTTTATTTCGTTGTTTCTGCAACATTTTTCTGACCCGTTTTGTGTACCAAGGAGGATCAGCTGCGTCGTTTGTAAGTTTATTTGGTATAAATCTCTCAATTGCTGCCGATACTTGTAAGGTGTCAGGCAAATCCAACACCTTACATGAAAACCCTGACACGATAAGCAAATCCAGTAGTATGTCACATAGCTCCGAATAAATCGTGACATTAAATTAACCAAAGTAATACGAGTAACGAGTGAGCAAATGGAATACCACGGACTAACACAAGAATGCCTAAATCCATGTCGTACCTTCCCACCGTGAGGCAGACGCAGTTCCGAGGGGAGAAACGAGGACAGAAGCCGAGAGCAGAACCGTGTTAAGCTAGAAGACCCTATGATAAGGGACGGACGGGCCAGCCTACCTGTACGACTACCACCCGAACGTTTTAGCGTGAGACTTTTTCGCATCTCAGGTACGTCAAGGACATCCCCCAGCCCATGTTAAAAGCTAGAGCCCTCCAGAAAAGTAGTATAGATCTTACGATAACACAAAAAGGGACACTACGACCCGCAAGTCTTAGCGTGAGACTTTTTCACATGTCTGTTACATTAGGACAATCCTCCAGCCCATGTTAAAAGATAGAGCCCTCCAGAAGAACAGTATAGATCTCACGATAACGCTAAAAGGACCACACCTGCTGCAGGTTTTAGCGTGAGACTTTTTAGCGTCTCTGTTACGTAGCAAATTTTAAAAACATTGCCCCCTCACGAAAAGTATAACGTTTCTCATTGGATAGACAGAATTTTTGTAGGCGGAGCTTAAGGTTATCATTGAGACCCTGACTGGTCAGATGAAAACATAGCCAGATAGTTTTTTTAAACTAACTTCGGTAAATTGTAGTAAGGAGAAGTTAGAGGAGAGTTGGTTCCGAGACGGCGAGCTGGATGGCTGCTGCGCCGGCCGCTGCCGCCCTGACGCTGCTTAGACACCGACAAGGTAATGAACGCACGCGATGCCGCATTTTTGAGCGCATAAGGCTTCACTCAGAACTGCAGAAGTCTCATCTGCTACACCCCTTTTTTGCGTAATACTAGTGTCGATCGTTAATTAAAACTCATGGTGTTCGCATTTGCCACTTGAAGAAAAGATCTGAAACGCGATGATTTTTCTTTTATATACGTAGTTATTGAGAAGCCACATCAGCCACCCTAATTTACGACAAGTTAAATAAGTAATTAAAGATAATTGAGGGTCACTGTAGACCATTTTGATAGTTTTCTCTTTTGTGAAACTTAAATTAAACCTAGATTATAGATGTGATATGGCATAGTTCATCCTTCGATCGATTGTAGAACTTGGAAAACCACTCAGGGAATATTCGTTCACGTTTTTGTTGAACGCAGTTGGTTTTTACCATCCTGTATTAAAACATTTCCTTTTATCAATAGTGCAATTCATAAATGATGTTTTGTGAGTAGAATAAATATCCAATGGTAAACTTAACTGCTTTTTCGACGTTATTTTACCAGCTAACTAAAAATAGGAAAGCCTTGAACCCTTTCCACTATATTTAGTTAGTATTAAGATTCTTTTACAGGGAGTGCAGTGGAGCTGACGCTGAGATCATTAAGTATTTGGTTATATCATCGCTAGTCTCACTGAACTCTTCTGAATTCTACATGTCATGTGTGGTCTGGCGTCTCCTTACCAGCAACAGGTCCCAGGTTCAAACTAGTTAATTCCCTAAAAAACACGCTCAGAGCATCGTTGCGCGAAAGTGGTAGGGAGACACGATATAGAACAAACAGACACCACCATGAATGTTTAGATACTATTTCTTTGAATTTAAGCCACATCTGATCTACACTTATATTACTAATATGGAATGGGTGGAGATTGTCTCTCAGGAAGGCATCAAGAGAATTTTAATCCGCTTTTTTGAGTGGGTATGTTTTTCGTTTATTTTTTAGGGGAGTTTGGAATTACAATATTCAATCTCGTTACGACAACCCTGTGTTCACTAATCCCTGAATCGGTTTTGATGCTCGTTATTAACTCAGGATTATTTGTTGCTAAGAGGTCCAGTGTGTTTCCACAACCGTTTGCTATTCGCGTCGGGTCACGAACAAACTGCTCGAAATAATTTTCAGAGAATACGTTTAGCACAATTTCGGATGATATTTTATGCGCACCTCCGAAATTAAACATATTTCCACCAACATATCGAGAGTAAATTAAAGTCACCACCAACTATTATCGTATGAGTCGGGTAGGTGTTTGAAATCAAACTCAAGATTTCTTTGGACCTTTCAGCAACTTTATCATCTGAATTTGGAGGTCGGTAGAAGGGTCGAGTTATTATTTTATTCCGGTTGCCGACAATGACCTCTGCGCATAGTAACTCGCAAGAAGTATCTACTTCAATTTCGCGACAAGTTAAACTACTTCTGACAGCAACAAACACGCCACCGCCAACTATGTTTAGCCTATCCTTTCGGAACACCCGTTAGGTTCTTCGCGAAAATTTCGGCTGAGCTTATGTCCGGTTTTAGCCAGCTTTCAGTGGCTATAACGATTTGAGCATCAGTGCTTTCTACTTTAGCGCTTGAAGCACTGGTACTTTCCAACACAGCTCTGACAATTTACAACTGTTATACCAATGGTTCCATTTTCTTCGTTCTTCCTGTGTTCAGCCTGCTCCCTTTGTGACTGAAGCCGTACTAGTCGACGCCTCAGAGTTCCTGATACCCGTGTAGCAGCCTCCTGCTTATAGTGGACACCTGACCTATTCAGACCAACCCGAAACTCAACCACCCTTAGTCGCAAGTCGAGGAATCTGCAGCCTTTTTCAGAACCCAAAGTATGATTACAAACTTTTTTGCATGATGTTAGTGTTGACACATGCAAGAAACAACTGCCGGTATTTACAATTATCTAACTCTATTGCTCGTACATCGCTTGTTCTAGTAAGCTGGAAAAAGTTACTGTAATTTGGTATTACTTTATTTTTTCGTATGACTTTCCGAAAGAAGTAGACAATGTGAATGATTTCCTTTTGCGGGCATTTGGTTGTACATCATTTTTGTGAAAACAGCTTGACGGTAGCACCTTGCCTTTCACAAGTGGTTGGAGGTTCAACTCTTAGATGACACGACTTGAACACGTGTACAGAAAGAAAGACGACAGTAGATGAGAGTGGGGTGTTTTTAATAACAGAATTCTGATTTGGTGTACAAATAACGCAGAGAAGTAGAACTTATATAACATTCAAAGTAATAAGCCAGGGACAGAATGTGATTTTCACTCTGCAGCGGAGTGCGCGCTGATATCAAACCTTCTGGCAGATTAAAACTGTGTGCCCGACCGAGACTCGAACTCAGGACCTTTGCCTTTCGCGGGCAAGTGCTCTACCATCTAAGCTACCGAAGCACGACTCACGCCCGCTCCTTACAGCTTTACTTCTGCCAGTATCTCGTCTCCTACCTTCCAAACTTTACAGAAACTCTCCTGCGAACCTTGCAGAACTAGCACTCCTGAAAGAAAGGATACTGCGGAGACATGGCTTAGCCACGGCCTGGGGGATGTTTCCAGAATGAGATTTTCACTTTGCAGCGGAGTGTGCGCTGATATGAAAACCTCCCTCAGGCTGTGGCTAAGACATGTCTCCGCAGTATCCTTTCTTTCAAGAGTGCTAGTTCTGCAAGGTTCGCAGGAGAGCTTCTGTAAAGTTTGGAAGGGAGGGGACGAGATACAGGCAGAAGTAAAGTTGTGAGGACCGGGCATGAGTCGTGCTTCGGTAGCTGAGATGGTAGAGCACTTGCCCGCGAAAGGCAAAGGTCCGGAGTTCGAGTCTCGGTCGGGCACACAGTATTAATCTGCCAGGAAGTTTCAAGCCAGGGACAGTTTCTTTTGTCTGACAGTCCGATGTCATTAGCAAGTCCTTCTCCAGTGCTCTTCATTTGCGCGCACCCTCCCCTCCCCTGCCCCTCCCCCCCCCCCCCCCCCCACACACACACAGGCACACACACATGGAAAATAGAGGAGGGGATGTAGGGACTCAATTTACATGTCTACCTCTCGGTGGAGAGATAAATGCAGAGAGAGGCAAATACGACGCGAATGACTGCGAACGAGGGTGGCGGGCTGCGTAGTGACGTGAATTGTTCGTACCCGCTGGCGTAATTAAGGGACATTCTGCTCATCGAGGTGGGCCGCATTGTCAGTCGGTGGAGCTAATTAATAGCTGATATCGCGATCGGGTGGCTGCCAACTAATGTGCCGTACGAACTAGCAGCCAAGTGCTGCGGTGGACGTGCGCGAAGAACATCGCTTCACTCGCGGCTTCGTTTGCGTCCTAGACGAAACGTACAGTCATGTTGTTAGTTTGGCACAGCTGAAAAATGAAGAGAGTGTGTTTACCCTGACTTCTCTAGAAGATAATGAAGCACCGAAGTATATTTCTTGAATTTCTCACTCTTGTTTTGGAGGAGAACGTAGTTTTTGCTGGTACCTCCATCAAAATGAAAGCTGTGTGTCGCACGGTAACCGCATTACATCGTAGTTAACTGTGCCTCGAAACAACAGTCTATGCAGAGTTTATCCCACTAGGTTGGATCCTCTGTTTTGACGCAGTAATTTCAGATGTAACTCAGGCCACATGCTGACTGTGTGTCCTCTTTACCTTCACCACGCTAAATAACTTTTTCGCCAGAAGCAAAACGAAAAAATCTATCCACATCCGGATCACGCTCCAACTACTGCTGGGTCTGGGTGCTGACGAGTCCTCTCCATTTGGCTCGGTCCTCCCACCACTTTTCTTCCTCCACTTGCTGCCAGGTCATACCTCTCCCTTCCACAGATACTCTCACTCCCATTTTCCACCGTGTTCTTGGGCGCCCTCTAGGCCTTTTTCCATCCATCTTTAGTTCTTCCATAATTTTGGGCTGCCTCTGCCCATGCCTCCTCTTAAGATGACCATACCATCTTAATCTCTATTATTCATTTTTCTTCTCTCATAGTGTCTTGTTTAAAGTCCTTTCTAATCTCTACATTCTTTACTCTGTCCATTCTTGTTTTTCCCTTAACTGCTCTGAGAAGTTTCATTTCTCCTGCTTGCAGTCTGCTCCAGTCCCTTTGTGTCATTGTCCATGTTTCTCCAACATAGGTGACAATAGAGAAGTAATAATTCTTGTACATAAGGAATTTTGCTTTTTCTGAAACGTCCTTATTCCAAATCAGGTGGTTTATTGTTTGCTTGAAGTTGCCTCCCTTCTGTAACCTCCTATTAATTTCGTTAGTTATTCTTCCAACCCTAGATATTTCACTCCCTAAATAAGTGAAACTTTCTACCACTTTGAGAGATTCTCCATTCAAGGATATATTTCCGTTGATTCCTTTCCCTCTTCCAAAGAACATTACTTAACTCCTATTTTTATTTATTTTTAATCCATACCTTTTCATTATTTCCTTCCATGCATCAAGTTGTAACTGTACATCTGCCTCTTTATCACCGCATATTACCATATCTTCTGCAAAAATCTTCTTTTTGTCTCTTTCTTTTACTATATCTTTAACTGCGCTATTCATTCCCTCCATCAAAATAAAAAAAATATATCAATTAAATGTTGTTGAGTTTGAAACGTCCCCTTAGAAAAATTATACATGACTGTGCTTAAACTGATACACAATATTTTTTAGCTCAGCGCAGTCTGACTTTCAATAATCCCTACAAGCGAATGGCCCTGACTAAATTAACCTATACGTTTCACAAATCACTTACCTCTCAAAAATTTTCGTTACTCGAACTACTCAATACAGGGAGCGCCATAACTGCCAGCTAAATAAAAGTTTCAAACTACTGAAGGCACTAACTACTGATAGGCATAGTTATCTCAAGAAAGATTTAGATAGAGAACGAACAATGTATTTACCTTAATAGTGTTCAAAAGTCATAATATATATAGCAGTCCATGATATCCAATATTAGAAATTTACTCTTTCTGATGGACATACGTCCAGATCGTCCGCTCTCAACATTCAACCATCTCTCTCCCACATCCACCACTGCTGGCGGCTCACCTCCAACTGCGCAACGTTACGTGCTGTTAACAGCCAACTGCCCAACACTACAATAGCAAATTCCAACAATGCCACTCAGCCACAGACTGCACACAGCACAGCCAGTGATTTTCATACAGAGCGCTACGTGGCGCTGGCGTTACCAATGTAAGAAGCTAAACAGCCTACTTGCAAGTTACCACGGGAACGTAAACCATTACGACTGTCTCCCCCTTGCACCTTTTCTGGTTAGGGAGATATGAATAGAGGTGTGTCTTTTTTTAATAGCAACTCATCTCTTTTATTCGATTATTAGCTTCCTCTCCTCACAATATTTTCAAAAAAGAGTCACATATTCACGTAAACTCGACATGCAACTTAAGAAGAAACAGATCTTCATTATTTTATATTTTTGTGAGCACAGGAAAGGATACAACGTTCAAAGCCGCTCAAAGTGGTGAATGTTGGCAGTGATACATTGCTCCACACGTGGGATGAAAGAATTCATCGCTGCCTCTAGCGTTGCCCACTAAAGCGAGTTACAAGTAGTCATTGTTCTTTTCTACATGTTCCCTACAATTGTTTAAATATTGCGATTGACTTCGTCTTCTACGCATCCCCAAAGTTAAAAGTCTGTGGTAGATAAGTCTGGAGATCGATTAATCCAGTCCATCGTCTCTCCAAGATCAGTCTATCTGGCAGCATAGCTTCGGTTCAGTACACAATGTGCGCAAAAGTCTTTATGTCCTGGATATCCACCTTGTTGGTACCACACGAGTATTATGGTTCGTTGCAACACTTCATCCAGAAGACAACGAAGAATTCCTCTTAGAATTATGGCATATGCCCTGCCATTCATGTTACCATTGACGAAATTATGGCCAATAACTGCAGTATGAGCATTGCACACCTCACATTAATTCTATACTGATGCTAATGTTCCACATGAGAGTTTTCGCTGCATCGACAATACATATTATTTTGAGCCGTGGCCGGCTCGCATTGATGCCGTTTGTTCTTCGGCATTTTTTCGCAATCGAGTGGCATCATATTTCTCCCTGAGATACTACCATAACGAGTTGCTGACTCGCCTCCAACAGTGACTGCAGCAGCGCTTATCAATACTAGTACTGCTGTACCGTCTTTGGTGTGACCGCTATATCTCCATGTGGTGGTGTGTGTGGCAGTGGATCGGTTGTGACACAGCAGCGAGGAAGTCTCCTTGGCGTGTTGTCAGATCTGGACCGCTAGCGGCGTGCACGCGCGGTCGGATTGTGAGGTACTAACTGCAAGAGGTGCAAAGTTCGTTGTCCACCGAACCTGGACGCTGAAGATGAATTATCAGTTAACCTGTTATGAAACCTCATCTGCTGTGACATCTCTTCGTTCATTGCTGGTTGGTGCTTCGTGGGCCGTTCGGGCTAGCAGCAACGTATGGAGTGTTGGAGTCGGCAACATTTGACAGCCATCTTCCTGAATGGTCTTTAACTATTAAATTGGTTGTTACTTATCAGTGAAGTGCACCAGCGGTATTTTCTGCCTTGTGGACGTTGACGACCCAGTTACCTGCCCTCGTCGTTAGTGTAGTTTTACAGCAGTGTTTTTCCTCGCCTTGTTGATCCTGTCTGGCACGGTGTGTCGTTCGACAGCATTTTAGTAGTTTCTTCATATTTTTCCTTAATAGTGGTTACTGTGCCTTTACTGTTTTTAGATGCCAATTTTGAAGACATAGTGCTGCTGGAATCTTTGTCCTTGGCTGTTATTTTCCGTAGTCGTACCATTGGTCGGGTGGTAGGGAATTGATTAAGTTGTTGGTCGGTCTTTCAGACGTCCTTGGGTCGGCTTGCCATCCGATTATTTCTTCTTACTCTTGGCTGCCTGTCTCACTTCACCTTATGTTAGAGCTACCTCTTCAGGCCGACCCATGGAACACTTCTGAACACCACTGTCCTGTTGGTTTTAGATTGTGATTTTCATTTTAGTCTGATGTGCAGTGCGAGGCCTTCAGCTGTCTATTAATTTAGTTTGTTTTAACTTTAAAATACGGCCTTCAGCTGACTTAAATTAAAATTTGAAGACTGATTGGTTTAAAAACTAAATTTTGAAAGTTTGTTCTATCTGAAAGTCTTGTTATCGTGGCATTAAAACCTGAGTTGTTCAATGTCCAGTGTGAGGCCTTCAGCCAAGCTTTTAGTTGAAATATTTTAAGATAAGGCCTTCAGCCGACTTAAACTAAGATTTTGAAAATTGATTTGTTTAAAACAATTTTTTTTAAATTGCTTGATCTGAAATTCTTGTTATCCAGGCCCTAAGCCTTGAGTTGTTCAATGTCTTGTGTGTGACCTTCAGCCGAGTATGTACCTGAAATATTTTTTTAAAATAAGGCCTTCAGCAGCGTGTATTTTTTAAAGTAATTTTATAACTTGTTTCAGGCCTTCAGCCGTTCTTGTTTTTGGTGTGGTTTTGGGCCTTCAGCCCAGGAGGTATTCTAAGTTTTCTTAACTAATCCTTCACCCGTATTGTTTTAATTTGATCCTTTAGCGCAACGTGTAATTAAGTAATTCTTAGGAAAATGAAAGTTTGTGTGTTTTGTGCAGCTGACGGTAACTGATTACGGCCCCCCTCCACAATCATAACCTAGTCCGCTCTATCCTGCGAAACCAGATTTCATATTTGTACTAAACTTTCCTTTGCTTGTGAATGAACATTCATCGGTAGAAAGAATTTCGGAACATATGTTCTGGTTGGCAAGTATTTAAGATGAGCCGACAGCCAGAACTGTACACGATTCCGGAAACAATCCCCATGCAGTTATGGTGGAAGAGTACATGAAAAGGATGCAACTGGTGAAGTGTGAGGATGCGATGAAGACTGGTTTTAGGGATGTCACTCTCCCAATCGAGTTATGAAGTGTTCACGTGCCGATTAACTGCAACAGAAGCGAGAATGACGTCGGCACCTTGCTCTGTGCGGTTTCTAAGATGACTGCGATGCTGGGGTTCAAACTTCCCGCTTCCTGGAGCGTCACAATAAAACGACAAATCATCCGTCTGTAAGTTGGGTTCTTGTCACAATATTGCTCTCTATAGAGTTCCTCCTCCTGAGTAACATTACATCTTCCTTCAATCACAATAAAAACACCTAACTGATGATACAGCTTATAATCATGGACTGTGTTCACTCTACAGAACATACCGTTAAAAGTACTACGAAAAAGTACAAAGAAGGGCAGCTCGTTTTGTATTATCACGAGTTTGGGGAGATAGTGTCACAGACATGATACGTAAATTGGAGTGGCAATCATTAAAACAAAGTCGTTTTTCGTTGCGATGGGATCTTCTCATGAAATTTCAATCACCAGTTTTCCCCTCCGACTGCGAAAACATTCTGTTGGCACCCACCTACATAGGGAGAAATGATCAGAATGAGAAAATAAGAGAAATCAGGGCTCGGACAGAAGATTTTAAGTGCTCGTTTTTCCCGCGAGCCGGTAGAGAGCGGAACGGTAGAGAGACAGCTTGAAGGTGGTTCATTGAACCCTCTGCCAGGCACTTTATTGTGAATAGCAGAGTAATCACGTAGATGTAGGTGTAGATATTATTTGGTGTGGCCAAGATAAAAGGGACAGCCTGTATAAGATTGTATCACGGATGTCTCCCTTACGAATGATGTTTCTTGTATAGGTTTCACGTACTAGAACGTACCCATGTATCGAATGTTGAAGACTACTGGCATAATTTATTTAAACATGAACAAAACGATGGAATTTCGTTTCTTACTGTGCATATCAGTTTAGGGCAATTCTCAACCAAAACCAAGACTAAACCAAAACAATTAATCAGTGTATGTTTTAAGGATCGATTTTAATTCTTCAGAGTCAAAAGACTAAAACCATCATCGCTGCCAAATATAACTGATCAGCAATCTATTGATTCCCATACTGATTTATGCTTCTGTATTCTGATGCAATAATCAGCAACTGTCGACGTTAGATATGCTAATGAAAAAAAAAAATCATGTAGAACTCTCATCCACGACGTACATAAGAAATAACATTTATATACAGCTTGCAACAAAAAATTAGTACATTCTGCGTGTTATCTACTTCAGGGGCGAGCTTACATTGAGGGGCAAACCTCTTTTGATTGACATGTCCGTAAAATATTGTTCTCCTAAGTGTATTATGACCTACTGGGAATAATTTGTCCTTCGAGGAAATCTCCATCCTACCTATCGGCCTCCTGACACTATTTAAAACTAATCCATAAAGTAAAAACGCATCTCACACTGAACACACATAACAACATAAGAACACAACACGTCGGCAACAACCACACAACAGGGAACACACAGTAAAATAAGATGTAAAACCACAAACAACATGAAAACATGTCACCCAAGTGGCACATAAACAGGCCTCCAAATACTTAAGCACAGTATTCGTATATACCAACTTTTAACAACAGGAGAAAATTACCACATCCAGAAAGCTAGGGCTATCACACAGGGTAAAAACGTTACAATAGCCAAACAGTGCTATGTAACACAATACTATTCAACTTATATATGAATGAAACCAAACGGGGTAGATTGAAAGTTCGCGGGATGTCGAACCAAAAGGAAACAGTAAACAAACGACAGTCGGAAGTGCATCTGAAACGTAAATTTTTCCAAGCCACAGCAACATAGGTAGAAACGGTATTCACAAACGAGCAGAAGAACACGTGAGTAAACACTAACAAAATACGAAACATAATCCATGAATAGCAAATCACACCAAATAGTTCTCCACTGTTAAGTATCACAAAATTTTACCGCTGCCATATGTCAGTCCAGTTACACAAAAACACGTTTGGCAGATAAAAACAAGCATGCCACAGTTAAAGAATAGCTGAATACTACAATGGTAACACCAAAAGCGAGCATATTACACTTTTTTTAGCCTGAACATCCATTTAAAAGATTAGATTATAAACAAAAATTCAGTTCAGACAATATCCAATCGTCTCTCATGTTTTCAGATGTGGTGTGCTAATTTATACCTGTTCCCGATTTCGGAAGTCAGCCACAGGCCACACACAAAGTAAAATAAAAGGTAAAGTTCATATATAATTTGAATGCCAATTAATTATTTCCGAAAAATAAAAGACGAGCCCACCGAGGATGCTAAAACTGTGTTTATAGGTGTATGGTGTTAAAACAAGACAATCATTTGTGTTTGTTGCAGAAAGCCGTACCCATCCTTCATTCATAAAAATTTATAATAGTTGACAGGCATTGCCGTCTACCAACAAGGCTTTACTAGGTTTATCTGTTTTACCTTGCAAATCGAGGATTTATAGTGACGAAAGAGCGACATTTCTTTCGTTGGAACTGTCTGCAGCTATACATCTAATACTAAACTTCGGAAGTTGCAGTAGCGCAAGTGGCAGAGGGTATCTTGAGGTTACAATTTTTCTCCTTCTCTGTGTATTTGCGAAATATTCAGTACAATTTTCATCCATCTGACAGAACATAACAACGCAATTCAACGCTTCTGTGGCGACTGCCAGAACTACAAACTATTACACTACCAAAGATGAGACACCTCCGTCAGTTAGCTTGCCAGTTGTTGTTGTGGTCTTCACTCCTGAGACTGGTTTGATGCAGCTCTCCATGCTACTCTATCCTGTGCAAGCTTCTTCATCTCCCAGTACCTGCTGCAGCCTACATCTCTCTGAATCTGCTTAGTGTATTCATCTCTTGGTCTCTCTCTAGGATTTTTACACTCCACGCTGCCCTCCAATACTAAATTGGTGATCCCTCGATGTCTCAGAACATGTCGTACCAACTGATCCCTTCCTCTAGTCAAGTTGGGCCACATGCTCCTCTTCTCCCCAATTCTATTCAATGCCTCCTCATTAGTTATGTGATCTACCCATCTAATCTTAAGCATTTCTCTGTAGCACCACATTTCGAAAGCTTCTATTCTCTCCTTGTCCAAACTGCTTATCGTCCATGATTCACTTCCATACATGGCTACACTCCATACAAATACTTTCAGAAACGACTTCATTACACTTAAATCTATACTCGATGTTAACAAATTTCTCTTCTTCAGAAACGCTTTCCTTGCCATTGCCAGTCTGCATTTTATATCCTCTCTACTTCGACCATCATCAGTTATGCAAAATAGCAAAACTCCTTTACTACTTTAAGTGTCTCATTTCCTAATCTAATTCCCTCAGCATCACCCGACTTAATTCGACTGCATTCCATTATCCTCGTTTTGCTTTTGTTGATGTTCATCTTATGTTTGCCAGTTATGGACTTTTAAACAGTGGATACATTTTTTTGGACCCCTCTCTAGTTTTTCGCTACTGCATTCTCATATGTGGTGTCAAAACAATCTGCATTTTAGTCTTTTTCTTTGTAACTTAAAATGATTTTCTCTAACGTCTTGTTCCATCAGATGATTATATTGCAGACTAATGCGTTCTGTTCAGTGTCATTTTCCTTTCTCAACCTATCTCGAGAATCAAACGCAGTTAATTGTTCACTGAGAGTCCATATCTGGTGGAGACATGGTCTTACAATGATGAATGAAGTAAAACTGACTTATCGGCTTAACTGAAAAGACCCTTACCGGCTGTTTGTGTGATCATTGCAGCGATCCAGATTGCAGTCCATGCATCAATGGTTTTCTCCCATGTGTATTACAGTGAGACTTTATGATAGAGATATCTTACAGTTTCCTCGCATAATATACTTCCTCGTCTACGAAGTCTTATCAATTATTTGTCATGTGAGATTAGAATAGACAGCTGATTTCTCTGAAGCTGAAATAGTTTACTTTGGACGCACCAACCGAAGTCTTGCTTTCTTTATCCTACCATAAGATTATTTTCGGGCATTCTCTTTGCGAAATCGGAAACTTCTTTAGATTTTGCCAACATTACATAACTAGATCTCCTTGGTTTAACTCTGTTGATTTCTAAGACACTTAAAAACGACTTGCGTGATGCTGTTAGTTCTTGACAGTTCGGGCTATTTTTAAAGTTGTTTTTCAATGTTCTAGACAGTAATTCTTCACGTTATTCGGAAGCTGTCTGAAAGTATATTTCGGGTTACATAATCGGGAACGACTTTCCGTGAGGTGGCATAGCGTGCGGTACATGGCGTGACGTGCGGTTACAGGATCCTTGACCATCGCATGTCTTTGTCAAATTCACCAGGGAATACACGGAATCGTTTTGCAGTTTCGTGATGAGTGGCAATCCAAATTAAAGGTTTAGTTAAAAATTATTGCCGTGCAACGACACACTACAGGAACACTGTCCATGCTTCATATCATACAAGAATTTCGGGTAGCTAGAAAGTGGGAGTAGTACCAAAATACAGATAGAAAAACCCAGAGTTCATAGAAGCAGAAACGCTTGGAAGAGAGGACAGAATATTTAGATGCTGTAGAGACGTGACACCATGTTAATAGAGAAAAATAAGATAAAGTTGTAGATAGTGAAGAGTATTGCTAATATAATACAATGGAATAGATAATAGCAAAATAAAAGAGTGAGTTATTGAAGGTGGTTTCCGTGCACTCAGTGTGAAACATGCTTCTGGAGCGTGGCACCAA
This sequence comes from Schistocerca gregaria, assembly GCF_023897955.1. Taxonomy (NCBI): domain Eukaryota; kingdom Metazoa; phylum Arthropoda; class Insecta; order Orthoptera; family Acrididae; genus Schistocerca; species Schistocerca gregaria. Next base: position 920,496,852 of record NC_064922.1, read on the forward strand.
AAGGACTTAAGCAAACTTTTCTTGTAGGCTTTCATACATTTCGTTGATGTGACCTAGATATTTTCAGTTCGCGATCTTATAATTTGCTGTGTTTAAGGATTTCTTTTCTAATTGTGTAGTCCTTCATTCCCGTCGACAAATCTGCTCCCTTTAGCGCACTTGCTTGTCGATGAAAAGATGAACAGATCTCAGAATCTTCCGCAGCGAAATGATGTTTGTAGGCAAAGTGCACATAGAGTCTGGATATGTTACTGGTAGTTCCTTCAGAACAGACACGATGTTGACAATGTGCTGGTGTGTACCAGCATTAAATGTAATTAGACCCTAAAAACTATTTGAACTAACGTTCCAAAGTAGCGAAACCGCGTTTAGACAGGCGAGAGTAAGCAAAGCAGGTAACAATTTTCTGATGGTCAATATCGATATCTTTGTTATCTGACGAGAAACTGAATCAAATACGACTAATTAATATACAACGGACAGAATTCAACGGAAACTGAAACAAGAAGAACAATGAAATAACAAAACGTGGTTCAAATGTCTCTAAGCACTATGGAACTAAACATCTGAAGTCATCAGTCCCATGGGCTTAGAACTTCTTAAACCTAACTAACCTAAGGGCATCACACACATTCGTGCAGCAGGCAGGATTCGAACCTGCGACCATTGCAGCAGTGCGGTTCCGGACTGAAGTGCCTAGAACCACTCACCCAGAGCGGTCGGCACTGAAATAACTGGCATCAGTTTCTGCATTAAAATTCCTCCTGAAAATAGCCTGGAAACGTGCTAAATACGAGGTCAGTATCCGACACCGCGTCACAGCTTGATCGCCTTTGTCACGCAACCGTCGCATAACAGGGCAGAAACTGTAGTGACATGGAAAATTTTTATCGCCACAATCAGTAAATTTTCTGTTTGTGCAATACGTTTCACTGAAAATACACTTATAGATACGAGATATTTCAATCTACTATTTTACACGAACTATCGTATGCATTGTGAAGAAAGGCGCAGTACTGTAGGACTGTAACAATTGCTACGTAATGAACGTTTTAGGAAATACAAAGTGTTAGGAGCAATACCTATGAATCGCACATGTTTTTCAGTATAATATCTTCAACGAAGTTGAATGCAAAATGCTACATCTTGACTTTGGGATCTTCATAATACTTTCCACTTCTTGCCCACGTGTGAGTACAATGTTAATAGTGTAAGACATACTTACAGGAGCTTCTTCTAAATCTGATCGGTATGACATTTTCAACACATGGAAGTATGCACTCTTTGATGTCTGTTGTGATGAAAATGGGTTAAGCTCGATACATTTTCTGAGATATATAAGTATTATTCTGTGACCATTATGTACCGTACGAAGTACCAAAAGCTTATATCGGGTCCTTGCTTGGTACTACATGTAAAAAAACTTCTTACATATCTTATTGTCCAAGATTTCTAACTTTTTATTGGAATCCGCGAGGTAATTTTTTTTACATTAATACGGTGGCGACCGTGGACGAACTAGCATTTTCTTTTGTATCTTGTAGTGACTGAGGAGGTACTTTTTATTTATCTATTTCAGTATTTATTGTCGCACTGGCTGGAGATTACAGAAGGTCTATGTGATATTTTACTGTAAAACCACGTTTCAAACTACACACATGGTAAAGAAAACAACGAAGTTAACTATAAAATGTGACCTTAATACAATCTCATCACAAAACTAACCTATCCTCAAGGCAGACATGTTAAGATTTTGTCAACCTACAGACTCAAGTAACTACAGAAGTTTCTAGACAACCAGTGCAGCACCACACCCACAGGTGACCGTATTTGACACAACAGGTGAAATAGTACTTACTAAATATTATTCTCAAACCTAGAATATTCCAGTTAATTCTAGTTAAATAGGGCATAAATGGGTGATCCTAGCTTCCAGCAGTTACAGGCAACTGGCATCATTATAACCTTATAGGTGCACTGCAAATACTTCACAGAAGGGTATCACGACCACATAAATAGGTATAGATAATATAAGAATACCAAAAGGTCAACAAAATGTCACAGTATAAACTCAGTCTCATCTGAATACACAACAGAAGCTTTGTCAAATACGCCACTTTCAGTGAAGCCTTCACTAATGTTTAGTTCCCCTAGGGCTACCAAATGATGTGATATTGACTGCTACATCCAATCCACTGTTTCAAGTAGTCCCTGGCACTTTCTAAATAATTAAGAAAGACTATAATAGGCATTACCAAGGGGTAGAGGGCGAGGGTACGTTATACTCACCCTAAAAATTAAAAAAAAGACAGAATTCCCTAGTTGTTGTTGAATTATATTAACAACGTACTTTTAGAAGAGGTACTGATGTGTAAGTAGGGTCCAAAACCGGAAAATGTATTTATCAAACTCTTAGAAAAATAAACGCACTTAACACTAATGTGTACTATCCACTTTAAGCCCTCGAAAAAAAATTAAAAACTAAAGTTCATTCGTTTGTTGAATGTTATTCTCAACATCTTTTTTCAAGAGGTATTGACATGAATGTAAGTTCCTGAACCTAGAAATACTGAATAAGATACCCATTGGAAAAGTGACGCCTGATAATGAGCCTTAAATTTTTCGGTTAAATTTCGCTGAAGAACTTAAAACATATATGGAATCTGGTACAAGATTTCATTAAAAACAAGAACATTTTAAAATATAATTTGACCTGATAATAAAATTTTCAAAAGGTGGGCTTAAGGTACTATCATCCTTCCTAGTCCATCTTCGCCTTCCTTGGTACTGGGAGGGTGGAAGAGAGGGTTTGGTCACCGAGAATGTTCAAATTAACGTCTTGTTTCCTGTTCACAGTAAATTAAATGAGTGGGTACAAGTTACTGAAGCGTCCCATATGAAAGGAAGCATGAAAGTTTGTAAAAAAGGACCAACGTGAATAACTTTGACGTGTGTACCACGAACAGTAAATGATGTATTATGAAAATTACGTGACATTCGTAATATGAGAGACGCTTTTGTACGGAAATAATAATACTTATTGCTGTATGATGCATCAGAGAATAAAAAAAAAATAGAAACTTCTGTTATCTTAATCGAAGAAATACAATTTACTTATCATCTCAGATCTTCATGGTATGAGCAAAATTTAAAAAGTTCTCTCGATGTGTTAATAGCTGCCCCTGTGATCGATGGAATGTATAATTAGTAAAGACTGCTATTGAGAAAAGTTGTATAAAAGTTACAAATATTTTATTGTATGTATAAAAAATACGTGTTGAAATTATATAGCATAGACTGGTAACATTCCATGTCAAATACTCCAGGTCTTTTCAGAATACAGCTCCGTTTGAAGCAACAGAAGGAACGTCGCCGCCGCCATTACGCGACACATTTGAATTTACTTCAGCTGCACGAAAAGCGAAGTAGTTTGAACATTTCCTCTACCAGCACTGCAGTGGACGAGAATATTACCATTTCAGATTAGTTTTTTGATTTTATTGATTACAAATAGCACAGATAGGCTTTGGACTGAACTTTTGTAGGAACGCAGAATCTTGTTTGGAGAATTCGAATTTTTTTCTCACTCGAAAGCATTTGTACTCGTATAACGAAATCAAATTAGCAAGCTGGCCGGGATGTCCGAGCGGGTCTAGGCGCTACAGTCTGGAACCGCGCCACCGCCACGGTCGCAGGTTCGAATCCTGCCTCGGGCATGGATGTGTGTGATGTCCTTAGGTTAGTTAGGTTTAAGTAGTTCTAAGTTCTAGGGGACTGATGACTTTAGAAGTTAAGTCACATAGTGCTCAGAGACATTTGAACCAAATTAGTAACATCAGAATTTCTAGTATTTTAAGCTTGAAACTTCCTGGCAGGTTAAAACTGTGTTCTGGATCACGACTCGAACTCGGGACCTCTGCCTTTTGCAGACAAGTGCTCAACCTACTATTTTTTTCTTTTTTTTCATTTTGTTCGGTGTTGTCCATTGTGTTTGGTCTGTGCGGACGTCACAAGACATCCGCTCAAGTTGGTCGCAGATTCCTTTACTCAGTTTATTATTACAGAGGGCGAGCAGACCGCTGAACGAACACGCTGAACTACCGTGCCTTCAAGAAAGCGTGTCGGACCGGCATCTCATGTTTACTGGGCAGGTGAGTTAACCATTGAGCCATCCGGTAAAACCAGCTGAGCTACCCAAGCACGACTCACGACCCATCCTCACAGAATCAATTCCGCCAGTACCTCTTCTCGTACCTTCCAAACTTCACAGAAGCTCCCCTGCGAAACTCGCAGAGCTAGCACTCCCGGAAGAAAGTATATTGCAGAGACATGGCTTTGCCATAGCCGGGGGGATGTTTCCAGAATGAAGTTTTCACTCTGCAGCGGAGTTTGCGCTGATATTAAACTTCCTGGCAGATTAAAACTGTGTGCTGGGCCGAGACTCGAACTCTTTTTAAGCTTATTTAACGGGGGTAAGAATACTTCATTCGCGATCGTACGACAACAGTTATACTGCTCACCAATGTACTTGTGTATGTTGTGCATCCCGTGAACAGTGTGGTCCTGAGCACTTTCAAACCTGGCGACTCCTTTCTACCATAATGTCACGTTTCAACGTCAGGCCATCGTACTATACCGGTACCACAAATAGATACCGGTTCACAGTGGCAGAGACTCACATGACCGCGTGGTACCAGTCCTCGTCACCTACAGCGCTTCAAAGGGACCAGTGTGCTCTATTAAAGGGGTGGGTAATAGACGATGCACAATATGATCCTAAAGTCCGTTAATATTTAAAAATGCACTAAATCACGGAATAATGTAGGCAGAGAGGTAAATATTGAAATAGATTAATGAAAGGACACGGAGTTTTATTGAAACCTATAACGAGTGCAAAAACTGTTCAACAGATGACATTGGACAACAATACGTCAGTGACACCGCAAGACAATCACGTATAAAATGAGCTGTGATGAGAGAGGGAGTCGCCATGCGGATCCTCTGTGACTTAATTCTATTCCCATACGTCCTCCTCTTCCTTGAACAGATACGGATCCTTTACACCTCCTGTAAACTTGATTGAGCTATGGTGAGAGAGGGAGTCCCCATGTAGATCCTCTATGACTTAATTCCATTCCCATATGTCCTACTCTTCCTTGAACAGATACGGGTCCTTTACACCTCCTGTAAATTTGATTCCCCTCACCCACTTGTCTCTCCCATCCTTTCCCATCCCCCGTCCACTACCGCTCCTGTACACTTGCATTGCACCTGCTCTCCATCTTACCACACTCCATACCCTTGCCCAAGGTGGCTTCCACCAACTCCTCCTCCCGGGCGATGCCCCCCTTCATCTACCCCCCTACCAGATTTAATCCTCCCCTTCCTCCCCCCTCTCTCCCTCTCCTCCCCCCCCCTCCCCGGGCTTCCACGCCCCCCATAAACTCTCCCCTGTCCCTCCCATTTCCTCCCCAGCTGGCATCATTCACCCTCTGGACCCCTCCCCACCCGTATTTCCCTGTGGCAGCCCCCCTTTCTTTCGTGCAACAGTGTGTTTATAGTGCGCCGAAGATCGCCATCATTGTGTTAGTGTTTCTCTTCGTGTTAGTGCAAAGGTGTTTCTTCGTCAGTGCTCCAACATTCAGATGTTCAACAGTCTGCCTACACTTGTGCACTGAGCTGACCTTCCTTGTGCGATCCGTGCCTTCCGTGAACGACTTTATTTCTTTTTCATTTGTCTGTCTCCTGTTTTTAACCTACATGTACATCTGTTTTTGTGTCTTCATGTTTCTCGTACGTTTTTTCCGCTGCACAAGAGCGGCGTGGTGAAGGAGCTGCCGGCCTACCTTTTGTGAAGGTATAAAGTAACAATAACGAATAAAAAAAAGAGAGGGAGTCAGATGTACTAGCAATTGCGGCATGTCGACTTTACCAGAAAAGGCACTGCTGGTGAAGCTTTACTATCAGAAAGGAGAAACCGCTACTGTAGCCTTACGATCCTACCTGTAGAAGAAGGGCATTCGAAGGGTTAAAGGTCCCTAGGCAAGAGTCGCCGTAAATAAAATGATCACAAAGTTCGACGCCACGGGTTGTTTAGATGATCTATCCCGTTGTAGGCCACCGGACGCAAGTCCTACTGCTGTTCGGACAGTTCAGGAGGAAATGGAGACCCTGAACGTACATCTCCGCATGGTGAAGTCAGCGCTTGGTAAGTCGCTTTTCACACACAACTCATTGGAGAGACCTAAGGCGTACCCTCGAAAGCTATCTGTACAAAATCCAGCGTCATCGTGAACTGTTACCCACCGATTCTGTGACGCGGAGAGAATTTCCGGTATGATCAGTTCAGAGAATTGAGGAAGATGTTTCCACATTCCGAGGGTCTGCCAGCACCCACAGCTGTAGAATGTGGGCTACCAAAAATGCTAGATCTGGGGTGGAAACTGCACTGCATGACGAAAAAGTCACAATGTCGAGTTGATTTCCCAGATCAACCTTTTACGTGAGGAAATGCGGGGTGCTACTTTTCAGTGTGTCGGAGTGATGGGTGCAAGGGAAGCCACTATGTTACAGAATCGCATCATCCCTATCCTGACTGATAAACACCTGCTGGAAGATTTCTATCCAGGACGACGCTGCAGTCCATTTTGCTACACGTGTGGGGTACCTCTTCGCACGTCCTTTGGTGAGGATTGTGTGCTGAGCCGACACTCCCACCATGTTTGACCTCTCAGGTCCCCAGATCTCAATCTACGTGATTATTGGTTGTTGGGTTACCTGAAGTCACAAGTCTTCTGCGAACGTTCGATCTCATTAGGGTGCTAAAAGATAACATCCGACTGCAATTTCTCACTCTTTTGTACCATATGAAGCACTATCTGTTGGTCATTTTGTGCTCATTTCTGGTTTCAATAAAGCCTCGTGTCATTTCAAGTGTGTTTCTTACTTTTTACCTCTCAACCTACATCATTACGTGAAGCATTGAATTTTCAAAATTTAACAGACTACTCGGCCACTCTGTACTTCTGGTCGTTCAGCCGATTGCGAGCTATTTCGATGACCTAACCAGCTGTCTTCTACAGGTGACAAGAGTTTCGCTGTTGTGTGTACTCGTTGCCTGGTCTCAACCTGAGAAAAAAATTACTATTGCTTTCCCGTCGCTAGCCGGCCAGTGTGGTCGAGCGGTACTAAGCGCTTCAGTCTGGAACCGCGCGATCGCTACGGTCACAGGTTCGAATCCCGCATCGGGCATGGATGTGTGTGATGTCCTTAGGTTAATTAGGTTTAAGTAGTTCTAAGTTCTGGGGGACTGATGACCACAGATGTTAAGTTCTATAGTGCTCAGAGCAATTTTTCCCGTCGCTATTTATAGCAGAGTTCGATTCCCGTTACCAAATGCGCCCTTTGAGGTTCTTTCACTTTTCCGAAGCACCTTGGCTCAGCGTTTCCCAGCTCTGACACAGCTCAATACATTGAGTGCTGGACCCAAAGTCTTGTGTAAATTGAAACTTCCGTCCTGGTTTATTACGTTTTCAGACATAATTATTTCAACAGGGTGCTTAATTACGCCGTCCCAGGAACTCGATTTTTGTATCACGATGCTGCTCTCACCGTATTTCATTTCATGATTATGCGCGAGGCAGTGATCGTCGACAGCTGATGTACTTGGGTGCTTTAGTGGCTAATGTCATGTTCCTTGCATCTTTATTGGATTTTCCTAAAAGTCTGTCCAACGTAAGACACGCCAAATTTGCAAATAATGCGGTGCACACTCAATTTTAGAGATCTACGTCGCCTTTAACATTACAATGAATACTTTTTATCTTTGTTGATTCCTGCGAATAACATTGGATATCGCGTGTTAGTAGGAACTAATGGTCTCTCCGATTATTCGTCAGCCGTAAGTTAGATGAGCGATTCTTGACATCTCTTTCCCTGTCAGTCTCAACTTATTGCTACGGAGTAACAGAAGCCAACATATTTCGCTCCCATCAACAAAGATAAAACACTTGTTTGTGATATTAAAGACTATCAAAGTCTATGAAAGACGGGTGTAAAGCATGTCATCGGACTGTGGCATGTCCCAAGTGGGATAGAGTATTAAGATAATACTAAATTTGGAGAGCGTTCATGATGTGCATAATTTTTAATTGATTGTCTTGATCACACTCATTTTTGAATGGAATTACCGGTTTCGGCTACGCAGTAGACCTTTCACACTGATTCTGCAATACTGTACAAGCTATTTTTAGATGTTATACGTTGTTGCAGCGGAGCAGAATCAGTGAGTCTGAAGATGGATATCGCAAAGCCGAACCGGTAATTCGGTTCAAAAATCTGTGCTATCAAAGAAATAGAATACAAAAGCAATCAAGTATTGAGATAGTTTAGGGCTGGTACAAGCAAAAACAGTGACACACGTGACTCAAAAAAAAAAAGAAAATAAAAAAAATATCGGGACACTGGAACGAACATAATCATGAAATGAAATACGATGAGATTAATACAGTGGTGCATACACCAAGTTTCTGGAAGAGTATAATTAAGAAATCGACTGAAACAAAGATGTCTAAAAACCCAATTTACACTGACGGAGATTTCAATTTAAACAAGGCTTTGGGTGTACAATTCATTTTCATAAAATCTCATCGTGTATCACATCGAACACAGCTGGGAAACACAGGGACAATGTGCGTTTCACGGTGCTGTCTCTCGGTGCTGTCTCTCGGAAACAAATGAACATTAAAAGGTCCAGTGGGTGTTGGGGTCGACCCCAGCTATAAATAGCAGCGGGGTCAACAACAGTTAACAGTCTGAATCTAGACTACGAGTACACAAAGCAGCAAAACTTGTCGCACCAGAAGATGATGATGACTGGACCAGTCGACGGAATATTGTCCAAAACATGAAAATAACAACTTGGCTGAACACCCAGAACTACATCATCCATCATGTTTCTTTCATCATACCAACAGGCTTTCACAATCGATATTTGCGTTTTATGGCCACCAGGCCGTAACGCAACGCATATTTATCTGCCTAATGTTTGTTCTTCCAATGCTGCAGACATATTAAGAGACTTTAACAACTTAGAAACTAGTTACAGTCTCAACCAAGCTCTGCAAGCCAAGCTGTCGGTTCCCGAAGTCCTCTCTGGGTCGCCCCAACATTTATTATATAGTTTTTTTGTACTATGACCCACAACTTATATGGTTTTAACCATCTTCTATTCCATTAAAGCTGTTCTCGTATTTTTTGAATTGTACAGTCCAGCACAGTAATGATTGGATAAAACCTTCGGTATCAGGGAAATGAATCTGGTGGTCCCATGGTCTCAATGTAGGGTCCAGTTTTTCAAGATTTAGCAAATTTTAGTTTTGCTATCGAGCTTTACCATCGGGAGCTCTTCCTGACAGCACAGCCAACACGATAACATACGACAGGAGTATCATGTGTGGCGTCTATAAGTGAACTGTGAAAACTGTTGTGGGAGGACGTTTTATATTTGATTCTTCCATCAATTCAAAGAGGGCAGGTGCTCCAGGTTAACGAATTTCATCGATAAAGCGTATGCAAATGTACGCTCCAAAACTGTGACGAGAAAGCTCAGGAATATTAAATAAAACAAGATTATAATGACTGATTTATTATGATAAAATAAATACTAAACAGTGGTAACCTGTGAAAACATTAACATGACAAATCATAGATAAACACACAAATTAATGGCGACCTGTGGCATTTTTACTCCAATATCTTGGCGCATGTAAAATAGGGATCAGTAGGATGTTGGTGTTGGTGGGGTGAGGGTTGAGGGGAGAAACTCAAAACCTCGCAAGAAATTTACTAACAATCGCAGAATACCTAGTGACTGTAATAGGTTAAAGGAAGCCAATCATACTAAAGAAAGAAGAAGAATCACACCTGTGGGCAAAGTTAAAAGCAAACTGTACATTAATGGCAAAATGCAAGTCTTCAGACCAATGCTTGAAATAATCACATAACGCGATAGTGACTGTAATTTCCCTGTGTCTCATGTCGCAGCTGCACCATAGTATTTCAGGCGATCGTTCAAGTGGCTGTAGAAAACCGATGCCAGGAGAGAAGTCGAGATTAATCCAAAACGTTTCTCAGTCCTCAGTACACGTCTTTGGAGGCAGTCGAATGTGAAGCAAGAGAAAACCTTGCATTGCCTCACTTACCATCACTCACAGTCTTCCATTGGCTCAGCACTGAATCTTCTGAACGCTGACCGATGAAACTGCTCATTACAAAAACTCGTCTCCTGGTTAGTTAATAATTGCGTGTTGCCGTGCACTATCGAAAAAACTCACATCACTCTTTCTCTGGTTTCTTTCTTCGCTTAATGACGTGCTGTGTGTCATCACTGTTCAGTGCCTTTCCCTAACTCAGAATTTGCTTATGTGAGCCAATAGTGGAACGTTTCACACCTAATAAACTGCAGAGTTAGAGCGCTTGTCGACATCCCGCCTTCAAATGTGTGTTCAAATTGAAGAGGGCGGGTTCCTACACATTTTTCTGATTTTAAAATGTTTTCGCCAGGTGTTTGTCTTTGGGAGGCGCTATCTGCATATCTGCATTTCTAAACAATGGCTCGACTTCCTCTGCATGACAAAAGCCTCTGTCCAGTGGCCAGTGACCCCTTGAGTCACCAATGGGGGTCTTTCAAAGAACTTGTCCCTGAGAGGAGGGGGGGGGGGGGGGTACACTCTCTTACGGCCTTGGTCGATGCTCGTCCCTACTTATCGCCACTCGGTGCTGTCAACATTTCCCGTCACTACATCGCAAGCAGATATCTATTAAAAGTAACGAAACAGCACTACTGCATTACTTATCTAATAAAAATCAGCAGTACTGTGGTGTATCAATTTTATCGACGTAAGCAATAGAAGATCCATAACTGCGTATAAAAAACTATCCAGCCTCATTTTGTTCTATGTTTTATCGTATTTCAACTGTTTGCTTATCGAAGACTCAGAGATGGAATTTGGAACGTAAATGATTGTGGGAAGCTGCCCTACAACCATACTCTGGCTGACCAATGTACCAGACCAACTGTCATTAATCTGCCACACGAATTCGATCAGAGACCACCTCACCTTTTCTCTCCCAGCTAGCACACTGGTAGTTGCACTATGTGAGCAGGTACATCATCAGTCAAACATATCCATAAATCCTCAGAAAAGACTAATATTTCGTCCAATAAACTTACTGCGTAACAATATAATCGCTGAAGTCGATCTCACAAGAGGAAGAAGTGTACAGCAGGTCGTGAATCGACAGTTTGCTTTGACCCGTGTACGACAGGTAGCACATTATACACACAGAGTCCGCCTGCCTAGCGCTGCGGCAGCGCTACAGCCTACTACGCAAGGGGACCCGGGTTCGATTCCCGGCAGAGGACTGGGTGTTGTGTGCCTATCATCATCATTGACACGCAAGTCGCCGAAGTGGAATCAACTAAAAAGACTTGCAATACTGCGGCCGAACCCTGAATGGGATATCCCGGCCAATAAATGCCATACGATCATTTCGTTTCATTTTAATGGATTGGATTGGATTGTTTGGGGGAGGAGACCAGACAGCGAGGCTATCGGTCTCATCGACCATCCCGACATTTGCCTGGAGCGATTTAGGGAAATCACTGAAAACCTAAATCAGGATGCCCGGACGCGGGATTGAACCATCGTCCTCCCGAATGCGATTCATTTTATTGTCATGAGAGAGTGATATGCTCATATACGGATGGCGGTAGTTTCACATATACGAGATATAAAATTACAGTATATTGGTGGCACTGTCATTTGTACCCAGGTGATTTTGGCCGGACGATGGGTATTAACGGACTTCTAACGAGGGAGAGAGATGCATGAGATATTCTACTTCGGAAATCGTCAGAAAATTCAATATTCCGAGATGCACAGTGTTAAGACTGTGGCGAGAATACAAAATTTCAGTCATTACCTCTCACCGCCGCAACGTAGTGGCCGACGATCTTCTCTTATCGACCGAGAGCAGCGGTGTTTGCGTAGTGTTGTCAGTGCTAACTAACAACACTGGGTGAAATAACCGCTGAACTCAATGTGGGACTTACGACGAACGTATCCGTTGGGACACAGCGGTGAAATTTGGCGTTAACGGGCTATGGCAGCAGACGACAGACGCACGTGCCTCTGCATATCGTCTTCAGCGACTCTCCTAGGCTCTTGACTATATCAGTTGGACCCTATGCGAATGGAAAACTGTGGCATTGTAAATGTGTATATTAAAGATGTTTATATTTCATTAATAGGATTAAGTAGGAATAACTAATATTTGTCATTTAGGAAATAATTGTGGTATCAGGAAATGTCTGCACCAAAGTATTGTTGGCGGGAGAGACCGCACATTGATATAATTTTAAGAAGGGCGGGAGAGACCGCGTACGGATACATTTTAAGAAAAGAGCGGGAAAGAGCGCGCATTGATACGTTTTGTAATGTTAGCAGGAATTGTCTGCCGCAGAAGCATTGTTCACGGGAGAGACCGCACTTTAGCGTTCGTAGGAAGTCAGCAGTAAGCGAGATGTGAAGCGAGTCGGTAGCAGGTCTGAAGCGAGAGGTTGAGAGGAGCGGTGTGCCTGCCAGCCAACAGGTATGATTTACAAGAGACTATAAACGGATGTACAGAGACATGAGCTAACTATTATCATAAGAGGAACTAATATTATTGAATTTTTTTTTTTTTGAGAAACTCAAGACTACTGAAGGTATGTTTACGCAATGCTAGTTGTAAGAGTATTGTTTTAAGTCCCATTTGAAAGTTTGTAAAATCATTTCATTACCAACAGTAAATACTTGAATTATCGTTTTCAGAATATAATTACTTTTTGATGACAGCAATATTGCATTACTGATTACAATCCATCCCCAAAACCCACTTATTATGACAGGCCACCAGCAGCTAATAGAGTATAGTAAAACAGAGTAAGTATATTCATGTTGCAGTTCGATGTAGCAGGCAGATGGCGTTACAGTAACAGTAAAAAAGGTAAGTAACAGTATGGGACTATTGCAGGTAACGACTGAGGACCACGACGACGACACATTCAATTATTCGTCGAAAAAATCAGAAAATCGCTTTTAATAAACAGCATTTAAATTGATATGCGAAGATTGCAGTTATTGCTATTGAGAAAGAGAATTAATTTCAAAGGAAAGATTTCATTTGTTATTATTAAGCAAGAGATAGAAATCGTAAAGGAAGGTTTCATAGGTTATTGTAGAAGGGAAGGTTGCGTAACAAAATAGATATAGAGGAGACGGGAAGGTTTCAGCATGGTCAGATGAGTCGCGATTTCAGTTGGTAAGAACTGTTGGTATGGTACGAGTGTGGCGCGGACCCAACGAAGAAATGGATCAAAGTTGTCAATAAACTGGTGGTGCCTCTTTGATGGTGTGGGCTGCCGTTAGATGGAATCGATTGTCTCCTCTGGCCTAACTAAACCGACCATTGACTGGACATGGATCTGTTAGGACACTTGGAGAGGGTTTGCAGTAATTCACGGACTTCAAGTTCCCACATAACGACGTCACTGGGTGACAGTTTTTCGCCATTGGGTTGTGTTGTGTACATAGTTCCGCGTAGTCAGTGCGTACGCAACTTTGCCACTGGAGCGCACCCCGCTACGCACAACAGCGCAGGCGCAGCGCTCGTCCGTCTCCGCACTACGAGAAGGCGCTGCCATAGAGACGGACCAAATTCTGCTTCCGCCGATCGGCGTAGTAATATGTAACGCAGCCAATGAGAGTGCTGCGAACGTTGAACCTTTTCTCCTCGCGGATCACACTCTCGCCGTGATACATGAACGCGCGAGGTACAGAGTGCACAGACCTACAGAGGTAGGGAGTGTACAGATCTCCAATTATTCAGTGTGCATTTATCTGCACCAGTCTGTACCAGTCTGCAATTGTCTGCAACAATCTGTACGAGTTCTACATTTGTCTGTACTAGTCTATAGTCAAGTTTCAGTCTGCGCCTAATAAGATTACCATATTCCTGTACATAGCCATTAAGATAAATGTATAGACATTTTTGTAAAGTATCAGGGATATATGTGAGAATAAGATTAACGTACCAATACCAAAGGAACTTCAGACTGTCAATTGTAAGTAGCATCCAGAACCAAGTTTTTTTATATGTTTATTATTATTTTAATAAATTTGTGTGAAAGTTAATCAAGTTCTGTTTAAAGTTGGTTACCGTCAATCTGCTATTCTAAGCATACAAGTTGCATTTCTATCATCTGACCTAACGGCAGAAGATAAACATGCCACGATAAGACCACGAGTCATATTGCCAACACTTGCCTACTTCGTTAGAGCGACAAGTCAAATAATCTGATGGTGTGTGTACTGAATATCTTACAGTACGCTCACCACAGGTACGAATGTGGCGCAGACCCTAAGAAGAAATGGATCAAAGTTGCCAACAAGCTGATGGTGCCTCTTTCTTGGTGTGAGTTACGGTTAGATGGAATCGATAGGCTCCTCTGCTGCTTCTGCTGCTGCTACTGCAGGTACTGAGATGGTAGTGGAGGAGGAGGAGGAGATGGCATATATGGCATTCATGGGTTCTGATTATGGTCAGCCAAAGTGAATGCACTACAGCTGGTTTTGGTGGCACCACTGGTGAATTTATCAGCATTCATGTAAAGTGGCAGCCCTGTGTTCTCGTGATGGGTGGGGATCCTACTGAACATCCACACCTGTTCCAGGTTTCTTTTATGGAAGCTACATCAGTATGGCAGAAACTGCAGATGTTGTTGCAGCCAAAGGAGTTGGAGGATGGTTCGAGGTTACTTGTCATGGAGACATCACTATGTATGTACTAAAAAGATTGTTAGAGTGGCTTCACAAATAGAAGACTGCTTTGCTGCCTTCAACTTTTCCTTTGAGCTTTGAATTGTCTACTCAGTCTTACCAATTGCCTGATGAAGAAAAGGAACATTGTTGATACACTGTATGCCATATTGTGTGCAAAACTCTGCAAATGGTGAATCAGGTGAACTAGAGTCCATTATCAGTCACCATGGCCCGTGGAATATATTATCAGGACATAAATGGAAATGTTGAGAAAGAGTCTATGAGAAGCTACTTCAAATTGAGAAAGAACCAGCAAAGTTTCATGAACTCAGACCACAGGAGCAGAAGGCTGGGGCTAGGATGAAAAGTCTTACTGAGATTTTGCCTGCTGGGGGATGTCTTGATGTTTTTATAAATGGCAAACTAGCCAGAAAGCATTTCTGGTGGGCCATGCTCCTTATCCATGTGACACCGATTGACCTTCATGAAGCAGGATCAGGACCCAAGAGAAGAGTAAGGGTGGGAGCACCGATCATTGATTGCAAATGGATATGTTCGGTCACTTGGAGAGTGTTTGCAGTAATTAATGAACTTCACGTTCCCCAGTGACCTCGTCACTGGGCGACAGGTTTAAGCCATTGGGTTGAAGAACATTCTGGACAAGAGGGGGACTTCTTGAATCCATGCCACGTCCAATTGGGGCTTTACGCCGGGCTAAAGAGGTCCGACACATCAGGAGGACTTTTGCCACATCACTGTAAGCTAAGTTGCGTACTATACAGAGTAAGAGAGGAAGCATGCAAGGTGCCTCCAGGCAGGGGCGAGCGCCGCGGCGGAGGCGGCAGCAATCACTTACCGGCAGCGACCAACAGCAGCGCCGCGGCGAGCACCAGAGGCGGGCACGTCGGCCGGTGGGTCCTCGCCGGGGGCGGCGCCTCAAGCTGCGTCTGGGGGCGGACCATGGCTCAGCTGCTGCTGCTGCTGCTGCTGCTGCTGCGGCTGCTGCTGTCCTGCACACACCCACACACGACCGGCATTCAGTCAGCCTCTTCCCCTAAAAGCTTTTCCCGCAGCGCGCGCCTTGCAGGCAGATGCGCGCCGTATGAGATTTGCGATTTATTTTCGTCTCCCGTCCGCGCCGGCGAGAGGAGATATTAAACCGTGTCCTCGCGGGCGGTATTCCGAATATTACTCTGCGCCGGCGAGCGCGGCGCGCGTAAGCCGCTTTCGCCCATTCGCGCCCTATTTAGAACGCCATTCTTGATTGCAGTGCCTCTCGCGTTTCACGGAATGTCCTCTGAAACTCGCGAGCACCGCTTGTGGTGGTGGCACGTCGACTGCACTGACTACAGTTGCCTCCTAAAGAATTGTTTTATTCCATAGCGCCACTGCGACAATGCCGCGCAATTATAGTACGTATCTCTGCATCTGCTCAACAATTGTTATTAACACACAGAATAACAAGAGCACTTAAGAAAGAGGAATTACGCATTGCTCACAGACCAAGAAACACTCATCTCACATTTACAAACAACAATAAAGAAACTACATAAACACCAATGAGCAGGTACATACCAGTTAAAATACTAACTGGGGATAACAGGAAAGACTTTCAAAACTATGTACGTATAAAGAACATTCGAGAAGCTGGAAGTCAGATAATAGCCACTCTACCTTTGCTAAACACCTGATAAACCATGGACACGTACCATCCAATATAGGATATGTCATGAAAATTATTGCAATGAACAATTAAATAAAAAGCTCATGACATTACAGGAAAACTATTATATACAAAGAGCCCTTGAAATGAAAAAGAAAGTAGTTATTGACTAAATCAATAAAACCAGTAAGTCATTGCTTATGTTAGCAACTAAAACTATAACAAAGAGAAATGCGAAACATAACCAGAATAAATAATTAATGAAATTTCCTCTCTCTTTCTCTCCCTCTCTCCCCCTTCTCTCTCTCTCCTCTCTCTCTCTCTCTCTCTCTCTCTCTCACACACACACACACACACACACACACAGAGCCGGTCGGTGTGGCCAAGCGGTTCTAGGCGCTTCAGTCTAGAACCGCAGCACTGCGGTCGCACGTTCGAATCCGCCCTCGGGCAGGGCTGTGTGTGACGTCCTTAGGTTAGTTAGGTTTAAGTAGTTCTAAGTTCTAGGGGACTGATGACCTCCGATGTTAAGTCCCATAGTGCTCAGAGCTACTTTTGAACACACACACAGACACACACACACACACACACACACACACACACACACACACACACACACAGACAAAACAAATGAAAATATCAAATTGTACACACAACATAAAACGAAGGACGAAAAATAAAAACACAGCGACAGTGGTCAACAGTACACACTGTAATCACACAAAC
Organism: Schistocerca gregaria; assembly: GCF_023897955.1. Taxonomy (NCBI): domain Eukaryota; kingdom Metazoa; phylum Arthropoda; class Insecta; order Orthoptera; family Acrididae; genus Schistocerca; species Schistocerca gregaria. The sequence continues at coordinate 920,514,105 of NC_064922.1, forward strand.
GTTCAACGCACAATGAAAAGTGCAAGTGAAGTGTTGTAATAAATGTGGCTGCAAAAATAACGGAAACAGGCCCTCTTGAACATGGGGACCCCATAAACACGTCTCCAGGACCACAGACTCACATGGACTAGCAACAGTGGATATCGTAAGTAACGCCAAACGATAATCTAACCTCACGAAATTTGTGCTACAAAAGTTGCTTATAATATAAAAGATACGAGGGAAACGTGGGAAAACGTATCATAATAACATATTTGTAACTACCACATAATGCACTATATATATCAAGCCACTGAAGATGCTTCAGAAGAAAGAAGCGAAACTTGAATGGGAGAAAATCCATTGCCGTTCACTTAGTTAAAAAATGGAAAATACCTATATGCATTATTAATGAGTGTAAACCTTAAACAGACTAATGAGCGACTCAATTACAAATACCCAGCAGTATGAGGATAATTCGGGATATTAGACTGGATAGAATACACGACTGCAGTCCGTAATATGGTGTCGCCCTCACTTCGTAAACTTAAACAGGATATTCGTAGAATCAGTAACACTCCCCATACTTGTTTATTTTTATTCTATTCACCAAGGACTTTATGGTGACACAGCACATTCCGGTGGAACTGATTACGAATGCTTGTCAGCAACATACTTTTAACGTTCGCTATTACCATGGCTACAGTCCGATAAGCATATATACTACTATATCTAGAGATGTCAAACTACCGTCGACTGCCACAGACTATCAAGCAAGCGTAGACGACCGTAGATTTCCTATCAGCTTTTGTCAGTAAACGTCGTACCCGCGTTACCTGTACGTTAGGTGTGTTGTATGACCATAGGGCGTTACCTTATAACGACAATTTTCTCTACACATCCGATCACTCTTTCTACATTCCTCTAAAAACTGTATGCGGTTAACTCTCTATAAACTGAATGAGGAAGTGGTTAACTATCTAAAAGCTAAATGAGGATATATAAAGGATTAGATCACATAGGGAACATTCTTCTTCTACATAGTTATCCTCCTGTCTGTTACTTGAAACTAAACGTTATTTATAGCAAAACTGAAACTGTCAATGTTTAATTCAGGTTTTAGTCGAAAACCGCTGACGTAACGTCAGGGCTGCTGAAGTAAAAATAAAGAAAACAATACAGATTTACCGCACAGCGTTATAAAATGCAACTTTTCCAATAAAAAGTAAAATAAAAAATCTACAAAACAAAAATGTATCAAACATCACTTCAGTCCTTTGCCAGAAATATATCAGGCATGCTTCATTTTCAGTACTAACAGAAAACTCTCGCCTTTCATCATGATGAAGCACGCTGTATTGAGTATAAAATAAAGAAAAATTTATAAATTTTTTATGTTTGTGCCTGTGAACTGTACTTGTATCAAAAGTAACTGCTTTGCTTACATAAAAGGGCAGAACTTAAGCGATGAACTAATTTTTATTGCCTATAAATTCCAATTCATATTTTATGAGAATATAAAGTACACACTGGACTAACACTGAATGTGGTTCTAATTATTTGCAAAACAAACAGCCAAAGAAAAAAAAATAACTAACGAAGAGAAGTAGTCGGCTCCCAGTGTCTCCTTTACACATTAATATTTTATGTTTCTATCCTTACCAATGCTACCATTATAGCAAGTAATGCTACCATTTACTACGGCATTTAAGCAGTGCATCAAAGCTACAAAAACCGTATTTTTTGACGGCCGCAACTCTAATCGTACTCCATGTTTGCTATATCGCATTCTCTATCGTTACAGACGAAATGAAGGTAAACTGAAGATAACTAAATCTTCAACTCTTATATTACTGTCCGAGTAGCACAGCATAAATACTCGATTACAACCAAATTAAATCCATTTTATATCACTGCATAACGAAGCCCCTTCTCAAAATCGTTTTCTGTATCGGGAATGCAACTTTAAAAAGATATTCCTCAAAATAGCAGAGAAATAAAATTTCTTTCACACTTCAAAAGACAGCAAATGGTCCACCTTCTATCAGAGTGGCTCTCCCTTCCATATACTTACCTTAAGCTCATTTTTTCATCCTCTTCTCTCCCCCAGTAAATATCCCTCCCTGTTATGCACCGAGCCCACTACTGAATGTATGTTCTTTCTTAAGAGATGCTGTCATTGTCACTTCAGTTTTCTTCTCTTTCATTATAACTCATGTTTCTGATGATACAAACATTATTTAAAATGTATTAAACTAATCAATGTTTTCTTTCCCTTCACATATTTTATTATTATTATTATTATTATTATTATTATTATTATTATTATTACTGTATTATCATTACTATTAATGCAAATTATTGTTATTAATATTATTGACTACTATTATTCGTCTTGGAAACTATAGTTGTTCTCATAGCAATTTGTCACATGTACGTATTTGACCCCGAGCCATGCATAGAAACTAAAAAAGTTTTTGTAGCATTTTCTTATATCAGTTGTTCTTCGTCCATTGTGAGAGATGGCCTTTAAGTCCTAATCTGGTCTGGCTAAATAAACAATAAAAAACTAATGTGCAGCAGTCACGTTCGTCCATGGAGATGCATCATGGCACGTGCTGTAAAAGAAGTTGGGAAGCATCCTGATCTGTCTGATGTAGAGGGTGGTCCCGTGATAATATTACAAACTTTCAGGGAAGATGGGGAAGGGTAAACGTATCAAATTCAGGTAAGGGTCCCTGGCCTGGATACGACAGGGTCGAAAGTTGTAAGCGATACCTCTGACAGTGAACCTCTTCTACTGCAAGCTCTTTGCTTTCCATATTTTGGGAGGATGTAGTATTGACCAATGAAAAGAAAATATGTAAAGGAAACATTTGTTCTAGAGTCCACAGCTTAAGCGGTATGAGCAATTTTTCATCTTCACTTTTGTGAAACACGTCTATTTTACTGAACAATGTGCGTAACATAACACTTAAAAGTCCTAATTTATTGCAGATGATAATCTGCAGCAAAACGTCACCTGTACTGAAACAGTCAGACAGCCACATAACCATCAGTATATAATAAGAAGATATATTTTATATATTTTTCTGTTAATATTGTTGTGTTAATCCATACATACTCTAAAAATCTATGTCTATGTGTATTTGTGTGTGTGTGTGTGTGTGTGTGTGTGTGTGTGTGTGTGTGTGTGTGTGTGTATCGATTGGTTTGGGACAAAATGTGGAACACACATCTCATGCTGAACCAGTGCACCCATTTGAACCAAACTTGGTGCCCATATACCTTTCTGTCAGGTCAGTCTATAATCGCTGTCGGGCTAAGAACCATCCACCTATCAAAGAGGTTGCGAGTGAAAAAGAACTGTAGCCCGTTGTGCGTTAATTCCCAGACTCTATTCGTCCACTATTTGAGAACGAGCGCACTTAGCGACTTGCATTCGACTTAACACATACTTTCACACGAATTATTTTTTCTATCTGACGACCGCAACAAGATGGTTTAATGGAAAATGTTTATCGATTACTTTTTATCCGCTGTTCATGCAGTACAAGTACAAGAGATATGACGTTATAATTTATTACTTTTTCATAACTAAATCCATTCGAACACATACTGCAGAAAGTATACATTAATGCCGCTAAACGCACCTACAAAAAGATATCATTATAAGATACATAGTTCAGGAAAAATGACGTCATAAACGTTAAGCACAAAGCGAGACACCGATTGGAACGGGCGAGCACGCACAATTATAAATCAATACCTTGGCAAGGCCGGGTTTCTCTGCTAGTACTTTCATAAAAGTAAATACCATGAACTCAAAACTGTTAAGTATTATTATGCGAAATATAAGAGATTAGAAGCTTTCGAAATGTGGTGCTACAGAAGAATGCTGAAGATAAGGTGGATAGATCACGTAACTAATGAGGAGGTATTGAATAGGATTGGGGAGAAGAGAAGTTTGTGGCACAACTTGACTAGAAGAAGGGATCGGTTGGTAGGACATGTTTTGAGGCATCAAGGGATCACAAATTTAGCATTGGAGGGCACCGTGGAGGGTAAAAATCATAGAGGGAGACCAAGAGATGAATACACTAAGCAGATTCAGAAGGATGTAGGTTGCACTAGGTACTGGGAGATGACGAAGCTTGCACAGGATAGAGGAGCATGGAGAGCTGCATCAAACCAGTCTCAGGACTGAAGAAAACAACAACAACAACAACATATTTCTATGTTGTTTGACAAAATAAGTAAATCCACTGACGATGGTAAACTACGTCGGAATATGTTTGCTTGTTAAAAAGGAACAATTTGTCTTTTATCCAGGCAGAACCACATTTCTGTAATTATACGTATGTTAGGAAGCAATAAAAGACAAAAGACAACTTTATGTATGAGACGAATCATGATCCAATGATATAATATTGCGATAGATAGTACTTCTCATGACTAATTTTCCCTGATATTTCTAAAGATGACAGTAAAAACGTTTAAACACCAAGACGACTCTTGTTATTGGCTACCTAAACCGCGGAAATGATGTGCTCAGTTATTTAAGTGTGCTGTGTTTTTTGCCTCAACTGGGAAGCCTACACCGAACCTGATAGCACGCTACCATCTTCACGAAGTAATTTGGCCTCGAGGCATGCATTACGACTATTACTGCTAACCATTAACACCGTGGTGCGTGAAGCTGGAAAAGGAAACACTTGAGCCGGCCTCAGTGGCGTTCTCATTGCCCACAAGAGCAGAATTTTGCCTGATGCTTGATATTCTGGTAGCAAAAGTGTGGAGGTAGGTAGGTACAGAAGCATATTTCAGCACAGCAATCCCACGGAGTCCTCGTGGAAAGGGATCAGCCACAATTCGTCGTGTATCATGTATATAGATGCGGGACGTCTGTCATCACTACTGAGTGTGATTTGAGGGCTGAGCTGTATGCGGACAGCATCCTCCAACCCGTTGGCTAGCCATACAGTCAACATTTCGACGGTGTGTTCGTCTTTAAGTACGATAACCCATCAATATGTACCACCGCTTTCGTAAACACATTCCTTTTGGAGGTTGGAATCAACCGACAAGGAGTGTTTGCGGTATCTGCTGACATGAAAGTTGGGGCTAGTTGAAACTTGAAAACCTGCAGTTGTCACAAGAAACCTCAAGAGTTCCACACTGGAAGAGTGGGTGAGGCCTAGGCAGCATCGTTTTGATTACCTTGTAAACAGCATGCCAAAGAAGATCCAAGAGTGTCGCAGTGCAAGAGCTGGAGCGATACGGTACACGATTAAATGAAACAACCAGTTTACTGTAACCAGTCACTGTTTATTTATCTCCACGACGAGTTTCAATGGTTTAAACTTTTGAAACGCCACGCAGAGGTAAATAAATAGTGGCTGGTTACAGTAAACTTCTTGTTTCATTTAATGTCAATCAGTCACGGTAAAGCCTAACTTAAAATGTTCAAATTTAAAGTAACGGTACACGATGTTTCTCAGCAACAGATTTTGATCTTCACAGATGTGAAAAAAGTGCCACTATTGTTGTTAGAGTTAGTTTTGTTTTTACTTCATACCGAACTTGTTTCTTATAATTTTCATAAAGGTTATTATTTCATTCCTTCCTCCCGTTGAATCTTAGATATGTAGATGTTGCAAAACGTTTACTGAGCAGATTATATAGAATCTGATCAGAAGTGTCCGGACATCTATTTGTGAACATTAATATGGGATATGGGATGTGTCAGTCCTACTGCTTTATGGCGGCTTGAAATCTGCTGGGGGACACTTTCAATGATGTGTCTAAATGGCTGTAGAGAAATGGCACCCCAGTGTTCCAGCAAAAACCGAATCCTGAGAAGGTAGGGATATTGGACGCTGAGGTTTGGAGCAAAATCGACGTTCTAACTCATGCCAAAGCTGTCACACGGAGTTCAAGTCGGGATTGTGAACAGACAAGTCCCTTTGACGAACGTTATTTTCCAGAAACCATTGCTGCACACATGCTACTTTCACGCAAGGTGCATTGTCAAGCTGATACAATCATCGTTTCCGAATTGTTGCTCCACTTTACGCACGGCACAATGCTATAAAATATGTTCATATCATTCCACATGTAGCGTTCTCTTAAACACAGTAAGGGGGCTTTACCATAACTACGAAAACACCACTACATAGCAACACCACTTCTTCTGTACTTCACTGTTGCCACTATGTATGACGGCAGGCGACGTCAAAAAGTTGTTCAAATGACTCTGAGCACTATGGCACTTAACATCTGAGGTTGTTCAGTCCCCTTGAACTTAGAACTACTTAAACCTAACTAACCTAAGGACATCACACACATCCATGCCCGAGGCAGGATTCGAACCTGCGATCGTAGCAGCAGCGCGGTTCCAGACTGAAGCGCTCGGCCACAACGGCCGCCCAGGCGACGTCTTCCAGACTTTCGCACAAACCCAAACTCTTGCATCGGGTCGCTAGATTATATACCGTGAGTCATCACTCCAAATGACTCTTTCCCACTCATTGATTTTTCAATGGCTCCGCTCTTTTGTGTGTCACTTAGTACTGGCTACAGAAATGTGAAGGTTACGAGGAGACACTCTACCACTACACCCTATTCTTTTTAACGCTCTTCACAGTCCCTGTGGTACATGGGCTGTTGGTAACACACCACCCTCCAAAATGTTCTACGATCCCAAACAGTCAGTATATTAGGTCTGTCTGTTTCCACCTCACTGTCACAACACCAACACTCCACTTCGACAGCTTTAGAATTATCGAAATGTCCCTAATTGATCTGTTACACAAGTGACACCGAATGACTAGCGCTGTTCGAAGTCACTTAGCTCGCCTCACTCGTCCATTTTACTGTTACTGCTGCACTGCTGACAACACGGTACTCCCCGACTTCAATTTATGTTGTTGGATACGACTGTTGTGCCACCTAGTGGTCAATTCCATACTGCATAGGATTGAGTTGGGTTCTTTGGGGGAAAGAGACCAAACAGCGAGGTCATCGGTCTCATCGGATTAGGGAAGGACGGGGAAGGAAGCCCTGCCGTGCCCTTTCAAAGGAACCATTCCGTCATTTGCCTGGAGCGATTTAGGGAAATCACGGAAAACCTAAATCAGGATGACCGGGCGCGGGTTTGAATCGTCGTCCTCCCGAATGCGAGTCCAGTGTGCTAACCACTGCGCCACCTCGCTCGGTCACATTGTATAGATGTTTCCTCATACATGTGATCAGATTTTGCGTTTCGTCCATTCCTGAGCTGCCCACTCAAATCTATTATACTTAATTGCAATTACCGTCCTGAACGGATCGTGATTAATCATGTACTTATTACATAAATTCAGTGTTGTGTGTTTAAGCAGCGAACCACGGTCAGCTGTGATATAACTAGACGAATAAATGAGTGTTGGATAGGGTGGCATGTGGCTCATTATAATACCATGTTACGTACAAGTTTGACATTCAATGCACTGGTAAATAAATGATGATACTAAGCGTTAGTGTTAAACGACCAGTACCTTGACTGTTTATCTGTTGCTGTCTTCAAATATTATTCAACAAGAATGGTAAAGGAACATGTCAGTATCCTTCGCATGTACATTTGAAATTCAGTCAGTTGCTCAAAGCAAAAATTATGGTTTGCAAGAACTTCCGTAACTTAAATCTGTGCGTTTTTGGCAAGTCTGTCAAGTCACTTGCACACGAAAATATCATTCCGTTTCAATAACGGTGAACACTGTCTAATTTCTCGTTACACTTCTTTTGTCTATTACAGTGAGAAAGAATGAAACGGAGCTTCTTGTATATCTCGGCGCTTGTAAGTTTTCGATGGAATATGTTTTGCTGTTCCGTTCGTGGGTCATGTGAAAGGAGGAAGTTTGACAAGTATTTACCAGTAGAACATATAAAATACTCTTCAGTCTAACGCCATAAATAACAATATCGACTTAAAAAGAATTAACCAAATGTAACTAATTTTTGGTACCCTAACTAGTACAGCGATAACTAACATTTCAAAGACGATGACAGTATTTGAGCTACGAGTTCTACAGGTACAGCTTACAGGCAATGAACTTAAAACACAAAGCTCAGGCATTACTTTGAAAGAAAGAATTATCAAACTTACGTAATTTTTAGATATAAATGTTTGTGATTGAATGCAGATTGTAAGTCTTAGTTAACGATTTCAAGCATCAGTAATGTATTAATATGAGGTTATGTAGTTGTAGCTGTAAGCGAATCAACGTATATAATTAACGCAATGAATCTCACAGCGAGGTTTTGTTGTGAAACTCTTTGAAACAGTACGTTAGAGTGAGATTCCAAACCCGATCCCTGCCTTCTAAGGGGTACACTCTTACCAACTGATTCGTGTCGCGACATGTAACTACCCACTTTGACAACTTCAGCGTCCACAAAACTAAAGCAGTTTTAGGGGATTGTGTGTTCAGTCGAAATACCTCATTTGGTAATAGCTCTGACCGCGAACGGCTAGGGTCTAGGTTACACACCTTGACTAAGTACGTAAACAAGTAATCTGCAACTAACGTTTCTTCATTGTTACTGACTTACAATTAACAAATAGGTGCTATAACTGATTTGTTTCATTCCTGAACTTATTTGTATGGAGTGGAGCCATGTATGGAAGTGAAACACGGACAATAAACGTTTTAGACAAGAAGAGAATATAAGCCTTTGAAATGTGACACTACAGAAGAACGCTGAAGATTTGATGGGTAGATCACGTAAATAATGAGGAGGTACTGAATGGCATTGGGCAGAAGAGAACTTTATGGCACAACCTGACTAGAAGAAGGGATCGGGTAGTAGGACACTTCTGAGGCGTCAAGGGATCACCAATTTAGTACTGGAGTGAAGTAGGGCGGGGGGGGGGGGGGGGGGAGGGGTAAAAGCCGTCGCGGGAGACCAAGAGATGTGTACAGTAAGGTTGCAATAGTTACTCGGAGATGAAGAGGCTTGCACGTGCTAGAGTAGCATGGAGAGCTGCATCATACCAGTCTTTTGACTAAAGACAACAACAAAAACACCAACAACTGACTTGTTAAAAAAATTAACCAAATGTTTTGAAAAGGTGGTAAGTTATTCTTTCCTTTTTCTTCGATAATTTACCAAGTGAATACACAATGTTTATGGACTGAATGTGAACAGAACAAAGACAAAATGCACAGACAGACACGACATATGTTATATGTTATATGTTAAGACATCTGAGAATAACTTCGATGACAGTAGAAGAGGACAAAGATTGAAATATAACCAACAATTAATTGAGGCTCTTGGGTGCAAGTGCTACTCTGAGATGCAAAGGTTCTTACAGGAGAAAAAGACGTGATGAGCCACATAAAACCAACCAGAAGACCGATGACGCAAAAAATTACCAATTTCATCATGAGCGCAATATTTTTGTTGCACCTTCATGGTTGGTAAGCTTGATTATTCCAAGCATCATATAAAGAATTTCACCAATGTACAGAGTACAGTTCATTGTTGACAACCGTCTGAATTGCTCAGTGTGTCGACTGCGACTGAAAGTCGAGAAAACCAAGTTTTGTTCTGTTACTAAACATCTCCATTGAAGGGTTGGACTGCGCCAGAAATCGAAAAAGAATTGCATAATGTTCACGTGGACTCTCCTTCGTCATTGAAGGTCATTTTCTTTTGAATTAATGAATTTAAACGTAATCTGTAGAAAAATGAAAAAAATTGTATGAGCCAATCACAAAGAAGATCAGCTTGTATTCCGGAGAACTTTAGGAACAAGTAAGGTGCCAGTTTTCCTGTGCGTTATTTCATTTGTTAGAAGATAAGTAGGAGAGAGACAAACTTAAACAAATATTTTTACATGGTTGACCACAATAAATTCTTTGAAATTCTGATGACAACAGGAGCAGAGTAGAGGGATCGAAAAGTTTGGCCAGTAGATACGGGAATAGAAGGGCTTAAAAGGCAAGCAGTGGAAGGGAATGAGGTAAGGCTGTAGCCTATACCCGATGTCATTCTATCTGTAATGACAAGTACGTGGTAAAGAAAAACAAGGAGAAATTTGTTGGTGGAATCAACGTTCAGGAAGGAGAAATAAAAAAACGCCGATGAACATTGACAAGAAGAGGGGACAGGATAACAGGACATCTGTTAAGACATCAGGATATAACTTGCATGGCGCTAGATGCAGCTAACTGTAGGGGAAGACAGATATTGGAATACATCCAGCAAATAGTTGAGGACGTAGGTTACAAGTAGTACTTTCAGATAAAAAGGTTGACACATTAGAGGAACTGATGAATATATTGAAAGAAGGGACTCAAGGTTTGTCAATTTGGTAACGGAAGGAAGTAAAATGGTTAGAGAGAGACCAAGATATGATTACAATAAGCCAGTAGTGTGCAACAGTTATGCAGAATTGAAGAGGCTTGCACAGGATGGAATAATGTGGAGTGCTGTATCGAGATATTCCTCGAACTCAAGGCCACTACCAAAACAACAGGGGTTGAATGATGAACTTCATTATTGTATATTACTGGCATGATTTCGGCCTTAAGTCATTATCAAGAGAAACACTGTAAACATTTTTGGACAAATGTGTAGAAAGCGAGAAGGACCAAAAATTTAACGTCAGTATGCCATTACAATATCAGCATAAAAATTATCGGAGTAATGCTATTTATATGTTTGGTATAATTAGACTTTTTTAAACGAAGTCATCGTCTAGGTCTATAGAACTAGGTGTCACAGCGTGAAGGTAAGTACAAAATCACCGAAACATATGGCAGATATGTAGTATAAGTTTTCCACCCATAAAGCAAATGCGCCACAGAAAGAACAACAATTCAGTAGTTACATGTGAACTCAACGTTATTTGAAAAATACTACGGAAGTTACTTTTGGACCGTTGGACAAACACGAACATTGTGGGTTATATATCTGCAGTATATAATGCATGATTACGGAAACATCATGGATACATTAAATAGTACATCTTTGGAAGAAATATGTTATCTGTGAATACACCTTTGGAAGAACAGTGTTATCTGTACATACAAAGAGTAAAAGATGTGCTTATAGCAGAAAAATATGACATCATGCTGAAAGGAGTACTCTATATCGTATACTGGCTTGAATGAGAAACATCCATACAGCAGTGCAATGTGTCACATATAAACATAGCATTGAAAATTAAGAAAATTTGCCATTGAAACATTATGTGTTGTAACCAATATGTTGTGAAAGAGGTATAATGCATGAAATATAACATATTAAAGGCACACATCATACAATGATCGGATGTTTGTAGATATAGAGCGAGGGGGGTGTACGGGGCAATGGGTCATGCAATACAGTCAAGTATAAGGCATTTGGAAATGGTGTTAGGGGCAGGTGTGGAACAGTTGTCAGTGGGATAAAAGTACAAGTATTAGAAGCAGGGAGAGAGGGGTGGAGGAGCTGACATGGAATCAGGGATTAAATGGGTGGGAAGCATACTGTCTTCCACACATATATCGGTGATTCTGTGTTTATCTTCAGTGTGGGACACCCAGTTCAATAGTTCTTGACGATGTGTTCTGTTAACGAAGTCTAATTATACGCAACATGTGAGTGGTATCAGTTCGACAATTTTTAATCTGACCTTTTAATGGCATACTCATGTTATATTTCTGGTCATTCTCACTTTCTACGCTTTTGTTTAAGGCCGAAATCATGATAGTAAAATAAAACAAATAATTTTGTACAGTAAGACGACGGAAATATTCAAACATTGTCACATGAGTGTGGGTCAAAAATATAAAAAGATTATCAGCAACAGCAGCGCCATCCTAACGTTACAGTGATCTAGACAGGAGCACTGGCGTTACTGGTATCGCTTACTTTCCACAATAATAGCAGCGTTGTGACCTATACAGATTGTTAGCGTATTAATAGACGTCTCGCCGGCTAAACCTGTGTCTACTTCCTGAGCAGGACCTAACTTCCATTGTTCCCGATAAATACAACATTACACGTTGCGTTTAGAACATCATACGATAATTCATCTTGTCAAAAACTTCAAGAGTTTTTTTTTGTAATTTCCTTTCTTCTGAATTAGCACAGAATGTAAAATATCTGCCGTTTACGGAATTGCTACACTATGCAAAAAGCATATATGCTCTTGGAGTAATGACACGGTCTATGAGAATGCCTGAAGTCTCGCAGCCTTATTCACAGTCACAAGAAGCAGCTGGAATGCTTGGTAAGAAATATTAGGTCAAATGCCATTCTCAAGTTTTTTTGGAACAGCGATGGAACTCTTTATGAAATCTTTCAGTGCTGCGAAGCACGTTCACGCATTGTCCGACTTCATGCTGTCCATATTATGAGACACTCAGAGAGATGTATGAGGTATGTTTCGGCCAATGAGATGTTTTCCAGCCACGTTCTTTAAGCGTAACCTTCAACACTTGGAAATATGCATGCCAGTCTCAAAGAACAACAGAATTCCTGGGCGTCCCGACGTAAGTGCGTGCGCGTCGGTGAAGTCCTGTCTTTATAGCCCTGGGCGCTCATTACGACCCGAATAGAAAAGTAGTTGGTACCTTCTGCTGACCTAATGAAGCCGTTACGATTAGGTTGCGTTTATGGGCTACAATTTTGTAGCCTGTGGCGAATCTTCGTGTTTCATTTTTTGTTAGCTGCTCTCATACTTGCCATGGCAGGAGCAATTGATGGTTCTCTCCATACCCTCCCCCTGAAATAATCCCGTAACATAAACTTCAGTGAGTCTTTAGTTTCTCCTTCACAGTATATTATACTTAATATCTACCAATCTTTCCTTTCTTCAATGTAAGTCTTTATAACACCGTGGCTTCTCTGTGGTGTGCGAATTTCTTACTATTCTATTGTTGTTATCTTCAGACGATACGAGTCCGTTGGAGATGAAGTTGGTTCAGTTGTTGCCGAAAGAATTCGTTGATTTCACTCCACCCTTGCTCACTGATACCAGTTCTTGGGTTCAGCAGAGCTCAACCAAATGTTATATCTCTTGAGTTCTCTAATGACTTCTGTACAGTATCCACTTGTTTACATTGTATCAGCCCAGGTACTCAGGATGACTACGTGATATATCCCATCCACAGGACCGAAGAAGCATGGCAGCTGGTTCGCATAAGAGCGCTGGACTATCGGAGAAGGACTGAGAGAGGTATATTACCAAACATCCGCTCAGTGAGAAACAGCTCGTGAGAATTGCTATGGATTTTTACTCCCATGCGGGAAGTGGAAATCGGAAAAGTGCTGAAACACTATTTTGGGCCATGTCGCATGTTTCGTCGCTTGTCAGATGTCACAAACGTAGTCGACGATTATGACCCTGAACAAAGAGGACAGAAGCGCAGAGACGTTGTACGTGTACTCCATAAGAAGTCCTACTACAGTCCATTGGTGAAAATCGACAATCAGAGGTCCAAGGAAACTGAAGATCAACTGGACGTCAGCGTAGGTTCGGCTGGAGAGTCTAGCTTCAATGGTCATCACTGTGAAAACGATAACAATACGAACAGAACGTGAGGATTCCCCAGTTCAGCCATACAGAGGACCATCGACAAGAGATAGGTCCAGTGTGTTGTATTTTGTGCCAATTAGAGCTTCTGAAACAGTGAGTCGCGTTTTCTGCATGACAGGAACCAAAGCCGGTAGCTGCACAGCTTGCAGTGTGGCGTGGTGATTAATGTCGCTGAGTTGCTGTATTACGTCTGGCAGGTTTTCCAAAGATCTTTTAGATTTGCACATCATGTAATACTGGATATTAACAATAATATCAGTTTCCTGGAATATTTGAAGTTTGTAGAAGCATCTGCACTCCTCGTCCTGGAGTTCAGTTCTTTTTTAGATCTACATCGGTGTCAATAATAAACGTATTTTCAGTGTAAAGTGTTATACTTCATTAACGATTCTATCTTCGCCATTTTAATTCATTATGGTTTCAATGTGATAGCTGCCCCTGGCAGCTGTCAGTTAGCAGCCTTCAATTGGAACATTATTACTGTTTTAGGCGTTTGGTAATGTAGGTGATGACAGCGGAGTTGTCTGATCTATCACAAGCACTTTGTCACTTCATAGGTGCAGTCATGTGACATGGTCACAATAATACAGAAAGTGTGACCGAAGATAACTTGTGGATCAGACCAGGGAAAAAATCCTACTGCAAGCTTTCAAAAATAGTAATGGCCCTCAACTACGTACCCTCAGACTCAAAGTTGAAATGTAAAGAGTTTTGGCGCGTTTCATTGCAATTAAATAAAATCGGCAGGTACTATTTTTAACGACTTTAAATGATGAGCACGAGCACAGAATTGCAAACCACTTACTGGTGTCGATGGTTCAGCAATAAAAAAAAATATAAGGTGAATAACAGGGAAACAATTGATTACTACTTCACGTAATTAGTTATGAACACCAACGTAGCTTACGAGATATTCACTTCTAAACGCATACTACGACTTCACTGAAGAAGCCACGGAAATCTCGCAAGTGTACAAGTCGGCACTACGAAATACACTCCTGGAAATTGAAATAAGAACACCGTGAATTCATTGTCCCAGGAAGGGGAAACTTTATTGACACATTCCTGGGGTCAGATACATCACATGATCACACTGACAGAACCACAGGCACATAGACACAGGCAACAGAGCATTCACAATGTCGGCACTAGTACAGTGTATATCCACCTTTCGCAGCAATGCAGGCTGCTATTCTCCCATGGAGACGATCGTAGAGATGCTGGATGTAGTCCTGTGGAACGGCTTTCCATGCCATTTCCACCTGGCGTCTCAGTTGGACCAGCGTTCGTGCTGGACGTGCAGACCGCGTGAGACGACGCTTCATCGAGTCCCAAAAATGCTCAATGACGGACAGATCCGGAGATCTTGCTGGCCAGCGTAGTTGACTTACACCTTCTAGAGCACGTTGGGTGGCACGGGATACATGCGGACGTGCATTGTCGTGTTGGAACAGCAAGTTCCCTTGCCGGTCTAGGAATGGTAGAACGATGGGTTCGATGACGGTTTGGATGTACCGTGCACTATTCAGTGTTCCCTCGACGATCACCAGAGGTGTACGGCCAGTGTAGGAGATCGCTCCCCACAGCATGATGCCGGGTGTTGGCCCTGTGTGCCTCGGTCGTATGCAGTCCTGATTGTGGCGCTCACCTGCAAGGCGCCAAACACGCATACGACCATCATTGGCACCAAGGCAGAAGCGACTCTCATCGCTGAAGACGACACGTCTCCATTCGTCCCTCCATTCACGCCTGTCGCGACACCACTGGAGGCGGGCTGCACGATGTTGGAGCGTGAGCGGAAGAAGGCCTTACGGTGTGCGGGACCGTAGCCCAGCTTCATGGAGACGGTTGCGAATGGTCCTCGCCGATACCCCAGGAGCAACAGTGTCCCTAATTTGCTGGGAAGTGGCGGTGCGGTCCCCTACGGCACTGCGTAGGATCCTACGGTCATGGCGTGCATCCGTGCGTCGCTGCGGTCCGGTCCCAGGTCGATGGGCACGTGCACCTTCCGCCAACCACTGGCGACAACATCGATGTACTGTGGAGACCTCACGCCCCACGTGTTGAGCAATTCGGTGGTACGTCCACCCGGCCTCCCGCATGCCCACTATACGCCCTCGCTCAAAGTCCGTCAACTGCACATACGGTTCACGTCCACGCTGTCGCGGCATGCTACCAGTGTTAAAGATTGCGATGGAGCTCCGTATGCTACGGCAAACTGGCTGACACTGACGGCGGCGGTGCACAAATGCTGCGCAGCTAGCGCCATTCGATGGCCAACACCGCGGTTCCTGGTGTGTCCGCTGTGCCGTGCGTGTGATCATTGCTTGTACAGCCCTCTCGCAGTGTCAGGAGCAAGTACGGTGGGTCTAACACACCGGTGTCAATGTGTTCTTTTTTCCATTTCCAGGAGCGTATTTGTATCTCCCGTGACCACACTCAAATTGCTCAAAACTCTCCAAGTATTTCCTGCGACCGTCTATCGTGCCTTCCCCTTCAGCACCCTCCCGTGCGACCCGATGCTCCTCCACCACCCCCACACTGTCTCTCCACTGACTTCTGTAGTCACATACTGTAGTAACGAGCACTGATTGGATAGAGCGCTCCCGCCATGGTTCCAAGCCAACACACACTCACAAAAATATTGAAACACATACGAAATACTGGATTTACATTTAAATAACTTGTAATGAAATAAATATTCCTGCAGTTGGACCATAAACACGTTCAACACACTTTATTAAATACATATACATACATCAAGGGACTATAATCAAAAGTAGGTCAGTAGCCTAATGTCTCCGTGCTTTCTAAAACACAGTAAATATTTGACAAATTTCTTTATGAATAGTATATATCGGATATAAAAAAAAGATATAGACAAATAAATACATTTATAAGCACGCTGCTACAGGTTTTTCGTGTCACTGGGAGTACTTACGGCCTGACGTAATCGATAGCAATCAGCCACTTTGACTTCCAGTAACTCATGTGCTAGTCAAGTTACATGCCTGTAATTCATACCAATTTAGCTTTCTAAAGATACATCGTTCGACAAAATCGGATGAACTGTTTAGATTTTGAAAATGGGTTGCTGGGTGTTCCTTGTATAAATTACAGTCAGATACTAAACTTTAAACTAATGAAGATACTGAAAATCTGATTACACCATCAGACTCGTCGTGCAATAATAGTAATGGACATGTTTTTTAAAGGTATCATGATACCTCTGGATATTATTAATCTCTACATGAAATGAGAAATGTCTGCCATTATGGTTTCACAAAGTCCGCCATCTTTGGCACTCCCGGTGTACAAGTCTCCTACATCGACACAAATCCCATGCCTTGACACAGCGTCAACATGGAAATCCTAGCCACACGGTCGACCTGGACCACGTACTGGGGCTATCCCTCTTTCTCCAGCTAATGTTCGGCACCACGCGGTTGCTGACGAGTCTCAGCTTGCCGAGCTGCCCGTGGAGCCACGCCAACGCCAAACTTAGAATACGACAACTCGCAGGTTTCGTCACATTACCCATCGTAGAAATTGGTTTACCAGCAGATTTTTCCATCCTAGGCTGACAGACCGACTCAAATTCACTTGGTCACTTTCCTTGCAGCATAGTACGAACGTTACTGTTGATGGAAGAAACTTTACTCTTTAGACGCACAAGGAGTTCTGAGTTCTTACGTCACTGCAAGTGAAAATAGAAATCCGGATTCTGTTTCCAGTCCAGTGTACAATTTTAACGTGCATATTTTACACTTCTTAAGCCACATTGCGATTATTATCACTATCATTTACCTCTTTCCTTCTGTAAGGTGTCAGGCTAATCCAACACATATAATTACTGAAAGCCACATCAGCCACTGTAATTTATGAAGAGTTAAATAAGTAATTAAAGATAGTTGAGGGTCACTGTAGACCATTTTTGATAGTTTTTTCTTTTATGAAACTTACTTTAAACCAGATTATAGATGTGATATGGCATAGGTCATCCTTCGGTCCATTATAGAACTTGGAAACCCATTCACGGAATATTTGTTCACATTTTTGTTGAACGTAGTTGGTTTTTATCATCCTGTATTAAAATATTTCCTTTCATCAATAGCACAATTTATAAACAATGTTTTGTGAGTAGAATAAAAATTCCATTGGTAAACGTAACTGCTTTTTCGACACTATTTTACCAGCTAACTAAAAATAGGAAAGCCTTGGACCCCTTCCACTAAATGTAGTTAATACTAAGATTCTTTTACAGGGAGTGCAGTGGAGTTGACAATGACATCATTAAGTATTCGACTATATCATCGCTAGTCTCACTCAGATCTTCTGAACTCTACATGTCATGTGTGGTCTGGCGTCTCCTTACCAGCAACAGGTCCCAGGTTCAAACTAGTCAATTCCCTAAAAAACACGCTCAGATCGTCGTTGCACGAAGGTGGTAGGGAAACACGATTTAGAACAAACAGACACCACGCAGAATGTTAGACTTCCATTTGTGATTGGTGTCTAAAAACAACTTCTGGTGAGTCTTAGAATAAGACCTAATTTCTCTGATAATATTGTCAGCAGCTCATGGTCTTGTAGGTACCAACAGGATGAGAATTGACTATAGTCGACAGACGAATGCCTCCACAGAAAACTTTATTAACTTATTGTCAGATATGCTCTTGATGTATGCTGATGTCAAACAGAGACATGAGACACCCTACTACCCATTGGAACACTCGCACACGCCAAGGCGAAGCAAGATGCTACATCCTTCATTGCATACTTTCTGCTCCTCAATGGTGCGAGGTGAGTCATTGATTAGCACAATGGATTCGAATTCGGCAAGATGACGGTTCAACTCCACATCCGATCCTGCAGATTTAGGTTTCTCGTAATTTTCCAAAAACCCTCCAGGTAAATGCGGCACCATTTCTTTTGAAAATTGCACGGCCGATTACTTCGCCTACTTTTCGTATTCTCAACTTGTGCTCCGACTCTTACGATCTCACTGAGGATGGAAAGATAGATCCTAATCGTCTTTCCTCTTCCTTGTGTTCCACGATTGCGAGATCACTCTCGAATAACGGATCTCGCGATCGCTTCCTGACTGTGCCAGGGGTTTTCTCCTACCTGGTGTGTGTGTGTGTGTGTGTGTGTGTGAAACCTCCGCTCTTCACTGTATTTCTCTATATCTTCCATCCATCCATCTATCCATCCATCGAACATGATAATGATAACACACTGACAATCTTTACTGAAGAATGCTTCCAACTATAGCTTTGTAAGTCAATTTTTTCGCAAATGAGTTACATATAATAAAGATTCTTGAAGTGAATCTCTGTCTGACATCTGTTCTTAATTCTCGCAATTGTCGGCTCTTGCTGTTTTGCAGTATTTGTGGATGATGTTTCTCCGACGGTTTGACGGTATGTCGCTGGTCTCATACCTTTTACACATCAAAATTAATACTCGTTTTGTTGTCTCCTCCAATGACTTTAGAAATTCCAATGGAATTTTTTCCTTCCCATCATCTGTTTACCTTCCATTTAGGAGTTTGTGCGATGCTGAAAGTATTAAACATATTAAGACCTCCCCCTCCCCCCCCTCCGTGTCGAAGATGTCGGAAGACCCAATTGAATATTTGAGCCAATTCCTTATTTTCGGTGCCAATACGATCTCTGAGCGACTGAGCAGAAAATTATAATCCACTGATTGGTTTTACTTGAGAATAACATCTCTCAGGACTCTTAGTTCCACCTATTGGAAAATGTTCCACTTCCGAATTCACTGAAAGCTTCTCTTATCGATCTCTTTGCATATATTTCGGCTTTATTTAACTTGAGTTCGCCATTTTAATCCCTTACATCCTTGCTCTGCACATGCAAGGTTCAGGTGTATTGAGCAACGCTTTTCAGTTATTTCCCGATCTGTGTTGCAGATCTTCTTTCCCAGTGAATATTTAACGTTAATTCCGCAAATACTTTGGAATCTGATACCTGACTATTCTGAAAGATATGAATAGGTTACTCAGCACTCCTTGTACCACATGCGGTCACTTTTGTTATAACAGCCTTTTGGTCACTGTTTATAGCCTCTACATCAACTTATATAAAATTATCATGTGTAGATAACAAATGTTCATAGTGCAGTATAAGTGTCTAAAGAGTAGACAAGGGACGTCTAGTAACACCACTATTTGACACTTGAGGTTTTGGCGATTAGTTGATACACACTTCCTTGTGATGGAAGCTGCTGGGCGCAAGGACTGTTCACTAATTATTAAATTTACCATACAACGTTGAAATTGAATAAGCTGTATATTAAAAATTACTTTCAGTTATTTACTGCAGGACTGGTATCTGGCGCACATGCCCAATATCAGCGACATTGCTTTACATAAGACGTAATGAATTTCAAATTACGTTTACATCTAGAGTGTAGTATTTCGTACTAAGAGTGGCGTTCAATAAATTATCCAACAATCTTTTTTTTCTCGGCGAATTTCGTTTGAAAAAATGTAGTATTCGTCGTGAGACATCGTGAAATATTATCGTTTCAGGCCCTATAGTTTCATCAAGATCTGATGGTGGCGGCGCTGTACGAAACCTTCAAAATGACATCTGAATGCAGGTGCCCTAAAAAGAAACAGCTTTCATTGAGTTTCTTTTGGTTGAAGATCAGTCACCGCAGATATAGAGAGACGCTTGCAGAATGTCAATGGAGATGTGGCAGTGAAGAAAAGCACGATGAGTGGTTGGGTGATGCGTCTATAATCATAGCAACAATGTCTCCCGGGTGCCGGCGGGCTACACACAGCCGTGGCCCCCACATGCTGGAACATCTTTGTTCGTCCACCATTCATGGTACTCAAAAGTATATGGTCGATGGGTTCCTTGTCGTCTAGCAGAAGACTATAAAGAGCAACGAAGCATCATCTGTGCGGAGTTGTTTGAGCGTTACAAAGCTGATTGTGACAGTTTTTTGTCGAACATACTCACAGGCGATGAAACGTGGGTTCATTACTTCGAATCGGAGACAAAGCAGTAGTTCATGATGTGGTACTATACCACCTCTTCTCCGATGAAATAGCTGAAAGTCACACACTCATCCAATAAAGTCACAGCGACGGTATTCTGGGGAATCTCAATAGGTTATTCTGTTTGATGTTCTCCATCATGCTGCAACGATCAACTCCTACCATCAAGAAATTGAAGAAACGATTATAGAGCCTTTACTCACATAAAAATGCAAACTTCTTCTTCTCCATGACAACGTAAGGCCTTACACAAGTCTGTGCACCCGAGAGGAACTCACAAAACATCACTGTAATGATCTTCCTCATACACCTTACAGTCTGATATTTGGCTTCCATCTGTTTGACCGAACGATGGATGCGCTCCACGGTAGGATGTACGTGGATGACGCAGAGATTATTGATGCAGCAAGACTTTGGCTTTGACGTAGATCAGTAGAGTGATAACTTTCTGGGATACAAGCCGTCAAGGTGGAGCAAGGCTGTCACTTTGAAGGGAGAGTATGCTGAAAAATGCTGTTTTGTATTCAAAGGAGTGGAGAATAATATGATGTGTTGGAATCCGGAATCAAACAAACCTGCTTTCGGCAAAATAATTGTGTTGCTTACTCAATACCTCTCATGGTTAATGTGACTGCCACTTTTTATTTACCTTGTATATATGTTTTCAAGTACATTCAAAGGCGCTTGCAAATAACAGTAATATAATTATGTAATAATATGGTAGTTTTAATCAATATATTAAATTGGGATACTGTGTAATAGTCAAAGGGTGACGTGCTTTACACCCACATACAATGATTGACTTATTTATTTAATAGCTTATATAATTTCATTCTGAACTGTATTATCTGCGCTAATGGAATAGCTAAACAAAAAATGTATTACAAAGCTAAGGATTTTTAAGAAGATTGGAGAAATATTCGAAGAATGGTTTTGTTTTTAGTAAGTGTGTTTCTCAAAATATTTGTTCACTGCCACTTCTCCACTGACATTCTGCAAGCATCTCTCTATATATCCTCAGAAGAAGGTAGTTGGGATTCCGGAAGACCATTTGTATCACATCTGCCTCATAGCCATGCAAACTCTATGCTTAAGTTACCGTGGGCTGTAAATTAAGTATGCGATGTTTAGGAAGGTGCACTCTCACTCGGAAATGTTATCCAGTTGACATTCTCTCTTGGCAGCACAAGTCACAACGGCATCCATCAAATGCGGTTTTCAAACACAGCGTGCTAGCTGTCTGCCCCGTATTTGGGTCAGGGCAACGCTTATGGCTTTATAATGGCACAGATGTCGCAGCTGTCTGCTAACGGTTTCTCCTCTGTTGGAGGGAAGGGGCACACTTCAGATGGCCCTGCTCCCCGCAGCTGCATACTGATTCCTCTGCAAGAGCTGGCGTGTTGCCTAGAAACTTGGGACCCCCTTATACAAAGCACACGCCTCCTCTGCGGCTGCTACATTATACACTGCGCAGAAACGCACTAGTGGTCGTTTTTAATGCACAAATGTAGCACACCATAGGTTTATTTGTGGTGATATGGACGTTAGAGGTTCTGGAAGGTGATATGTGTATTTACTGTCAAATTCCTTGACAACATTGTGTGCAAAAATGGAGGAGGAAACAACAGCATTTGTATGCAGATGAACTGCCACCAAAGAAAACAAAAATGTAAATAGGAGCCATTCGACTCGTCTATCGAATAAATATGCAACTGTTGTAGGGGAGAAAATGATGTTAGTAGCATATGTATGCTATTTCTGGTGCCAATAGCATATATTTTAAAAATTCCTTGATGTAAACCAAGATTCTAATTTTCCTGTATACACAGTTACAAATTTATCTATACTCAAGAACGAAGTATGCATTCTATTTGAAAGGTTAAAAATCTAATAAAGCTTTTTCTTTATGAATAATTTCTCCCAGATAATGTTCATCTAGAGTATCAAATGATATTTTCATTTCATTTAAAAAATTTAAAAAATAATAAATTTTTCTTTATAAATAACTTCTCTGAGCTCATGTTTATCAACACCTAAAACCGAAATTCTCATTTATTTAAAAATAAAATATCCAATAATTTTTTTCTTTACGAATAAGTTCTGCCAAACCTTATCAATATCAATGATGGAAATTTTCATTTGTAATTCATAGGATCATTGAAATGTGTTTTAACTTTCAAAAGCCTAAGTTTTTCAATATAATAAAAGCAAAACAAAATGTCCTCCGGAATTGAGCTATTTCAGAACTTAGAATATTATTGTAAAGAAAAATATTATTCTGAGTCACAAAACTACAGTGAAGGGAAAGCTTATTCAAACATGACTAGGCAAGATCTCTTGGAATTTATTGATTATTTTAGTATGAAAGAATGTAAGAAGAGAGAACCAGATGTAAAAGACCTTTGATCAACTTTTAAAGCAAAAAATTAGAGTTATTCTAAATGTAATAAAGAGAAATTAATCAATGATATTTGAAATCATGTTGACTACATTAACAATAACAATAGCGAATCAAACAAAAAATCTTTCAAAGAATTTCGTGAAAACTGGAATGCAAGGAAGTCCTAAAATTATTTTAACTTAATAAACAACAATTAACTACAAAATTTAAGAATATTGTGATGCAAAGAAAAGTGATTACAGCTAAGACGAAATTTTTTTGTAATTTTCAAAGACCAGAGAAGGAATTTAATTACAGAAAAGGTAATGGAGTTTAATTAAGAACAACTCATTTAGAGGGCTGTTAGCAGAAACCAATGAATAAACTATTAACTCAAATGGAAGAAATGCAAAGAAGATAAGTCTGTTTGGTCTCTATTTTACATAAATAGTCAAGAATTAAGTGTTAATAGTCAATAGCCGATTTCTGGTTCTCCTTATATCGATTTACTAATAGATTGTAAAGACAGAAAAGTTGTAATTATTGTTAAAAATGAATTTAAAATGTTTATCTAATTCTACAAAATCAGCTTTACAAGCAGAAAATCGTGATTGGGTAAGAGCTAGTAAATACAAAAATGTGGTAAAATACTTATATGAAATTGTTGTAAAACAAAAAAATTTCCTGTTCAGTGAACAGATATTTCAAAATTTGGAGAGACATCAATTATTTTCATTAATGTTTATGCTTATGATGAACATTTTTATTCTATATCCACTTCACCAAAATGAAAAAAAAACGAAAAAACATATTATTCTTATAATTAGAAACGAATATAATTCACTTTAGTTCGAGATAAAAAATCTATTTGAATAAATGGTCAAAATCAACTAAAAGTGGCCATCAAATTTATCCTGCTGATATATGATTGATATTTTTATTGACAAGAAAAATTAGACAAGCACGAAATCAATTTTAAAGAACATTAGGAATTAAAATAAGTTTGCATTCAGGAGGTGAAAAAATTAAATTTGCAAATTATAAACCTTCATTATGAGTACCTTTTCAAATTTCTGCCGATTTCGAATGTCTGTTAAGAGATGTTAACACCTGTTGACTGTATCCTCAAATAGCTTATTAATAAACATCAAAAACATATAATGTTTTCGTTTAGTTATTATGACAAATATTCTAATGTTGGTTATAGAATACTTGTAATATATACTGGCAAAGATGCACCAGAAATAGTTTTTTTTGACATTTGAAAGCATAAATCTAGAGAAATTTCTGAAATATATGATCGAAATGTTCCAATGAAAATAAAAAATGAAGATAAAGGAAATTTTAAAATTAATAATTTATTTTATTTGTTAAAAAGAATTTTTTAATGAGATAACGTATGAGATCATTGTCCTTTGAAAGGAAAATATCTCATACTAGTAATTGAAGAGAGTAATTTTGTTTACCAAAATCGTAAATTTTATCCAGTTTGTATTCATAATTTAACTAATTATGAGGTTCATTTGTTTATTGAAAAATTGGCAATAGAAAATCAAGATATTCTTGCTATACTAAATAATGAACAAAAACATATTTCATTCAGCAGAAATGTTGAAGTTGGATTAACGTTCAGATTTTTGGATAAATTTAAATTTTTGGCTCCAACTACTGATAAATTATCTTTTGGTCTCAATAAAGAACAATGTAGAGACTCAGAAAAGTATTTCAACTGCTAAAGTTATATTTAATAATTAAATAATGTGATTATATTTAAGAATATATGGAGTCTGAAGAAATATTAAGAATCAAAATTACCTAAAAATGATATTTTTATTTGAGACTTCCTGATGAAGATTATAATCTTTTAAAACTTGTTTGGAAAAAATTCAGTATTAAAAATTCATGTAAAGATACAAGGTCATATAATTACTTTGACATTTTAGTTGTGGTAGATATTTTTGAAAATTATAAAAATACATGTACTAAATCTTATAAACTCGATCGAGCTTGATATTTTACTGCACCAGGATTACTTTGGGATTCTATTTTAAAGACACAAAAATTGAATCATACCTATTAAGAATTTCTAACATAATTATATTCCTTGAAAAAGATATTGGAGGTGAAATTTCATGAAGTACTGAAAGACATGCTGAATCAAATAACATGATCATAAAAAGTTTGGAACCACAAGAAGCAGTACTATTTTATTTCGATATTAGATGCAAGTAACTAACAAATTCATACAGTGTCCCAATCTTCATCATTTAAAAATTTCGAGCGGTTAGATCCAAAATATTTTAATATTTAAAAATACGTCACACGACATAAAAAACGGTTATATTTTAGAAATCGATTTACAATATCCAAGAAAATGGCATGCTTTCCACAAAGATTTACCATTGGTGCGAGAAGGAAGTATTAAATTACACTGAAGCACCAAAGAAACTGGTATAAGCATGTGTATTCAAAAACAGGGATATGAAAAACAGGCAGAATACAGCACAGTTGTTACATCAGTTACTGATCTACAATGGCAGGCAATCAAGATTTAAGTGAGTTTGAATATGGTGTTACAGTTGGTGCAAGAGCAGTGGGACACAGCGTCTCCAAGGTAATGATAAAGTGGGGATTTTCGCTGAAGGCCATTTGAGGAATGTAATGTGAATATCAGGAATCTCGAAAAATATCATGTCTTCAACGTAGGTGCAGTCAGAAAAAAATCCTGCAAGAATGGGAACAATGATGATTAAAGAGAATCCTTCAGAGTGTCAGAAATGCAGCCCTTCCACAAATTATTAGAAATTTCAATGCTGAGCTATCAACAACCATTCAAACATACATCATCGATATGGGGTTTTGGAGCAGAAATCCCACTCATATACCCATGATGACTGGATGACACAAAGCTTTACAACTTGCTTGAGCCTGTCAACATCACCATTGGACTGTTGATGAGTGTTTGGACGAGTTACATTTCAAATTGTATTGAGCAGATGGACGTGTATGGGTACAGAGAGAACATCATGAATCTATGGACCCCGCATGCCAGCAGGGACTGTTCAAGCTGTAGGAGGCTCTGTAATGATGTGAGGCATGTACAGTTGGAGTGATATATGACCCCTGACACGACTAGGTAAGACTCAGAGTGGTGATATGTACATGAGCATCCTATCTGAACACACGAACTCATTCAGGTCCATTGTGCATTCTGATGGATGTGAGCAATCCAGTAGGACAAGGCAACACCTCACACATCTAGAATTTCTACAGAAATTCCAGGAATACTCTTCTGATTGAAAACATCTCTATTGGCAACTGAACTCCTCAGATTTGAACATTATTGAGCATAAATGGAGTACTATTCAGAAGAGATCTCCAGTCCCTCTTGCTCTTAAGGATTTATGGATGGTCGTGCAGGACTCTCTGTGTCATCTCCCTCCTGCACTACTTCAGACATTACTCAAGTTCATGCCACGCCATGCTGCAGCATTTCTGTGTGCTTGTGGGGACCCTACACAATACTAGGATGATGTACCAGTTTCTTAGGCTTTTTGGAATATTAACAACATTAAATAATAAAGAAAAATATTTGTCATGTAATAGAATTCTGAAAACATTGTTTAAGATTAGTATTAAAATTAACAAAATCTCATAAGATATTGTCACTCGAACAACCAGACTGGTTGCAAAAATACATAGATTTTAGCACAGAAATCAGAGAGAATGCAACTAACAGATTTGTCAAAGATCTTTATAGACTGATGAATAACTCCATTTGTTGTAAAATGATGGAAAATTTAAAAACAGACAGAATATTAAGATAATAATAAATCAAGTTGAACCTGTGAAATATTTTTCACAACCTAATTGGGAATGAACAGGGTGTGTCAAAAAGAATCATCCTTTTGGTACATCTGTATTTCTGAAATTAATTGCATATACAATGAAATTAGTTTTTTTGATGAACAGGTAACTCAAAATGTTTTTTCATAGTTTTTAGTAGGAGTTCATTATGCCGCTCTTGAGATTTCTGCAGACCTCTTGTGAAACTATGACACATGTATTCGACATCTGAGTCAGGCATTTGGGCACAGCCTGGAGATATGCTTTTAAGCTAAGAACCTGTTTCTCGGAATGGTTCATGCCATCATTTAATGGTCCATTCTGTTGGAAGATCCACACCATGCCTAGTATGAAAGTCAAGCTGAACAGTTATTACTGCTACACACTACAGAAAATATTGAACGCAAAACACCGTTGTCCTGACCTCAATTTTTCTAGGACTGAAGTGAGGAACAGTCCTACCCTTTGTGAAAACCATTAAAAACTCGAATTTGCTCTTCCCAACAGCATGTTGTTCACACTCTCAAATAATATAATAGTTATGATTTTTTTAGATGAGATGATTCGTTTTATACATCTGGTATTTATGTATTCTCACAAACTCTAGCAGCAATTAATATGAAAAAAGAACAGTAAAATTCAATAAACCAATTTACATTGGAATGAGTATTCTATGTATTTCAAAAATAAAAATTAACCATTTTCATTATAATGTAATGAAACGAAAATATGGGTATATAATCAATTTTTTAAAGTGTGTACTGATTCTTTTGCTTATGATATGTGAACTGAAGATCTTTTAAAGATAGGAAGTCAATGATAAACGGATTTGACACAGGTGATTATTCAAAGCATAATATTGCTGAAATTCCATCATTAAAAAAGGAAGTTTAAGCTTAAGCAAAAATGAAAAATGAAAATTTTGGAATAATTATTACATAGCACATTAGTTTATGAACGAAGATATGTATTTATATAGGAAAAAAATCAATTATTTAAAAAATCTAAAGGAGTTGAAAAGTCTGTTGTAAAAATGAAATTACTTTTAGTGATTATAATACTTTTATAGATGGCAAAATAGAACAATATAGAAAAATGAAATGATTAGATCATTTAAACTCAAATCGTATAAAGTTGAATTCAATAACATTGTTTTACATTCTAGTGATGATAAACATATTATATTACAAGATGGAATTAGTATTTTACCAAAAGATCATTATAAAATAGAGGAAACCATGATGAACGATGGTGATGATGAGTTTCTCTATGAAATAAATTCTGAAGATTAATGAAAATGAAGTACGAAATCATAAATTAAGGAGGTTTCAGTATTTTTTCTTCATGTGGCAATTTCTGATGGGTTTTTATATCTACACATCAAAAAAAGTTTTGCATCTCATCAGTTCCAAGAGTTCTGGAACTTGTACAGAAAATTGGAACACAGACCAACATAAACATAATTTCTGCCCTTTTTATTCCTCATAAAAACTGCAAATTGCACGTTGTACCATTGTACAGCGATACCTTCAGAGGTGCTGGTCCAGATTGCAGTATACAGCTACCTCCAATACCACATTGCATGTCCTCTTGCATTGATGCATGCCTGTACTCGTTGTGGCATGTTATCCACAAGTTCATCAAGGTAATATTGGTCCAGATTGTCACGCCCTTCAATGGTGATTCGGTGTAGATCGTTCAAGATTGTCACATCACCCATAAAAAGCCCTTTTCAATCCATCCCCAGCATGTTCTATAGGGTTCATGTCAGAAGAACAAGCTGGCAACTCTAGTCGAGCAAAGTCATTATCCTGAAAGAACTCATTCACAAGATGTGCACAATGCTGCCATGAATTGAATGCATCGCCAATGTGTTGCTGATATGGTTGGACTATGAGTCAGAGAATGGCATTCATATATCACACAGCTGCTATGGTGGCTTCCATGACTGCTGGCAGTGTATGTCGACCCCACATAATTCCAACTTAAAACATCAGGGAATGTCCACTTTTGGTGTACTCACTGGACAGTGTGTCTAAGGCATTCAGCCTGACAACATTGCCTCGAAACATGTTGTGAGTTACATACATTTCAATCTCATTTAAATATATGGCTGAAAGACTCAGCCTTCAGGAAGTGTGAAAAGAACCCTGTAATCCAGAACTGTGTGCTACAAAAAGCGCAGATTCACCAAAAGATGGAAAAACGCAAAGGTATGTATTGTCTATTAAGGTATAAGCGTTGTAGTGTGCGAGTGAAAGAGACGAGAACCTACATCATAGGGTGGCCCAGGAGAAGCAGTAGGTGTCCAAGGAGATGTAGCACTGTTAAATATGGCAGACCTAATACTGACCATAAATGGAAACATTTATGGAAACTATTTAATTATGCACAAATGCAGGGAATTAAGCCACAGTAATTTTAATCTGCCATCCTCCATAAATTTTTTCGGTGATAGAACTTGAATATTGTTAATGTCTATAATAGGATAGGATTTAGTTTTAAAGTGAAATTAACAAGTTTTGTAACAAAGACCTGAAAGCTAAACTCTGAACGCTTTGATGATCGTAACAATCAACATTTCATACAGAAGTGCAACATTAAAAAGACAAACGTTGTAAATATCAACTATGTAACTTTATTTGTTTAAAAGATAGAGGAAATTTAAATCACCAGTATTTTTGGTTAAGCAACAGATCATCACTTCCTCCACACAAAAAACATCGATATTGACAGCATGTCACCTTATTGAATCATTAGGTAATACAATATTTGTTGTATAGTTTAGTGCATAACAGTTACTTTCAGCCCTTATTTATTTATCAGGAAACACATTGGTTCAAGGCTACTGACTGTGGCAATCAAAGCTAGAAGGAAATGGTATTGGATTTATGTAAAAGAATTTATCATTTATTATGAAATGGATATTATTGCTACTTTATTTCGAATGTGAAAGTGGTCAATCTTTGGTTATTTAAATATGTTCAAATGTAAAATACTGTAGAATAAGCTGCAGCCAATCAGATGTATGGCTTCAGGAAAAGGAACTGCCGTAGTCAGTTGAGCTACGAGGATCGACCCACAGGCAAATGCAGCCAGGGACATTCAGAGGGATGGCGCTGGTACAAACGCAAAGCTGGACAGTGCAGCTGGAAAAACCAAAGTGCACAGTTTGGATTGAGATGCGAAAGCAGACACTCAGTCTTTAGGCAACTAGGAAATGAAACGACTTAGATACTTTCACATTGTGTGGCATCCCACGAGTACACCACAGAGCAGCGAGCAGCTGCACACTTGATGTGAGCTCTAACTTTTCACATAGAGAACTTATATTTTACAATGACATTGTGAATGATCGAATTGTGTCAAATGGATATGCACTCGAGTGTAACAGTAACTCTAGATACGACCACTTTCGCTGTTAGTTTCCTTTATGAATAAATATTATTCTAACCAAATAGCAACTGTGGGGCCTACATCATGTATCGTCGTTAATTTAGCTCCTGATATTATTGTTATTGTTATTATATGTTATGTTAACTTTGCATTTAGCAAATTTGCCATCACCCAGACAATTTAACCAAAGGGTCACAAGTGGCTATTTTAGGGCGTGTAATGCGACACATGTGGTTCAACCTCTAGACGAGATTAAGCAAAGACATTTTGATCAAGAGGAATGCATTTGAGCCTGAACATCTTTGGGATGTTAGCTCGCAATGTCTCTGATGCTTGATTGGCTTTAAGGCATATGGGACACTCATCGGTAAAGAGAACGCGTTGCCAAATAACAAACTATCATAGAACAATAAAACGTGTTAACTATTATTGATGATACAAAATTCGTAAATGAACTAGGATTATATTCTATTATGAAATCCTAATTGACTTTAGCAGCAAATTTTTAAGGCTGTATTTATGTAGAAGTTGTACCTTCAATTCGAAACCATGGTGAATAATAAATAATACCTAATGTACGAAAACTGTATGAAGGTCAAATAAATGTTTTGAAAGATCTAAATAAAATGAATGACAGTTAGTAAAAACGACCAGATGAAATATATGAGTGAACTATAGACATTTAAGTGCAAAAGATGAGAATATTATTTTTTTATTACCAAATGATGTTCCACATTTTACAGATGAAAATTTAAGATCTACTTTCGTTATTTTAAAATTATATCGTTATAAATATGATTACATTATTGGAAAAAAAGTAAAAAATAAAGAAAAACAAATAAATATTATCAGAAATACAAGACCAAATTGTGAAGAATTTTTAAGAGTTAATTATGCACCTAATTCCATAAATTTATTCAACAGAATGAGAGAAAGACTGGATATTGTTGGTTACCAAAATCTTTTATTATTTTGAATATTTATTCAAGAGAAGAATTTCTGATGATAATATTAACCTGGTAAATGTTATTAGAAAATGTAATTGAATTTCCAACTGATTTTTCTGTAATCGAAATTCATAAAAAATTCATAATGAATTTACATACAAGTATTAATCTAAACTATCAAAACCATATGTTAAATTACATCAGATTTAACATTTAAGGATGATTCTGACATAAGGTCATTGATAATAATGTTTACTTTAATGTCGACATATATTCTCTATCATCTTTAATAAAGCAATGCAGATCATAAATATTATATATAAATACCAACAATTTTAGATATTCAATAACTGGCTGCATTTATATTTGTAAAACCTACAAATAATATCTGTTAAAATATTCCAAACGTTTTGTACTTGAAAACATTAAACAAAGCAAAGGATATCTAATGACTAAAAATTACAATCTAATATTAAATTGTTTTTTAAAATTCTCATATTCAACAAAAAAAAATTCTATTTAGTTTGCACATATAATTAAGATTTTATTCATACAGTTGATATGATAATGTAGGTATATTATCATTATCCAGACAACAACCAGATGGGAAATATGAAAGGGTTAATTTTCTTATTCGACATATCTGATACATTTATTAATTTTTTTTATTTTAAGACAATTTTATCACACTTATACCACTATTGTGTGATTTATATAAACCTAACCGTTTAATGTAAACTTTATTTTCTTTCTCATTCAAAACCTTTTCACCAAGACATTTTGATACTTCGTTTTGAGTAGTTCTTCATCAAAAGAACTTCCTTTTATTTCTTCACCATTTGAATCATTTAATTAATAATTGATTGGACTATAATTGATAACATGTTCAATTTTCATCATTTCTTTTGATTAATTTGCTATAAGTCCTTTTCGAGAAAGTCATTTTAATTTGTCTTTTTGTACTTAATCATCTACTTTGTATTCAGCATTAGTTCTAACAACTTTATTACATAATCAGATTTCCACATTATTTTCTTATATCTTATTTTCATTATTATTGTGAATCGATTTGTGTTATTATCTTCTTCAACAAGTCTTTACCTTAATCAATCCACTTTTTATTTCCTTGTTATCGAGATTTCAACAAGTAATGCTTGTGATTCAGTAAAACCTAAAAAATTATTGATTCTATATTTTCTACATTCTTCTTAATCATAAAAATTATTTCCATAACATTCTTAGTAAATTACTTGGTTTCCTGACTTCCATATTTTTTTTCAAAAACATCAACTACATTCTTACTTGGAAGGCCTCTCCGTTTTGAAAAAAAAATCATATACAGTTAATAAATTCTGGTATCCCTAATTTCTTTTGATTTTCCTTTTAATTTTGCAGAGTCTATTTCCACTATATCAGCTTGCCACTGATAATACATTCTGAAATAAATTACATTTTTTCTTTTAAATATTTCTTATTTGTTAGGTCATTCATTAATAATTTCCTCACAATTACTTAATGCATTACCTATAAATATTTTTTAACAAATTTGGTTTTTTAAGTTTAACAAACTGAACAAAAGCCTTGAATGCCTCATCTTACATTTCTGTTGTTACTCTTGAGCATTATGTGTTTCAGTAATTATTTTACATTTCAGAGGTTAGATGTGATAATCATGAAGAATTTAATGATATTGCAATTGTATTGAATAAAAATTTCTAAATTTAATGGTATTTAACAAAATAAAATTATTTTTAATGCTGCTGATTCAATTTGAACAGTATCTTTTAATCTTGCACAGAGGACATTAACTTTATCTGTTAAAAAAACAACTTTAATTTATTCTGTGCACTTTATTACTTCATACTAAGATTTAGATATCACTACATGATAATTTTTATCTACATTTTCCTCAATAACAATAACTTTCTTATGTTTAAAATCATATTCAAATCTTGAATTTTTTACAAAATGAAAATTGAATTATTTCTTGACGACAGATTTTATTTTGACTATTATTTATTTGATTAAATGTTATTATCGATGTTTGATAAATCTATATTTGAGAAGGAATAAGAAAAAACTTTTCTATTAACTTTTGGTAAGTAATTAGCCACAGTAGTTTTATTAGTTGATGAATTAACACTGTTCTAGTGACATATGTTTTCAACTGTATTAAATTACTTGTTTATTCACATTTTATAACAATTTTAGCTACTTGTTTTTCTATATTTTGTTCTCTAAATGTGTCATAACCTCTTATTAGGTTTTTTAAATCTACTAGGATTTTCTCGCCTTACAGCAGATATAAGCTTTATTTGACTTGGAAATGATAGATATTTCTTTTTGTAATTATTTTACATATCATATATTTCGGGATTTACTGATGATTGACAATATCAAATTGTTTGGAATTTTTTTCTGCCAATGTAATTGTGTTTTTTTAAATTTTGATACTAGTTCTTCTTTAAATTTAATTTGTACTTGTTTGGAAATCTTGGATTTTTTAAAAACTCTTCTCTGTACTTAGGACATAAGACATCTAATTATTAAATCCAAGGAACTTGAAATTTACACCTATCAAATAATAATATTAAGACAAAAGAACACAAAAGATCATAAATAATTTTTATAAAAATTTGTATTCCTTCAACATTATAATGTAAGTTATTTTCCCTAAATATTAAGCAATTATTTTTGTATTTTAACACCAAATAACTCAAAAGAGATTGTCATATATTAATATTTTTAACAACAAATTAAGCGATTACCTATATTAAAGGTCAATTAGAATACTTAGTATAAATTCATATTCTCTGGATGACTTGGTAATTTGTTGCATATGAATACAAAAAGAAACAATTTAATTTATACTTGCATAACTAATACTAATACATCAGAGTTACTTAATGCATTACGATTTATAAGGAGTATTTATTGCAATTTTTTAATCATTTTTCATTTTCCTCTATTTGATTAGTTACGTCTTTTCTGTCCTTCTAATTTTTATCACTTTTTTTGTTAGAATATGATTTTGTATTTGCTGCTGCAACACTGGCAAATGAACCAGTAGCACCCATTGCAGTATGTAACACACCTTCATGTATTGTTTCTTTCTTTTTTGTTAAATTTTCAATTACTTTTATCACAACTATTACCTAATGTTATAACTAAATTTACACATTTACTAATCTCTCTTTAGCTTTTGAATATCAGTTAATAATGGATGAACACTAAGTCAGTTTAGATTAAATTGATTTAGGTTTTTGTCTATCCAGTAGATAGCAAAATATAATAAAAACTTAAATTACTCTTTTATATAGATTAAGAATTAATAAAGAATTTTTTCTAGAGCTGAACCATTTCATCAACATTTAATGCTATTCCTGATTTTCGTTTTACATACATTTTTCCTCTCTCTGCATTTATAGCTATTTTTCATCAGTTGAAACATCTGAAGCTTACAATCTTTCTTTTGGGATTAATTTAAGTTGTTTACGTGATTCACGTTTTTTTCTTACTCCTTATTATCTCTGTAAACAATGCCATGTTTTTTACATGTTTCATCTTACAGATTTATTCAGTGTTCTCCACTTGTTAGTCTTTCTTCTAGCTTAGTAAAAGGCTCACAAAATTTGTAGGCTGGAAGGTGTATCTCAGGAATTGGCGAATATTCAATATGAAGTTCACTGTTTCCCTCCCATACTGTGTCTGATTTCCAAAATGTGGGAGGAAGAAAATTCAAAAGCGTAACTAAGTGTGGAATTCCTTTTGGATTCTTGATGATGAAATTAATAAATTTAATTGTTAACTTCAGAGTTTCACCAACTATATTATTATGATTTCTTAATTAAATTTTTAACACAATGATTACTGTTAATCTACCAACTAAATAGAGAACATCATTCAGCCAGTTACTTGGTTGGTTTTTCTGCATATTTTTCAATAGACCCTTCACCAACATTTTTTAATAAATGGTTAAGATTTCTTTCTGAAAAACTAGGAAAATATATTTTAATTTTTCTTTTACCAAATTATCACATCTATTTCATATACATTTTTTCTTTTATTTGAATCACTTTCATTATGTAGAGTATTTGAATGGAATAAACATCTAGCAATATTTTCTAAATTACTGGAGTCAAATATTTTCCACACATGTTTCATACTAATTTATTCTATAGTTAACAGTTTAATTTATCGGTCAATACCTTCATTTCTTTTATACCAGTTTTTATTTAATTAGTATTAAATGCAACTGGATATTTAACGATTTATTATTTAACATTATATTATTGTATTGTTTAATCGATAAAATATCATTAAATTCTTCTAAAAATTTTGATTAAGAATAACTATTTGATTTTCTACTTCTACATTTATTTCGATGGCTCTCAAAACATCAGCCCATAATCGTCACATTCTTTGGTTACATTGTTCAGTTGCATCAATAACTGTTTGATCTTGTTTTTTAAATTTTTCATGTTCTCTTCTTGGTTGCTTTCAGTTTTAAAACTCTTAATTGTTCTTTTACTTTTCTATTTCATCTAGCTTATGAACAACCTTTGGATTATATATTGAACACAGAGTATTTTATGTTCTTCATTTCTGATCAATGTATATGTTGAATCCAGAATGAGATTTTCACTCTGCAGCGGAGTGTGCGCTGATATGAAACTTCCTGGCAGATTAAAACTGTGTGCCCAACCGAGACTCGAACTCGGGACCTTTGCCTTTCGCGGGCAAGTGCTCTACCAACTGAGCTACCGAAGCACGACTCACGTCCGGTACTCACAGCTTTACTTCTGCCAGTATCCGTCTCCTACCTTCCAAACTTCCTTCGGATACTGGCAGAAGTAAAGCTGTGAGTACCTGACGTGAGTCGTGCTTCGGTAGCTCAGTTGGTAGAGCACTTGCCCGCGAAAGGCAAAGGTCCCGAGTTCGAGTCTCGGTCGGGCACACAGTTTTAATCTGCCAGGAAGTTTCATATCAGCGCACACTCCGCTGCAGAGTGAAAATCTCATTCTGGAAACATCCCCCAGGCTGTGGCTAAGCCATGTCTCCGCAATATCCTTTCTTTCAGGAGTGCTAGTTCTGCAAGTTTCGCAGAAGAGCTTCTGTAAAGTTTGGAAGGTAGGAGACGGATACTGGCAGAAGTAAAGCTGTGAGTACCGGACGTGAGTCGTGCTTCGGTAGCTCAGTTGGTAGAGCACTTGCCCGCGAAAGGCAAAGGTCCCGAGTTCGAGTCTCGGTCGGGCACACAGTTTTAATCTGCCAGGAAGTTTCATATCAGCGCACACTCCGCTGCAGAGTGAAAATCTCATTCTGGAAACATCCCCCAGGCTGTGGCTAAGCCATGTCTCCACAATATCCTTTCTTTCAGGAGTGCTAGTTCTGCAAGTTTCGCAGAAGAGCTTCTGTAAAGTTTGGAAGGTAGGAGACGGATACTGGCAGAAGTAAAGCTGTGAGTACCGGACGTGAGTCGTGCTTCGGTAGCTCAGTTGGTAGAGCACTTGCCCGCGAAAGGCAAAGGTCCCGAGTTCGAGTCTCGGTCCGGCACACAGTTTTAATCTGCCAGGAAGTTTCATATCAGCGCACACTCCGCTGCAGAGTGAAAATCTCATTCTGGAAACATCCCCCAGGCTGTGGCTAAGCCATGTCTCCGCAATATCCTTTATTTCAGGAGTGCTAGTTCTGCAAGTTTCGCAGAAGAGCTTCTGTAAAGTTTGGAAGGTAGGAGACGGATACTGGCAGAAGTAAAGCTGTGAGTACCGGATGTGAGTCGTGCTTCAGTAGCTCAGTTGGTAGAGCACTTGCCCGCGAAAGGCAAAGGTCCCGAGTTCGAGTCTCGGTCGGGCACACAGTTTTAATCTGCCAGGAAGTTTCATATCAGCGCACACTCCGCTGCAGAGTGAAAATCTCATTCTGGAAACATCCCCCAGGCTGTGGCTAAGCCATGTCTCCACAATATCCTTTCTTTCAGGAGTGCTAGTTCTGCAAGTTTCGCAGAAGAGCTTCTGTAAAATTTGGAAGGTAGGAGACGGATACTGGCAGAAGTAAAGCTGTGAGTACCGGACGTGAGTCGTGCTTCGGTAGCTCAGTTGGTAGAGCACTTGCCCGCGAAATGCAAAGGTCCCGATTACGAGTCTCGGTCGGGCACACAGTTTTAATCTGCCAGGAAGTTTCATATCAGCGCACACTCCGCTGCAGAGTGAAAATCTCATTCTGGAAACATCCCCCAGGCTGTGGCTAAGCCATGTCTCCGCAGTATCCTTTCTTTCAGGAGTGTTAGTTCTGCAAGGTTCGCAGAAGAGCTTCTGTAAAGTTTGGAAGGTAGGAGACGGATACTGGCAGAAGTAAAGCTGTGAGTACCGGTCGTGAGTCGTGCTTCGGTAGCTCAGTTGGTAGAGCACTTGCCCGCGAAAGGCAAAGGTCCCGAGTTCGAGTCTCGGTCCGGCACACAGTTTTAATCTGCCAGGAAGTTTCATATCAGCGCACACTCCGCTGCAGAGTGAAAATCTCATTCTGGAAACATCCCCCAGGCTGTGGCTAAGCCATGTCTCCGCAATATCCTTTCTTTCAGGAGTGCTAGTTCTGCAAGTTTCGCAGAAGAGCTTCTGTAAAGTTTGGAAGGTAGGAGACGGATACTGGCAGAAGTAAAGCTGTGAGTACCGGACGTGAGTCGTGCTTCGGTAGCTCAGTTGGTAGAGCACTTGCCCGCGAAAGGCAAAGGTCCCAAGTTCGAGTCTCGGTCGGGCACACAGTTTTAATCTGCCAGGAAGTTTCATATCAGCGCACACTCCGCTGCAGAGTGAAAATCTCATTCTGGAAACATCCCCCAGGCTGTGGCTAAGCCATGTCTCCGCAATATCCTTTCTTTCAGGAGTGCTAGTTCTGCAAGTTTCGCAGAAGAGCTTCTGTAAAGTTTGGAAGGTAGGAGACGGATACTGGCAGAAGTAAAGCTGTGAGTACCGGACGTGAGTCGTGCTTCGGTAGCTCATTTGGTAGAGCACTTGCCCGCGAAAGGCAAAGGTCCCGAGTTCGAGTCTCGGTCGGGCACACAGTTTTAATCTGCCAGGAAGTTTCATATCAGCGCACACTCCGCTGCAGAGTGAAAATCTCATTCTGGAAACATCCCCCAGGCTGTGGCTAAGCCATGTCTCCGCAATATCCTTTCTTTCAGGAGTGCTAGTTCTGCAAGTTTCGCAGAAGAGCTTCTGTAAAGTTTGGAAGGTAGGAGACGGATACTGGCAGAAGTAAAGCTGTGAGTACCGGACGTGAGTCGTGCTTCGGTAGCTCAGTTGGTAGAGCACTTGCCCGCGAAAGGCAAAGGTCCCGAGTTCGAGTCTCGGTCGGGCACACAGTTTTAATCTGCCAGGAAGTTTCATATCAGCGCACACTCCGCTGCAGAGTGAAAATCTCATTCTGGAAACATCCCCCTGGCTGTGGCTAAGCCGTGTCCCCGCAATATCCTTTCTTTCAGGAGTGCTAGTTCTGCAAGTTTCGCAGAAGAGCTTCTGTAAAGTTTGGAAGGTAGGAGACGGATACTGGCAGAAGTAAAGCTGTGAGTACCGGACGTGAGTCGTGCTTCGGTAGCTCATTTGGTAGAGCACTTGCCCGCGAAAGGCAAAGGTCCCGAGTTCGAGTCTCGGTCGGGCACACAGTTTTAATCTGCCAGGAAGTTTCATATCAGCGCACACTCCGCTGCAGAGTGAAAATCTCATTCTGGAAACATCCCCCAGGCTGTGGCTAAGCCATGTCTCCGCAATATCCTTTCTTTCAGGAGTGCTAGTTCTGCAAGTTTCGCAGAAGAGCTTCTGTAAAGTTTGGAAGGTAGGAGACGGATACTGGCAGAAGTAAAGCTGTGAGTACCGGACGTGAGTCGTGCTTCGGTAGCTCAGTTGGTAGAGCACTTGCCCGCGAAAGGCAAAGGTCCCGAGTTCGAGTCTCGGTCGGGCACACAGTTTTAATCTGCCAGGAAGTTTTATATGTTGAATGTTTATATTCATTGTTTATGTTCCAGATTTACATTCTTCATGTGTGTTCAGTACCTATGTTCAACATTTATGTTCCATGTTAATGTTCATTAGTTGTTTTAAACTTTTGTTTCAATATTTAAAATTTTTTAATCTTTTCTCTCTATTTAATGTTATTAATTTTTCTTACACTATATGCTGATATGCGAAATTCATCTTTTCCCTAAATTTAACACAAATTTCATTATAGTTATAGAATTTTAAATTTTCATAAAAATCTTAATGATAATTGCTATTCTTATTTGTATAATCTACTCTGAAATTTTTTAAGAAATTGAATTACCTCTATCTAATTGTTTTAGAAATTCT
Source organism: Schistocerca gregaria (assembly GCF_023897955.1). Classification (NCBI taxonomy): domain Eukaryota; kingdom Metazoa; phylum Arthropoda; class Insecta; order Orthoptera; family Acrididae; genus Schistocerca; species Schistocerca gregaria. Next base: position 920,553,601 of record NC_064922.1, read on the forward strand.
GAATGTATATGAATTACGTAAACACTATATATTCCTTTATGTCTTCCTAGGGTAATATAGTCTCTGACAAGATCTTGATTTTCAAGACTAAAATCATAAAAAATTTCTAAATTATTTTAACATACATCTAATGCTGTAATTTTATCATTATTTTCAATAAAAGTAGTAATTGTGTAATTAATGTTATCTTCAACTTTTTCACATTTTCCTATAAATTGTTGGTCCTTCGTTTAATCAAAGCTTTTAGAATAAACATATAACTGATTAAATTTCTCCTATGTTACTCATCCAGGTGCCACAACATAATTATCAGTCAGCAGTGGAGTTTTTGCATAATCACTTAGTAAAATAGTATTCGATAAATGTTAATCATGTTTATTATGTATTTTCTTCTTTGGAATTCTTATTTTTTGTTGTGGAAAAATGTAGAGTATCCTGTTGATCAATATATTATAAAAAAATTGGAATAATTTATTTAATCAAACAACCTCATAAACAACTTAGAGAAGCTGATGTTTTACACAGAGTTACTATTGAAAGTAATTTTAAAATATTTATAGATTGAGAATACTGTATTGTACAAGTTTTGGAATTCAATAATCAAATTATTGAAGCTAATGAAAAAACTGTTTATATAGATGTTCCAAAAATTGTTGTATTTGCATCAATAAATACAAGTTTCAGTATGGCTGATGGAAAGTTTGTTAAAGATACTGATCATTATCACTGAAAAACTAATATTATCACTCCATTTAACCTAAATGCTAAATATGGAAGACCAGTAGTTTATGAAAAAAATTTCCCCACAAATATTCCTATTTCTGATATTGTTCAGAATTTAGTAATAATTATAATCTATGGAAATGATAATTTGAAAGACTTCAATGATGCTGATGTAACAATTATTTTTTAAATGTATTATTAATTTTTTCCCGAATAAATCATGAACTACATGGAGTTTTATTAATTTTACCCATTTCCTGTTAATGAGAGAACCAAAAATAATTTAAATAATCCAGCCAAGGAAGCAGAAATTAATATTTATGTTGAAGATGGACGGATTCTTCTAGATCAATCAAAACTTTAGGTGAGTGTAAGTGTTATTCACACAGATGTAACAGTTTTTAAAAATAAGTTGGTAAATCAAATCTTGCAAGCACGTATAATTATATTTTAAACCTGTCAGTGTTATGAGAATGAAAAACAGGAATCTTATTCATTTCTTTATCAACTCTTCTGCAATTAACTTCATCTCTTTCAAAGGCATTAACAATGGAAAGACAGTGCTTTTAACAATGGTAAAATTGAGTACAAGCAAAACGAATTACTTTATCTGTTAAATATGTATGATGAATTTTTACAGATTTTGATGAAATAATTTGGGAAGGAGATTTACCAGTAATTTTAACTTAGAATTCAAGGACAGATCTGGAAGATTCTATTATGGATAGGTTAGTAATAATGATATTAGTACATTTAAAAAGAAGTTAAATTGTTATTAAAAGTATGGAAATTTGTGCTTCTATTGTTAAATAAAAACCAGAATATTCACATTGACTAAAACATGAAAGATTGAAAAATCCAAAAATTCCACTTTATTTCTGGTACCATGAACAATTGATATTGCTTTATTAAATGGAAAAATAAATTTCAGTAAAATGTTCCTGATTAATCCAATTCTGGTAGATTTGATATGTGTTACTTCATTTTCATTGTTTTCCAAACTGATCGAAAAAATTATCAGTTCGAAATTCCTCTTTTTATGATCACTCACTCACTCACGCACACACACACACACACACACACACACACACACACACACACACACACACACACACACACACACACACACACACACACACAGATATATATATATATATATATATATATATATATATATATGAAAGTATTCTCAAGAATCTTGATCTCCCAAATAATTTCTTAAAATCTCATGATGATTGATAGATGTTAAGTATGTGAAATTCTTAACACAATTGAATAACAATTTGAATATAAGTACATTAAATTTAATTCAAAATTATGCCATCTAGGTCATACACATCACCAGGAGAGCGAATGTTTTATGTACACAAAAACACTAAGGTAATTGACTGCATTTACAAATGAAAATATCTGAAATTAAACAACTGCATATGTAATTATGTTTGGGAAAAGGAATTTAACTTATGATTCAGAATGTGGAATTCTTACTGAAAATTTGTAACTACATAAAGCAACAAAAATTTGATTCAGAAGTGTTAACTCCATGTTTATATTTCCTTTGAAGTATTTTCAGAGAGATATAGGAAATGAAAAGAAAAATTAGATTTTACAAAATTTTTAAAATTTGGTAACCATTTCAGTTTTCGAAAACATTAACATTTTCTTTATAAATAGTAACAAGTGAACTTAACAGTTATTTTAATGGCTATACAGAAGTGTTCACTAAATTAACAAAATGGGAAAAAGTAAATCTTACAATATTTCAAAAGCTGGAATTCTGGTAACTAAATATGATCAAGAAATTTTGCTGCCTTTAGATGATAAATTTAATATCACACTTCCAGATCGCTATTCCAGATTCTTTTCAGAAGATGATAAAGTACAGAAAATAGTTGTCTTAAATTTTATATATTGAGGTAAAAAAATCATGTTATGGAATTTGAATAAATTTAGGAATTTTTATTCTTTTCAAATATTTCACTGAATAAATTTAGCTTCTTTTATATGAAATTTTAACTAAATAATTTTTAGTTTTTAATTCAATGACAATTTTGCTCATGGGTATTATTAAATTTTACCTGGGTGCTACAGCAAAACTAAAATCTTGGTTTATAACAGTTCATTTTTACGAAGTATGTTCTTAGCATCAGAAAACATATATATATATATATATATATATATATATATATATATATATTAGTATTTTTATTAACTATACCTATGTTTTCCATAGACCATAATGCTATTTTATTTTTAATTATTCATCTGAGGTTTGAAGGTGATTTTCTCACATTCGAAAATTGAGCTACAATTCTGGTGGTGAAGAAATAGTTACTTAAAGCACTGATCATGATTTCTACACACAATGCCTATACATCTTATTTAGTTCGTTGTACCAATGTTTCTATCCACATATTAATACTTTTCAATGCAAAGCCATTACAAGTTACTAAATTTACATCATTGGAGGCTTTTAAAACCGTTTTTGTCAGGGAAGGCATCAAAAGTTCAGCGCCTTTACTTAAAGAGTTATCAGTGTAGTGGCTGTATGCACGGTCAGCTGTTGGAATGATAGTCAAACACTTCCTCACACTTCGAGAGCCTCTTGCCCTTGGGACACATCTAATCTCTTTCCTGTGCAGCTGACAGTATGGATATTGAACGTTCATGTAAGTTTAGGATTGTACTAGCTGAATACCTGGCTTGCCTAGTTACGTATTTAATCTAACTCCATTAGTCCATTTCCTGCCCACTCCTTCCTATCCTTCCCCCCACTCCTCCTCCTCTCCATATCCACCTCTGCCACCCCTCATTCCCTGCACAACTGCTCCTGCCAATCTCTCTCTGTCCTTTTGCCCATCTGCCACTTCCACCTCTGCCCATCTCCTTCTCCACCCTCTATATACCCATCTTCGCCCCCTCCTTCTGTCCATCCCCTCCACTCCTGCCTCTCTGTGCGTCTTCTTTTCCCCGTCTCTACAGCTTGCCATAATCGAGCTTCTAACCGCTGAAGAGTTCGTCCACACAGGGAGAAATCTCACATTTAGCACGACAATGCCAGACCACAGACAAAGACTGCAACACCTGCAACAATCTGACGCCTTGGCTTCATTGTTAGCGATCATCCTCCATATAGCCTCGACTTGGCTTACAAAACATAAAGAACGCCTGCAGCGACTTCACTTTGATAGAGATGAAGTTGTGGTTGTGGATTTATCATCAGCATGAATTTCTGGTGTAGTACCAAATGTTTGGTTGTTATTTTCTCCACTTAAATGTATAAGAGAATAATTACCTCAGAACAGCGCTCAATGGAGTACTGGGTCAAATGAACCTTCAATTGTCGATGATCCATCGTTAGTAACGTGTCTTAAACTTAATCGTCGGCAGAAAATATTTCTTCAAACTTAATACACAGCTTAAAATGGAAACCACAAAATAGCAAAATGGCACAGTACCTTAAACAAAGTTAATGTGTGGCTGCAACGTCCAGTGTAGTTCTAACACGCCCTACGAAAGTTTATTACTGGATGAAGTGATTATATTCACCAGGACTCTGCTTTTACAGTCCAGTGGTGAAACAGCTATACTCTCGCTGTGGCACAGTATGAGTGTCATATAAATAGATCGATCGAAGGAAATTATATCTACTTCTGCATAAATACTCCGAGTAGTCATTTCGCTTTCTGTTCCACTCGCAAAACGACTCTCTATATGCCTCCTTTCGAGTCGTAATCTCTCTAATATACGTGGTTCGTATGCGAAATGTATGTTGCCAGCAGTAGAATCGTTCTGCAGTCAGCTGGAAATGCCACTTCCCTAAGGTTCCTCAACAGTGTTTCATGAAAACAATGTCATCTTTTTTGAGTTTTTTCCATTTGAGTTCACAACCATATCCGTAACATTTGGGTGTTGATCGAACCTACTGGCAACAAACGTTGGTTCCAGTCTCTGAATTGCTTCGATGTCTTCCCTTAACCCGACCAAGTAGGGATCCAATATACTAGAGCGGTAACGAAGAATGGATCACACTATATACACTTTCTTAAAGTTCTCCAAATAAACTGAAGTCGCATATTCGCCTTCTCTGTTACCGCCCTTTCGTGCAGTTCCATGTCATATCGCCTTGCAAACAACATACTACTAATGCTCTATTCGAACATTACGAGATTCTTTATCATACTCATCTGCATTAGCTTTTTTTCTATATTTAGAGGAATCCGCCATTCACCACACCAAGTAGAAATTTTAACTAAGTCATTTTGTATTCTCCTACAGTCGTTTAAGGACGACACCTTCCCGAACAACACAGGGTCATCAGCAGACAGCCTCAGTATGATCAATCAGTACTTTTGATCGGTATACCGCCATGAATACTATCGCAAAATAGTGAGGTAGCGCGTGAATTATTGCTGGTTCACCCCTAACTGGATGCACAAATTTTTATTACTTTCCTCCGGGTGTTCTATTAGGTTCTGACATTTTCTTCTTAGTTTTATAAAAGTAAATTTTATAAATTCGATGTTATGTAAATGCGAGTGCGCTCTTTCTGATGCGAATTTGTTCGAGTGGTTTAATGTACACTCATGCTCATAAATTAAGAATAATGCTGATACATAATGAAACAACGCTCTGATGGGCACTTTGTCGGTTTAGATCACCTCGGGGTATGACCAAGCGGTGCATGGTAGCGCTGGCAGCAGTCCACATAACAGAGGTGTGTCGGTGCATGTCAGAGTACGGTGCAGCGAGTAAGTGTGCAGACGTTTTCAGACGTGCTAATGGTGACTGTGTGTTGAAAATGGCTCAAGGAACACATATTGTTGACGTTATGAGGGGCTGAAAGAATACTAGGGCGACTGGAGGCTGGTCAGATACAGCATGTCGTAGCACGGACCCTCCGTGTGCCACAAAGTGTGATCTCAAGATTATGGCAACGATTCCAGCAGACAGGAAACCTGTCCAGGCGCTACAGTACGGGTTCTCCACAGTGTACAACACCACAAGAAGACCGATATTTCATCATCAGTGCTCGCAAACGGCCGTGGAGTACTGCAGGTAGCTTTGCTCTGGACATTACCTCAGCCACTGGAACAGTTGTCTCCAGACACACAGTCTACAGATGACTGAACAGACGTGGTCTATTCACCCAGAGGCCAGCAAGGTGCATTCCACGAATCCCCTGTCATTGGAGAGCCCGTAAAGACTGGTGTCAAGAACACAGTACATGATCATTGGAACAGTGGTCACATTTTATGTTCACGGTTGTGTTCAGGTGTAGTCTGAACAGTGATTCTCGCAGGGTTGTCATCTGGCGTGAACCAGGAACCAGATACCAACCCCTTAATGTCATTGAAAGTGACCTATATGGAGGCCGTGGTTCGATGGTGTGCGGTGGGATTATGATTGGTGCACGTACACCTCTGCATATCTTTGACAGAGGAACTGCAACAGGCCAGGTGTATCGGTACGTCATTTTACACCAGTATATCCGCCTTTTCATAGGTGCAGTGGGTCTCACCTTCCTCCTGATGGATGATAACGCACGGTCCCACCGAGCTGCCATCGCGGAGGATCACCGTGAAACAGAAGATATCAGGCGAATCGAGTGGCCTGCCTGTTCTACAGACCTAAATCCCATCGAGCACATCTGGGATGCTCTCGGTCGACGTATCACTCCACGTCTTCAAACCCCAACGACACTTTAGGAGCTCCGACAGGCACTGGTGCAAGAATGGGAGGCTATACCCCAGCAACTGCTCGACCACCTGATCCAGAGTATGCCAACCCATTGTGCGGCCTGTGTACGTGTGCATGGTGATCATATCCCATATTGGTGTCGGGGTACATGCGCAAGAAACAGTGGCGTTTTGTAGCACATGTGTTTCGGGACACTTTTCTCAACTCATCACCAATACTGTGGACTTACAGATCTGTGTCGTGTGTTCCCTATGTGCCTATGCTATTAGCTCCAGTTTCCTGTTGTGCCACGTTGCGTGGCATCACATTATGCAATTATCCTAAATTTATGACCAAAAGTCTACAAGACGGTTTGCACTTCTTGAAGTAAGATACGAGGACTGTTCGGATAATAAGGTCCGATCGGTTTCGAAATGAAAACCACACTGAAATTTTTTTTATTCTCAACAGTTAGTCACACCTTCCAGCTACCTCTCTAAATAGTCGCCGCTCCGACTTAGACATTTGTTGTGGCATTGTAGAAGCTTCCTAGTACAGAAAGAGTCCGCCTGTGCTTTGCGACTATCTGTGCTGGTATGCATTTTGTTGCTTGTGCCAGAATGTTGCCTTCGTAGCGAGCGGTTCATGTGAGTAGAGATAAACGTCGGAAGGACGGCTGTATTGTAGGTGGTAGAACGCTTCCCATCGGAAATGCTGCAGAAGCATCTTCATTGCCCCTACAGAATGCGGCTGAAAATTGTCTTCGAGAAAGAAAGTGGTGGTTAGCGTTTAACGTCTCGTCGACAACGAGGTCACTAGAGACGGAGCGCAAGCTCGGGTTAGGGAAGGATTTGGAAGGAAATCGGCCGTGCCCTTTCAAAGGAACCATCCCGGCATTTGCCTTAAACGATTTTAGGGAAGTCACGGAAAACCTAAATCAGGATGGCCGGAGACGGGATTGAACCGTCGTCCTCCCGAATGCGAGTCCAGTGTGCTAACCACTGCGTCACCTCGCTCGGCCGAGAAAGAAAGTTATGCCATTTATGTTATGTGGACTGCATTGCTTGGGGCGAAATCTCTCACCAGACCCTCATACACTCCTGGAAATGGAAAAAAGAACACATTGACACCGGTGTGTCAGACCCACCATACTTGCTCCGGACACTGCGAGAGGGCTGTACAAGCAATGATCACACGCACGGCACAGCGGACACACCAGGAACCGCGGTGTTGGCCGTTGAATGGCACTAGCTGCGCAGCATTTGTGCACCGCCGCCGTCAGTGTCAGCCAGTTTTCCGTAGCATACGGAACTCCATCGCAGTCTTTAACACTGGTAGCATGCCGCGACAGCGTGGACGTGAACCGTAAGTGCAGTTGACGGACTTTGAGCGAGGGCGTATAGTGGGCATGCGGGAGGCCGGGTGGACGTACCGCCGAATTGCTCAACACGTGGGGCGTGAGGTCTCCACAGTACATCGATGTTGTCGCCAGTGGTCGGCGGAAGGTGCATGTGCCCATCGACCTGGGACCGGACCGCAGCGACGCACGGATGCACGCCAAGACCGTAGGATCCTACGCAGTGCCGTAGGGGACCGCACCGCCACTTCCCAGCAAATTAGGGACACTGTTGCTCCTGGGGTATCGGCGAGGACCATTCGCAACCGTCTCCATGAAGCTGGGCTACGGTCCCGCACACCGTTAGGCCGTCTTCCGCTCACGCCCAAACATCGTGCAGCCCGCCTCCAGTGGTGTCGCGACAGGCGTGAATGGAGGGACGAATGGAGACGTGTCGTCTTCAGCGATGAGAGTCGCTTCTGCCTTGGTGCCAATGATGGTCGTATGCGTGTTTGGTGCCGTGCAGGTGAGCGTCACAATCAGGACTGCATACGACCGAGGCACACAGGGCCAACACCCGGCATCATGGTGTGGGGAGCGATCTCTTACACTGGCCGTACATCTCTTGTGATCGTCGAGGGGACACTGAATAGTGCACGGTACATCCAAACCGTCATCGAACCCATCGTTCTACCATTCCTAGACCGGCAAGGGAACTTGCTGTTCCAACAGGACCACGCACGTCCGCATGTATCCCGTGCCACCCAACGTGCTCTAGAAGGTGTAAGTCAACTACCCTGGCCAGCAAGATCTCCGGATCTGTCCCCCATTGAGCATGTTTGGGACTGGATGAAGCTTCGTCTCACGCGGTCTGCACGTCCAGCACGAACGCTGGTCCAACTGAGGCGCCAGGTGGAAATGGCATGGCAAGCCGTTCCACAGGACTACATCCAGCATCTCTACAATCGTCTCCATGGGAGAATAGCAGCCTGCATTGCTGCGAAAGGTGGATATACACTGTGCTAGTGCCGACATTGTGCATGCTCTGTTGCCTGTGTCTATGTGCCTGTGGTTCTGTCAGTGTGATCATGTGATGTATCTGACCCCAGGAATGTGTCAATAAAGTTTCCCCCTCCTGGGACAATGAATTCACGGTGTTCTTATTTCAATTTCCAGGATTGTACTTGGCGGAAGACACTGTTGTTTTAGGCATTTCTGCATGGTCACTTTGCGTTCTGAACTGAAAAGAGCTACGTGAAGTGAACAAAAGGCACAGTAAAGACACTGCTCAACACATCTCTGTAGAGTTCCATCGGATTTTCACAGCGGTTTTAATTTCGCGACTATTCGGACTTGACTTTCAGAATACGCCTAACAGGTTGCACTGTCTTGTGTTAAGTTTTTTATTTCACATGCTGTAAAGAATCTGCCGGCTGGAGTGGCCGAGCGGTTCTAGGCGCTACATTCTGGAACCGCACGACCGCTACGGTCGCACGTTCGAATCCTGCCTCGGGCATGGATGTTTGTGATGTCCTTAGGTTAGTTAGGTATAAGTAGTTCTAACTTCTAGAGGACCTCAGAAGTTAAGTCCCATAGTGCTCAGAACCATTTTTTTGTAAAGATTGTGCTGCTAAATAGGAAAAGTGGTCAAGTAACACTTAAAACTTCCGGGCTGATAGGCCGTGGTCGAAGTATAAAACTCTCTCCTGACGTTTCGTCTCAGACTGCGGGAGACATCCTCGGAGGTAAAGCAGTTCGCCGCTTTACCTCCGAGGATGTCTCCCGCAGTCGGAGACGAAACGTCAGGAGAGAGTTTTATACTTCGACCACGGCCCATCAGCCCGGAAGTTTTAAGTGAAGACAATACCGGCCGTGAAAGCTTACATTGTATGGTCAAGTAACAGTATGTACCTCACTATTTGTAATGGACCTTTTACAAGCCAATATTCTTGCTGGCTGATCATGGTACTTTCCTTATTGCCTTATACGTAACATATCACTGGATACTGAAGCTTTTATTTCTGTATAATACAAACAGAAGAACATGACTAGCATATGGACAAGGGAGCAAATATGCGTTTTAATACAGCTAACGTAGGAATTCTACGTCCGCCCATTTCGTAAAGAGTGTGATGTGAAAGCCAGATACACCCAAAAACTTCCGCTGGAGCGCGATGCGATTGCGTATACCCCGTTGAGAACACGCAACCTATGCACAAGTCGCATCTTTTCTGAGCCTTCGGCAGCAGGTTGAACGTGGCACGTACAGCCTCGACGTTCGATATCACGGTACGTGTGCCGACGGCTTAAAGCAGTGCACTGGACCAAAGGCGGTAGCTGAACGAGGTAGACATCGGCCAACGGCCCGCAATGTGAGGCTGTAGAGTGTAAACTCTAGCGCCCGCTATGGCTCTGTATGTGGCAGTCACCGGAGTAAGGTGCGGACGACGGGAGCGAGCGAGTACAGCGGGTTGGATTAGGCGCCTTGTTCTGAAGGGATGCCATATGCAGACGTCCTGTGAGGCGTGAGGCGTGAGGCAGTAAAGTTGAACGGTTGTTTCTTCGGTGTGTGGAACTTTGCAATTTGCGTGACTGTGTTGATGTCGCGGTTCATTAGACATGTTACACAATGCCTTCGCCGCAGTCTGTGGTTTGGAATTTATCTCCTTTTGGGCATTTGGAGGCTTTAACCGGTTATTATGAATCTCACCACACGCTCTGTGCAAGTGGCTGCACGCTGATAACACCCCCCTGCCCCTCCCAAACAAGTGACTCCTTGCATATTCCTTCGCTAGAGGTTCAAATTGCGGAAGAAACTATTATTGTTTTGGGAGGGTTAAAATATCTCGTCACCTAGCACGGTATTAGTGAAAGAACCATTTCTGGCTTGCTGCGTTCTGTCGTTTGTGCACGATGCAACCGCTAATTAGGCACACATATTGGAGTGTATCTTATTTGAGTTAACTAATGTTATATCTCTGTGTGTTGTAGAGGCCTGATTGTACTCTGTGCACTAGTTTTTCGTGCTAGCACGGGATTGTTTTTTAATTGACGACGGCCTGCCGCGTATTTGCCCGTTCTTGACCAGCCAACGGAATGCTCGGCATTCTGGCTGTGGTCGTGTAATGCTTAAGTGAACAGCTTGGCCTGGTGTGGTGGTACAAGAATTTTCCGGTATTTACTGCTTCGTTCTTACTCCGTGTTATTGTAATCTATTGCCAGTGATCCTAAGTCAGGGCCTGCCAAACGCTGCACAGTGTGCAGACGTGCGGAAGTGCTGACACGTGCGAACCTGTGCGACAGCGAAATCAGTTATTAGACATGTGTCCTAAATGAACGGCGGCGGCTCCACTTCCTTGTTTATGTGGTACAGGTAAGAGCGCAACATACCCAGTCTCGTTTACCCCTGCTAACAGTAACCTTAACAGAGAAGTACTGAGAAATGGCAGGTACTGTGAAAAAACAAAGGACGGGAGATCTATGTTCTCAGTCGTTTGAAAATGACTGGGAACTGCAACTCTTTTTTGTAGCCATTGGTGAAAACTCACATGTTTGCTGTGCCGCCGAATAATAGGCGGCCAGCGTAAGTTTTCAATTGAAAGACATTACAATACATATCACAAAGACGAGTGTAGTGTACTCAACAGTGAAGAACGGCAACAAAAATTAAATGTCCTTAATAAAATGGATGAGACACATCAACTCGAGTATCATTTCTCATGACCAGTGATAAACATGTTCGGATTTATTCCTTTCATAATAAAAATTTATTGTTTACTAACTGAATTATTGCCGCATTCTGCTCAATGTTACATTATTGTCAGGAACGTTGGTCATTAAACCGATTGTTCCAATGTGTACTTACATTTAGCGTATTTTTTCTTTTTCTTTTTTAATGTGTGAGGGGCTACTCTCAGCTGAAGTCGATAAAACATTAATTATTATGCAGATTTCAGACGGAACTGATAAATGATATAGCAATAAAAGTATTGAAATAACAGGTGATCATCGAGAGGTCTGCGGTTATAATTCTGTTCAGAGGTCAGTGAGACAGAAATTATGTGGGTGTTTCTGAGGGAACCGAGAATTAGTTATATGAAACCTTGCATTAGTTTAATGTTATTTGAAATCATAAGTAAGGTTCGTTGGAAGTGCGCTCTTTCTTACTGAGTTAAACTGTTAACACAAAAGTAGACGTCTCAATGAGTAGACTGTGACAGTATTTTAAATGTTTAATACGCTAAATACCTTAACATGGCTGGCTTGCAAGCTGTGGAAAGAGCACTATAATGCGTCGGTACAGAGTATCCCAGCAAGTGGATAAAGCGACATCTGTGCGTAGAAACATGCACTACATGAACACTGGCGGCTGCGGCGTGCACGCTGTGACCCGGAAGTTGCACATGTGCAGGGGCACCGCACGCGTGAGAATTTCTGGCCGGCCGTGTCCTAAGTCCTTTGTTGGTGGCAACATACTGTTCTTAAACTGGTAGTTTAGTGATTCTGTTGTTTCATGTAATGCACTACAAACAAGGTGGTTAAAGTTGACTTTACACGGTCACGTGTTGGTTTTCGCTAACGTTAAAAATTTGAGGTAAATACTTCGGAATTTCCTGTAACTTCATATTACGGGCAAGGAGCCCTCGAGATTTGTTTTAGTGTTGTAACGTTTTTTTGATGTACAAGGAGCTGAACGAACTTGCTCACTTTAAAACATAACTGTAGGTCAATGGTTCCCATGTGATCGTATTATTCGGTTTAACATTAATGTTCTTTCTGTTGGGACTTGGTTCTGTATGTACCGATAGAGGTACTCAAAGCACCCTCCGCCACACACCGCCAGGTGGCCTGTGGAGTATGGATGTAGATGTAGATCTGGATTTTTAAAGAACAATATGTTTACTGATTAATCGAGTTGAACTTTTAACAATGTATGTCATTTGAGTACCAAGTACGTGATCTCTTCAAGAAACTAAAAACCATCGCTGATGAATTTTATCCTCGTGCGTGGGTGGTGGATGGTAAGAATGGCAACTCTGTTGGAGTTGGAGGCAAGGAAGAAGCTGTTGCGAGGTGGAAACAGAACTGTGAAAAGCTGTAATCTGGAGTGAGCAACAATAGGGAAAGTCAAGCAGTTGACTCACATACTTTGTAACCTGTAGTCTTTCGCAGGAAATTAGAGGACGCAATGCAACACATGATTTAATATACAGTAGATCCCCTGGTTTAAACAGTATATCCGGTGAGATGATCAAGGAAATGGGGTAGAAAGGTGTTGCTGTGTTGCTTTCATTGTTTAAAAGACTATGGGGAGGTGGGGAATGGCCAGAGGACTTGTCGGAGTCTCCCTTCATCCCATTTAACAAGAAACAGGAATTACTCCTACTACTGAACAATTTCTCTCATATCCCACGCAGGCAAAAGTTTGCTGTATATCCTGAACCAGCATTTGAAGCCAGTAATTCAGCCTAATATTTCCACCGAACAAGCAGTTTTTGTTAAAGGAAAAGTAACCCGTGGACAGTTTATCAGCATATGACAAATAATCGAGAAATCTCGAGAGATCTCTGTTTCTGTCTTCACCTGCTTCCTTGGCTATATGAAAACCTTTGACTGTGTTATCTGGGAAATGTTATGGCAGGTGCTTGCAGAGTTCGGTGTACCATCATATTTGCCAGCACTGATCAGAAAGTTATACAACAATACAATAATCATCTCACAACTGTAAAGACAAATGCTGGCACACTTGATTATTTCAGACAGGTTGACGTTCTGTACCCCCAAATGCACAATATCTATAGAGAACATTTCAGTAGAAATGCTCTAAGTGGTTGGAGTAAAGGCGTCTCACATGGTAGTAGAATTATTAGCGAATATGGAAGTTAATAGGAGTATAAAAAAAGGGAGGAAGGTTTATCTGTTTAGCAAGAGTAATAGAAGGCAGATTTCATACTACCTAACAGATGAAAACGAAAATGTCTGTTCTGACACCGACAATGTCGAGTGTTTATGGAAAAAGTTCAAGGCAATCGTAAAATGCGTTTTAGACAGGTACGTGCCGAGTAAAAGTGTGATGAACGGGAAAAACCAACCGTGGTTTAACAACAAAATTAGGAAACTACTGCGAAAGCAAATAGAGCTTTCCTCGAAGTGTAAACGCAGCCAAAACCTCTCAGACAAACAGAAGCTAAACGATGTCAAAGTTAGCGTAAGGAGGGCTATGCGTGAAGCGTTCAGTGAATTCGAAAGTAAAATTCTATGTCTCGACTTGACAGAAAATCCTGGGAAGTTCTGGTCTTACGTTAACTCAGTAAGTGGCTCGGAACAGCATATCCAGATACTCCGGGATGATTATGGCACTGAAACAGAGGATGACACGCGTAAAGCTGAAATTTGAACACCTTCTTCCAAAGCTGTTTCACAGAGGAAGACCGCACTGCAGTTCCTTCTCCAAATCCTGGCACAAACGACAAAATGGCTGACATCGAAATAAGTGTCCAAGGAATAGAAAAGCAACTGGAATCACTCAACAGAGGAAAGTCCACTGGACCTGACGGGATACCAATTCGATTCTACACAGAGTACGCGAAAGAACTTGTCCCCCTTCTAACAGCCGTGTACCGCAAGTCTCTGGAGGAACGGAAGGTTCCAAATGGTTGGAAAAGAGCACAGGTAGTCTTCAAGAACGGTCGTCGATAGCAGATGCGCAAAAACTATAGAGCTATATCTCCGACGTCGATCTGTTGCAGAATTTTCGAACATGTTTTTTGCTCGCGTATCATGTCGTTTTTGGAAACCCAGAATCTACTCTGTAGGAATCAACATGGATTACGGAAACAGCGATCGTGTGAGACCCAACTCGATTTATTTGTTCATGATACCCAGGTAGATGTTATTTTCCTTGACTTCCGGAAGGCGTTCGATATAGTTCCACACTGTCGCCTGATACACAAAGTAAGACCCTACGGAATATCAGACCAGCTGGATTGAAGAGTTTTTAGCAAACAGATCACAGCATGTTGTTATCAATGGAGAGACGTCTACTATGCGTACGGAACGATTTGAAGTGGAATGATCATATAAAAATAATTGTTGGTAAGACGGGTGCCGGTTTTGATTCATTGGGAGAGTCCTTAGAAAATGTAGTCCATCAACAAAGGAAGTGGCTTACAAAACACTCGTTAGACCTATATTTGAGTATGGCTCATCAGTGTGGGATCCGTACCAGATCGGGTTGACGAGGGGGGATAGAGAAGATCCAAAGAAGAGCGGCACGTTGCGTCACAGGGTTATTTGGTAACCGTGAGAGCATTACGGAGATGTTTAGCAAACTCAAGTGGCAGACTCTGCAAGAGAGGCGCTCTGCATCGCGGTGTAGCTTGCTGTCCAGGTGTCGAGAGGGTGCGTTTCTGGATGAGGTATCGAATATATTGCTTCCCCCTACTTATACCTTCGAGGAGATCACGAATGTAAAATGAGAGAGATTCGAGCGCGCACGGAGGCTTTCAGACAGTTGTTCTTCCGCGAACCATACGCGACTGGAACAGAAAAGGGAGGTAATAACAGTGGCACGTAAAGTGCCCTCCGCCGCACACCGTTGGGTGGCATGCGGAGTATAAATGTAGATCTAGATGTAGACCTCCGATTTACTGATGACGCTGTGCATGTAGCCAGTAGCGAAGGCGAACTTGCTGAGCTATCAACGAAAGTCTGTCATAGCTTTTGGACCTCAACCTCAAAAAGTCCAAACTCATAATAATTGATGAGTACAAAAGAAGATCACAGGTCAACTGAAGGAAGAGGAAGTCGTACATTCTTTCATCTGTCTCAGGTCAACAATCTGTGCCATTGGAAGCTGTGAAGATGAGGTGAGATGACAGATCACTCTCAGGCGAATGGCTATGAAGAAGCTTATCTAGATAGAACAGAGCAATAACGAACACCACAAAGTCCGGCTTGTTTAAATATTCTTGTTTTCCATCTTCTTTTATGATTGTGAGACACGGTCAGTTAAAGCCACAGACAAACAGCCAATCGATGCGTTTGAGATTTGGTGCTGGCGCAATATGCTGCTCATAAAGTGGGCGCTGAGAGAAGAACATATGTATCCATTATTGAGAGCAACTCAGTATCTCCACACGCCTTTCTTTACGTGTCAGCCATAAAAATTATCCAATTCCTTGGTCGCACTGTGAGAAGAGATGGAGAAAACGTAGCGAAAAAATCACGGAAGGGTGGACCGAGGGCAAGAGACCGAGAGGAGGAGCAGTGAACAGGTGATTTGATCAAATCAAGAAGATCTTGGGTCTACTTCTTGAGAAGGTTCGATGCTGGTTACCGTCCCGGATGGAGGCGCTTTTTCATGAGGTCACAATGCTCAGCAACGAGAGCAACGACTTGTGATGATTATGATTAGGGAATGGAAGCTCTTACTTCAATAACGTTTGCATTAATAAGGCTAAGATCTTGGGTCAATGTTCAGCAGCTTTCCACTGAGGGAACCCTCTTTCCTAGCTCCCCTTTCAATTGCAGTAAAATCTTAACAGAGAGCGGTTTATCTCCCGTGTCCTGTTTGGCGAAATCCAGAAACACTTCCATATTAAATGACTCTCTTACAAAAGGAGCTATGTAGTCACTATGTATTACTACAAACAAGATTGCTTGTTGAACAAGAAATTAGCTGTGAAATGGAACATGAACATTGACGGACTCAAATGCTATGTAGAGTGTGGCATAGGTAGACTTAATTTCATTTTATATGTGAAGTAAGGTGATATTTTTTATCAGATCGTGTAGATATCATCATCGAATCAGACTATTATTTTGTTGTCGTTTCACTCTCATTTTTCGTCAGCGCACCTAGTTCTGTGGCAGGTGAGGAATGAGCATGTATGTGAAAACTAAAAATTAAGATCTAGTGCTAATATCGTAACGCCGAAAACCGTTGAAACATTGGCAGTATTCCAGGACAGACACATTTCCAGTTTTATGGCCGAGTAATCAAGCTGTTTATAAAATCAACGTATCTGACACAATCACAAATGCTATTTATCAGTTTCCTGTATTTAGTACTGAGCCAGGGCCACGTTCAGCTCTTATACACAGGTTGTTAAAAAAAGTATTCCACATTTTGATATATATATATATATATATATATATATATATATATATATATATATATATAGGAGCCAATTTTTACTATATCCAGTAAGAATGGGCTCTAAAATGTATAATTGTGAGGTGAGAGTATTTGTTCATCTTCGCCACTGTGAAGGACATCTACTAAAAGCTCTTTGCTGTTACGAAGAACCAACAGAATGAAGCAAATAAATGACTAAACATATAAGAACACACTACAGTGTCGCTGTGAACCAGTTGGGCTTCTATTGTAATCTGCATCCTATTACACACGACCTGCAATTGTGAGCAGGTGCTAAAAAAGGTGCCGAAATATGTGTTCAATCACGTCTAACATTTCCCGTGTGGCAAATAGGTTCCCATTATGCTGTTAAGTGCAGAGATAAAACTGCAATGTAAAAGCACTTCACAAACTTATCAAAACACATACTGGTTCCATTACAATTAGTGTATCCGCTTCACTAACCCAGAACTGTGAATACGGTTTACAGTAACAATACATTCTACGGTTTTCTTGTACATAATAGCAAAGAGCTTTCAGTAAAAGATGCGCGTTTAACACTAGCGATGATGAACAAGTGCTCATAACTCTTAAGGAATGCATTTTAAATCCCATATTTACCAGTACTTTTCTCTCCTTTTGGTCCATACAATCAAATGTTGGATACATTTGCTTAGACCATGCGTACTGTAATTTCATATTGTTCGCAAAGTCAGTTTGTTACGAACATTACTGAACCATATTTTCATCCTTTTTGTAAGCTGCGATGTATTCGCAAATAAAAGACATTGATCCAGAAAGTATATAATTTACTTCCTTGATTCTAGTTGGTGATAACAAAAATTGTCGCTGGATTATCGATTATTGACCTTAGTGACCATCTTCTGTTTAAAATATAAGAAACATTATATTACCTTAAAACAATTAAATGAAAGAGACATTGTCAACTGACATAAAAAAATAGCTAGAAATCGTCGAGTAGAACTAATAATATAGAGGAAACTATGTCATGCGTGAATGATAGCGCAACTCGCATTATGACAGTCATCATTGTGGCCTAGTTAGCGCTATATTATTAATTTTCGACGATGCCTAACTCAAGTTATTTACATTTCTTGACTATGCCTCCTTGGCTTTAATTTATTAATAGAATATAATGCTACTTATGTTAGATACATGTCACAAGATGGTCTCTTCGGACCGAGATTGATAGTCTAACAAACGTACTGTGTTCATCCACTGTAATTACATTGACTGGTAGAGGCTGGAAAGCGGATACTGGCTTTTATTTGAATTCCTATTGTCTGACATCGACAAATCGGTGAGCAAGATAGTGCAATGACGTAGTATAGAAATTACAAGAAATATCCCCGAATGAATTGATATAAATTTTGGAAGAAAATACGGTTTGTAATGTGGAACTCTAGTTTTAAACTTCTGCCGACTAAAATTCGAGCATATATTTAAAGAAGGATAAGGGATAGCGTAAGTATAAACGCGTGTGTTGATTCACAACAATTAATGAAATCGGTACATACACCGACAAGCATTAAAACTGCCACAGCGTAAAGGCGTCATGCAACATATATCAAATTAGTATGAGTTGTTCTACATGCTAGGATATGCGAATGATCAGCATTTCAGCACAACAACACAAATTACTTGCAAGTAAAGTCATCTTAAGCGGTTGGAAAAATATGGAAAAATATTGAGAAAAGCATGCTTGGACATAAATGTACACTACTGGCCATTAAAATTGCTACACCAAGGAGAAATGCAGATGATAAACGGGTATTCATTGGACAAATATATTATACTCGAACTGACATGTGATTACGTTTTCACGCATTTTGGGTGCATACAGCTTGAGAAATCACTACCCAGAACAACCACCTCTGGCCGTAATAACGGCCTTGATACGCCTGGGAATTGAGTCAAACAGAGCTTGGATGGCATGTACAGGTGCATGGAGAATGTGCTGCCCAGGACAGCAGTCGAACATTTTCTGTATCCAGAATGGCCCGTATAGGACCTGAAACATGCAGTAGTGCATTATCCTGGTAAAATGTAGGGTTTCGCAGGGATCGAATGAGGGGTAGACCCACGGGTCGTAACATATTTGAAATGTAACGTCCACTGTTCAAAGTGCCGTCAATGCCAACAAGAGGTGACCGAGACGTGTAACGAATGGCCCCCCATACCATCACGCCGGGTCATGCGCCAGTATGAAGATGACGTCACTTGTCCAAAGCGCTCGACACGTTGCAAATGTCAGTCGACGTTAGAACAGTGTTCTGTGGAGTTGTGAGTGCATTCTGTCGGACCTAAGAGATACGTGAAATGCATTCGCAGTTGCAATTATGGACAACCATCAGCTGTGTAAAGGAATCGCGACACTGAACTTTTGTGCCGGACTGGGGCTCAAACCCGGAAATCCCGCTTTACGCGAGCGATCGCCTTCTCCGCTCTCTCTCCTTTTCTTTTTCTTTTTTTTTATCTGGTTTTGTTTGGTTCGCTGCATTTGTTCGGGGCGAACGTCCCATAACACCCGTTCAAGTTCATCTTTGATCCATTTACTCAGATTTATTATTGCAGAGAACAGCTAATCGTCTGACAAAACACGCTGAGGTACCGTGCCCAGTGTGACTGTCCTTGAACGGCTCCTTGAACTCCCATACGTCGTCGTTCATGCTTCATAACCTGCATTCATACACAGAACGTAATTTCCGTGTTGGGGGAGGACGTTCTAATTGAAAGTCGCAGTGTCGGCGGATAAACATGATATCCCATTGCCTGTGTTGGTAAGACCTACGATACAATGTTCCTTCGGACATGAAATAAAGTCCGAAAGAATATCGTATCTGATTCTTAATAACAGGGGCAGTGCGATACCGGGCACAAGAGAATTAGAAGTGGGGAAAATCGTTGGCATGCTTCCGCAACCGAGGTAGTCAAAATGTTTGGCGTTCAAAGAGGCACCACTGCGAATACTTACACCGCATACAAGGAAAACAGAAAAACATCACAGGCTAAGTGGGAACGCGGAAGGAAGTGTGTGTTGAGTGATCGGTATACGGTCTTTGAGGAGGAAGAGGGAAAAAACATTGCAGAACTGAATGTCTCACTCGCAAGCGCTGTCAGCAGCAAAACAGCACAAAGGGAGTTCCGTAAGCGGAGCTGCAGGACGAGATGGAATTCCAAAACCAATCATCAGTGATGCAAATGCCAGTAACAGTAAAACCCGGTGTCCAAGCCATAAAAACTTCACTGTGGAACAAGGGCAGAAAGTCGTTTGGTCGGAGGAGCCTTGTTTCATGCTGTTCCCAACTTCTGACTGAGTGTACGTATGAAGACTGAAGTAAGGCATGGGTTGGGTGATGATTCGGGCAGCCATATCATGGTATTCCTTGGGCCCCATTTTAACTCTATAAGGTCGCATTACTGCCCAAGGACTGGGACTGTGTGACCATACTGGCTAATCCATCTCACACTATAATGTTTGTTCCCCAATGGTGATGCTGTGTTCCAAGACTGTAGGTCCCCAGTTCCTAAAGCTCTCTTTGTCCAGGACTGGTTTTGTGAGCGCGAGAATGAACTGTCGCATCTCCCTAGTCTACCACAATCATCGGATCTCAAAATCATTGAGCGTTTGTGGTCTACTTTGGAGAGAACGGTTCGTGATCGCTATCCATCTCCGTCGTTGTAATGTGAACTTTACACACTTACGCAGGAACATTCACTTGAAAGCCATACAGTACATTCCAAGACTCCTGGGAACTGTTTTGAGTGCTAACGGGCTTCCTACACCGTATTAGGTATGTGACGTTTTTTGGTGTTACTTTATTTTTGTGCACACCTTGTACATTCTCCACACAGGTGAACATTATTAACGGCGTTTATCACTCAGAAACCACATTTGAATGTTGAATGTTTGTGAGAAAATCGTGCTGTGCATCGTGGAAGAAAAAATTGACAGGACTGGATCGTGGACTATCGAGCCTGGGCTTACAGTTTCAAGATTTGTTTGTCACTTTAGTAACGATCACAAAACTGTCGTCTCAATATGCAAACATGCATGTATCGAGATGGTAGGTTAAGGAGGGCTGTAGTAAACAGCATGCTGATCTCAATAGCACCACCGGAGTGGGATGTGACAGGTCACGCAAAGTTTTCAGTCGGCAGTGAAGGTTCGCAAAGCTGTGTCATTTACCTACGACAGGAAACGAGCTGCCTATCAGCAAGATATGCGTCCAAAACGCCAGGGCTTCGACGCCTGCAGAACCGCTGACTATTAGCAAGGCTGACAGTGCTACGGCTGCTCTTAACGCAACTGCAGAGAGATGTGCGAAGACATTGATCACCCAACGACAACACCATATCGTGTTTCCAGATGAGTTCCGGTTCTACGCACGGAACCACGGCAGAGGTATCAGTGCGAGGAGTCTCCGTGGAAAGCAGAAGTTGCCAGATCACAGTCATCGTCATCATGTGGGCCCATCGCTTGCCGTGATGGTACTTACATGACCATCCCCGCTTAGCATAACTGGTAATTTTGGCAGTAGACATTATGTTTCAACAGGTTAAGGCAAGCCCGTGTGTTGTCCACTTTGTCCTGATCTACAGAGTCTCGTCATACTGATGTACAGGCCAACACATTCACCGTGTACCTCACCGATCTAACCATGGGTTGACGAAGGTCTAACTCGTCATCACTGACCGGCCACTACAGTTAATCAACGGAACTGAAAAAAACTAAGTTCTACGCTGGATTTTGAAACAGCAACTTTGGTTGAAGTAGGATTGCTGTTAACACTAGTTGTAAAGAAATTTTAAAGTATAGCAAGTCTTGTGGTCCAGACTGTGTACCAATTAGGTTCCTTTCGGAGTATGCTGATGCATTAGCTCCATACTTAACAATCATATACTACCGTTCGATCGGCGAAAGATCTGTAGCCAAAGACTGGAAATTTGCACAGGTCACACCAATATTCAAGAAAGGAAGTAGGAGTAATGGACTAAATTACAGACCCATAATGTTAATGTCGATGTGCAGCACGATTTTGGAACATATGTTGTGTTTCTTCGAGCATTATGAATTACCTCGAAGAAAATGATCTATTGACACACAGTCAACATGGGTTTAGAAAACATCGTTCCTGTGAATTGTTGAGTAATATTGACACGGGATTTCAGATCGATTCCGTATTTCTGGATTCCCGGAAGGCTTTTCACACGGTACAAGTGGCTCGCAGTGAAATAGTGTGCTTATGGAATATCGCCTCGGTTATATGGCTGGATTTGTGATTTCCTGTCAGAGAGGTCACAGTTCGTAGTAATTGACGGAAAGTCATCAAGTAAAACAGAAGTGATTTCTGGCGTTCCTCAAGGTAGTGTTATAGACCATTTTCTGTTCCTTATCTATATGAACGATTTTGGAGACAATCTGAGCAGTAGTCTTCGGTTGTTTGCAGATGACGCTGTCGTTTATTGACTAATAAAGTCATCAGAATATCAAAACAAAATGCAAAACGATTTGGAAAATATATCTGAATGATGCGAAAACTGGCAGTTGATCCTAAATAACGAAAAGTGTGAGGTCATCGACATGACTGCTAAAAGGAACTCGTTAAACTTCGTTTACACGATACTTCAGTCTAATCTAAAAGCCGTAAATTCAACTAAATACCTAGGTATTACAGTTACGAACAACTTAAATTGTAAGGAACACATAGATAACGTTGTGGTCAAGGCTAACTAAAGACTGCGTTTTATTGGCTGGACACTTAGAAAATGTAACAGACCTACTAAGGAGACTGTCTACACTACGCTTGTCCGTCCTCTTTTAGAATACTGCTGCGCGGTGTTGGATCCTTACCAGATAGGACTGACGGAGTACATCGCAAAAGTTCAAAGAAAGGCAGCATGTTTTGTATTATCGCGAAATATGGGAGAGAGTGTCACAGAAATGATACAAGATTTGGGCTGGACATCATTAAAAGAAAGGCCTTTCTCGTTGCGACGGATTCTTCGCTTGAAATTCCAATCACCAACTTTCTCCTCCGAATGCGAAAATATTTTGTTGACACGGACCTACGTAGGGAGGAACGATCATCACGATAAAATAACGGAAATCAAAGCTCATACGGAAAGATACAGGTGTTCATTCTTTCCGCTTGCTATACGAGACTGGAATAATAGAGAATTGTGAAGGTGGTTCGACGAACCCTCTGCCAGGTACTCAAATGTGATTTACAGAGTATCTGTGTAGATGTCGATGTAGATGTAGATGCAATGATTTGTTGTGCTTATTCAGTAATTAAGATATTATAACTTCCGTTGCAATCATAGTTTTCGCTTTCTTATAATACGTGATCGGCAATTGGGCACATACCACATCTCCTCTTTCTAATACTTCAGGAAAGTGTAAACGTTTTTAATACGAAAACTGAGTACCTAAAAAGTATTCCGCTTCACTAATTATAGAGGTGGATCTTAGGCGCAGATAAATAATATTGATCGAGATAGTGATGGTCTTACGTAGATCTACCAGATTTAAAATCGTGAAGTCAAGCAGGACCTTGGGTGGATCGAAGAACGTCCCTCAGTATGTCCGCTAGCCCATTGATAGGTGATCCGCCACACTGTCGAACCTACGAGGGCAGAAACTTGGCCAGTACAGAGTTACAGAAGACAGATGGATGGCGGCTGTACAGCACACTTCGTCGGCCATGAACGGCTCGGCTGGCTTTGATTGGTTCGTCTCAGTGGCGGGCTGCAGTCCACCTCACCTAGCGGTTCCTGCAGCAGTGGTGACATGCGTGGTGCAGCCACCGCGGAGCTACGGAGCTACAGGGATGTCGGAGATCCGACGGACGACAGCGAGCGGACGCATCGGACTCGGCGACTACCTCGTCGACGAAACAGGCTTGAGTAAGCCGCTCGCTCGCTTATCTTCGGTGGACCGATTCTTGACATTTAACGGGTTAACTCGTTAGTGAGAGCAGCCGACATTATCAACGAGAGGAGGTGTAGCAGAGAGCAACACTCAACAGCAACTCCTACGGCGTCAAGCGGTCATCGCTCCGAGAGTGGGTAGTTGGGTTGCTGTTTGCTTGTTGCAGGTTCGAGATAGAGATGATAAAATATCGATATATGGATATATTGATGTATTTTCTAAAAATATCCATATACAATGGCGACACACGTCGCCCAACAGTCGATACATCTTTATCAAAATGGTAATATCGACTGCCGCTATTTTTGTTTTGTGTTATATTTTCTTCACAATATTTGTTCTTTTGAAACTTTATTAGCACGTAATTTTACTTTCAGTGTATGAAGGAGTGTTACTACTTTTCGAGCTTTCATCACGTCCAATCTTTTTCTTTGACTACGTAAAACAAGTATATGTGGCACAAAGCAAGGAGTTCGATTGCACTGAGGGGTGGTGATGTAAATGGAATAACAAGATTTCCAATGTAAAGAAATAGCACAACAGTTGCGTTAAAAAACAATTTTGAGCGCAACTAATGTGCTATTCTTTTCTCATCGGCACTTTTCAAAAATAGTAGCTGACAATGCCAAAACAAACGTTTAATTGACAGTATTGGCCTTTGCGGTGGGAGGAGATGTGTGAAGGCAAATGCTGACGCAATCGGCGCTGTGCGCTACCGCCAGAAAATGCAACCTTCAGCTTCATCACGCCATTTTTGCACTACAAGCGCTAATTCGTTGGTGTTGGCAGAAATAAAAAAGAGGGAAGTCGACATGAAGTGTTCCAAACAAATCCGATACGTGAAAAAAACGAACGACAAACCCACTGGACACCATTTATTGTGCCATTTACGTGCACTTACTATTGTTAGCAAAGTAGTTACTGCCAAGCGCAGTCGTGCATCGTCTTGCTTTCAGCTCTTGCTCTAAGGGGGATAGGCAGGCTGCTAGTGTGTTGATGTACAGAATATTTAATAATAAACCAATACTTAAATATACAGCTCTAAAACCGGCTGTATAATTACAATGTGAGGCTGATATTTTTAGGAGCTGTACGTCGAATTTTTTACCCGTTGACATGTCGATATTTCAATACTGTTTCTTAACATATCCAGAGGCGACAATTATATTTTTTTTAAATATCGATTTATCGGATACCCGATGTTTCTAAAAATATCAACAGTCCTAGTTCAAGCCAATGCAGCAGTCCACATTCCATGTCTCTATCGGCGGTGTCAACAGCAGCGGTAACTGGTCCACATAAGACGCTGTCATTCATCTTGTGAATGTATATTCATAAGTGTATTTATAAACGTATAACCTATAACGCCATAGAGGAGATTCAGATGGCTCTGAGCACTTTGGGACTTAACAGCTAAGGTCATCAGTCCCCTAGAACGTAGGACTACTAAAACCTAACTATCCTAAGGACATCACACACATCCATGCCCGAGGCAGGTTTAGAACCTGCGACTGTAGCGGTCGCGCGGTTCCTAACCGAAGCGCCTAGAACCGCTCGGCCACTCTGGCCGGCCATAGAGGAGGGAGAAAGCGTTAACCTTCATAGTATGATAGTGTAATCTAAGAGAAAGTTGAGAACATGGACTCTCATTGTATCTTCAAAAGAGGAACAAGACTCAATAAGTGCATTGCCATGATTGTTTAAAGAAACCGCCCGTTTTAAGGCCACATGCGATACAGCAGGTAGCGATTTCCTTAACACAGAACAGCTGACTAATTTTTGTAGCAAGGGAAGGTCTTCTCCTACTCAGTACTAAAACTCTTTTGAGGTCGACATGGGCACAGATAACATCATCAAAAATTTTTCTTATTATAACGATGAATAAATAGTAATAATAAAAGTTTCTTGGGATTTAAAATCCACCAGCTTTCGGCCGAGTACTCCTCGGCCATTGTCAAGTGGTGACTGTCTTCTGGTCGCTGCTGCCGTCCTTATATAGTCGCGCTGCCTTCCATGACGTCACTGGTGCCCGCTCCGGCACCATATATGGTAATGTTTGCGTTGTGCGGCCACCGGGCCCGCTTCAACCCTCTGATGGCCGGGTCCCTCGCTGTACTTAGCTGCGTGTCCATTGAGCGAAGGTCTTATTTCAGTAGTGGTACAAGTCCAGTTTTGTTCATTCTGAGATACAGAGTCCTAAAGTTAAATGAGGTGGTATCTCAACTGCAGATTTTTCAGGGCTCATTTATCTTTAGGACTCTGTATATCAGAATGAATAAAAATGGACTTGTACCACTATTGAAATAAGACCTTCGTATGGTGCCAGAGAGTGTACAAGCAAGGTCACGGAAGGTAGCACGACTATATAAGGACGGCAGCAGCAGCAATGAAAAGTCACCACTAGACAATGGCCGACGAGTTCTCGCCCGAAAGCTCGTGGATTTTAAACCACTTGACACGGCTGGAAACCCGAAAAACTTTTATTACTACATATCGCCGTAAAACTATGCACTCCTATATTGGCGAATAAATATTCAGTTAAAATACGCAGGGGCCGGCAGGTGTGGCCGAGCGGTTCTAGGCGCGTCAGTCTGGAACTGCGAGACGGCTACGGTCGTAGGTTCGAATTCTGCCTCGGGCATGGATGTGTGTGATGTGCTTAGGTTAGTTAGGTTTAAGTAGTTCTAAGTTCTAGGGGACTGATGACCTCAGATGTTAAGTCCCATAGTGCTAAGAGCCATTTGCCCGTTTAAAATACGCAGGGATTTATATTCACAGGACGAAGAACAACAGAACCCACACCCACTGTTATTTGTTATTTATGAAATAATATAATGAAATTGATATTTTATACTGATATTTACAAGAGAAACTTATTGAACCGTGTTGTTTGGTTACGACGCCGTTCATACAGGTATATCACTGCAAACACTTCAGTATTACTGATTTCCTGTTTCATAGTTCATATAGCCTTCTTCGTGGAGCGGTTGAAATATAATTGCTGCGGCAAGGCTGGGCTTATTGTGTTAGGGGAAAAGAGTGACAGTCTTGATCATGAATTGCTTGTTATTATCTTTTCCTGTTTCAGGTCTCACAAATTAACGATATCGGTTCGAAAACATAGCAAAAACAACACTGAATCAGTTTCTCTGTTTGATGTAAAGTATTACTGTGAACTTAAGAGTTACAGCGTATTGGTTGTATCAATGTGTTGTTGATACTGCTGATGGCTACGTAGGGAAGATGGGTGTCAAGCTGTGTGGAAGCGTATCAGAGCATGTTGAAGCTACAACAGTCGATCGTGCCATAAAGGACGGAAGTACAAAAATGGCTCTGAGCACTATGGGACTTAACTTCTGAGGTCATCAGGCCCCTAGAACTTAGAACTACTTAAACCGAACTAAGGACATCATACACACCCATGCCCGAGGCAGGATCCGAACATGCAACCGTAGCGATCGCTCGGTTCCAGACTGTAGCGTCTAGAACCGCTCGGCCGAACCCGGCCGGCTACGGAAGTACAGTATCGCCATCTGCAGTTGTAGGAATTTCACTGTAGCTTTGTACCTAAAAATACCACTGAAAAAGTTGGAGACAAAGAAAAACCTCAGGACATTCTGCTTTTATAAAACATTTCGCCGCCGATAAGGGCTGCTAGAGACACACGACTGTTAGAAGCTAGTTCAACATAAGACACCGTTGAACCATTATTCTACCTCCTCAACTGCTCTTTTACTACATGTTGCTCTCTTTTCCTCTCTTCCTGTGTGTTATGTGTGTGTGAGTCTTTTACTCTGAGTAGCTGGCTCTGTCGCTTCCTGTTGGCTCTCCCTCCTCCTACTGCTTCCATAAGTTCGTTCCCCTTTCTCTCTCTCTCTCTCTCTCACTGGGTGTGTGTGTGTGTGTGTGTGTGTGCGTGTGAGCGCCGTCGGCGCTTTGCGTGTCGGTCATATCAGCGGCTTTGGTGGTCGTTGCCCTACCCTCTGCTTGGTGCAGGCAACCCAGTGCTTCAAAGCCGCCCACCTGCATCTGATTTTGGATTTCTGGAGGCAGCATCACACATGAAAGCAGCGCACCGCCCACAGCCTTACACACGTACATTACATTAATACTGGTTACCTGGATGAAAGGCAAGAAAATTCGCTACCTTGGGAATTATCTAACCGCTTACAAAAAAGTAGCTCGATTTCGTCATCCATTTCGGATGCGGTTCAGTTTCTACTTTATTCCTCAGTATGTGGTGTACTGTTACCTCCATTCAAGTGATCATGGGTATCAGTTTGTATCTAATTTGAAGCTGACTACCGCTGAATTACCAACTTATGCCAAGGTCCATCTTTGTGCACAGCGAACAGTAATCAACGGTACATTTATAATTTTTACTTATGGGCCGTCTGACAGCAACTGAATAAAACATAATTTTAGTGCCATAAGCGTTTCGCCTTTATTTTCTGCAGGGCATCATCAGTGGCCTAGAATATGTACATATGTTTGCTATTTAATTTACATTTTGGTCACTGTACATGTAGGTTATAAACAGTTCTGGTGGTTGGTATTTCATATTAAGTATTAATGTACTGAACTGTACTTACAGATTTGCGTGGACAATTTCCTAAATATTACGCTCCTGTTGCATTTTTGGTGTTGTTCTTCTTGTTATGGATGTCAAATTGCGGTTTTTTCCCACATTCCACAGCACTATGAACTAAACGCTTGTTTCAATGCAATGTTTCGGTTTCTGTTGACGACTGTCAAATGTTTTTACAAAAGATCGAATGTTATTGCCAAAATTTAGAGTGTAATTATTGAAGTACCTGTTCACGTATGCATTTTTGTGTTCGTTTATGTGTGTGTGTGTGTGTGTGTGTGTGTGTGTGTGTTTGTGTGTGTGTGTGTGTGTGTGTGTGTGTGTGTTCAAATCACACTCTGGATACAAATCGAGACACACACACACTAACCTAAAAATCTGAATACTAGAAAACTAAACTGAATTTTATCAAACATCGGATGAATATTTTCTTGCATTCCATTTAAAGAACAGCTAGTTTTTCACGCATCTCAGTATTTATGACACCGTATTTCCAGCATGTCACCCGTGCACCTGTCTCATAGCTGTGATATTCCCCAAAGAAATGGCTGTTATACTACTTTCTTGCAGGTACATTCAGTCGTGTATGTGGCAACGTGTGCTAAATGTATTGCGAATACGGTTATCAGTAAAGAAATAAGAAATTAAAATGTCTTGTCTCATGCTGAAGTTTTGCCACACGAACAGCGAAACTGTATTCTTTTTCCTATCATTAGCTTTTGAGGATATCAGTGGGAAAATGTTTCAAAAAGCTTTTCAATTACATGTAGTCTGTTGGTATTCTCTAAGTACTCCCAGTCTCAAATACTTGATTAATATGGCCTGGTTAGTTGGCACACAATGGATTACACTTTCTCAAGATACGCAAACAACTATCTTTAATACTTATAATGTTGAACCTTTAAACTAAGGTTATACATTTTAAGATTAGTTTGTGGTAGAATTTTATATTTTTAAATTCGGTCAGTAATTATACGAAATGTTTAGTCAAATTCCTGCCCATGGAAGCCGTTACATAGACAACCTGTAAGTGAAACTGTGATCTCTTTATCTCTGTTGGTATTATAGAAGTTTCTGAGCAACGAGGAGGGACCGGTAAGTTCAGAATGGTTCAAATGGCTCTGAGCACTATGCGACTTAACTTCTGAGGTCATCAGTCGCCTAGAACGTAGAAATAATTAAACCTAACTAACCTAAGAACATCACACACATCCATGCCCGAGGCAGGATTCGAACCTGCGACAGTAGCGGTCGCTGGGTTCCAGACTGCGCCTAGAACCGCACGGCCACTCCGGCCGGCCAACCGGTAAGTCATTCAGACAGCTGCAGATGTCACTGAACGCTAAGAGGGTCAGTGATGTCTCCGCTTCATCAAAAGTAATATCGAGTAAACGAGGTAATCCGTCCACCTTTAAATTAAAATAACGTATGTCCGTTAAAAACTGGAGTGTAATTTCGTAAACAAACAGACGGTGGGGTAGGCAGGTAAAAAGTCAACATTTCTAACATCTGATACCATATAGCTGTCCTGTCAACAATAAATAAGAGGTTCGGTACATTTATTTACCACGAATAAAAATTTTAGAAACTACTTACATATTGCCAACATTTTACTACTGTATATGTAGTTTATCATACGAGGGAAGAAATTTTTCTTGTCCATTTGATTAAGCCATCTGTACATCAATATGGGAGTTAAATATACTTTTCAAAATTAAAAAAACTTTCATTAAAACAACCTGTAAAAAAGGTAAAAGACTGGTCAGAGGCACCACCTGTTATCGTTGTAGTAAACTTAAATAACGTGACTAGTGCCAAAGTGAAATGTGCAATATAGACGGCCTAGAAAAGGTAAGGAAATACTACTAAAAAAAACAAGGAAACATACAGTAAGATGACAAAAGTCGTGAGATACCTTCTAATAATGTCTGCCTCCTTAACTGGGTGGTAACGTGCTCGCCTCCCATGTAAGAGGGCCTGGGTTCGATTTCCGGCCGGGTTGGAGATTTTCTCCGTTCGTGGACTGGGTGTTGTGTTGTCCTCATCGTCATTTCATCCTCATCACCGGCGCACAAGTCGCCCAATGTGGCGTCGAATGAAAAAAGACTTGCACCTGGTGGCCTAACTTGGCCAACGATGCCATAGGCCCATTTCCATTTAATGCTAATATTGCGCCGGACCTAATTTATCTTGGTGTAGTACAGCAACCTGACGTGGCATGGCTTAATCAATCATAGAAAGTCACCTGTAGAAATACTGAGCCATGCTGACTCGATACCTGTCAATAATTGCGAAAGTGTTGCCGATGCAGGATCTTACGCACGAACCGACCTCCCCAGTATTTCCCATAAATGTTCGTATCGGGCGGTCTGGGTGGCAAAATCATTGGCTCGAACTGTCCAGGATGTACTACAAACCAACAGCGAATAATTAAGGCCCCATGATATGTCGCATTGTCATCCATACATGAATGAATTTCGAATCATACCATTAGCTCTTACCAACGTAAATCTGGGCTCATCTGAACAGGCCACGGTTTTCCAGTCGTCTGTGGTGCAGCCAGTTTGGTCACGAGCCCAGGAAAGCTCTGCAGGCAATGTGCTGTTAGCAAAGCTACTCCCGTCGGTCATCTGCTGCCGTAGGCAATTAACACCACATTTCGCCGCGCTGTCCAAACGGATACGTCCATTGTACGTCCTACATTGATTTATGCGGTTATTTCACGTAGTTTCCTTGTCTGTTAGCACTGCTAACTCTACGCAAACGCCTCTGCTCTCCGTTGTTAAGTGAAGGCCGTCGGCCAATGCGTTGTCCATGAGAGGTAATACCTGAAAGTTTGTATACTCAGCACACTGTTGACACTGTGGATCTCGGAATATTGAATTCCCTGACTATTTCCGAAATGCAATGTCGTCTGCGTCTACCTCCAACTACCATTCCGCGTTCAAAGTCTCTTAATTTCCGTAATGCAGACATGATCGCGTCGGAAAGCGTTTCACATGAATCGCTTCATTACAATTCATAACTCCGTGAATATACCTTGTGTATGTGATGTTACCACAATCTGTATATGTGCATATCGCTAATCCATGACTTTAGTCACCATAGTGTATAACAGATATCAATTCTTCCATTAGTAGACAGTGATGTTCCCGTGACGTCAAAGGTGGCTTACACTTGTCGCAAGGATTTTGTGTTATGTCCTGCGAAGAACTCGAAAATCTCGAATTTAACGAAAATGTCGTCTTTAGCGTAAACACCAGAAGTAGAACATGAAGAAGTCTTTGGGCGTCAAAACGAGTGAATAATGTAGAGTGTCACCACACATAACATCTTTAAATCCAACAACGTTTTCACTTTGGGAGTATAAGCCTTGGAACAGAAACCAAACGCGAGAGAATAAATTTCTCATACGTCGAATGCACCCAAGTAATTCACCGTGTTCAGGCAATTTACACTAGTTGAACTTTGTTTTCTTCTATTTGCATCAAATCTGGGACCTCTTCATTAGACAGCGGCGAGAACAATCGATTTCACACAAGGCCATTCCGTGTCATTGCCAAACACCCTCATAGGATATTCTGAAGGGGTAGAAATGGATGCGATTACAGTAGCTCTTATGAAAATGTCAACACCGAAGAGTAAAGCATATTAATCAAAAGGCAGACACCCTACATTGAGATTTTTTATACCGTGATGTTTAGTATACAGCAAAACAACGCTAACAAGACAGATGAGCGAGTGGAATAAGAGAGTTGTAGAAAGGAGAAAGAACGTTCTGGACTACACAGCGTGATTTTAGCACAGGACGTTTCCCATATTGTCTGTATGGGCGTAACGAAATGGAAAGCATCGTACACGTTTTGGAGTGTCCTTTGAGCTGTATGACAGTTTGTGTACCTGTTTGTGCCGACAGTTAGATGCCTTCTAATGATAGCTGGACAGGCTATAAACCAACAGTTAAACTGGTTTTATTTGTCTATAAACCACAAACGTCTAACACAATGTCCACAGGTTAGCAAACTGCATTGTTGAGCAACATAACGGACTGGCAACAAGTAAGGTGTTGTCTTCCTTATATTTGGTCTAATTTGCACTTTATCGAATATGTTAAAAGCTCGGGTGGTCACTGTCCTTAACAACTCCGCATGAAGTATTTCACTCACTTCAATCAGACAATACAAGCTATTGCTAGCGGCACTGTTATGTCACATCACGTAGAATGTTTGTGGATTCGTAAAGATCCGGGTACGCAATGTTAACCCAATGCGGTTTGTCTGTTTGGAAAATTTGTTAACAGTATAGTCTTTACTGATCCTTATTTCACCAGTGACTGTTGATTACGGTTACATTATGAAGTAGTAATACTGAAATCTGATGCCTTTCGGGGAGGCTCCACATACGGTCAGGCTTATGACAGACAGAATTAATACTTTAATGACGGACTAAATCTCAACTTACTTATTAATTTTATATAGCAACGTAATTGCTAGAGGCGTGACGGCTGATTGTACGGTAGTGAGGAAAGGTTGAAGAGATACTCGTTTCGTAATCTCTGTGTCCACTTTTCTTCTGAGTTACTCAACATAATATTGACAGGTTGAGAGCTCGTTCTTTCCTTTCGTATCACAACAGATTTACTCTGGAGTCACACAATAATTAGGGCTGTTTGCAGCACACGCACTCGTGTTGCAACTGTAAACATCATTTACCCATTTGAACATGATATGATCGATATTTATATCTCACCTGACACAGTCACCAGTAAACAGTGAATTTCTGGTCACCTCTCTCCTACACTGTTCAGTCAATGTAATGCTATGTAGCAAGATTAAGTAGGGTGATCTTAAGTTTGATTTGACAGTATTAATTATGTATATCGTACGCCTGCAGAAGCAGCACGAAAAGTATCAAATGTTGATGTCATTATTATGTATTGTAATTATAGCCAATATCGGCCATTGGTGTAACTAGTAATTAATTGTGTAGATAGATACGCATTCACAGTGTTCATAGTTAGCCATGTTATCGAACTGCCACATGCTCATTGTATTACAACAAATCTGTATTCCATTGGAAAAACAAATGTCTTAATTTATAATGGGTTAATCAACATCTTATCTGTTCCATACTTCACATTTTCAATCTCAGCGTTTCGTAAATATTTCGTTTGTTGTTCTCTTTGTTGTTGCATCGTTTTCAGTCCCAAAACGCATCTGACACAGCTCTCCAGTATAGTCTATTCTGTTAGAAGCCTCTTTCATTTCAGCAGAATCATAGCAACATCCTCTTGAACCTGCCTACTGTAACCATACCTTTTTTCTCCTTACAATTTTTACCTCCCCCCTCTCCCCCTCCCCTCCACACACATACCACCATTACCAAATTAACTGTTTCGATATGTATAAGGATATCCTATCAGCCTACCCCCTTTTTTAATGAAGCTCTTAACAAAGTTAGTTTTCTTCCAGCTCGAGTCAGTATCTCTTCCGTGGTATCCCATCCATCCATCCATCTAAACTTTAACATTCTTGTGTAGCACCACGTTTCAAAAGCTATTCCCCTCTTGTCTCAACTGCTTAATTCCCACATTCCATATGGCAGACTGATACGTTTAGAAGAAACAGTGCTATCAATGAATACTGCGACGGTGAGTTTAGAAATCAGTCACAAACTGGAAAAGAGACATCAATACCGCGTGTACCATCTTGAAATTTATTTCCTTTTTAACATACTGCCTTGTAAACTTAAACACTTACCCTATTACTCGAAAAAGCGTTAAATGCTTGCAGCATAGAATTCTTGTGGCGGGGTACGCATCTATAGAGTTACCTCCCGAAATATAACAAGTTTTGTATGGTTCCTTAAATTTCTGGAGCCCTCGGAAGCGACGTGTCTTGGTGATAACGAAATAACCCTAGACTGAGAAACAATGTGCTATCACCGGATAACAACGGTAATCAGAACGGTCCCTGTTTGTGAACTTTCTGTCCTTCGCTGAATTCCAGTATCCAGTTGAGGAAAACTTTCGATCAGATACCGTTATAGCCATATACGCGACAAATTTCGCTAGGGACATACTCTGCAGACAGTCCCTGGGCTCACAAAAAATCACGTTCTAGTGGGGTACACACACATAGTACTTGTGCCATATTGTTCTGGCTGAAGATCATTAATCATTGGCCGCAGAATACTGTGTGTTTGCTAACTTCCAAGCAAACATATGTTGCCATCTACTGGATACGTGCATACAGTATAGGCGCCAAATTTAAAACGGTACGCCGTATTCTGCCTTTGTCAACTTATTAACTGACTCACTTTCATAATTTTGCTTTATCACCTTGTATAGGACACACACGAGATCTAGTGGTAGTTATTAATTGTATTCGTACTATGATGTCAGAGTAACGAACCTTCCCGTCACGAATAGGTTCGCTTTAAGACTTGGATAGAGCAGTTTCTATGTAGACTTAAGTTTAAGGGGCTCCCTAATAAGCACATTGTACCCTCCATTCTTCTGCAAAGAGGGATCTAATCAGAAATTTCAATCGAATTATCAATGAACGATTTAACTTTCCACAGTTCCATAGTGTCACTCCTGTTAAACTTCTGCTACGTATCACAGTACATTCTCGAGTGGATGTAACTGGAGACGTCAGTAGTGTTCGTAATAAAAGTAGTTGACTTTAATAAACAGAAGTTTGTTCTGTAGAAACTTGCAAGTGCCACGCTGAACCGAATGTCAGTTACACTGGATTAAGTGTATGAGGTCCTTCATTGAACGGACATTTTTCACCATTAGACGATTAAGTTTGTGTTTATATCTGGAATAGATAATAACTTTTAGTAACCTATTTTCGTTATAGACGCCGGTTGGTGTAATTAATTACGTGAAATTATACAGATTAGTGTATTACGTCACCAGCGCAACAAAGAAAGAGCATCAAATTCTAGAATGGCACACTAACCTATCTACGAAAGAAAATTGTGAAAATATGAGGAGTTATTGCATAAGGAGAAGCGCATTGGAGAATAAAAGAAAATGAATGTCTTGGGTTATTAGTTGGGAGAAAAATAAGGAGAAATGATTAATTGTACTGCTATGTTCAATGGTGTTACTGTAGGATATACTAAAAGAGAAAGAAAGCCAAAAAATTTCGAATCGGCTGCCCACCGAAAACAAACTTCAGTGCCAGTCTGTC
This sequence comes from Schistocerca gregaria, assembly GCF_023897955.1. NCBI lineage: Eukaryota > Metazoa > Arthropoda > Insecta > Orthoptera > Acrididae > Schistocerca > Schistocerca gregaria. The sequence continues at coordinate 920,589,223 of NC_064922.1, forward strand.
GGTACACACTGCGCGGCGACTGAACCAACAGCATTGTAATTGCTCTGCCATTATTAAAGTACAACAGCTGTTATTCGAACATTGCATTTCACTATCGAGCACAGAATACGGCGTTCGCCTATTAACAGTAGAATTCAGTCGATTAACTACAACCCGCTATTATTGCTGTATTTGTCGGTAGTCAACTGAATTGCTTGTTGGTTTCGAAACTTCATTCACCGCATTTTTGTGCCGGACAGCCTGCAACAGAAGTTGCGCGTAGCTACGTCGTCGAAATAACTGAAGGTTCTACTTGGTGTAAGCGTCAATATTAAAGTTTTGGAAAGACACAATGAATGCAAAACTAGTTCAATTTAACATACTTACCTGTAATAAGCTTTTTGAAATTTCACCCATTCTGAAGAAATCTTTAGTACTGGTTAAATACCGGAAGCATTGATCCATTGGTGTCATTCTAGGGCCACGTGTACTGAGCTGAGTAGTAGAAATAGAATAAGGTGAATTAAAACAATGTGCCACGCAAATTAATTACATTGTGACTGTTTTCTTACATAGGCAGTCTTCGAACTTCAGGAAACTAAGAGCTCATCGATTCATTGATTCTGAGGTCGTTGCACACGGAACATCATTTTCAGATGGAAAGCGAGGGGAGAAGAAGTCAGCCCTGGCAGTTCGCATTAAATAATTTACGGAAAGCATACGTTTTGAAGAGATGCAAGCACGTTTCTTCCAAGAATATATGTAGGTAAACATTTCTTTCTTTCTTTAATATTAATCAGTGATAACAATAAATGATCGCCATACCATGGATTTCGGTCCATAAGGGCCATTTTCAGCTCTGTCAGGAAAAGGGAAACCAATTGTAACTTCTGGGCAACCTACATCTTGTAAACAAGAAATTTTGGAATAATGAAAAAGTAATACGAGTAGTTTCATATACACCGGTTGCTCCAGATAAGACGTTCCTCCCTGTAACTCACAAAATAATAAGTAAAAGGAACATTTATTACTGTTTCTGCAACGCTATGAACTTGTCTATTTAGCGCTTCTCCGAGATGCCTTGTATCTGCTAGCACAGGTATACTTTCTAGAATCTAACCGAACGTGACTTCAGACAGCGCATATATGGCGCTTGTCGTTCTGCGACAGCAGCTACATGTGCGGCATGTTGCATCCACTCCAAAGACTCTGAACTTTTCTACACACCGCAACAAAATTAAAGGATAACTTTTTCTAAACCCCGTAATTTTCTCCCTTTTCACGGAAAACGTATGAAATTTGACTGAAAGGTGTCTAGAAACTCCTCTGTAATGGTTTAAAAGCGTGGTGCCCTGAGACGTCACTCTCGGTGTTGTCGTGTACGCTTCAAACAGCTAGGTGTCATCATATGCGAAAAAAGGCCATACTTTAGAGGTACAAGCGAGATGTCAGGTAGGATACTATTACACTGACACTGATTTCAAAACAATTCTACCCAATGCCAGTGTAAAAGTGTCGTATGATGAGAAGGTCGTCACACCGCATCTTATCCACATTTTACCCCTTCTTTTGACGCTCCTGCAATAAGGATCAGAACCGCGACACCAAGCTTTGAAATCACGCGGTTTTCTGGTGGTGGCTGTGGATAACATTTCGGACACACCGCCACTCAGCCTGCAAGAGAAGGCTTCAAGGGATGGCATAAAGAGCGTCAATGAAACCATACATTCTCTGTCTCGGCTACTCTACCGCCTGAAGGTAGGCAAACCCTACCTAAAGATTGTCGAAGGAGCTGACTAAGCCGCAGGCACTTGAGCAGCTGCAGGGGTGAATTGATGTCGATGTTTTCGACAGGCACATTTTTATCGTGCTCAGCAAGGTGTTTGTATGGCACCGGGGGTGTTGCCGAGCTATGGTGGAGAGGAGGGTGAAAAGGGGTGGTTGGTCGTATAGGGACCCTTTGCCGATTTAATTGCGCACATGTTTATGTTGCAAGCGTCCTTCTCCCCATAATCACGTTACACTAGGGCTAAAAACAGGAGGACTGAAAAGTGTATGGACTCTTTGTTGCTTCGAAACACGTTCAAACGTCGTCGAAAACGTCGTCGAATGGTTCTGAACTGTCCTTATGTATACCATGGCAAAAATTGTAGTTGCAGTACACTAGTTAGGGGTCAGATGGCGTTCACTGCGATAGCAGCCTCCAATGTCCTTAAAGTAGGAGTGAAGCGCTCATAGGATCCCAGTATTACCTAACGTTGTCAAGAACGTCGTCCTGATGCTCATACCGCTGCGAATTGCCTTTTTCGACAGCGAAATGTGCGGGAATCAACGCTCCTAGGGATGGGTGGTTTCACTGACGCGATTTTGTGCCATCACTTGAAGTATGTTTGTATCTGTTCTGAGTAGTTGTGTGTCTTAAGCGGTTTTCTCGGCCACCCATTAGAAATCTGCATGTTTTTAACACTAGGTGCCGCGGTTCTCACTCCTATGTCCGAGGAGTCAAACGAAAGGATGAAATGTGGGCAAGAGTGGGTGTGACGACTTTCTCATAATAAGACACGGCCAAGGCGTCGTTAGAAAGAATTTTGGTGAAACTATGTGCAAATATAACGTCTTTATTCCACCCTACAGCTCACATAAACTTCTGATCTGTGGCTTTTTTCTGCGTGTGACGAAACCATGCTGTTCGACGACTTGCCGCGCCGGAAGATAAAGTCGCATTGCTCTACGCTTTTTCGCCATTACTGAGGAAGGTTTAGGCACCTTTGAACCGAATTTCAAGCTTGTGCGTCGTAACGGAAGACAATTTCGAAATTTAGGAGAAGTGATGCTTTAACTATGTTATGCAGCGTAGCTCAATAACTAAAACGGGTAGAAATTAGTTTTTAACTTCACTATTTGTTTAAATACATTAGACATACGATAGGAAAAAGTAAATAAATATAAATGAAAACAAAAAATTAAAAAATTAAACATATATAGATAAAATATAAAAATACCAAGTTCTGTTTCAAAATTTTGAATCGTTGCTGTAACTCTCTTGAAAATAAATGTACTATATTCATAACTCTTCAGAAAGAGTAAGGTTTCTTACTCTCACCAGTCTAAATAAATATTCCTTTCCCTTATTGTTTTCTAAATTATAAAGTAAAGTACATAATTTGAAACACGATATGCTGTATATTAGAAAACATGAAATTAGAAATAAACCGGAACATATCTGATTACAACAGAAGAAGCCCGAATTAGTCTAAAACGATTATTCCAAACTGGCATCGTCGAAGAAATATATTCCAGAGCTAAAACGGCAAGATAACCGGAGAATCAGTCTGAGATTCCACTAACTTCACAGCTAATTGGAATAAAGTTCAGAATTGTAAATTTTGTATGTGCGTTTAAAAAAAATGTAGAATTAGATAAAAATCTAGTCTGGATCTGAAATGTGTTATATTTTGCTATAGTAATTAAGTAAAATATCTTAACAAAAATAAATGAAACTATTTTTTCAAACTGTTAAAGAGAAAGTGAGAGACGATATGTAACGCTGAAAAACTATGGCTCTAGCTTTAGATAACAGTAATAACATACCCGAGTATCAGGAGCAACAAAATTACATAAAATAAGAAAATAACTGACGGAAAGGAAGCGAAGGAACTTAAAGACAGATTTGAGTAAATAATTAGCGACCTATTTCTATGCTGTCGGAATGCAACACAGGAGAGTACTAACAAGAGGAACACAAACGCCAGAGGGTCTCTCATAACTCGCGATACGACATAGACGTTTCTGCCAGACAATTAATATCATCAGACAGCTAATGAAATACATTAGAAAAACAGGGGAGAGGCAACTACGAAGGAAGGTAGCACGAACAGAATAAAGCGTATGCCTAATGCGCCCTATACGGGATAACAACCAAGGGAGGTATACAGCACGTAATGGAGGCATTAAATGATTAATGTAGGAAGTGGAAAACAAAGCAGAGTAGCATTACCTGTCTATTGACGACTCTTCGAGGCTCTCACTTCTAGCTATTGTAAATTTCTAGTTTTTCTAACAAATTGAGAGCAGGGCATTTCGCCGTTCAGTGGTGATTACGTATGGTGTTCTCTGAACTCCTTGTAGAATGGCCGGTGACTAATAAATTGAGTCCTAAAGCAGTATCTTTACGTGGCTGGAAGCTTTACGTACTCACACAACACAAAAAGCAATTGCCGATTTTCAAACAGACCCCTAATGTGATAGGCTATGGATAAGAAACAGATGTACGGAACTAGCAAAAGACAAATAAGTATAAGGCAATTAGATACATAGAATAAATGCGTAAGCAATAACGCACATAATTTCAGTAATTTACACTCAATTAACTGGCGAAAAACTACCATTCATTGACCTAGAAATCTTATACAGTATAACACGCTTGGAGCAATGACTGACATGCTACACAAAATATGGATGCACAATAAAAGTTACTTTTGGCAGCAAAACCAAAAGTTGTCAGTATTATGTGTTGCTTTCATAAAAACATCAGATCGTCTGCAAATGACACTTTCGTTGGCCAATAAAAGAACCAACAATGCAATACTGAACTCTGAAGCAACAAAAATAAAGAACCAATTCTTCAACTAGCAAAATGCTACACGGATGGAGTACCGGACTTACTTCTACACACTGTTTAAGTCGATGACTGGAAATATACAAATTTATCCAGTTAAGGTTTAAAAGCTCTGTCAAAAAAAGAAAATTATTAGTCTTCATGTGACGAAGGATCATCGAGGGTTTGGTAGACAGCTTTTTCCTTGTTGTTTTACAAAAAAATAATCAAAACGGAATATTCTTAGCAGGAGAGCGTTTGTTCAGTTCGTAACGGCTGTGTAAGAGATTGTTCGCTGATGAGGGGAAGGTTGCGGAAGGTGCATCCAGATGCATAATCCACCTCTTTATATATTTCGAAAATCTAGGTGGGATGACAAACAGCAGTTAGTGACTTGGGTGTACTGTGTTCACAATACCTCTCAACACATATATGGATGCCGTTGTAAATCCATGGTGGACTAGTGTGGCTCTTATGAAACACTTCTTAAATTGTCCCATAATACGAGGGTTGGAACTTAAACAGTGGCAAATATTTATTCTCAACCGTTACAAAAGATTTACATGTTTGCACCTATTACTGTCCTTCAAAGCAGTCACCAGTGTCGTGTAGAACTTGTTGCTAGCGATGTGTAAGGCGTAGTTTACCGTTACCAGAGCCTGTTCTGTTGATGGTGCGAATGGAGCGGTCTACTACCTGTCGAATCTTCGGAGCACTTCTGAAGCGAATGCCACGAAGTGGTTCTTTCATCTTCAGAATCAGATCAAAGTGACAAGGACTTAAGTCGGGGAAGTATGGTGGATGGTACAGTACGTCCCAGTCACATCGGCCCAACAGAGCAGCCACAGCTTGCACTGCATGCGCCCGCGCATTGACGTGTAAAACGATGAGTGGGTTGTGCAGAAAGTGTCGCCGCTTCCTTCGCAAAGCTGGTCGCAGGTGCTGCTCCAAAAACGATTAGTAATACTGTGCATTGACGGTCTGCCATAGAGGAACTTAATGCCTGAGGATACCACCATCACAGTAGTGCGCGAGAATCCCCATAACTTTCATCATACTGGGGCTTTGGAGCAACACCTGCGACCAGCTTTGCGAAAAAAGCGTCGCCACTTTCTGCACAACCCATCCATCATTTTGCATGACAATGCACGGGTGCATACAGCTGTGGCTGCTCTGTTCGGTTGATGGGACTGGTAACTACCGTACCACCCACCATACTCCCCGGACTTAAGTCTTTGTGATTTTGATTTGACTCCGAAGATAAGGGAACCACTTCGTGGCATTCGCTTCAGAACTGTTCCGGGGATTCGACAGGCAATTGACCGCTCCATTCGCACAGAACAGGCTCTGCTAACGGTATACTATGCTTTCCACATCTCTGCCAACGTGTTCTACACAACGCTGGTTACTACTTTGAAAGACAGTAACAGGGGCAAACATGTAACTCTATTGTTGTTGTTGTTGTTGTTGTGCTCTTCAGTCCTGAGACTGGTTTGTTGCAGCTCTCCATGCTACTCTGTCCTGTGCAAGCTTCTTCATCTCCCAGTACCTACTGCAACCTACATCCTTCTGAATCTGCTTAGTGTATTCATCTCTTGGTCTCCCTCTACAGTTTTTACCCTCCATGCTGCCCTCCAATACTAAATTGGTGATCCTTTGGTGCCTCAGAACATGTCCTACCAACCGATCCCTTCTTCTAGTCAAGTTGTGCCACAAACTTCTCTTCTCCCCAATCCTATTCAACACTTCCTCATTAGTTATGTGATCTACCCATCTAATCTTCAGCATTCTTCTGTAGCACCACATTTCAAAAGCTTCTATCCTCTTCTTGTCTAAACTATTTATCGTGCACGTTTCACTTCCATACATGGCTACACTCCACACTAATACTTTCAGAAACGACTTCCTGACATTTAAATCTATACTCGATGTTAACAAATTTCTCTTCTTCAGAAACGCTTTCCTTGCCATTGCCAGTTTACATCTTTTATCCTCTCTACTTTGACCGTCATCAGTTATTTTGCTCCCCACATAGCAAAACTCCTTTACTACTTTAAGTGTCTCATTTCCTAATCTTATTCCCTCAGCATCACCCGACTTAATACGATTACATTCCATTATCCTCGTTTTGCTTTTGTTGATGTTCATCTTATATCCTCCTTTCAAGACACTGTCCATTCCATTCAACTGCTCTTCCAAGTCCTTTGCTGTCTCTGACAGAATTACAATGTCTAATATATAGGCTGTGAATAAATCGTAGTCACTATTTAAGTTCAAACCCTCGATTATTGGGCTACACCTGGTCTATTTCCACTCCGTGTAAAAATTGGTTGTGTGAAATTCGGGCTCACTAGAATGAGGGAAAGAAGGCGTCAGTGCCTCTAAACTCAGAAGATATAGAAAAGTGCATCCGCTTCGCAAAACATTACTTCTTCACGATAAATTCAGGTATTAGATAACGTAACCAAGTTGTTTATTTCAGTATCGTTAACAGAATGCTTTCCAATTGCACAGAGCACATTGGTAGGGTAACGTGATATGTTCTAACACAATCCGAACTACAACAGTAGTCTTTCACTCTCATAGGGAGGAAGGCAGCAGTCGTATCGAGAACAATGTTCCCATTTTTAGCTCCTTTTATGGAGATAGTATATTTGCTCGGGTATTACTTGCATTAAATAATTGGAAGTAGATTACCATCTGTCAAACAAACGTCAATGGTTTTATTTTACAATTTGCGGATTAATTAAATGGGCATCAATGTACGACTCTCGTTGCACAGGAAGCGATAGATTATTGGAAAAAATCACGGAGTCCGACGGCTGAGAAACTAAACTGACAAATTTGTGCTCCGACAAAAATTTACCGTTTTTAGGCTTCCTTACATCAACGGGTAAAAACGGAACCCTTGTAGTATTGCTCTGTCTTTCCGTCGGACTGTTAAGAACCCTTTTTCTCCGATACGGGTAAATGCATCAAGTAGAAATTCGTCACACAGTAACGTCTACGGTCCTTGGTGATGTAAGTAATTCCAGCTTCTAGCTCAATGTAATCAAAAGATACAACTATTTGTATCACATACTTTTGTGCTTGCAAACTCACTCATAGAAAACTATAGGATACTTGTTGTTGACCTAGGGTCATGAAATTTGGCAAGAAGTAAGGTTTCACACTATAAGCAAAAGAACAGATCCGCAAAATTTTTAAACTGTAGTAACTTCCATATAAAACATATTTTTGCCATTAAAATTTACATCTCATTTATCATTTGTCAGAAGCGGAAGGGAAAAATATTACTGTATGGAAAATTGAAATGTAAATTGTACTCACGTTTAGTAAGTAAATAAAAATATTTTATTAAATCTTCTATTTCTAGTATACAGGGTGGTCCACTGATCGTGACCGGGCCAAATATCTCACGAAATAAGCCTCAAACGCAAAAACTACAAAGAACGAAACTCGTCTAGCTTGAAGGGGGAAACCAGATGGCGCTCTGGTTGGCCCGCTAGATGGTGCTGCCATAGGTCAAACGGATATCAACTGCTTTTTTTAAAAATAGGAACCCCATTTTTATTACGTATTCGTGTAGTACATAAAGAAATATGAAATTTTTGTTGGACCACTTTTTTCGCTTTGTGATAGATGGCGCTGTAATAGTAACAAGCGTATAAGTACGTGGTAGCACGTAACATTCCCAAAGTGCGGACGGTATTTGCTTCGTGATACAGTACCCGTGTTAAAATGGACCGTTTACCAATTGCGTAAAAGGTCGATATCGTGCTGATATATGGCTGTTGTGATCAAAATGCACAATGGGCGTGTGCTATGTATGCTGCTCGGTATCCTGGACGACATCATCCAAGTGGCCGGACCTTTTGCCGGATAGTTACGTTATTTAAGGAAACAGGAAGTGTTCATCCACATGTGAGACGTCAACCACGATCTGCAACAAATAATGATGCCCAAGTAGTTGTTTTAGCTGCTGTCGCGGCTAATCCGCACATCAGTAGCAGACAAATTGCGTGAATTTCGGGAATCTCAAAACCGTCGGTGTTGAGAATGCTACATCAACATCCAGTGCACCCGTACCATATTTGTATACACCAGGAATTTCACGGCTACGATTTTGAATGTCGTGTACAGTTCTGCCACTGGGCACAAGAGAAATTACGGCACGATGACAGATTTTTTGCACTCGCTCTATTTAGCGACGAAGCGTTATTCACCAACAGCGGTAACGTAAACCGGCATAATATGCACTATTGCGCAACGGAAAATCCACGATGGCTGCGACAAGTGGAACATCAACGACCTTCGTAGGTTAATGTATGGTGCAGCATTATGGGAGAAAGGATAATTGGCCCTCATTTTATCGATGGGAATCTAAATCGTGCAGTGTATGCTGATTACCTATGTAATGTTCTACTGATGTTAGTACAAGATGTTTCACTGCATGACAGAATGGCGATGTACTTCCAACATGATGTATGTCCGGCACATAGTTCTCGTGCGGTTGACGCGGTATTGAATAGCATATTTCATGACAGGTGGATTGGTCATCGAAGCACCACACCATGGCCGGCACGTTCTCCGGATCTGACGTCCGCGGATTTCTTTCTGTGGGGAAAGTAGAAGGATATTTGCTATCGTGACCCACGCCTGACAACATGCGTCAGCACATTGTCGATGCATGTGCGAAAATTACGGAAGGCGACCTACTTGCTGCTGACAGGAACATCGTATTACGAAATGCATTGCATTGAGGATGAAGGACATCATCCTGAGCATTTATTGCATTAATGTGGTATTTACAGGTAATCACGCTGTAACAGCATGCGTTCTCAGAAATGATAAATTCACAAAGGTACATGTACCACTTTGGAACAACAGAAAAAAATGTTCGAACATACCTACGTTCTGTATTTTAATTTAAAAAACCTACCTGTTACCAACTGTTCGTCTAAAATTGTGAGTCATATGTTTGTGACTATTACAGCGCCATGTGTCACAAAGCGAAAAAAGTGGTCCAACTAAAACATTCATATTTCTTTACGTACTACACGAATATGTAATAAAATGGGAGTTCCTCTTTAAAAAAAAAAGCAGCTGATATCCTTTTGACCTATGGCAGCGCCACCTAGCGGGGAAACCATAGCACCATCTGGTTTTCCCCTTCAAGCTAGACGAGTTTCGTACTTCGTAGTTTTTTCGTTTGACGCTTATTTCGTGAAAAATTTGGCCCAGTCACAATAAATGGACCACCCTGTATATGGAATTCCCTGCTCGTTACTTTTTGTGTCTTGTGGCTAGTCTCAGGAACTACGTAGAGATTCAGATACGGTCTTGGAATTACCGGAACCGATATGTTGCCAGTATCGATATCGATAAAAGCGAAAAATCGTCGGGATTCTCGTTTCCCGGGGTGCTTGAACTGTCTGTATAAATAACGAAGTTTGTACATAAACCAAAGTGCGGGAGTCTTGTCGCACTTGCCCAGTGCGAGTTTAGCTGCCTGGACAGTATAATAACTGACTATGGCCGTGTTAGAAAGTATATAAAATTCAGACTCGAATAGTAACAAAAATGTTTCTGAACAACAGAAATTTTATAAAGTCAAGTGTTATTGGTCTATTCTAAAATGTTGTCTTTCGCAGAAGTGAAACGATTGTAAGAAGCCTGTTTATATGTTTGTATGTTGGCAGCGCTTTAGGCTGCATTAATATCACTGACAGCGCTGTGCACCCTCTGTAGCATACTCTGTGGCTGGTCGGACTCGCAGGTTGAAGTTAAAAGTTATCAGTGATGGAGGTTTGCAGTGATGAGCGCGAGCGGACGGCCTGGAAGTGTGTCTGTCATGGAGATTTAATATTGGTTGGACGTGGATTGCAAAATGTGGGTAATAGATTTGTTGACGATCACCTAACTTTTGAAACTGGATGTCAAGGACGATTATATAATTTTTGGAACTGAATGTCACTTGATTAAGGTAAAATTTGCTAAATACATCGTTTGCTCTGCAGAAAAAAATCTTTCCTTTTCTAACCACATGCCGATTAGTAGTTAGAGCCTACAATAGTTAGAATCTTCATAATCAGCTGGCTGTACTTGGTGCATTGGCTGCAGTTCTTGTCATGAAGACTTTGTGTGAGGTAAGTGACTTATGAGATGTATGGGTAATTGTTAGGACTTCTTGTAATTCAGGGCCGTTCTTTTGTGTTAATTATTAGTCATATTGCGTTATCATTGTATATTGTTGGTCATAAATGAATAGAATAACTTTGAGCTGTATTTGACAGGGAAAATACTGTAGGTCAGTGTTGAAATGATAAAGACAAGCAACGTGACAATACGTTCAGTTTCACTCAGCAGCTTTAAGTAAAAACGTAGAAGTTTCACCTTCTCAGTTATTTCAATTTAAGTAAAAATTATATTCAGAAGTTTCAAGTGGAATACAATTAGGAAGTGATTCTATAGGAAACTGGTGAAGATTGGGTGGGTAAATCCGATAGTTACTGAAAAATACTAAACCGAATCGCAGAAGTATAAATACTTACGGCACAAATTGACTAAAAGAAAGGGTCATTTGATACGAAGCGTCCTGAGGCTTCAAGGAATAATCAGTTTGGTACTGGAGTGAAATGAGGGAGGAAAAATTGTTGAGGGGGTGAAAGCTTGAGTAGTAAGCAGGTTCAGATTGATTGTAGGTCACAGTTGCGCAAACGAAGAAGCCTGTACAGGATAAACTAGCGTGGAAAACTCCGTCAAATGATTTTCATTACTGAAGACCATAACAAAAACAACAAAGTGGTAGAAACTGCATCGTATTTTTAGTTTTGTGACTGTTTCTAAAATTAAAAATTAAATTTATCTTTTATTTTTTTTGGTCATCATTCTACTGACTGGTTTGATGCGGCCCGCCACGAATTCCTTTCCTGTGCTAACCTCTTCATCTCAGAGTAGCACTTGCAACCTACGTCCTCAATTATTTGCTTGACGTATTCCAATCTCTGTCTTCCTGTACAGTTTTTGCCCTCTACAGCTCCCTCGAGTACCATGGAAGTCATTCCCTCATGTCTTAGCAGATGTCGTATCATCCTGTCGCTTCTCCTTATCAGTGTTTTCCACATATTCCTTTCCTCTCCGATTCTGCGTAGAACCGCCTCATTCCTTACCTTATCTGTCCACCTAATTTTCAACATTCGTCTATAGCACCACATCTCAAATGCTTCGATTCTCTTCTGTTCCGGTTTTCCCACAGTCCATGTTTCACTACCATACAATGCTGTACTCCAGACGTACATTCTCAGAAATTTCTTCCTCTAATTAAGGCCGGTATTTGATATTAGTAGACTTCTCTTGGCTAGAAATGCCTTTTTTGCCATAGCGAGTCTGCTTTTGATGTCCTCCTTGCTCCATCCGTCATTGGTTATTTTACTGCCTAGGTAGCAGAATACCTTAACTTCATTGACTTCGTGACCATCAATCTTGATGTTAAGTTTCTCGCTGTTCTCATTTCTACTACTTCTCATTACCTTCGTCTTTCTCCGATTTACTCTCAAACCATACTGTGTACTCATTAGACTGTTCATTCCGTTCAGCAGATCATTTAATTCTTCTTCACTCTCACTCGGGATAGCAATGTCATCAGCGAATCGTATCATTGATATCCTTTCACCTTGTATTTTAATTCCACATTCCACTCCTGAACCTTCCTTTTATTTCCATCATTGCTTCCTCGATGTACAGATTGAAGAGTAGGGGCGAAAGGCTACAGCCTTTTCTTACACCCTTCTTAATACGAGCACTTCGTTCTTGATCTTCCACTCTTATTATTCCCTCTTGGTTGTTGTACATATTGTATATGACCCGACTCTCGCTACAAATTAACCCCTACTTTTTTCAGAATCTCGAATAGCTTGCACCATTTTATATTGTCGAACGCTTTTCCAGGTCGACAAATACTATGAACGTGTCTTGATTTTTCTTTAGCCTGGCTTCCATTATTAGCCGTAACGTCAGAATTGCCTCTCTCGTGCCTTTGCTTTCCCTAAAGCCAAACTGATCGTCACCTAGCGCATTCTCAATTTTCTTTTCCATTCTTCAGTATATTATTCTTGTAAGCAGCTTCGATGCATGAGCTGTTATGCTGATTATGTGATAATTCTCGCACTTGTCAGCTCTTGCCGTCTTCGGAATTGTGTGGATGATGCTTTTCCGAAAGTCGGATGCTATGTCGCCAGACTCATATGTTCTACACACCAACGTGAATAGTCGTTTTGTTGCCACTTCCCCTAATGATTTCAGAAATTCTGATGGAATGTTATCTATCCCTTCTGCCTTATTTGACCGTAAGTCCTCCAAAGCTGTTTTAAATTTCGATTCTAATACTGGATCCCCTATCTCTTCTAAATCGACTCCTGTTTCTTCTTCTATCACATCAGACAAATCTTCACCCTCATAGAGGCTTTCAATGTACTCTTTCCACCTATCTGCTCTCTCCTCTGCATTTAACAGTGGAATCCCCGTTGCACTCTTAATGTTACCACCGTTGCTTTTAATGTCACCAAAGGTTGTTTTGACTTTCCTGCATGCTGAGTCTGTCCTTCCGACAAACATATCTTTTTCGATGTCTTCACATTTTTCCTGCAGCCATTTCGTCTTAGCTTCCCTGCACTTCCTATTTATTTCATTTCTCAGCGACTTGTATTTCTGTATTCCTGATTTTCCCGGAACATGTTTGTACTTCCTCCTTTCATCAATCAACTGAAGTATTTCTTCTGTTACCCATGGTTTCTTCGCAGCTACCTTCTTTGTACCTATGTTTTCCTTCCGAAGTTCTGTGATGGCCCTTTTTAGAGATGTCCATTCCTCTTCAACTGTGCTGCCTACTGCGCTATTCCTTATTGCTGTATCCATAGCGCTAGAGAACTTCAAATGTATCTCGTCATTCCTTATAACTTCCGTATCCCACTTCTTAGCGTATTGATTCTTCCTGACTTATGTCTTGAACTTCAGCCTACTCTTCATCACTACTGTGTTGTGATCTGAGTCTATATCTGCTCCTGGGTACTCCTTACAATTCAGTATCTGATTTCGGAATCTCTGTCTGACCATGATATTATCTAATTGAAATCTTCCCGTATCTCCCGGCCTTTTCCAAATATACCTCCTCCTCTTGTGATTCTTGAACAGGGTATCCGCTATTACTAGCTGAAACTTGTTACAGAATATTAGTCTTTCTCCTCTTTCATTCCTTGTCTCAAGCCCATATTCTCCTGCAACGTTTGCTGCTACTCCTTCCCCTACAACTGAATTCCAGTCGCCCATGACTAGTAGATTTTCGTCCCCCTTTACATACTGCATTACCCTTTCAATATCCTCATACACTTTCTCTATCTGTTAATCTTCAGCTTGCGACATCGGCATGTATACCTCAACTATCATTGTCGGTGTTGGTGTGCTGTCGATTCTGATTAGAACAACCCGGTCACTGAACTGTTCACAGTAACACACCCTCTGCCCTACGTACCTATTCATAACGAATCCTACACTTGTTATACCATTTTCTGCTGCTGTTGATATTACCCGATACTCATCTAACCAGAAATCCTTGTCTCCCTTCCATTTCACTTCACTGACCCCTACTATATCTAGACTGAGCCTTTGCATTTCCCTTTTCAGATTTTCTAGCTTCCCTACCACGTTTAAGCTTTTGACATTCCACGCCCCGTCTCGTAGGACATTATCCTTTCGTTGATTATTCAATCTTTTTCTCATGGTAACCTCCCCCTTGGCAGTCCCCTCCCAGAGATCCGAATGGAGGACTATTCCGGAATCTTTTGCCAATGGAGAGATCATCATGACACTTCTTCAACTACAGGCCACATGTCCTGCAGATACACGTTACGTGTCTTTAATGCAGTGGTTTCCATTGCCTTCTGCATCCTCATGTCGTTGATCACTGCTGATTCTTCCACCTTTAGGGGCAATTTCCCACCCCTAGGACAAGAGAGTGCCCTGAACCTCTATCCGCTCCTCGGCAGAATGAGGCTGACTTCTTATGCCGGAAGTCTTCGGCCGCCAATGCTGATTATTTATCAAAATTCAGGCAGTGGCGGGGATCGAACCCCGGACTGAAGACGTTTTGATTATGAATCAAAGACGCTACTCCTAGACCATGGGTACATCTTTCAAATTTATATTTTAACAGCTTCTCACCAGGATCATTTAATGTTTAAGTGTTGCACCACTTCTTCATTCTCTTATGATTTGAAAGAACTCTTTGACCTATGATCATCCTGCCATGGTATGAACGAAGCACAGCACCAGCTACATAAATTTTCTATTAGCTCTAAGTGAACAGAATAAAGTCGTAAGTTTCAATTGAGTTTCACTATATAGTGAAGAGTTGTGGTGGTGCAGGACGACACAGGCATAAAAATTATGAGACCCAAAGCGAAAATTTTGGTAATTATTACTTTCTTTCAATGCAATACAATATAAACACACGGTGCTACATGCGGTCTGCCACATGGACTGCTTACAACATCTTTGAGCTTTATTGCCTGTATGAATATACTATCTCCATCTATGAAACAAGGTTGTTTGGTCAATTTACTTGTTTACGGTGCGATTTTTTGATAAATTCTTAATAATATGTTACTTAAACTTCTTACAATAAAATAGTTTGCTGATTAAATTCTACGAGTGAAGTACGTTTGAACAACAACTTAAAGTGAATTTATATGTATTTTTTTCATGGATTGATATTTTTAGGGACTATTTTGGTTTTATTTACTTTTTGAGTCTATTCCATAGTGTCTGGTCACCAGGAAAACTTTCTCAGGCAAAAATCTGCCTAAAGGAAAAACAGTATTCACAGGGACGAATAGCTATGAATATAAATTACGCAAAAATTAGTAAATGCAGGTCAGGTATTAATTAATGGGCACAACTATGAATAGCCAACTGCGTCCTATAATTGCACGTAAACTTGTCCGAACTCCAAAAGGAAAAAGACAGTACGAATCAGTATTTAAAGAACAACTTTGATGATTATAGAGCACATATTTGTACCTCTACTGTTCGCAGCGAACTCGTTTATGACGGGCTTCCGGAACGCCGTGCAAGAAAAGAATATAAATTTAGACTTACAGTAGCTAAGAATGGGACTCGATTGAGCTAATGGAGTAAAAAATAATTATTGAGTTAATTGGAGCAAGCTAAGCTTTTTTTAAGATTCTCTGAAATAAAAAAATTCAGAAACCAGTACACCTTTCTTTCAAGATCTATAATTTAAAAATAAATCTCAGAGTATAGCCATACATTCATCTAGAACCTGATATCGCTGTGTTTTCTTTAAGACATCTTTTTATTACTAGTATTAACAGGTTAGTTTCCCAGATTAGTCCATGTTTTCCGTGTGAGAAGGGAGTTGCCAGTACAGGTGAAGGATTTTATACATATTTAGTGGCTCAAACCATGAAGAACCGAACTTTCGTTATGATGTGGTGCCTCGTTTCTGTGCGTGGTACATAAATACACTCCTGGAAATGGAAAAAAGACCACATTGACACCGGTGTGTCAGACCCACCATACTTGCTCCGGACACTGCGAGAGGGCTGTACAAGCAATGATCACACGCACGGCACAGCGGATACACCAGGAACGGCGGTGTTGGTCGTCGAATGGCGCTAGCTGCGCAGCATTTGTACACCGCCGCCGTCAGTGTCAGCCAGTTTGCCATGGCATATGGAGCTCCATCGCAGTCTTCAACACTGGTAGCATGCCGCGACAGCGTGGACGTGAACCGTATGTGCAGTTGACGGACTTTGAGCTAGGGTATATAGTGGACATGCGGGAGGCCGGGTGGACGTACCGCCGAATTGCTCAACACGTGGGGCGTGAGGTCTCCACAGTACATCGATGTTGTCGCCAGTGGTCGGCGGAAGGTGCACGTGCCCGTCGACCTGGGGCCGGACCGCAGCGACGCATGGATGCACGCCAAGACCGTAGGATCCTACGCAGTGCCGTAGGGGACCGCACCGCCACTTCCCAGCAAATTAGGGACACTGTTGCTCCTGGGGTATCGGCGAGGACCATTCGCAACCGTCTCCAAGAAGCTGGGCTACGGTCCCGCACACCGTTAGGCCGTCTTCCGCTCACGCCCCAACATCGTGCAGCCCGCCTCCAGTGGTGTCGCGACAGGCGTGAATGGAGGGACGAATGGAGACGTGTCGTCTTCAGCGATGAGAGTCGCTTCTGCCTTGGTGCCAATGATGGTAGTATGCGTGTTTGGCGCCGTGCAGGTGAGCGCCACAATCAGGACTGCATACGACCGAGGCACACAGGGCCAACACCCGGCATCATGGTGTGGGGAGCGATCTCCTACACTGGCCTTACGCCTCTGGTGATCGTCGAGGGAACACTGAATAGTGCACGGTACATCCAAACCGTCATCGAACCCATCGTTCTACCATTCCTAGACCGGCAAGGGAACTTGCTGTTCCAACAGCACAATGCACGTCCGCATGTATCCCGTGCCACCCAACGTGCTCTAGAAGGTGTAAGTCAACTACCCCGGCCAGCAAGATCTCTGGATCTGTCCCCCATTGAGCATGTTTGGGACTGGATGAAGCGTCGTCTCACGCGGTCTGCACGTCCAGCACGAACGCTGGTCCAACTGAGGCACCAGGTGGAAATTGCATGGCAAACCGTTCCACAGGACTACATCCATCATCTCTACGATCGTCTCCATGGGAGAATAGCAGCCTGCATTGCTGCGAAAGGTGGATATACACTGTACTAGTGCCGACATTGTGCATGCTCTGTTGCCTGTGTGTATGTGCCTGTGGTTCTGTCAGTGTGTTCATGTGATGTATCTGACCCCAGGAATGTGTCAATAAAGTTTCCCCTTCCTGGGACAATGAATTCACGGTGTTCTTATTTCAATTTCCAGGAGTCTAATTCAAAATCAGTATAACAAATTCTGGAAAAAACAAATCTTCTGCTCGTGTTAACGAGTCTTGTCGTGGTTGATCAGGTAAGGTGGAGCTCCACAAGGGTCATACTAGCAAACCAAGCATATATATATATATATATATATATATATATATATATATATATATATATATATAACAGGAGTTCAACAGTTCGATACACAACATGTAACTCCCAGACGAATTCGTCCTTAGCAAATACCAAGCAATACTGTGACAACGAGACACCTGAGCAAGTTCAGGCAATGGGCAGCGAGTAAATTACAGGCGTCCGAACGGAGGGCTTTCTTCTTAACGTCGCCTGACGGTTCGGCCCGCAGCCCTGCAGGACAGACAGATAGATGCTCTTCCAGACGGACACGCTGCCTGATAGGGGACAAATTGGATCGCGACACCCAATAAACACGGCCGACCTGACGCGCGCCCCCGTGCGGCTCCAGAACGAATGTCCTTTGTTCAACTACCTCACCTCACGCTTCACTCCTGCTTCGAACCACTGTCTCTCTATCTCTCGTATACGAAACCAGTGGTGCACTCCGCATGTACATAGTGCAGCGAAGGTATTTAAATATGTATCATTGTCTAGAAATATTGATGAAAGTAAAATTTGCCGTTCTGTACTCGAATGATACAACGTGGTAAGGTGAAAATGATTTTGGCGCAGTCTGATCAGATGAAGATTATAAATACCATCTATATCATTTTTCAAGTCAACAAAAATTAAACATAAAAACGAGAATTTTAGCTATCTCATACAAAAGGTCATCAGGTTTCCCAGCTTCATACCTACATTTTACAAAAGTAACTTATTAATCACGAATAACAAACCCCCTTTTCACACTAACTTATCACAAATACCATTTTATTTGTTATAAAATTATAAAGAGCCGACCAGTTGCTATTGGCACATGTTTCTCGGCACGAGCGCCACCTGCCCTGTTTTCAGAGTAACTACGCTCGCCGATTACACTCAGTCGGTTGTGAGCTCTGCAAGATCTATGAGCTATTTTATATTAACGTGACAAACCCCAATTCTAGTGCTATATTTGATTTTTGACACATGGATCTATGCCGACAGTTGTAAAAACGGTGATGGTACATTAGTCCTTACTAATGTAAAATTGTAAGTACCAGTCGTCGTTATCATGGTTCTGTAATGCAAGAGTTCTCTAATTTGTCTGAAAATTTATTCTTGGCTTATAAGTTTCATACTTTTCTAATGTAAGCTATGATGTTCATTTTCCTTAGGTTATCTTCTGAAGAAGACATATTTGTCGAAACCTAGGTAACGAATTTCTTTATCCATTGCAACTGGTTTGCTGTTTATAATTTTATTACGTGAAACCGTTGCTGTTGTGCAGCTATGTTTAAAATATTTTATATGTTTTTAAGTGATTAATTACAGGATAATTTGTATACAGCGTCAGCGTAGATAATAACCGTTACCATCGCGATACTTCATTATCTCTGCCCATCGTACAAGATGACATTTATAAACAAATATAGTGTCCGAAACGACAAACATATTTGTCATTGTCACTCTGGACTGTGATTTATCTATTGATTGCTATGACGGCCTAACGTGCTTAGTATAACTGAAAACGTTTGTCAGAGTAGAGTTATAGGTTATCTGGTCCCACTGACTGTCCC
The DNA here is from genome assembly GCF_023897955.1 of Schistocerca gregaria. NCBI lineage: Eukaryota > Metazoa > Arthropoda > Insecta > Orthoptera > Acrididae > Schistocerca > Schistocerca gregaria. The sequence goes on from NC_064922.1 coordinate 920,608,447, forward strand.
TGATCTGTGCCCGTTGTGAAGGCCGACACACACATTCCCAATGTATATACAAGGCTATACCATAAATTCATTATTATTATTTCACATAGTTTGGTTTGGTTTTACAGATTATTGTTTCTCTTCATTCCCACGACTACCATTATCCCAACTACTACACGTATTCCTGATAGCGTCACTGTTAAACTATAACAGTACGAATGTTTCGCATGGGTTCCCTGGTGTAAAACTAATACACAAGTTAAATGAAACCAGAACATGAGTTGTTGATGCAGTACGTGAAACTGTAAAATAGTTATGTCGTTCCTAAGGCCTGTAAACAGCTCCATTTACTGGTAAAAACTGCAATCAAAATTTAATTACACTGAAGATGACATGTCAAAAGAGTAGCCGCCGCTATCCAATTTTCCATCACATGTCTTTTGTTTTACCATCACCACCAAAAAGATAATTTAACTAGCTAAATACTGTGTTCTAACAACTTTAGCCGTGAACTATCTTAATACAAGTAATCCGTGTTATTACGCTGATTATTTTTGAAATTAATCTTTCACGTAGGCGGATAATTAGTATAACTATAATATTACTGCATTTTCTGTCGGTACTTGGCAGAACATGACATTAATATAAAACAGGGACCACTTCCCCGACGTGCTACAAAATATTTCTTACTTGATCACGAATCGGTATTCGCCTTCTCAGGCCGCAGTCTGGTGACAACTGAATGTCGCCGCCATAGATAAGATGATGTGCTGGTTACAGATAATTAGTGATACAGTAAATGACGAGATAGAGTGTTTACAGGGTTTTAAAAAAACCAGACGCAGTTTCCTTTTCGTCCGCTATACCATTACGTTTTTGTTAATCAAATCTCAGATTACCGTAATACACTCAATTTTATTTCTCATCTTTCATCAAGTGTAATTATTTTCACAGTCATAACAATTTATATTTTTCTTTTTTCGCTAAAATTAATAATTTCTGGGTTACGTAAAATAGTATTACCTTAGGTTAGAGAAGACAATCTTCTTAGCCAAGATCTCTAATAATAATCTTTATTCTCAATAACCGGCTTCAGTAGTCAGTGTTACCACCTTCGGATCCCTACAGACAGGTTACTTCACATTTCTTAAAACAGCGGTAAGAGGTATTATTAGCGATCTTGGCAATAAAGTTGGTCTCCTCTAGTCTATTATTACAGAATGAGCCTTGAATCTCAAAGTTAGTCTACTAAAAAAAGTATTACCTTCCTTGTAAACATTTCATCTCATCATTTTACGTTTCGTCTTTTTCTGAATCAGTGATGTCGTTATAAACGTCTTTTTATCAGTGGTTGCGACATTCAGTTCTCATCTGACAGTGGCTTAAATGGACATAAGACCTGGAAGATCATAGCTTCATACTGTTGCACAATCCGTGCGGTGAATCAGATGTTGTGCATAAGGAGCATGTAAGCACAATCTAGACTGTAAAAAACATTTCCCAGAACTACACAGCAATAGAAAGGCGTCTTAAACTAAGCGCTGTGAACACATGCATACTGAATGATGCACTAACGAGTAGTATATTGAGAAACGTAGAGTCATCTGCTGTCAATGATGGTTAAACACAGTTGCGCAACAAAGCGACTTCCGGAAAAGTACATAAACACACTTTCACTAACGAACGGTACGAAGAAACAGCGGAAAAGATAGAAAACAAAAGATGCTCTGTTAGCTACAACTACTGGATAAAGTCACCAGGCGACTCCGACAAGTGTGAGTGTAACAAGCGAAGTCTATACACATCCCCAGTGTTTTTGTTCATAAAAAGCTGAGTGGTAATAGAACTAGTAATGAAAAAAAATGCAGCACGCATGAAACGAATCAGGATATGACTTGCGAGTCTCATTTTGGTCGAGAAAATGGGAGCGATAGAAAGAGGGAAAGAAAAAATGGGTGAGAGAAGGATATATATATATATATATATATATATATATATATATATAGAGAGAGAGAGAGAGAGAGAGAGAGAGAGAGAGAGATAAACTAATATAGCACGCCAACAAGCAAGATATCTAATAATGACGTAATAGTACACTACTAAGTTATATTGAGAAAGACAGTTATTTAAAAAATACAAGTATATGTTTCTTACCTTAAATAAGATAGCTGTGCTCACATTTTCAGGTGACATACAAGTTTATATCAAAAAGATACATATTCAGAAGCACAGCGCTTTACGTAAATAGAAACTAGAGAACAGGATGAACTAAATATAGTGTGAATAGGAAATCACACTGAATGCCACAGATAAGCAATATTCTGCAGAGAAGAACCAGAAAAGGCTGCATTACTGAACCAATTTTCTTCAACTATTTACCCGGCTCGAAGTACATAATTAACTTATCGACAAAGCGAGTAACTTTATTTGTCTAGAAAGATATTAAAGTCAGTTTGTTTCTTCGACAAGTTACGAACGTTTTAAACGGAATCTGAGTGCTTTTATAATGAAATTTACAACAAACCAAAATAGTCATCGCTGTGCGTGTTAGGACTTTTCTAAAACCGTGTTCGTCAACTTCAGTTGTGACCAAAATATTTTATGTTACTAACTTAGATGGCACAGTCTGTATTAATGGAATCTTTATTGTTACGTAATTTTTGATCACGTCTCTAATCACAGCATAACAACTCCAGATGTGGGGTAGGTTAGTGATCGGTCGATGACTACCTTACCCAGAACGCCGTTTCTATAAGAATGGGATAATTGGAGAGCCTGATGCAGAAGAAACAAAGTTTCGTTTTCACATGCCATTGTTTACTCTGACACGGATCTGGTGATTATGTGAGCCTTCAAAATGTGCTTGGTCTGCCATGAAATCGAACTCAACAGAGAGTTCGCTTCTAAATTCCTCTTTACAGTTCTTCTAAACACGTCACCATGCTTGGAAAAAAAATGTAAACGAGTTGTACTTTCGCATAGGCCGACAATCTAAGTCGGCTATAAGAAAGTTTTATGTTTAAGCCTTGTATTGTCCTATAATACCCGAACTGGTGCAGTATTACGAAATTGTGAAAACAAACCATTTTGTTTGAATGACAAGATGATAGTAGAAGAAAATACAGCCTACCGCGCGACTGCTACGGTCGCAGTTTCGAATCCTGCCTCGAGCATGGATGTGTGTGTGATGTCCTTAGGTTAGTTAGGTTTAAGTAGTTCTATGTTCTAGGGGACTGATGACCACAGATGTTAAGTCCCACAGTGCTCAAAGCCATTTGAACTATTTGAAAATACAGCCTACGGAAACATCTTAGTACTACGACGCATCCCTTCACGTGGTCTGAACCATAATGCCTTCGTTTGTATTCGTAAAACCCTGATATACCTATCGAGCACTTCTTGCGTAAATGAAATATTGAAATGTCCACCGTAAATACGCCAAATTAAAATATGTACAACGGATCTGTATGAAATTATCCAGTTCATTATGTAACACACGACTTTAACTGAAGCAACGGTTCTCCTAGAGAGCGCAACGGTAGCACAAATTCCTCACAGAACCTACTAGAAGCGGCACGTCACAACAGGAACATCACCGTTACTGTTAAACGTAACGATATGCTATCGTAGCCTCGTGTATTCGCATGTGCGTTTAGCAGACACGTAGCTCCCATTTTATATAATGCTCATTTGTATCTTTATGTACCAAGCGATATTTGTCATGTGTATTTTAGATTATTTTCCTCTAAAAATATTTTGTAGTTAATACCGAAACCTTGTAAAATAACTATTTAGTACACCATCTACGACCGTAAACAAAGATTCCAGAAATGCTTTTCACTGGACTATGCAATTTGCTGAATACAATATTCAGGGGTCAAATGAAGAATGTAGGTGCAGACTATAGCTCACTGAAATATTTCAGCGTCGCCATGTTCTCTCTAAACTCGCTATTTTTTTTAAACTTTTCAGATTTAAATGCATTTCCCTGCCACAAGAAACGAACAAAGGCAAATTTTACAACATAAACACACAAGCACGATACCGAAATATGTAGCATAATTATTAAGTCACAGGGCTGACGTACAGTTGTTATTAAGTTCAAATCGCCTTTTTGCTGTACAGAGTAAGGTTTTCCTAAGTTCGGGGACTCTTTTCTTCAATAACTTCCGGTCGAATCTTTTATACATCCTTTCCCAGTATCTTCTATTTCTAATAACCCCATCGACGAAGATTCATTAGCCTCTAATCTTCCTTTGTTGGTTAGTTAAAGAGTGTGGACGATGGTGGGAAACCTGGGGAAGAAATGTTACTTGCTTCATGAAATAAACTATTGCCATACAACTATTATTCATAATTCCAGAATGAGATTTTCACTCTGCAGTGGAGTGTGCTCTGATATGAAACTTTCTGGCAGATTAAAACTGTGTGCCTCACCGAGACTCGAACTCGGGACCTTAGCCTTTCGCGGGCAAGTGCTCCGATGCAGACTGAAAACCTCATTCTGGAAACATTCCCCAGGATGCGGCTAAGCCATGTCTCCGCAGTATCCTTTCTTTCAGGAGTGTTAGCTCTGCAGGGTTCGCAGGAGAGCTTCTGTAAAGTTTGGAAGGTAGGAGACGAGGTACTGGCAGAAGTAAAGCTGTGAGGACGGGGCGTGAGTCGTGCTAGGGTAGCTCATTTGGACCAACTTAACCAGAACGCGTTTCTTTGCTTTTCATTTATATTTACATCTGACAAAAATCTGAAACAACTTTACTAGGAGATGCGTGCCGCTTTTCAATCTAACCATCCAGTTGGTGAAGAAATGGCGCTTTTGCCATTGATCTGGTACGACAAGAAGCACGCCTTGTTTCTAACGACATAATTTTGGTGAACTGTAATCACTCACAACGTACAGAGCTCAAACAGTGCATTTTACATCAGATAACAATCATACTTAGAAACTTTTTATTCCTTTACTTACAAAACGCTGAGCGAGGTACCTTCGTGATTCAGGCATTGGAATTATGGAATTGTTAAGTATCGGAACGATTCGTTCATCGGACCACAGTGTCTTCCTTTCCTTATACGTCTGCAGATGTTTATGTATTTCGATTTCAGTGACCTGCACTATCGCGAGACGTTAAAACCTAGCTTTCCTACGTCCTAAAAAAATGTTGTTGTGCCTTAATATTATTGTTACGATGAATGCATCATGACATTTGATTAATAAACTGCACAATTACAGCGACTGATTTCAAAGCAAATAAACAGAGAGAGACGTGAAAACTATGTCAACACAACAGGTGAGTCTTAGAGGATTATAAAACTGAAAGTATCATGTGTTAAAAAAAACACTGATTGTTTACAATTAAATAGTACTTGAAGAACTACTTAGAGTAATCAATGATTTACGTCCTACTGTATGTCTTAATACACCGATCTAGAAACATTTCCCAAACGTTTGAGGCATTGACATAAGAATGTTGATCCTATGAAATCAAATAATCGTTGAACTAAAAATGTTGTACACCTAATAAGTGTCTTCTAAAAAGCCTTCCACTAATCTTGTTAAAAATGATTCACGTAAAATAAACTAAAAGCATTTCACACAGAGAATAAGGTTAGGGTGAGATTAGTGTGCTTGATTTAAGTGGGGGCACTGACGAATGTAATGAATTCCTTAAAGCCAATGTTAATGGAGAATAGCCTATTATGAACTCCTGAATGTAAACTAAATGATGACCATCACTTGTTGCTTGAGTGGATGAAAATGGCAGTTTATTTACATTTGTGGCAATTCTCACAATACTAAATAAGATTTACAGAACTAAAAATAAATATGGTGGAAAGCGATTACGGAGTTACAGTCCCTGATGTTGTCGTAATGTTTCAAATCGCGTATTATTAAAAGTGACCCTCTCCATAAAGCATGATCCCACACAGCATACAATTTTAAAACATACGGATATCAAGGAGGAAGTCACGGATCAATACTTGGATATTTATCATTATGTTCCTATAGGATGAAGTTTGAATACGTTTGAAAAGCATGAAATTTTTCTCATTTAGAAGTGTCCCCACAGACGTTGTTAATAATGAAAAGACTAATATCCGTTGCAAGTAGGCTCTTTAGGTTTTTATGCTGGTAACGCCACGTATTAAAATCACTGGCTGTGATGTGTGCTGCCTGTGGCTGGTTGGACTCATTGTTGGGATATTCGCTTGAGTAGCGTTGGACAGTTGGATGGGAACAGTGCATAGCGTTGCGCAGTTGGAGGCGAGCCGCCAGCAGTGGTGGATGTGGGGAGAGAGATGGCAGAGTTTTGAGAGCGGACGATCTGGCCATGTGTCCGTCAGAAGTTTTGAACACTTTCTAGGTAAATGCATTACTTGTTCTCCATCAAAATCTTTTATTTGCTAACTGTGCCTATCAGTAATTAATGCTTTCAGTAGTTAGAATATTTTAGAATCTTTTATTTAGCTGGCAGTATAGGATCTCGCTGTATTGCAGTAGGTAGAGTAACGAAGATTTTTGTGAGGTAAGTGATGAATGGTATAGGTTATTGTTAGTCAGGGCGACTCTTTTGTAGGGATTATTGAAAGTCAGATTGCATTCCGTTAAAAAAATGTCTGTCACTTTAGTGTTGATAACAATAAGTAAAGAGAGAAATGTCTGAGTACCTTCAGTTTTGCTCAGCTGTTTGAAAATCAAATAACTTAAAGGTTTTCCAGCACTGTCATTTATAAATTTTTCTAAGGTGATGTTTCACCGTAACAAAGTATTTTTGGAAATATTCTCTGATCCGTTATGACGTTTCTCCCTGTTTTTAGCCTTTTCCTTTGATGGAGTGCCTTTTCCGTCCTGTTCGTACTTGCCCAATCGTCAGGTACTAGCTTTGCTACTAGCGAGCGGATCGCATCTTCTGGGCGCGTCATCCTCTGTGTCTATTGCTCGTTTACCTTACTTGCACAAACAGCCTAGTTACGTGATTTTGTGAGAAGGCTGTTTCTTACAATCAAATTTATAGTCTGAATATTTTTAATATTAAATTACCAACCTTACAAAACCCGGTAGTTAGGCTTCGTTTCCAACAAACAGAGAGCAGCCACATTTTCCTTGTGAGTGCCTCCAACGGTCTGTACACTACACGAGTTACTGCGTAAGCTCATCACGTGCGTGTGGTTGTGTATACAAGTAAGTTTGATTTCTAATTTAGTTCTCTTTTACTACATTGTTCTCCTTTCTCTTTCATTTTAAACTTATCACATGACGAACTGGAAAGCGGTAATGAAACTATTTCTGTTAGCCCGAAACTGAAAAATAGTAGATTTGAATTTTTTTATTTCTCTTGAAACTGATGTGAAAGCTACAAAGATCGGTATCATTAAACAGTGCTTTAAACACTGACGGAAAACAATTCCGAAACCAAGAAGGAATTATGCATCATAAACGAAAGTTGGTAGATGGGTTACTACATCTGAAGAATGATGTTACTCAAATTCGCGTTAGATTGACGCTAGTGGTACCACTAAGGGGATGAAAACCAGGTTTGCTTTCGGTACACAATGTAAGAGTCGTGACCGTTAGTTACCTATGAGCCAGGACGTGGTGAGTCGGTATTAGTTAAGAATGCCTTTAATAGGCGAAGACACCTTGATCAACACCTCACCTAGTCTGAACGACGTCGTGTAATAGGGCTACTAGGATCTGGATGTTTCTTCCGCGATGCCGGAGAAAAACTTGGCTGGAATGCAGCCTCTGTAATTGACTGCTGGCAAGAGGAACCCCGAGAATGCACGGTTTATGGAAGACCGGAAATCGGATGGCCACGTAGCATTGCCGAGGGGTGAGACATCGTGATTGGCGCATCCCTGCGACAGATCGTACTGCATCTGCAGCGGTAATATGAGCAGCTGTTTGCCCCACAGTGACACAACGAACTGTTACAAATCGGTTACTTCAAGGAAAGGTCCGAGCCAGATGCCTTGTAGCGTGTATTCCACTGACCGCAGACGGCCGCTGTGGCCGAGTGGTTCTTGGCGCTTCAGTACGCAACCGCGCGACTGCTACGGTCTCAGGTTCGAATCCTGCCTCGGGCATGGATGTGTGTGATGTCCTAAGGTTAGGAAGGTTTAAGTAGTTCTACGTTCTAGGGGACTGATGACCTCAGATAGTGCTCAGAGCCATTTGAACCATCAGATTTGCAATTGCTGCTGCAACACTGGCTAATGAACCAATTGGACACAATCCAGTATGTAAAGTAGGAAAAAACCCACCTTCATGTTTTGTTTCTTTCTTTTTTGTTAGATATAGAATTATTTTTATTGCAACTAACACCTAATATAATAAGTAAATTTCCACATTTACTTACCTTTCTTATATTTATGAATAACACGTAATGATGGATGAACACTAATTAATTGACCGCAAACCAGTGCAATTAGCGAAAACAGTCGTGTCAAGCGAGAGCTTATTGGAGGATACGGTGGATTGGTTGAAATGGCTGTGAGCACTATGGGACTTAACTTCTCGGTCATCAGTCCCCTAGAACTTAGAACTACTTAAACCTACTAACCTAAGGACGTCACACACATCCATGCTCAAGGCAGGATTCGAACCGGTGACCGTAGCGGTCGCATGGTTCCAGACTGTAGCCCCTAGAAACGCTCGGCCACCCGGGCCGGCGGTAGAGTGGAGTTCCGTTGTGGTTTCTGATGAAAATTGGCCCTGCCTGAGTGCCGCTGATGGTCATGTGCTAGTTAGGAGTGAAGTTGAGGGCCTTCCAGCAACCAGTGTGTGTGCTAGACGTACTGGACCTAAACCTGGAGTCATGGTCTGGAGTTCGATTTCGTACAACAGCAGAAACACTCGTGCTTTGGGGCCCGCCTGGCTAGCCGCACGGTCTAACGAGCCGCTTTCCCAGCGGAAGTCGTTCCGGTCAGTGGCACGAATCCGCCCGGCGGATTAGCGTGGAGGTCCGGCGTGCCAGCCAGCCTATGGATGATTATTAAGGCGGTTTTCTATCTTCCTCGGCGAATGCGGGTTGCTTCCCCTTATTCCGCCCCAATTAAACTATATCGGCGATTGCTGCGCAAACATTACGTATGCGTGCACCATAATTACTCTACCAAGCAAACATTGGGGTTACACTCCTCCACTCCTCCACTGATCCACTGTTGGCCGAACCGCACAATAACCATGGATTCGGTGTGGGGCGGCGGTGGGGTGGGTGGATTGCTGTAGCCTGTTGTGGGGTTGTGAACCACTTAGGGCTACAGCGGGACGAAGCCTCTCCGTCGTTTCTAGCTTCCCGGTTCAATACATACATACTCTCGTTGTTATCCCACACACCCTGACACCAAATTTGTTCTTCAGTCAGATGATTCGACAGGTTGTGATACCATTTATGAACAGCATTCCACGACGTGTTTTCCAACCGGACAACGCTCGCCCACATATAGCTGTTGTAAGCCGTCATGCTTTGCAGATGTTGATATGTTGCTTCGGCCTGCTCGATCACCAGACCTGTCTCTAGGCGAACACCACAACTCCATCGCCATCTGCAAACAACATTAAACCGACCAAGTGCGACACGCATGCAACTCCATTCACAACTTGACATCGAGCACTTCTACAGCGCAATGGATGCCCGTTTGCGTGCTTGCGTTCAACACACTGTCTTTTATACTTGTTATTAATGTACCAGGATTTCATATTTGCAATGGCTTATCTCGCTCTGACGTTAACTGTGATATTTCTAAGCAACTCACTTAAATATGTTACCTAGACAAATAAAAAAAAGCACTCCGCCTTCAGCCTACCGGGACCATCCGACCGCCGTGTCATCCTCGGAGGAGGATGCGGATAGGAGGGGCGTGGGATCTGCACACCGCTCTCCCGGTAGTAAGATGGTATTCTTGACCGAAGCCGCTACTATTCGGTCGAATAGCTCCTCAACTGGCATCACGAGACTGAGTACACACCCAAAAATGGCAACAGCGCATGGCGGCCTGGAGGGTCACCCATCCAAGTGCTGACCACAACCGACAGCGCTTAACTTCTTTGATCTAACGGGAGCAGGTGTATCCATTGCGACAAGGCCGTTATCTACCTAGATAAATACATCCCCGAAAATTTATTACTCTACATTAACTATTTTTTGGTGAAGCAACCTCATTCCGTCAGTGTGTATTAACTTTGTGGTGAAAACCAATAGTAATCACAAGCCAATATCATAACTAACACGTAACTTGCACTCAGCAGTTATGATATGAACTAATTTTCTAACTATCACAGTAGAGAACACTCCTAACAAAAGTGAACATGACTACATCTAACAAAGAATGTGTGCGAAATGACTGACATGCAGTCGATTCGATAACGATTTTGAAAAGCGACGTCCCTGTCTCATTCTGGTCACCCATCGTATTTCTGAACTAAATGTAGAGTTTACGTCCAACTATTCAGTAAATGAAGTAGCCAAATGTAAATAACGGTGGCATTATGGATCGTACCACACGATCGTAACGCTGATAACAGGGACAGCTGCGTGACGCGAATGCAGCTAATGTCCAACTGCGACGACACACAGAACATAATGCGCTTGGGCTTTAAAATCTATAACGTTGTGGTACTGCGAGGCTGCGTCATTCTTCAGATGAGGTTACTCTGCACATCATATGAGACTAGTAAGCTGAGTTTCTTAAAGGCATTTCTTTTCTGAATATTACTTATTACGTTTGGGTTTGCGATATTCCGTTGTCATTCAATTGCTTTAAATCCTGGTCGTGTGTAACGTACACAAGAGGCAAGACGCAGTCAATACCTTCGCTGCGCAGTGCCGATGGACTGTGCTGCTAAAGCGGAGTTTTCCGAAATTCCTTCAGCAGGGAAGACCAATGGAATATTCCAGAATTTGAAACACGAACAGCTGCTAGCATGAGTTTCTTAGAAGTAGATACCTTAGGGGTTGCGAAGCAACACAAATCTCTTGATACGGGCATGTCTTCAGGTCCAGACTGTATAACGATTAGGTTCCTTCCAGATTGCTCTGATACAGTAGCTCCCTACTTAGCAATCATATACAACCGCTCGCTCACCGATAGTTCTGTACCTACAGATCGGAAAATTGCGCAGGTCTCACCAGTGTTTAAGAAGAGTAGTAGGAGTAATCCATCGAACTACAAGGTATATTATTGACGTCGGTTTGCAGTAGGGTTTTAGAACATATACTGCATTCAAACATTTTGAATCACCTCGAAGGGAACGATCTATTGATACGTAATCAGCATGGTTTCAGAAAACATCGTTCTTGTGCAACGCACGTAGCTCTTTACTCACACAAAGTAATGGCCGCTATCGACAGGGTATCTCAAGTTGATTCCGTATTTCTAGATTTCCGGAAAGCTTTCGACACCGTTCCCCACAAGCGACTTCTAATCAAGCTGCGGAGCTATGGGGTATCGTCTCAGTTGTGCGACTGGATTCGTGATTTCCTGTCAGGAAGGTCGCAGTTCGTAGTAATAGACGGCAAATCATCGAGTAAAACTGAAGTGAGATCAGGTGTTCCCCAGGGAAGCGTCCTGGGACCTCTGCTGTTCGTGTTCTATAGAAATGACCTGGGTGACAATCTGAGCACTTCTCTTGGGTTGTTCGCAGATGATGCTGTAATTTACCGTCTAGTAAGGTCATCCGAAGACCAGTATCAGTTGCAAAGCGATTTAGAAAAGATTGATGTATGGTGTGGCAGGTGCCAGTTGACGCTAAATAACGAAAGGTGTGAGGTGATCCACACGAGTTCCAAAAGAAATCCGTTGGAATTCGATTACTCGATAAATAGTACAATTCTCAAGGCTGTCAAGTCAACTAAGTACCTGGGTGTTAAAATTACGAACAACTTCAGTTGGAAAGACCACATGGATAATGTTGTGGGGATGGTGATCCAAAGGTTGCGTTTCATTGGCAGGACACTTAGAAGATGCAACAAGTCCACTAAAGAGACAGCTTACACTACACTCGTTCGTCCTCTGTTAAAATATTGCTGCGCGGTGTGGGATCCTTACCAGGTGGGAGTGACGGAGGATATCGAAAGGATGCAGAAAAGGGCAGCTCGTTTTGTATTGTCGCGTAATAGGGGAGAGAGTGTGGCAGATATGATACGCGAGTTGGGATGTAAGTCATTAAAGCGAAGACGTTTTTCGTTGCGGCGAGATCTATTTACGAAATTTCAGTCACCAACTTTCTCTTCCGAATGCGAAAATATTTTTGAGCCCAGCCTACATAGGTACGAATGATCATCAAAATAAAATAATAGAAACCAGAACTCGAACAGAAAGGTTTAGGTTTTCGCTTTTCCCGCGCGCTGTTCGGGAGTGGAATGGTAGGGAGATGTGGGGTAGGAATCGTAGGATGATTGTGGTTCGATGAACCCTCTACCAAGCACTTAAATGTGAATTGCAGAGTAATCATGTAGATGTAGAATATGCACTGCCTGCTAATGCAATTTATATTTGTCGAAAATTAACACTTTTAAAACTAATAGTACTTTTACATATAAGTTTTAGTCGGCACGCAATCAAATTATGATTTTCTCTTATTTTCTCCGTCTCTCATTAACGTTTTTACGAATACGAGCATTTGCTCCTAGATTCTATCTCACTGTCTTTCACTGCATATGAGTAGGAGGTAAGGCAAATGAGTTTTATAGGTAAAGTTTTAAGAGATTGAAGTTTCTACCGTTTACCTTCCACTGAAATTTAATACTGTGTATATTTCTTTATTCCTAAAATTTGTCATTTATTGTGCCGCCTATATTGGACATATATGTCTGTGGTATTACTTGTTTCGAGTGAAGTTGACCATCTTAAAATCATCTAAGATTAGAAGTTGCAATAGCAATCTGTCGCATCCATGTCAAACTACATCTTAGAATACTTTATTATAATGTGCAGTTTCATACAGGTAGCACGCGACAAGTTGCTTACGCAAATACAGATATCTTAAGATATCAACTTTCATTGAAAGAAGTCATATCACAAAAAGTAAATGTGCGACTGGGACGGCTATAAACATATTTTAAATACCGAAACGGTAGCTGAATCTCTCGCAACTAGTATGTCGGCACTAGTACATATTTATTGTTTCCCATTGTGCAAGAGAGAATATAATATTTTATATTTTTTAGAAATTGTTTATAGGAAGAGAGGTTGTTAATGTTGGATACCCGTTAGCAGACCGCTGCTACCAGAATGTAAAGCGGAAAAACTTAAAGAGGAATTTAGCGCAACGTGTAATATGGCAATCCGGCGTAAATTGTGACTGGTACAGGATGCCGTGCTAACCATGTGTTGGGTATAGGTCATTCTTTGCCTGCCTTGAGAGAGAGAGAGAGAGAGAGAGAGAGAGAGAGAGAGTGAAAGAGACTGGGTGGGGGGGAGGGAAGGAAGGGGATGACTTAAATAATCATCACTGTTAGACAAGTGTTCATTTCAGTCATATTTTTCTTAAACTCGATGTTACTAGAACGATACCCAAAGAAGATTAGCCAATTATGTTCACAGCAAATCCGACGTGAAGCAACAAATTTATTTAAATTTACGTTGACTCGTAATGTGGATTAGAAGGTTCTCCGTAAGCCCCAAAATTTAGAACGCGATTCAGAGTTTAAGTACACTGTGCTTGCTATTTATGAGCAATGAAACTAAGAAAAATATAAGAAAAAAGCAGCATATTAGCATAGTTTGCATAAGCATGTGCAGCAGTAATTTAGAATAGGAACAAACATTCAATTTTACGTGTCTTCCACTGGCTACGTTTATTCACAGGATGTCAGATATGTGTGCCAGAGTGTCAAATATTGTACTAAAGATGAAATCGTCGTGTTTTGATAGCTATAAATTAGATTAACGAAAGGCTGAATAACAATGAACGTTGTTTTTATTAGAAAGCGAGCTATTTCAGTAGAGACGTTCTTTTTAAATCAATAGAAAATAAAAAATCATTTCCAGAATGAGATTTTCTCTCTGCAGCGGAGTGTGCGCTGATATGAAACTTCCTGACAGATTAAAACTGTGTGCCCGACCGAGACTCGAACTCTGGACCTTTGCCTTTCGCGGGCAAGTGCTCTACCATCCTTTTTTTTTTTTTGTTGATCCATCAACTCAGTTCTTTTATTACAGCAGGCAGCTAATCCTCTCGCCGAACACGTTCTTTTTCTTTTTTTCTTTTCTACCATCTTTCTTTTTTGTTTTTTTTCTATCATTTTTTTTAATTAATATAGATAAGGAAGGTAGGAGAAACAGAAACCTTTATTATTCACAAAATGAACATAGTACGTCCTGACACATGATAACTGTCCTAGAAGGATCGTTGCTGCCGTCCTACCATGCAGCATGAAGTAACAACAAAATCAATGTGGGGCCACCTCCGGCACCCTAAAGAAAACGAATATGAATACAAAATTTGAAGTACATCCATTTGATAACTGTTCAAGCGTGAGTGTTTCGTAGGTCACATACTCGCATAGTGTTCTTAGTCGATCACATTACTTGTTCGCTTTCACAACGAAAGCACCGCCGCTCATCTTTGCGCACCCGGCACACCCCAAGTATATGGCGGGTCCGCAAAAACCGTTACTGGGAAATTGGCATACCAATCCTTATACTTTTGTAGCCGTAATAGTTTTGTGTGTCCATCTTGCAAGTATTGCCAGTAATCTAGGACGTTCAGTACCTGAGCTACCGAAGCACGTCTCACGCTCGGGCCTCACAGTTTGGAAGGTAGGAGACGAGATGCTGGCTGAAGTAAAGGTGTGAGGACCGGGCGTGAGTCGTGCTTCGGTAGCTCAGATGGAGACGCCGGCACGGTAATTCAGCGTGTTCGGTCAGAGGGTTTAGCTACCCTCTGTAATAAAAACTGACTAAACGGATCAACGAACAACCTGACCGAGTGTCATTGGACGTCTGCCACGAACGAATTCAACAAACATTATAGCACAATATGAGATTAAAAAAAAAGACGGTAGACCACTTGCCCGCGAAAGGCAAAGGTCCCGAGTTCGAGTCTCGGTCGGGCACACAGTTTTAATCTGCCAGGAAGTTTAAAAAAATCATTTGTTACTGTAATTTTGAAAATGTTATGAAAATGTCGTATAAAATGTGTTGTTCAGCATTTTAACAAATGAGTTAAGAAGTGTATGCAAGAACGCTAATAATTCCAAAAAAAAAAAAAAAAAAAATACAGTATTGTACAGCAAATGATTTAAAAATTTCGAGACCCGCTTCAATGTTCATATAATTAAAGTATTGAAAGAAATGAATAACTAGCCTTATTGCGGTACTACATTACAAGCAAATACTGTACACTGTACTAAATTACCTTTTAAATATAGACAATATCATACCGAATTGAGAAATGAAGTTATGTAGACTGGTATCCGTCTTCAGCAATGGCTTTTTAAGAAAAATATGAGCCACTATACAATAAAAATGACTGTAAATCTTAAAATAAAGTAACCAGTTAGCCAATTTAGTTATTTCACGTGTTCCATTACTTTGGAATATTGAACTAAAATAAATAACACGTTCGTGGACGTATACGAAAATACAGGTGAGCACTCAAGCACTATACACAAAAGGGAACAAATTATAAAGTAAGTGCCATTCACATTTAATCATGCTGTACTGAAATCTCATAGCGTTAATGAAATTCACAGACTACCCGTGCTGGTGAGGGCAGAAAAATCTGTGTGGTGAACTGAACCTTAGTTAAGGTGGCAATGATGATATTATAACAAGCTGTGATAAAGAGGAATTAAAAGAATAGGAATATATTGGAGTTGACTTCATACATTACTTTGAACTGCCCGAAGGACAGAAGCATTTTAGTTAGTACAGAAACAATGATCGCTTGGAAAACATCACATCCGACTGCAGAGTATAGCAAGATGTATATTACAATCACTCATTTACACTCATAGAGCATTCAGACATTTAAATAAGAAATCTGCAAATTACCTAGTTGCTTAGTAAGCAGAGCGAACATTTGGTCCGGAAGTGAAGTTCGTTTAAATAACTTAGGAAGTTCCTTGTCTTACTTGGATTTGACTTGACAATAATTCATGTTGAATTCCCCCACAATAACTCAATGGCAGGAGAGGCGAGCCTGGAAGAAAGGGGGGGGGGGGGGAGAGAGGGGAGAAGGGAACCCGAAGAAACTTCGTCTGTTCCTATTGTTCGGAGTTCGCAGCCAACCGGGGTTTCGAAAATTTCGGCATATATTTGCTTATGTATTAATCCAGACGAACTCCACTCCAGTATCAAGCAGTGAATATTCAAACGTACGCTAGCGTTAGTACCACGCCAGATATGGTTAATTACATAACTGTCTCTTCAACACGAATCTTTATTGCTGTAACATTACAAAAACACACGATACAAATTTCGTATATGACGTCGCGGTAATGCGTTATGTTCTGTTTTCTTCGTGGTTGTCTTCGTGTGAGAGTACATTAGCATACATTACGTTTTTTGTTTTCTAGTACCCGCTTCTTTACAATGAATAATACTGGAGTAAAGACAAATGACCAAAATAGTGCTCATTGTTTAACTGTATTTTTGTGCTTTCTGTAACTCATCGTAAATAACATTATTTTTTATATGTCTCTGATAAATTATGTTCTCGATTGTTACATACTGGTACGTAGCTGAAAGTTGATTTATGGATGCGTCATTGCCTAGTGTGATAGGTGTACGCTTATTTGACCTGTCAGATTATAAATTAGGTCACCGTGAAGCAGACAGCACTAAAAATCTATCAGTTGTCCTTGGTGTGGGGCACATACTAATGTGTCCATTTATGTTGACAACTGATTTATAATAACCAACAGAAAGAAAGCGCCGCACGTCTGATAAGTGCATTAACAAAAATTATTTGATGTTAACTATTTCTCTTCAATATTTGTCCCTTAATTTTATCAAATCAACTAACCTCGAAGTTAATTAATTCATAACATCAATAGAACTTCTAAAGGTCAGGCTCTTAACGTGTATAACGATAAGAAATCAAATGAAAACGGTTTTATATCTTACAAGAATTTGGAATTGATCGACATTACCTTATTACTTATTGCTATATTTGTTAAACTCGTGAGTTGTCTATAACGGTTTTTTGTAGATAATTCGTTTGAACAGTTTACACAATTTCAAACACTGTACAGCTAACAGTATGTTCAATATCAAACGAAAAATTGAAACAAAAACAACTTCATATCACAAATTAGCTAGCCTATGGAAAGAAAACAACAAAACAAAGTTAGATTCTCACTACCACCCCGCTAGTTATCAGCATATGCTGGCAAAGACTTAAGGTCTACTCACATGAATGGAGTGCGTCCTCTTCTGTAGTCCTCAGCCATGAAAAGAAGCTTTGGAGTTAATTACCTGGTACCTGATCTACTGAGGAGTTAACTGTTTATCAATTTAAGTATAAACAGTGTGGTACTTTAATACGATTTGTCACCTAGTAAAATTAGTTTCTTATTGTGCCCCACTCCACTTAACAGTTCATCGGTACTAGGACCTGGTAACATTTAGTTGTTTCAACACAATTACTGCGACAAAAACACAACTCCTTATCAATGGTTGATAGTAAAAAATACGAGTATTGTTTATAAACTCTTATTATTGAAGAGTGAAATTATGGGCTGCGTGTGCTTTCGTTTCTCATTCAACACCACAATTAATTTTGCGTAAATAATTTACAGAACAATAGAGTAATTATTGAATAAATAATTAAACAGAAATTGCTAGAATGAGGAGTGGGGTCCATCGTTTCTCTTTCCGTTATAACAGGTTTCGGAAGCAGTCTTCATTGCTAAATATCAGCAGATAATAACATCTATCCCTACAGCCGAAATTTTTGCTTTAATGCACACACACATATATATAGTTTTTAGCCAAAGAAAAAGAATTGGTGTTTTGCAGTCTTGGACTTTTATCTTTCTATCTTTCGTTCTCATGATTATAGTTTTGCTATCACAACAGACCGTTCCTGGTATATAGTCCTAATCAAAAACTTTGCCACATTGTTCACGAGAAGAAGGTACAAGACGATTTCAAAATTTTGAAACGGACGTTCGTACTACACTGCTCTGAGTTTGAATCATTTTTGGAAGTGAGATAATTTATTGCACGATCGTTTGCACGAATATTGATTTACGTTTCATGATTTGGTTCTAGAGTCCTAACATGAGAAACATAGTCAGTACCAATAGCTAGATGTGTAGAGTTCTGCACGCTTTAGATTTTCACAGCATTCACAAAATACTTCCGCTATCTCAGTTGCTTTAATAGTTAATTACGCTGATGCTTCAGTTCATGCTGTTTCAAACGATATTGACGCCCACAGAGGTAACGAAGTGTGTGAACACTCGATTCCTATTCAGATTCCTCTTCCATTCGCCTTGGCCTAGCTTTCAGTTCTTTCCTTTAATCCTCTTCTTGGATGGTAACTGTCAATTTCTCTCTCCCACGTTAACCCAATTCAGAATTTCCTTGCTGTGAAATGTTCTCGCTGTCGATCTAGATGGGATCAAGGGGGACTAACCTCCGGCTGTGAACGAATACGTCCTTCAAAGCGCATAGGAATCTTCGTTTCTCTATTTTAGTGTACCTTCTAGGAAGCGGTGTTTCCTCTGAAATGCAAGACAGAAGTTCTCGTAGTGTATGAGTCAACGTTTTAATTTAATGGAGAAAGGGATCTCCGGGTACAATATCTTAGACAACTTGAAGGACAGCTAGAATAGTCTTGAAAAGTATACTTCAATGAGTTTTACCAACGTTGTGTCTGTGGTGTTATCACATTACCATTTCGCCAAGCCTTTAATAGCACGTCTTTTTACGATAGTGTCTAGCACTCCGCTGATTAAAGAGAAGAACATGCTATTTCCCGAATTCTCTGAATATATTAAATGAGCAGACATCAATGGGTGTAGATTCTCAGTTAAGGAAGGTAGCGGTCCGCTTTCGTCAGCTTTTATTTTTAATCTTCGTTTATTTTTATCAAACCTGAACGTCTTATTCATAACATTAACGACAGAGATTTTAAACTCTTGTGAGAGTGTTAACAATTGTGTCAGTGGTTCGCATTACATATACTCGTCTCTTTATTGGTGCTCTTCCACAAAGAAACGAAGCACATGGAAATTATAAAACGAACACCCTCTCCCAAGTGATTGTTTAAATACGTGGTTTCGAAATTCAGTGGATCGGATGGGACGATAGCCGGGCTAGACCGCTATTCCATTCAGAAAACGTGTATGAATATCTAGCCGAGCGAAGCGGTGCGTTGTTAAGAGACTTAATTCGTATTCCCAAGGATTTGAATTTAAATGCACGTCCTATCTATGTGAGTTTTCCGTAGTTTTGTGAAAATATTCTTTTGATGTTTCAGGTGGTTCCAAAACAGTGCTCCCACTTTTCTCCCACCCCACTCCATATCTAAATGAGCTAATAGTCCAAGATATGACATTTCAAGAAATTCTATTTGGGCTTCGCTTCATTTATGTACATTTTATAACACATACCTTACCTCAGTAATCTTGATACTCAACTGGCGAAAAATTAAATAAGAAGGGACGATGGCGGTAACAAAGTGACACATGTCCATGGAAAAAAAGAGCTATTTTCGTACGTGAGGCTATCTAAGCGAGCCGAGATCTCTGTAACGGAACTTGCGATAGAAGATGGCTTGGTTGTGCGTCAAAGACTCTTGCCAAATTCGGATACCTTAATTTTGGGCGTATGATCCATAAGGCACTGAATCGGTGCATCCAGGCTTACGCCATATCCATTGGCTCACGGAGGAAAAGAAATAAAAGATGAAGTATAGTTTAATGTACCATTGGCTACGAGATCGTTAAAAGCGGAGCACAAGTTCGAACTGGGAAAGGACTGGGCAGGAAACTGGCAGTCCCCTTAGTATTATCATTAGTTTAAA
The DNA here is from genome assembly GCF_023897955.1 of Schistocerca gregaria. Lineage (NCBI taxonomy): Eukaryota > Metazoa > Arthropoda > Insecta > Orthoptera > Acrididae > Schistocerca > Schistocerca gregaria. The sequence goes on from NC_064922.1 coordinate 920,628,407, forward strand.
GTTTAGGAAAAATACAGAAAACCTGAAGGTATCACTAGACGGGGATCTGAGCATCCGTCCGAATTCCCGACAACGAATTCACTACGGCTCCTCACTCGTTACCTTAGGGCGACATCATCCAATACGATTCTACCTTGTCCAGTGAACAAAATATTGACTTACTGAAAATCGCAACAAATGATTTCTAAAGTTTAGATTTCCTTGCAAGAGTAGCTCAACCCGCCGCTCTCGAAAGAGAGTAATTGACAGTTGTGAAAGTAGTTTCGCCTGATCCTCATGAGGGATATTACGGGGCCATTAGTGTGCATGTCACCTGTCATGTCATCCAATACGATTCTACCTTGTCCAGTGAACAAAATATTGACTTACTGAAAATCGCAACAAATGATTTCTAAAGTTTAGATTTCCTTGCAAGAGTAGCTCAACCCGCCGCTCTCGAAAGAGAGTAATTGACAGTTGTGAAAGTAGTTTCGGCTGATCCTCGTGGGGGATATTACGGGGCCATTAGTGTGCATGTCACCTGTAAGTGACCTGAGAGATATTCCGGGCGTCTCAGTAATGTCGATCCCGAACGATACTGTTGCATAAATGAAAGTCCGAACGCCAGAAAATTCTAGAGAAATGTCGAATTCCTGTAGATAATGAAAGCTTGGTTCAAAGGCTGGCAACTGACGTTCTACAAAAGAAAATGTGATTTATTGCTAGAAAAATGGAATGTCCCGTTTTTCCAACTACAGCATTGATAAACAGTTATTGAAACTAGTGATAGGCATTTACTATCTAGCAGTATGCTTACAGAGTTATTGGTCTCCATCAGTATTAACCACTGCCACACAAAGTTAATAAGGACATAGAAAGTTGGAATGTGGTCGATATTCGATAAATATTTAATCAGCACCAAAACGTTGCGCAGGCGCCATAAGCGTTATTCTTAAAATTCCGAGAACGGACGTTCCACAAGAGCCAAAATACGTCTCGTAAAATTACCCTGAAGCAATAATCTGAGGAATTCGGCCTAATATGGATGTTTTCCGACAGTGGATCTTGATACACAGCATTCGCGAATGGGCCATACGTGACGGGATGTACGTTAGTGATACACGAGGTAGATTCTCCCACTCACTGCTGAAGTCGCTTGCTGGTTACTAACATAAAAGGCCACGAAGTCAGGTACTTTGACCTTCGGATGAGAGACATGATCTTGACAACTAAAGCAAATGAGCGATTACCCCTCGCTCATATCTTAATTTCATGTTTGTAGTCATCATCAGATCTTAAAAATGCAACAACGCAATAAAGCCGACGCTAGTTATCTGCTAAAGTAAATTAAAATGTGATTAAAGACGCTAATTATACTGTTTTTTTTGTTTTTTTTAATCTAGAAGGCCTTTGCTACTGAGAGTGTTTAGAGCGATTATCACAGACTAGTTCCAACAAAATGGAGTACCCTTATTTCGAGCCGGCCTGTGTGGCCGTGCGGTTCTAGCGCTTCAGTCTGGAACCGCGTGACCGCTACGGTCGCAGGTTCGAGTCCTGCCTCGGGAATGGATGTGTGTGCTGTCCTTAGGTTAGTTAGGTTTAAGTAGTTCTAAGTTCTAGGGGACTGATGACCACAGATGTTAAGTCCCATAGCGCTCAGAGCCATTTGAACCTTATTTCGACAACACAAGAACCTGTTCCATTATGTACAACAAACAGAAAAAGCTTAGTCCGTCAGTTTGCTCTTACTCGCTTTACAGCCTAGCGGTACAGATAATTGTACTTTCCTTTCATGATTGCACCGTCCTAAGATGTCGATACATCATAAACCAATTCTGCGGAACAGTAAATCAGAAATTCTTCACTAGCTATAATCTCTAGAGGAACTTCAGAGGAGCCAATCACTCTGAAACCTGCACGATAAATTAGAAAAGGTCGTAGTCGATCTGACACGCACCGAGAACTCAGTTCTTCAGCATCACAAACTATGCTGTATTAGCACTCGGAATGCTGGCATTCGGCCTTATCGCAACTGGCACTAACAGGAGGAAGTCTGTGAGTAAAGCGCGAATGATTACTAGTGGTCAGTCAAACGGCAGGGAACGAAGACTGGTGCTTAGGGATCTAGCCACGTCCTACAGCACTCTATTAACCACATCAAAAGGTATTCAGAAGAGAAGACGGGAATAGTAACAGTTTTCTCACAGCCACAAGACGGTCATCCTTGCCACAAGGCATGTGCAAACGAAAATCTGAGAAACCTGAATACATGGGATGTCATGCCATTGGGGAGCTGGAGGAGGTTTTAACTCTCCAGTGCATATCCAACATCTGATGATAATGATGATGTTGTTAAAGATGACGATATTGTAGACCGCTTTCTGGCTCATAGAGACTCAAGGCGATATATATCGAAAAATTTGGGACTCTGCTGAAGACCGCTTGATTCAAACCTCCATGTCATTGTCTGCCCTTAAATTCCCTTAATTATAGTATTTTTGTTCGGCCACTCACTCGGTGTTTCTACAACACAAGTGTTTGAAATGTTACATTAGCAAACGTAACTGTTAAATAAATTTAAATAAGATACTGACGATGGGTGTCAAACCTCAAACCGGTTTCAGTGTGTAAATTCGTCAATAATTAGTTTCGTCATTACCTATTCACCTGTTACCAAAACAGTCGCGCTTTTCAATCTATCCATTACGAATAAAATATTTGTCATTAATACCAAAAAGCATGTCTCCATAGTTTCTTGTAGGACACAATCTATGTCGTCTTGCAATACCGCTACGAGTACTGACCTTCCACAACATCCACCTGAGCGACTGACACGCCCCATAAGAAAGCAACATTTTCTGATTTTCCCACAATGCAGCGCAGTAATGGAAAGATGCGAAATAGGACCATCGATAACCTGATTGTATGGTTATGTTGGCTGGTGAGAGAGTACTTCTTGTCGTACCTTGTATTAAAGTTTCGTTTCGTTGTATTCACGGATGGTGCGCGAGAACAATAATTGTGTACATCAAATGGCTCTGAGCACTATAGGACTTACCTTCTGAGGTCATCAGTACTCTAGAACTTAGAACTACTTAAACGTAACTAACCTAAGGACATCACACACATCCATGGCCGAGGCAGGATTCGAACCTGCGACTGTAGCGTGTATACCCCAGTGGGAGCTATTGATACTGACTGTTATCCAGTCTTTATCTGCCGAAACTGAAGTATATTGCGGTTATTGCACTTACATACGGTTCTTGAAATTTTTTAAGTGGCTTCTCCCAAGATGTATGAAATTCTTCTTCAAGTGCCTACTAGTTGAAAAGTTTCCAACATTTCTTTTACATTCTCTTGTCATTCAGGCCAGCATGTAGCCCCGCGTACCACCCTTCATTGTATGTGTTCGATGAGCCATTTTAGTTTGAGTTAATTTTGGTCCCATACGCTTTGGCAATATTGAAGTATTGACTTGACAGTACAAGTATTCTCTGTGTAATCTCTATTGCAGACTGTCTGCAGTTTGCAAATAGTCTGACAGAGAGGCGTATAGATATATTCCAACTAATAACAATACATGCATGTGGCTTAATTGCTGAGTGTCAGTTTTTCAGCTGGACGTCAGCGCAGCGACTTGGGTGTCCATAACCTACCGCAATTATCCAAACAGAGAAACGGGACCAACAATTTAAGGCGAAACCCGAACAGCGTGATGTTCCTGGCGACTCCTCACGTCGTTGAGAGGTGAAGGTTAGATTACTGGTAGACTGCGAATCTTCGTAGACCGACCACCACTCGGGTTCAGGAACGCAATGTATCACTAGACCTCCAGACGGGCGCTGTTGCAAGTATAACCCGAAACCCATTTCAAGCCAAATTGTAGCTCTTCGCATGATAGTTACATGCACAAGGCTTGAAACATATTGAAACTGAAACATTGTATAATATGTTGATGATGCAATTTCTGTTCAGACGACTGAGCACTATTTATTAGCTAGTTGTTACTTCTAAATACCGCAAATGATCTTCTTTGTCGAGGAAATAAGTAACTAATCGTAAACTGAGTGAAATTGAAGAAGAACTGCTTCATATGGAGACTTGTCGGCGGTCGTAATTTCCCAAAACCGTTCGCGAATTGATCCAAAAAAGACGGAAGTGGAACCCCATGTATCGCCACTCCACCCACCCACGCACGAACACACGCGCACACACATGTATATGCATGCATACATACAAACGTTCACACACAGCGTTCACCTTAAAGCGACTGACGGACTACAGATGTGGAGGGACTAAGGTATGACACAGGTGGTCGACGTGTAGTATATCGAGCTCAGTTGGTTATAAAGTCTAGTTTTAATCGCTTTCTGTGTAGCTACAAAGCACAGTGAGTTTAATTTTAGAACCGAATTCTATAAAAAATTTGTATTTTTAGTTAGAAATTTCATGGACGTGTTATACTCCTGCCACTTATTGCCTTAAAACGTGGGTGATGGTAAGACATTAACATCTACATTTTCATCCACTCGATTACTCTGCAGTCCACAGTTACGTGCCTTGCAGTCGGTTCATCGCGTCACATTCCAGCTATTTCTCAACCGTTCGAGCCACGAGCATCGCTCGCAAAGTAAGAAGACTTAAATCTTTCCGCGCGACCTCCAATTTCTCAAGCCTAGTGTAAGCAGTGTCATTAGCCTACCTTTTATATTTTCTAAGCGACCCGGCAATAAACCGCAGTCTTGTTCCAATTTAAGTTATTCTTAATTATAATCTCCAAGTATTTCATTGAGTTTGCAGCCTTAAGACTTGTGCGATTTATCTTGTAACCGAAATTTAGCGGATTCCTTTTATTATTCATGTGGATAACATCACACTTTTCGTAATTTAGAGTCAATTTCCACTTTTTGTACCATACAGAAATCTTGTCTAAATCATTTTGCAACTCGTTTAGATCATCTGATGACATTACAAGATGGAAAATAACAGCATCATCTGCAAACAATTTAAGAGCGCTGCCCAGATTGTCTCCTAAATCATTTATGTATGTTAAAATGCTGCTCTCTATCCTTAGGACCATATTTCCTCAACTAGTGACAGCACTCGGTTTTCGTATAAAGTGCGGCCCATGTGAGCCGCGATATGAAAGTAATTCAAATTCATCTTTGAACTAGTTTGCCCCCAAAACAAGTTTCAACTTATTTCCTTCCTTCATTTCTAGTATTTCTTTTTATTTTCACAACTGGAAGTATGTGTTGCAGAGCAATGACGTAATGATTCCATGCCTCATACTAAGAGGATTCTATCAAACATCGAAAAAGTTAGATTTTGGAAAACAAAAAAGAAAGAAGAAAGAGGTGTGGCTCGTGGAATTCTAGACCATTAGAGACGTATGAGTGAATCACTTGGACAAAAAGGTAGCGCGGATGGAAATCCCAACGCCAGTCCTCTGGAACAGCACTTCAGTGCCTTAACAACTGCTCAGCTTCAGTCGGTTATTTTGCTTAACATTAAAATATCGTAAATATTACGTGAGCGTATTAAAAATTGTGGAAATCTCCGTTATTTTCTAGTTTTAACTCCGCAGAATTCTATTTGAAACTACAATTTTACTGATAGTCGCCAGTAGATCGTTCAAATGGCTCTGAGCACTATGTGACTCAACTGCTGTGGTCATAAGTCCCCTAGAACTTAGAACTACTTAAACCTGACTAACCTAAGGACATCACACACATCCATGCCCGAGGCACGATTCGAACCTGCGACCGTAGCAGTCGCACGCTTTCGGACTGAGCGCCTAGAACCGCTAGACCATCGCGGCCGGCTCGCCAGTAGAAAAAGCGTTTCTTGAGACTTGATAAAGCATTTGATAGCTGCTAGTAACCTTATCACTGTGTTTGCTGCGGGTTAGAGTATTAACTAGTAGCTGTTTATCACCTATCAGTTATCTTCCGAGGATGCACGATTATAAAATTTCGTATCAAGTCTGCAAGGCTAATGGTTTCGCTGGTGGCAACTGATTTAATATTTTTGCGTTTCGGTATTCTTTCAACCCGTAACAGAGTATAAATCCTTCATATGACCTAGACTAATATGTTTAACTAAAAGTACTGCAAATTTTCTCTTATAAAATACGACTTTCAGTTAAGCGTAGATGCAGGATAGAAAACCATTTATACGGCGACTGAGATAATATGATTCACAAATGTTTTTGCGGAGATAAAATGTTGCAATTTATAATATTAAAAGATAAGATCACTTGATGTTGCGTAATTTATTTCATTAACCGTTTCCACAGTAATTAGCTGTCATCCAATGATTATCAGAACTACGTCTAGGAATAGAATGACGTTAACTACTAATATGCTTACCTGTACAACAGTTATACCAAAGGAACCATGTAACCTGAAATACAACTATACACCAGTCTCGTCGACATACTGAGAACATGCTCCAATTAAAATATGTAATACAGCACCAAGCTGGTTTGTGAAACACATAAAATTTACTAAATAAAGTACCCATAGCACCAATAAAGAGTACAGGAGCAAAAATGGGTACATCAATACAGATGCATCGATGACAACTCAGGATGACTGCCGGTCCACTTTAGAGCCCAGCTTGAAGCCGCTTAACATGAGCTGTAAGAAGCACCGGTTCAGTCTTTCTTAGTTGCCGTCGGCGTATCATCATTAATGATGTACCTGTTTTTGCGCGGGCACTCCTTACCTGTGCTGTAGATATTTTATTTAGCAAGTTTTGTGTACTTGACAAACTTACATGGAGCTGTATTGTTGTAATTAGAGCATGTTCTTAGTATGTCTGCGAAAGTAACGTGTAGTTATTTTTCTGGGTGGAATGTAATTTTTGTTATTCAGATAATATGATTAGTTGTATATAACTGTTGTACGATCACGCACGTTACTAAATTAAGGTTATTGTATCCGTATCCTGTAGATCTGATAATCTTTGGATGACAGCTAGTTACTGTCGAGACTGGTCACGAAATAAACCGTTTGACAGAAAGCTATCTTGGCTTCTAGTGTTATAGTAAAATATGAAAGCATATCAGGAAATAGTTTCGGTTCCTGTTCGGAGCAAATAATTTGGGACGTTTAGGAGGGGCGTTGCCATAGAGACTTAGGTTTTCATGATTTCTGTAAATCAAAGCGAGTGCCAATTTGGCTTCTTTGAAAATATTTCATAAAATCTGGATTTTTTCTAATTCCAGTTGCTTCCTGGGCGGAATGCAGAGACGTAAACGTAAATTTTGGCCTTCTTTTAACATCTCTTCTGTTCTACAGTCACTCTCGTATCTCGAAATATAGTTTGTTGGATGCAGAAAGTGCGGACACTTCTTTTATATCAAGGGAGCCACTGTAACAAAGCCCTAAAATTTCCCAACGACTCTGAAGCCAGCTGTATGAGATAATACTTTAAGTAATCGTAGCTTGAGGTTAGCTTAGCCTAATCTTGTACTACTAGAATTTTCCAAATGTGTAAAAATCTTAGAATTATTGCCATTTGCGACATTTCTTAAACCACGTGAGTGTCCCAAGGAGCTAAATCTTACACAGTCTTCTTGAACAACACAAGTTCAGTGTAATTATTTATAGCAGCCTTACTTTCAGCCTATTTAGATGGAACCATCTTACACAGTCTTCTTGAATACGTTCAGTGTAATTATTTATAGAAGCCTTACTTTCAGCCTATTTAGATGCAACCATACCATACACACGCCTAACGCATGTTTATTCTCCCATTTTGTCACTGCAAAGGTTACATTAGACACTAATGACGAGTAATAAGAGACATTTGGGAGGTTTATTGAAATAAGAGTATCATTCTCCGCTTTCAACCCGTTGTACGTGCTTTCGAACGATGATTTCTACTTCCTCTTTGTATTTTCGCTACTAGATAATGTGTACAGGGAAATGACATAAAGGTTCTATGCAAAAAAAAAAAAAGTGCGGGTCATGAATTGAGAGGCCAGCTGGGTGAATATCTTCGTCCGATAACTCGTTGAAGGAGAGGCCTGATGCGTAATTTTGGGGAGGCGGATGAGTACTGTGATTTATATGCGGGCAGTTTCCTAGTGGCGGTCACCAGGAGCTAGCGGCACTCGGGAGGCCTCTGGAGATAGGTGGTGGCACGAGACTCGCAGGCCACGTGGTGCGCGGCACACACCTTGTGGGGCGGGCTGGCGGCCGGTCGGTCGGTCGGTCTGCGGCGCGCGTCCTCAGGAGCGCTGGCGGCGGGCGGCCTCAGCAGCGGCGGAGGCGGCGGGGGCGGAGCTGCGTGGCGCGGCGGTCGCTGGCGTCGGAGCTGGGCGGCTGGAGGCGGCAGGGCCGCATCCGCATGACACGTCCGACGGGGGCGCCGATCCGCAAGACACTGTGCGGCGGCGGGCGGAGGCAGCGCGCGCGCGCGCCGCCGGCCGGCAGCCGCCCACCGCGGGGGCGGCGGGGGCGGGGCAGGGGGAGGGGGAGGGGGCACCTGCAGCGGCGCCGCCCCGACCGCCCCGCCCTGCGGGCACCGAATTGCTCGCGTTCTGCGGATTCCTCAGCGTCCGCTCCTCTGCCGTCTTTCCCGCCCCAAATTGCAGCTGTCTCTCGGATGTTTTTATAAGCATGCGTAATAGGGCAAACATTTATATCGAACAAACTTTTGCGTCAGCTTCGTTTTCCACAGTATCTGCAAGCCGATACATGGAAGGGAAGACCAAAACAGAACTTCTAAAGACAGTTTATTTTCCAGCACTATCACGCTAAAGTTACATAAGAAATTAAGTGTTTCGGCCGCCACTGACCATTTCAGATGTGCAAGACAGACGATAGTGTCGGAAGTTCCATGCGGCTTTTCGCGGATGAGTCTGTACTATACAGAGAAATTGCAGCATTAGAAAATTGTAGCGAAATGCAGGAAGATCTGCAGCGGATAGGCACTTGTTGCAGGGAATGGCAACTGACCCTTAACATAGACAAATGTAATATATTGCGAATACATAGAAAAAAGGATCGTTTATTGTATGATTATATGATAGCGGAACAAACACTGGTAGCAGTTACTTCTGTAAAATATCTGGGAGTATGCGTGCGGAACGATTTGAAGTGCAATGATCATACAAAATTAATTGTTGGTAAGGCGGGTACCAGGTTGAGATTCATTGGGAGAGTCCTTAGAAAATGTAGTCTATCAACAAAGGAGGTGCCTTACAAAACACTCGTTCGACCTATATTTGAGTATTGCTTATCAGTGTGGGATCCGTACCAGATCGGGTTGACGGAGGAGATAGACAAGATCCAAAGAAGAGCGGCACGTTTCGTCACAGGGTTATTTGGTAACTGTGATAGCGTTACGGAGATGTTCAGCAAACTCAAGTGGCAGACTCTGCGAGAGAGGCGCTCTGCATCGCGGTGTAGCTTCCTGTACAGGTTTCGAGACGGTGCGTTTCTGGATGAGGTATCGAATATATTGCTTCCCCCTACTTATACCTCCCGAGGAGATCACCAATGTAAGAGAGATTCTAGCGCGCACGGAGGCTTTCAGACAGTCGTTCTTCCCGCGAACCATACGCAACTGGAACAGAAAAAGGAGGCAATGACAGTGGCACCTAAAGTGCCCTCCCCCTTACACCGTTGGGTGGCTTGACGAATATAAATCTAGATCTAGATAACAGAAATAAATTTAAAATCTACACAGATTACGTCAAAATTAAAACAAAATAACCATTTATAAGACATTGCAGGACCATTTGTTATATCCAGATGCTTCTTCTTATTTAAGACCCTGCACATGTAATTTTTACATTAATCTGATGATGTCCTACAAGGGTGAAACACGTAATTGCTGTTAATAAATACAATTCCGCAACCGAAACTGTTCTGAAACTTCCTGTCAGATTTAAACTGTGTGCTGTACCGAGACTCGAACTCAGAACATTTGCCTACCGCGAGAAAGTGCTATACCAACTTTATTTTTAATTTTTTTTTTCATTATGCGTCTCCTTCCTCCCCTTCAACCCATCCTTAAGCTCTCCAATTTCTGCCATCTCGGCCTGGCTTCAATGCCGCTAAAAGATCATTTAATACAATCTTCTGCATCAAGAAAAGAAAACGTGTTGTCACTGCAGTGGAAAGTTCAAGGTGCGTTGCTTCTGCAGCAAAGAAAAGGTTTCATTCCTGTCAATGACTCTTTGCTGCAAAACTTTTATTTCCATCTTGTTTCGATGTTTTCTCTTTTTTGTTTTTTTACCTTTTTTTAATATACAAAAAAGTTTTTTTTATTGTTTGCTTTCACTATTGTCTGCGTGATATATCTCGGCTTATTGACGGCACTCAACGCTAGTCTTCTCGATGGTTGCCTATTATGGTGTACCCCAAACAAATAGCTTGGTCCCGTTTCTTTTTTCCCTCCAACTGAGCTACCCAAGCACGACTCGGGACCCGTTCTCACAGCTTAATCTGTCAGGATGTTTCATATCAGCGCACACTCCGCTGCAGTGTGACAATCTCATTCTGGAAACATCCCCCAGACTGTGGCTAAGCCATCTCTCCGCAATATCCTCTCTTCCAGGAGTGCTAGTTCTGCAAGGTTCGCAGAAGAGCTTCTGTGAAGTTTGGAAGGTAGGAGACGAGGTACTGGCAGAATTCAAGGTGTGAGGAGGGGTCGTGAGTGATGCTTGCGTAGGTCATTTGCTAGAGCAATTGTCCGCGAAAGGCAAAGGTCCCGAGTTCGAGTCTCGGTCCTGCATACAGTTTTAATCTGTCAGGAAGTTTGACATCAGCGCACACTCCGCTGCAGAGTGAAAATCTCATTCTCGAAACTGATTCTTTAAAAAATGTAAATTTTTATTCTGTTTTTCAGTTTGAGTTCTTAAACTCTGCCTCTGTAAAATGAAACCCAATTCTTATTTCTATTTACCCAAACATGTTTCTACACTTATGTGCCATCTTCCGTGGGTCTCAGTGTATTTTAGTAAAAATATTATGCAAAATTTGTGGATGTTTATCTATTTCGGGCCAAAAACGTCAAGCATTGAGAGGAACCCGGCAGTGTTCCCTCACGCACCTCTCAGCCTTTCTTGCCTGCTGAACTGCTTTGACGCTACCTAACTATTTGCGAAGGTGGTAAAGTCTCTCAGAAGGAAGAGTGTAAAAAAAATGGTTCAAATGGCTCTGAGCACTATGGGACTTAACTGCTAAGATCATCAGTCCCCTAGAACTTAGAACTACTTAAACCTAACTAACCTAAGGCCATCGCACACACCCATGCCCGGAAGAGTGTCATTCCATTTCTTAAGTTTTGATGATCAACAAATGATAATTGGACTCGAACTCTTTACTATTTTCCCATGGCAGATAATACGGTAAATCCATCAGACAGCGAATAACAGTTCGTCCCCGGTAGCTCAGTGGTCAACGCGACAGACTGTCAATCCTAAGAGCCCGGGTTCGATTCCCGGCTTGGTCGGAGATTTTCTCCTCTCAGGGACTGGGTGTTGTGTTGTCCTAATCATCGCTTTATTCCCATCGACGCGCAAGTCGCCGAAGCGGCGTCAAATCGAAAGACTTGCACCCGGCGAACGGTCTACCCGACGGCAGGCCCTCGTCACACGACATTATTTAGCGAATAACAAGTAGAGAAATGAATAAGAGAACATTAGAAGATGATGTAGTATGTCTTATCATTGAACCTTGAGTGACACATCTCCCTGCTGTGATAAAAAGTCGTTTAAGAATAATTTCCGCCAGTTATTCCAGTGCAATCATAAGCACATATCACGTATAGCAGAAGGAACTGCTATCAGCTAAGTAGCTAACCTCTTTTACTAACTATATGTTTAATTAGAAGCTTCTCTTGACATGACAAGAAATAAGAAAGTCGGATTTCATTAAAATAACAATATTTTACATCTGGTGTAACGTTCACGTCATTGGGTTCTCACTTCAATCGCGTATTTCCTGGAAGACCTGCATGTATGTTCCTCAGACTCCTCCACGTAATGCATTCTGAGAAGAAGAAGAAGCAGAAGAAGAATAGGTAGAAAAGATGTACCACGAAGGAATGTCGCGAATGCGACGGAAACAGGTATGTGTGCTGTTCATGTACAGACAAACAAATGACTACCAGCACTGAAACATTGAATGATTTACTCAAAAGAAAGAGGTTCACAAATTGGGTGAGCCAATAACACGTTGGACCACGTCTGGCCCTTATGTAAGCAATTATTCGGCTTGTCACTAATTGATCGAGTTCTTGTATGTCCTCCTCAGCCATATCGTGCAACATTCTGTCCAAGTGGCGCGTTTGATCGTCGAAACCAGAGATGGTTGGAGGGCGCTGACTACAATTCACAAAACATTCTCAATTGAGAAGAGATTCGTCGAACTCGCTAGCCAAGACAGGGCTTAGCCAGCATGAACACAAGCAGTAGTCAAGATAGACAAGAAGCCCACGCCTACTACAGTAGTACATGTTTATATGCCAAGTAGTCCTGCAGATGGTGAAGAAATTTACAAAATGTATGATGAGATAAAAGAAATTATTGAGGTAGTGAAGGGAGACGAAAATTTAATAGTCATGGGTGACTGGAATTAAACAGTAGGAAAAGGAAAAGAAGGAAACATAGTAGGTGAATATGGATTAGGACTAAATGAAAGAGGAAGCCGCCTGGCAGAGTTTTGCACAGAGCATAACTTAATCATAGTTAACACTTGGTTCAAGAATCATGAAAGAAGGTTGTATACATGGTAGAACCCTGGAGGTACTAGAATTTTTCAGATAGTTTATATTATGGTAAAACAGAGATTTAGGAACAAGATTTTAAATTGAAAGACATTTCTAGGGGCATATGTGGATTCTGACCACAATCTATTGGTTGTGAATTGTAGATTAAAACTGAAAAAAAAACTGCAAAAAGGTGGGAATTTAAGGAGGTGGGACCTGGATAAACTGAAAGAACCAAAGGTTGTACAGAGTTTCAGGGAGAGCATAAGGGAACAACTGACAGGGGATGGGGAAACGAAATACAGTAGAAGAAGAATGGGTAGCTTTGAGGGATGAAATAGGGAATGCAGCAGAGAACCAAGAAGGTAAAAAGACGAGGGCTAGTAGTAATCCTTGGGTAACAGAAGAAATATTGAATTTAATTGATGAAAGGAGAAAATATAAAAATGCCGTTAATGAACTAGGCAAAAAGGAATACAAACGTCTCAAAAATGAGATCGACAGGAAGTGCAAAATAGCTAAGCAGGGATGGCTAGAGGACAAATGTAAGGATGTAGATGCTTACCTCACTGGGGGTAAGATAGATACTGCCTACAGGAAAATTAAAGAGACCTTTGGAGATAACAGAACCACTTGTATGAACATCAAGAGCTCAGATGTAAACCCAGTTCTAAGCAAAGAAGGGAAAGCAGAAAGGTGGAAGGAGTATATAGAGTGTCTATAAAAGGGCGATGTACTTGAGGACAATATTATGGAAATGGAAGAGGATGTGGATGAAGATGAAATGGGAGTTATGATACTGCGTGAAGAGTTTGACAGAGCACTGAAAGACCTGAGTCGAAAGAAGGCCCTCGGAGTAGACAACATTCCATTGGAACTACTGACGGCCTTGGGAGAGCCAGTCATGACAAAACTCTACCATCTAGTGAGCAAGATGTATAAGACAGGCGAAATTCCCTCAGACTTCAAGAAGAATATAATAATTCCCATCCCAAAGAAAGCAGGTGTTGACAGATGTGAAAATTACCGAACTATCAGTTTAATAAGTCATAACTGCAAAATACTAACTCGAATTCTTTACAGACGAATGGAAAAACTGGTAGAAGCTGACCTCGGGGAAGATCAGTTGGCATTCCGTGGAAATGTTGGAACACATGAGGCAATACTGACCCTACGACGTATCTTAGAAGAAAGATTAAGGAAAGGCAAACCTTCGTTTCTAGCATTTGTAGACTTAGAGAAAGCTTTTGACAATGTTCGCTGGAATACTCTCTTTCAAATTCTGAAGGTGGCAGGGGTAAAATACCGGGAGCTAAAGGCTATGAATACACTAAGCAGATTCAGAAGGATGTAGGCTGCAGTAGGTACTGGGAGATGAAGGATCTTGCACAGGACAGAGTAGCATGGAGAGCTGCATCAAACCAGCCTCAAGAGTGAATACCACAACATCAATAACAAGAACAACAACAATCAGCACTGACGGCCGAAGACTTCCGGCACAAGAAATTACCAACATTTTGCCAACGGCCATGTCAAAGAGGGCGGAGAGCGGACAGGGGTCCTGGACACTCTCTTGCCCTTGATGTGGGAAACTTCCTCTAAAGGCGGAAGAATCAGCGAAGATCAACGGAATGAGGACGCAGAAGGCAATGGAAACCACTGTATTAAAGACACGTAACGTGTATCCACGGGACAGGTGGCCTATAACTGAAAAAGTGCCAAAATCATCTCTCCATTGACAAGAGATTCCGGAATTGTCCTCCATTCGGATCTCCGGCAGGGGACTGTCAAGGGGGAGGTGACCGTGAGAAAAAGACTGAATAACCAAAGAAAGGATAACGTTCTACAAGTCGGGGCGTGGAATGTCAGAAGCTTGAGCGTGGTAGGGAAGCTAGAATACCTGAAAAGTTAGATACAAAGGCTCAATGTAGATATAGTAGGGGTTCAGTGAAGTGAAATGGAAAGAAGACAGGGATTTCTGGTTAAATGAGTGTAGGGTAATATCAACGGAAGCAGAAAATTGTATAACGGGGGCAGGATTCCTTATGAATAGGAAAGTGAGGCAGGAAGAGTGGCACTGTCAAGTGTTGAGCTATAGGATTGTTCTTTTGAGAATCGAAAGCAAACCATCACCGACAACAATAGTTCAGGTATACATGCCGACATCGCAAGCTGAAGGTGAAGAGAGACAGAAAGTATGTAAATATATTGCAGGCAACGGCCTTGCCGCGGTGGATGACCCGTTCCCGTGAGATCACCGAAGTTAAGCCCTGTCGGGTGTGGCTGGCACTTGGATGGGTGACCATCTAGGCCACCATGCGCTGTTACCATTTTTAGGGGTGCCCTCAGCCTCGTGATGCCAATTGAGGAGCTACTCCTCCGAATAGTAGCGGCTCCGGTCAAAGAAAACCATCGTAACGACCGGTAGAGCGGTGTGCTGACCGCACGCCCCTCCTATCCTCATCCTAAACTGAGGATGACACGGCGGTCGAATGGTCCCGATGGACCACTTTTGGCCTGAAGACGGAATGCTTTTTATTGATATTGTGGTACATTACATAAAGGGAAATGAAAATCTAATAGTCATGGGGTAGTGGAATACAGTTGTAGTGTAAAGAGTAGAATAAAAGGTTACAGGAGAATATGGGCTTGGGACATCGTAAGAGAGAGGAGAAAGGTTAATCGAGTTCTGCAATAAACTTCAACTCGCAATAGCGGACACTCTGTTCACCAATCACAAGAGGGGAGACAAACTTGAAAAAGGCCGGGTGATACGAGGAGATTTCATTTAGATTACATCATGGTTAGTCAGAGATTTCGAAATCATATACTGGTTTGCAAAGCGTTCCCAAAAGCAGATATAGACTCAGATCACAATGTAGTAGCGATGAAGAGTAGGCTGAAGTTCAATAGATGACTCAGGAAGAATCAATATGAAAAGAAGTGGGATTCGAAAGTACTAAAGAATGACATGATATCGTTCAAGATTTCTTAAGGCTATACACACAGCAATAAGAAAATTCTCACTAGGCAGTACAGTTGAAGAGGAATGGATATCTCTAAAACGGGCAATCACAGAAGTTGGAAAGAAAAACATAGATACAAAGAAGGTAACTTCGAAGAAACCATCGCTAACAAAATAAATACCTCAGCTGATCAATGAAAGAAGAAAGTACAAAAATAATCAGGGAAATTCAGAACTACAGAATTACCAGTCGCTGAGGAATGAAATTAGCCGGCCGGAGTGGCCGAGCGGTTCTAGGCGCTACAGTCTGGAACCGCGTGACAGCTACGGTCGCAGGTTCGAATCCTGCCTCGGCCATGGATGTGAGTGATGTCTTTAGTTAGGTTTAAGTAGTTCTAAGGTCTAGGGGACTGATAACCTCACAAGTTAAGTCCTATAGTGCTCAGAGCCATTAAAACCATTTTTTAATGAAATAAATAGACAGTGCACAGAAGCTAAGACGAAATGGCTGCATGAAAGACTTGAAGAAATCGGAAAGAAATGATTGTCAGAAGGACTGATTCAGTATATATGAAAGTCAAAACAGCCTTCGGTGAAATTAAGAGCAAGTGTGCTAACATTAAGAATGCAATGAAAATTCCACTGTTGAACGCAGAGGAGAGAGCGGATAGGTAAACATTACATTGAAGACCTCTATGAGATGAAGATGTGTCTGATGAAATAGAAGAAGAAATAGATGTAGATTTAGAAGAGACAGGGGATCCAGTACCAGAATCAAGATTAAAGAGAGCTTTCGAGGACTTAAGAAGGCAGAAGGGTTAGATAACATTACACCACAACGTCTAAAATCATTGGGGGAAGTGGCCATAAAAAGACTATACACATTGTTATGAGCTAGCAGTCGCCAGAATTATCGCACCATCAGCTTAATACACTACTGGCCATTAAAATTGCTACATCACGAAGACGACGTGCTACAGACATGAAATTTAACCGACAAGAAAAAGATGCTGTGATATGCAAATGATTAGCTTTTCAGAGCGTTCACACTTACAAAGTGCTGACATGAGGAAAGTTTCCAACCGATTTCTCATACACAAAGAGCAGCTGACCGGCGTTTCCTGGTGAAACGTTGTTGTGATGCCTCGTGTAAGGAGGAGAAATGCGTACCATCACGTTTCCGGCTTTGATAAAGCTCAGATTGTAGCCTATCGCGATTACGCTTTATCGTATCGATACATCGCTGCTCGCGTTGGTCGAGATCCAATGACTGTTAGCTGAATATGGAATCGGTGGGTTCAGTAGGGGAATACCGAACGCTGTGCTGGATCCCAACGGCCTCGTATCAATAGCAGTCGAGATAACACGCATCTTGTCCGCATGGGTGTAACGGATCGTGCAGCCACGTCTCGATCCCTGAGTCAACACATGAATCCAGGTTCTGTTTACAGCATCATGATGGTGGCATCCGTGTTTAGCGACATCGCGGTGAACGCACATTGGAAGCGTGTATTCGTCATCGCCATACTGGTGTATCACCTAGCGTGATGGTATGGGGTGCCTTCGGTTACACGTCTCGGTGACCTCTTGTTCGCATTGACGGCACTTTGAACAGTGGACGTCACATTTCAGATTTGCTATCACCCGTGGCTCTACCCTTCATTCGATCCCTGCGAAACTCTACATTTCTGCAGGATAATGCACGACCGCATGTTGCAAGATCTGTATGGGCCTTTCTGGATACAGAAAATGTTCGACTGCTGCCCTGGCCAGTACATTCTCCAGATCTCTCACCAATTCAAAACGTCTGGTCAATGGTGGCCGAGCAACTGGCTCGTCACAACACACATCACTACTCTTGATGAACTGTGGTATCGTGTTGAAGCTGCATGGGCAGCTGTACCTGTACACGCCATGCAAGCTCTGTTGCCCAGGCGTATCAAGGTCGTAATTACGGCCAGAGGTGGTTGTTTTCGGTACTGATTTCTCAAGATCTATGCACCCAAATTGCGTGAAAATGTAATCCCATGTCAGTTGTACTATTTTTGTCCAATGAATACCCGTTTATCATTTGCATTTCTTCTTGGTGGAACAATTTTAATGGCCAGTAGTGTAGCTCATGCATCCAATGTGGTGACAAGAATAATATACCGAAGAATGGAAAATGAAATTGTAGATGTGCTAGATGACGATCGCCTCGGCTTTACGAAACGTAAAGAGATCATAGAGGCAATTCTGACGTTGCTGTTGACAATGGAAGCAAGGTTAAAGAAAAATTAAGACACGTTCATAGGATTTGTTGACCCGGAAAAGACGTTTGAAAATGTAAAATGGGGGAAGATGTTCGAAGTTCGGAGACAAATAGGGGTAAGGTAGACGGAGAGATGGGTAATATAAAATGTGTACAAGGGTCAAGAGGGAATAATAAGAGTGGACGACCAAGAAGAAAGTGTTAGGATTAGAAAAGGTGTAAGATAGGGATATAGTCTTTACCCCTGCTGTTAAATCTATACATCGAAGAAGTAATGATGTAAATAAAAGGAAGGTTTAGGGGTGGAATTAAAATTCGTGGTGAAAAGATATCAATGATACGATTCGCTGATGACATTGCTATCCTGAGTGAAAGTTAAGAAGAATTACATGATCTGCTAAATGGAATGAACCGTCTAATGAGTACATAATATGGATTGAGAGTTAATCGAAATAAGACGAAAGTAATGATAAGTAGCAGAAATGAGGATTGATTGTAACAAAGTAGATGAAGTTATGGAATTCTGCTAGCTATGCAGCAAAATAACCAACAAGGACATCAAACGCAAACTAGCACCGTCAAAAAAGGAATTCCTGGCCAAGAGAAGTCTATTAGTATTAAATGGTCCAAATGGCTCTGAGCACTATGGGACTTTAACATCTGTGGTCATCAGTCCGCTAGAACTTAGAACTACTTTAACCTAACGAACCTAAGGACAGCACACACATCCATGCCCGAGGCAGGATTCGAACCTGCGACCGTAGCGGTCACTCGGTTCCAGACTGAAGCGCTAGAACCGCTCGGCCACATCGGCCGGCTATTAGTATCTGACATAGACCTTATTTTCAGGAAGAAATCTCTCAGGTTGTGCGTTTGGAGCACATCATTGAATCGTAGTGGAATGTGGACTATGGGAAACCGGAACAAAAGGTAACGGAAGCATTTCAGGAATGATGCTACAGACAAATGCTGAAGCTTTGGTGGACTGATGAGGTATGTAATGAGGAGGTTATGTGTAGAATCTGAGAGGAAAGGAATGTGCGGAAAACACTGACAAGGAGAAGAGACCGGATGAAACGACATCTGTTAAGACATCAGGGAATGATTTCCTTGGTACTAGAGGGAGGTGTAGAGGGCAAAAATTGTAGAGAGACATTGGAAGTGCTAGTCTGAGATGAAGAGTTTCACGATGGAGAGGAATTCGATGCGGGCTGCATCAAACCAGTCAGAAGAGTGACGTCTAAAAGGAAAAGAAATCGCATCTACTGATTTCCGTCCAATTCTGATAAATCCTTCGTTGTGCGTCTTTTTTTTCTCTTAGAGCGTAAAATTAGATGACTCTCTTAACATGGTACTGTCGCACAAAGAGTCTCTCGCTTGTGTTTCATGAGAAGCAGGGGGCAGATACTCTTAATTTTGGGTAGAAAAAGCCAGTAATCTGATTGACATAGGTAAAATCTACGGAAGACTCGATGGCGCCAACAGACGCGGTTCTTTATTCATCCCCGCGTAAATGAGTGCTCTCTTTAATGGTATGTCTGTCTGGTCAAGATATTTATGAAAAATTCAGAATGGAAGGGGAAGGCATAAGTTCTTCCTGTTGTAGCATAGCCTAACTACGAGGCTAGAGCTCTGATTGGCCGGCAGTGTTACGGCGTGCATTTTTTTCGGAACGGAACAGAACAGTCGAGAATTCAGGTAGACAATTCTCTGTTCTCTGATACGTCAACAAATAACTACGAGCGTTGGTTGGCTGACATTGGTACCTGGTGGACTTTCTTTCCATTGGTGTGAGAAATTGAAGAGACGTAAACTTCCTAGGCATACCGAGACCTGTACTGGCTCAGTATAGGATGAGATTCCAACTCTAGTGTTGTGAAGACAGATGTATGTTCTCGCCTCAGTTTTTGAACTTAAATGAGACTGGCGAGTGAATTTTAGGAACATTACAATAACGTTAGATTTTGCTTACAGTATTGGACATGATTCGTACGTTAGTTACTTCAGTTCCTTAGCGATTATCGAGTTGATTATTGCTGCAGTGTGCTTGCACATTGCGTATATTAGTTTCTGTGCAGGTCTTAATAGCAAATCTTCTTGAACCACGAGTAAAACTGAAACGTCCCCTTAGAACCTCAGGGGGGTACATGCTTACTTTGTGTATCATGTGTTTGGCAAGCACAAGGAGCCTTAGATAATATGGTATTTGCTTATACAATTTTACACATTGGTACCATATTTTTCTAACACAGAATTACACAGCTATCAGATTATTTAACAGAGAAACAAAAATATTTTTTTTCTACGTCAGTGACAGATGTTTACGCGATTACACAGTTGGATAACTTCACACTTATGAAATTGTATTTTGTATGTACTTTGTGAAATGTTCATATTTTTTCGGAACCATTGTGATACTATGAGAGCTCTGAATGATGTATCTGGTATGAGATCTTGATTTTTAATGTACGTTTGCGGTAGATGACACTTTTGACATGAGCAGATAATTTTTTTTAGGTTTTGAAGTTATTGCAAAAAGCTATGACGTTTTTGAGATTTGACTGAGGTGTTATGATGTTATTATTACGACGACGATGAGAATTATGCTGCTGAGGTATGTTTAAGCTGATGCTATATGAGTTATTTGGTTATGCTACGTATCTGTTATGATGAAATATTGAAGAAGTCTCGACTTATATGTGTATGTGTAATAAGGTAAGGAATAATGAGTAGTGGTTAGGGACTCCGGTTTATGAAAAAGGATGTTGGAAACCGAGAATCGTACTTTAAGAGTTATGAAATGTGTGTATATGCGTGAATGTATCACTATGCTGGCGAAAATTTTTTGGACGCTATTATTTTTAAAGGATTTTGTTTCTACAGTTTTGTAACGCAAATTCTGGACCTGTGAATTTTTTTAATATGAGACTGCCACTATAGCGGCAACTGGTGTCGTAAATATTTCGGTAAGAAAGTTAAGTGACCACCTGCACGTAATGAATCGTGGGCAAGCAGCTGGGCGACAGCCACCTGGAAACAAGCCAGTAGTGTGTGACTTTCAGAGGCACAGGTGGAGAAAAAAAAGAAGGCCATTATCCTCGCTATTGACATTCCTTTGTAGAAAGCATCGCATAAACGACACGCTCATTACTTGGAAAAATACTTTCTTATATCTGCACACCTGATAATGACAAGCGTCTTTCTACGAGAGTTGAGAGAATTTGTACTAACTTATGAAATTTCACATCACTATTGAATAATATTTTTACGCTTTGCCTTTCATAGTTGCTTATTTCATTTGATATCTGGTTTCCAGCTGTGTTGCAGCATTGGTTTTATAAAATAAAATAAAATGCATTTGCTAATGTGAACACTTTCTGTCAACAGATTTATTAAATAATCATTTTATGATCCACGTTCTTCGAAAAAAGAGCACTTGGAAATGAAAGAACAATAAGAAGGGATTAATAACACTTACTGCATACTTAATTTTCTTTTCAACTACTTGGTAATATCTTTTGTAGAATTAGTTTTGTGGTGCACCACTTTAATGACATAGATATTAATATGTGAATAGACATTTCCCTTTTCTGCATTGTTGTCTTTACTGTAATATTTTTTCTGCTTGAGCTTTGTCATGTTTAGATATAAGTTATTCCATTTGCTGCTGCTGTTTGCCATGCACAGTGCTACTGAATTTCACTTTGTATTACTCTGTTAAGCCAGCTTTACTACTGATTTTTTTCTTGTTGCTGTTCATTGCTTCATATTAATTGTAATATTACAATTGATTTGCCAATTTCCATTTTTTTGTCATTGCTGTTTGTATTAATTGTTTTGCGCTGCTGCATTACCTCGTCCCTTAGTTTAGCATCTAAGCTCAGTAGATTTAAGTTAGCTTAAGAGGGGGTAGACTATATAAGAGAATGAGTTGCGCTGAATTGGAAGGAATGCATTGAGAAGCTATAAGAAAATGGTTTGGCCAAAAAAGCATTTCGAAATAGGATATGAGCAAAACGGTTGGGTTTAGAGACAACAGGTTTAGGTAGGATTTTATTGGAAATAAATGATGAGGTAAGATACTGGAAAATAAATAATGAAGTAAGAAATATGTGAACATATAAATACAGAAAGCATGCTTGGATAGAATTTTTTTGGTGGAAACAAATGTTGAAATAAGACGAAAGATCTATGGAATGAAGTTTTGGGTTGGGCTGCAGTACCAAATATTACCCTGAAAAAAAAAAAAAACGTGTCATTTCCTTTTGTGTTATCCCACTATGTGTGTGTGTACCCTTGTGTATTTGTTTTCTTCCTGTCTCTATGTACTGTTTCATATAATTTTTTCTCTTCTAGTACTAAGCTACATTCACTATGATGAGGAATACTGTTATCCTCAAATATAATTTGCATTAATAACAAGTTATTTACTTTGTAAAGATGTTTACACATTATTTATTCTGTTTTGTTCTAATTCTCATGTGTGAAGTTGATGTTTCAAACGTTATTCTGATCTGTTATGTATGTGCTTATGTCATAATTCTTGCAACACTGATGTGCATGTTTGTTTCTATTCTTTTGTAAAGCCTGTCTTACTACAAATGTTATCTGTATTGTTATGTTCTTTAATGATGTATTTTGTACCTTTGTTATTGTATTCTTATGTTATAAAATTGTAATTGGCACCAGTTGATCAAATTAAGTAATTTGTAAGTTACATTTCATTGCACACGTTTCTGTTGGTCATAGTATATGGACAATATGTGAGAAGTAGGGACTGTTAGTGCTTGCACATGTGTGTGACAATTCAGCAAGGGACTGGATAACACCATTGCTGGTTCTAAAGTCATTTCAAAAAAAATTTTTGTGAGTGGACAAGTGGTGGTATATGGACTTGCTATATTCTCTGCAAGACTGTTCGATGGTGATTGTGCACCTGCACAGTCGCAAAAGATGGCTGCTGGCAGTCTCTACAAGGATTACAATGGGTCAGCACCTTTGATGACCCACCAATACCATTATTTCTGCAGTGGGTCTGCACCTTTGATGACCAACCAATACCATTATTTCTACAAGGACTGCAGTGGGACTGCACCTGTGATGACCCACCACTACCATACTCTCTACCAGGACTACAGTGGGTCTACTCTGTGGCGACCTACCTACCAATATTCTTCAAAACTTCAACTGACTCTGCTGTGGGTTTGCTCTGTTGTGGCCCATTACCTGTCAGCATGTCAAGAGTCAGCACTGTCTTTCCGTTGGAAGGACAATACTGCTTTTTCAAGACTGCATGGAAATCCACTACTTCCATGTGCATTTTCTTTTACTGCTCAGACATTAAGCAAAAACACTGCTATTTTACTGTGATGAACGATCATGACTGTCTTTATGGACTATGAGGAAATTTTAGCTACTGACCAACAATGTATCGATAAGTGTGTGCATTTCGTTTCTCTGTTATAGTAATTATGAACAATTTTTTCAAATCTGTATTAGCCACTGCCCAAAACAATTTGTAAAATTTTTTGTGGGGAGTGGTAAAGTGGGGAAAAGAGCCAAAAAACAAAGAATCCTATTTCTTTTATTTCTGTAATCCTGGCAGGGTCGCCATATGAAACGTCCCCTAAAAAAAATTATACATAACTGTGCTTAAACTGACACACAATATTTTTTAGCGCAACGCAATCTGACTTTCAAAAATCCCTACAAAAGAATGGCCCTGACTAACATTAACCTATACCTTTCAGAAATCACTTACCTCACCAAAAATCTTCGTTACCCGAACTACTGCAATACAGTGAGCGCCACTAATGCCAGCTAAATAAAAGATTCAAACTATGGAAGACACTAACTACTGATAGGCGTAGTTAGCGATGAAACATTTCAATAGAGAAGAAACAATGTATTTACCTTAATAGTCAGAATTTATATATCAATTCATGACATCCATTTCAAAACTCCGCCATCTCTCTCCCTACATCCACCACTGCTGGCGGCTCACCTCCAACTGCGCAACGCTACGCGCTGTTCACATCCAGCTGCCGCTGCCCAACACTACAATGGCAGACAACAATGCAAACCAGCCACAGACTGCACACAGCACAGCCAGTGATTTTCCTACAAAGCCCTATGTGGCGTTACCAATAAAAAAAACCTAAACAGCCTACCTACAAAACAATTATTTGTGCCACGTCGCTTAAAGTTGATCCTGTATCTCGAAATAACGCCTTTATTTAATGCAGTATTTCCCAGTAATTTTTTGGGCCAGTTATGTGTGTATTACATTTAACTGACGCACTTTAATCTTCACATGCATTCGGTCAGTCTTTAAAGCAGATGATTGCTATGTAATTTGTTTCCGTTATTTGCAGATTCTTGTGTAACGAATGTTCAGTAATTAATTCCTTTACCAATAATTTGAGTTGCTAGTTATCCTCTTTCACTCTTAGGTCATGATTTGACCGGGGCTGTCAGCCTTACTTACATCTGATACACTTTACTACCAGCAAATCCGTCGTAAAAATTCCTGTTTATCTCGTGTATCCACATGGATACCTTTTACTTAGAAACTTGCGGTACGTTCCTGTGGGATCAAACTGCTGAGGTCATCGCTCCCTAGGCTTATACACTACTTGATCTTAATGAAACGAACTTACGCTAAGGACAACACACATACCGATGCCCGAGAGAGACGGGGGGGGGGGGGGGGTGGAGGGGGAGGAGTAGCGTGAACCGTGGCAAGGCACCCACGAAGACCGCGCAGCCCCTTCACTTAGCTTCTACTACCAAGATATATAATTTAGTACGACGACCTTAATTAACGTTTCAATATATGAGCTTCCTTTTGTTACTCATCTGAACCTGTGTTAATTGCGAAAGAGGACTGGTACCAGTCAAAAAATGGTTCAAATGTTTCTGAGTACTATGTGACTCAACTTCTAAGGTCATCAGTCCCCTAGAACTTAGAACTACTTAAACCTGACTAACCTAAGGACTCTACACACATCCACGCCCGAGGCAGGATTCGAACCTGCGACCGTAGCGGTTGCTGCCGACACTCGACATGCCGAAGTATGGCCTCTGGCTTTCTCTGACCATGACGCCTACATCTGCGATGTCGTCCTCGCCCGCCAACAAGTGTGGCACAGCCGCGGCTTGTGGAAATTCAACGTTTCCCACCTGACTGTCCCTGACTGCCGACGAATCGTTGAGGATGCGTGGGCACTCTGTCATCGTCGTCGCCCCGCCTACGCATCCACCTTATCGTGGTGGGTATCATGCGCGAAACCAGCTCTGCGCAGGGCGCTGATAGGATATGGCAAAGACTTCAAAGCCTGGCAAGCGAGCACCATGGACTTTTATTATGCAGTCCTTCGTGACTGCACTTCGATGGCCTTCTCTCCTGATCGTCAGATGATGGTGCATCGTGCTAAAGCGCAGATCACTTCCCTCACGCGACGGCGCTTAGAAGGGACTCTTGTCAGATCCTGCACCCGTGACCATATGCCTCATGAAACGCCATCGATGTACCACCTTCTCAGGGAACGCCGACGTCGTCGTCGAACCCTCATCCACGATCTCACAGATGCGGAAGGACGACGACACACTACGCAATGCGACATTGGTCACGCTTTCTATTCTCATTTCCGTCAACTGTTCGCTGCCGTCCCTCATCCCCCGACCTTAATTGAGGAGGTGGCAGCAATGACTGTCAACACCATTCCAGAGGATGTGGCTCAAGAACTTCAGGAACAAGTGACCTCTGATGAAGTCCTAGATGCTATCAAGGTGGGGGCTGCCAACAAGTCCCCTGGACCTGACGGCCTCCCCCTCGACTTTTACAAGTATTTTAGCTACCTTTTGTTACCTGCTTGGACGTCCATCTGTCGTGAATTGATGTCACCCACAACGATGATCCCAGCCACCTTCCTTGATGGGGTCATCATCCTGGTCCCTAAGCCACATGGGCGATCACGGATCTGTGATTACCGGCCCATCACTCTACTCAACAGTGACATGAAAATTTTCACCCGTTTGTTGGCCTCACGCCTCAAGAAGGCAGCAAGATCCGTCACCTCCCTTGATCAGACTTCGTTGGGCGGTGACAACAACATCCATACGGCCCTTTGCCGTTATAGGGACATGATTGCGCTCGCGCGCTCGCGACATTTACCTGGCGCATTGGCATCGCTTGACTTCCGTCAAGCTTTCGACCGTGTCGACCATACTTTTCTGAAATCGGTCCTCCAACACATGGGTTTTCCGGTTCGTACAATCACCGTGGTAATGCGGCTCTTGAGCGGCGCAACTTCAAGAATACTCTGTAATGGTCGCCTCACCGCGCCTCTAGCGATCGAGCGCTCTGTCCGACAGGGATGCCCACTTTCCACGATACTGTATTCTTTGGCATTAGAGCCCCTCCTACAGGGGCTTCGCCAACGCCTGGTGGGCCTGACATTGCATGGGCACCGCTTCTGTTGTACAGCCTATGCTGACGATCTAGTCCTCTACCTCCGCAATGAAGACGATGTTCGCGCTGCTCTGACTTGGGTGACGACTTATGGGGAGGCATCGGGCAGTTCTCTTAACATTTCCAAATCGAAGGTTCTGCTCATTGGTGAGGGTCTACCAGAAAGATCTGTCGCTCCTCTAAGTGTGGCCACCAGCGTCCGCTGTTTGGGCATTGATTTTATGAATGACCTCCGTCGCTCAGCGGCAACCAATGGTCGACGTCTCCTACAAACGATCAGAGCTGGCCTTGTGGACCACCGGTTTCGATCCCTCGACATTATACAGCGCGCGCAATACGTGAATGTTTATCACGCCTCACGCATCCCCCATGTGGCACAAGTGTTCCCGGTTCCGATTACCCTAGCACGTCGTATGTTGATGGCGATGGGATCCTTTGTCTGTGCCGGGATGTTATTTAAAGTTCAATATTCCTCCCTTGCCCTCCCGCGGGAGCGTGGTGGAGTGGGCTTATTCCATGTGCCAGACAGAGTTACCGCACTTTTTGTTAGCTCCCAACTGAAAGTCTGGCGTCGCTGCCCGACGAGCCTGACCGGACTGCTTTTGCGTGAATACGCACCAGTCTCCATGTCAGCCCCGGTCATGTTATCCGACATTCCACACCCCTTTTATCACTTTCGGTACTTCTTCTTTGAAATCAGTTACATTCTGCACTCCTTACCCCTTCTCCGTATACTCCAGACAAAGACTGTATACGACACCTTACAAATGTGTCAAACCCCCAACCTCATTGAACACAAGTTTCCCCAGACCATATGGCGCCGTGTGTGGAAAGCAGTGCATGCTGGTTACCTCGACACCAGCGTTCAGTCCACCTGGTATATCACCGTCAATGGCAAACAGGTCAACCAGTCTCGTTTGCACCGCATCCGCCTTGCTGACACACCACTCTGTGTTCACTGTGGTGTAGAGGACACGGACGCTCATCGGTTCTCATGTGGTCCGTCTGCTGACGTCTGGAGGCTCGCGCAGCGTATCCTGGCTTTCCTCACCCGACAGCCGCCTGCTCAGATTATTTTCCTGACGCTTCTATTCCCGGATGTGATTCATTACCCCACAACAAAAACTAATGCCGTGAATTGGATACGCGGTCATACAGTCCGCTACCTTTTTGGGCCCGATGAGAAATCAGAACTAGGTTATTGGACGTACCTTAACGATCGACATTGTGCACTTGTTCGCAACCCCAGATACAAGCAGTTCTTTTCCAATTTTCTACGGAGCGCCCTTCATGACCCGCCTTCCAGCTGGAACGTCCAAGCCATGAGATGCTGATGCTTTTTTTTGCCGATATGACGTTCTGAACGTACTACACACGGAATCCCCACTAAAATTTCGAGAAGACACGTTTGGATGTTCCGCCAATCAGACTCCTAGAATTCTGGTGCAACGACTGCCATAATACAAAAAAAAAAAAATGAATAAATAAAAACATACATACAAAAAAAAACAAAGAAAAATAAAGTAAACAAAAATGCAATACAATAAACTAAAAACAAAAAAAAAGTTCCTGTTCACAACAAATTTCATTTTTTTTTATCGCTACTCTCTATGTTTCTTCCCCCCTACTTTCTTCCTTTCCTACACCTTTGCAGTAATAGGTTAGTTGTTTTGGAATAGGTGTAGATAGGTGCCAACGCCTGAAGAGGTGCATTTAATTTTATTTTTTTGTTAGAATACAAGTGGCGGTGGCAAATAGACATTTTTTTGTAGTTTTTCCTTTCCTGTCCCAAAAAAAAAAAAAAAAAAGGTAGCGTCTTATTAGAAATTTAAAAGAAAACAAAAGTTAATAAAAAAAAAAAAGTTGGTAGAGCACTTGCCCGCGAAAGGCAAAGGTCCCGAGTTCGAGTCTCGGTCGGGCACACAGTTTTAATCTGCCAGGAAGTTTCATATCAGCGCACACTCCGCTGCAGAGTGAAAATCTCATTCTGGAAACATCCCCCAGGCTGTGGCTAAGCCATGTCTCCGCAGTATCCTTTCTTTCAGGAGTGTTAGTTCTGCAAGGTTCGCAGAAGAGCTTCTGTAAAGTTTGGAAGGTAGGAGACGGATACTGGCAGAAGTAAAGCTGTGAGTACCGGTCGTGAGTCGTGCTTCGGTAGCTCAGTTGGTAGAGCACTTGCCCGCGAAAGGCAAAGGTCCCGAGTTCGAGTCTCGGTCGGGCACACAGTTTTAATCTGCCAGGAAGTTTCATATCAGCGCACACTCCGCTGCAGAGTGAAAATCTCATTCTGATAAATAGAAGAGTTTGCGGATGGATGGCACTGGTAACAGACTGAAAATAAAGTTCAAGGAAAGAAAGTTATAGAAGTGAAAGAATTGTTGCAGTTAGATATAGCAGTTCTAATTAAATTTTCCTTGAGAAATATGAGACTCGACTTTATCTACGATAATGATGGAGACTGAAGGAAAGAATTAAAATTTGTGTCATGGCGAGAACTTGCTTACTAGATAGGTTTGCTAACGATTACAACACGACAGTAGTGTATGTTACACAGCTGTACAGACTACCCTAGCCCAATGCCTTTCCTAACATAAACTTCAGTTCCCATCTTCAGTTTATTTTCCCCCGCGTACATCATCGCCATTGCTGAGACTCTCCGGTATTGAAACAACATCCCGATTTTCGACGTAATGTGGACATCCTGTCTGTACCTTAGGCGTCGGTGATGTATAGATTTGATACAATTAAATTTTCCTTGAAGTGTACCCGTCTCGACTTTATTAACTTAAGAAGGGGAAAAGGAGCTGAAGGCGTGAAGTAAAGTTTGTGTTAGGGAGGGCATTCCAGTAGGCAGTCCATGCTGGTGTAATACCAGTACTGCTGCGGTGGTACAATAATCAGCACACCTGCCTAGTAAGCAAGAACACCCATGTTTAACTCCTGACGATAACTTAAATTTTATTTCATTTCTTCTACCTCCATCATTGTCGTCGTTATAGGAGTGTTTGAACCACAAGAACCGTAAGACGAAGAAACAGGAGTTACATGACACACTTTAAGAGACAAGTACAATAAAACAGATCGTATTAAGGTAAGGAGGGATATGTAAATATTTCAGTACAAAATGTAATGAGCCCTAATAGGAACCGTGTATCAGCAAGGATAGAGGAACTATAATTCATTTCACCACGAGTAAGAATCTTACAATTTTAAACATAGCTGTGAAGCACTAACCATACAAGAATATGATGAGTATAAAACAGCCAACTAGTTCAACAAAATTTTATTTTACCAAGTTTCAACACCGACTGTTTGCCTTCATCAGAAAACTCATGATTATCTAAAAGAATTATAAATGAACTGTAATAGAGAAAAAGCTGAAGAACAACCAATTTTGGTTCCGAACAGATTTGTTCAAGATTGTACCCAAATGTAGTAACTGAAAAACGAATTTAAGAGTAATAATTATTTCGTCACGTAAAATACTTCATTAAAAAGTTAATATTTACATTACATATAATTAAAAACCCTAAAACTGACGTAAATCAAATAACTAGAACTATGATTATAGCTACTTGGTGTAGCACGATACACGCCACCAAGGGCTGCGACAGTTAAATCACTGTATATCAGACTAAGAGGCATACATGCCGAAATTTCCACAACGTGCAAACGAGACAGTCGTGCCATGTAGCAACACTCAAAGATAACAGCTGCTTAATTTTTGAAAAATATTTTAAATAGCACGTAAATGTTCATTTCAAATAGCAATAGCCAGTGTGATGGTAATGAAGAAAATATACATAAGACTATGCAACATTCAATATTAGGTACATTTTGTACTAAACTATTACAATTCAGAAAAAAAGAGAGGAAACCAATATTTTAGAGTCTACTCTGATACAAAGAAGGTGGCTCTATTTTTGGCATTTCTAAGAGTGAATGACGATAAATCAACTTATGAAATATAAGCCAAAAAGATGAAAAATACCCTAGTAGGCCAAAAATAAGATGAGTTCAACAAAAACCTCTGAAGATGGAACCAAATATATTGAGGCGAAGATAATAACGAATGAAAAATTGTCTTCCACACACCTTTTTACATGTCACTCTCATGTTTTGGCGCACTTTTCACTTCATTTTTACTACACAGAACCTGATTTTGGGGCACACTTGTATTTAGCTTTCTCGTATTTCTTGCCGTTTAAAAAGTAAGTAAAATCTAGAACTTTCGACGAAATTCTCTATTGATTCTTCAGGAACTGCTGACTGTCGTGGCTGCTGTTGCGGTGATCATTTATAGCCCCTAGATGGAGTATTTCTCCGTAAGCTCGAGGTTTTGATCATAACTGAAGCGGTAAGAAAACCGAGGACTTTTTACACTCATTCAGTTCAGTACGTCATCTTAAATACTGATTATCACGTCTTGGGTTCTACGCTTGATGCTGGAAACGTCAATTTATACGCTGTGGTAGTTACTCTGGGAATAGAGATTACTGCTACTGCTGCCATAATTATATCTTCGCATCAGTATGTAATGTGAGATTTTTATTGGAGTTAGGTATTTACTCGTACATACAATCCACTCACAGTTTAATATCGTACATGTCGCCGTCATAAAACTTTATTTGTCGTAGATATTATATTTTCACAATGTATGAACATAATGTCTTGTAGACAGAATAATTTTTTTTAACATTAGGAACCTGTCGTTCTTTTTTTCTGCGGCAGTTGGAGCAATACAAATGACTCCGGCATAACGCGTAAAGCTTTACGACGTAGGGCTCTGATTCGTACTTGCTAAGTATCTAAAACTCGTCGAAATAAGTCCACGAATAAAAACCACATCTTTTGACGTCAGCAATGAATAAGTAAATCACAAGCATTTACTACTAAAGCTTGCATGTGGTAACTGCAAACCTTCAGTAGGTCAATGAGGCATGTCGAGAAATAAGCTCCAGACCACACGAGAAAAATTATTTTCCCACCTCACCGGTGAGAAATTCATGATTTACGGGCATTGCAGTAATTTGTTAAATGTAACGAAAGAAGTATACTTTTTTGTCCCTCTCCTTACCAACACACTGCATCTAAGCAGGGTGATGAGGTCCTTAAAGCAAAAATATCATAATAAACAAAATTACATATTCATCTGTACTTGTGTAAACATAAGGCTATTTCAGAGAAGTTACAAATCGCTCTGGTTTGACACAGCGGTTTACGTAATGAGGGAGTGTCCTGCATCCATGCAGAAAGAAGCAACCTGCCTCACAGTGTACCTCAAAATAAACTGTTTATACACGCACATATTTACCGAGCGTTGCACAGGGAAAGGAAAAATAAAACAACCAAACTCTTGACATTTAACTACGAGGGTTTGCTGAAAAGTAATGCCTCCGAATTTTTGTGCGACAATACTTAAAGCTTTTTACATAAAACAAACTTTGACATTCTAAATCTTTATTCTTCATCTCTATATACACATTTTTCAACGTAGTAACCCTGGCGACGATCACATTTCTCCGAAGGGGCGACAATTTTGCCGCTCGGGAATTAGCCGAGCGGTCTGAGGCGCTGCAGTCACGGACTGTGCGGCTGGTCCCAGCGGAGGTTCGAGTCCTCCCTCGGGCATGGGTGTGTGTGTTTGTCCTTAGGATAATTTAGGTTAAGTAGTGTGTAAGCTTATGGACTGATGACCTTAGCAGTTAAGTTCCATAAGATTTCAAACACATTTGAACATTCGAGAGACAATTTTCTTGACACGGTCACTGTAGAATGCCTTAAATGTTGCCGGAGCCACAACCACCTCTCTGCTTGCATTGTTTCATCACCATCAAAGAGAAGTCATCGAAGTTTTGGAGACAGATGAAAATCGGATGGAACTTAATCGGGA
Source organism: Schistocerca gregaria (assembly GCF_023897955.1). Classification (NCBI taxonomy): domain Eukaryota; kingdom Metazoa; phylum Arthropoda; class Insecta; order Orthoptera; family Acrididae; genus Schistocerca; species Schistocerca gregaria. The sequence goes on from NC_064922.1 coordinate 920,660,697, forward strand.
CTGTATGGAAGATAATTGATGACGATGAACCCAAAGCGTGGGACTGTTGCAGATGTCGAAGTGCTCGTTTATGGACTAGCATTGTCACGTTGAAGGAGAGACTGCTCCATATGCGGACGTATTCATCGAATCCGTGCTTTCAGTTTCTCACGCGCCGACCTAGTTAAGTTACATACCACAATGTTACACGCCACAATTCGGAGCCATTTAGCGGCAGAGACTTGCAACTTGCCGCGGCGAAGCACAAAAATCAGCCGAGTAATAAGCATGACATGTAATACCTCAACCAATATTGTGAACAGAATAAAAAATTCAGAGGCATTACTTCTCAGCTCCCCCTTGTACACTGTTTAAAAAAAATGGAATCATTATTCGGAGCGAGACGAAAAATGAAGAAAAAGAGGTAATTGCAGACATAATTTCTGTAAATGCCACGATAGAGATTTCAATGTTTATGAACAAAATACAGTTCATATCGTCGTTTACCATCTCCGATCACCTGCCGCTACATAATGAATGTTAGTGCAGGTTTCATAAAGTGGTGACTTTGCAGAAGAGACTGACAGTTGTTGCTTACTGGCCAATTTATTTCGCGGTTGTTTTCGTTTAACTTAAATCCCAGAAGTTACATATGGAACAATGAGGAGACTCACTGACTGTTCCATCATTGTTTATAGGCTATGTGGTGTACTTGGAGTTCTATACAACCAGCTACATTTCGTGTGAATAGAGCTCGTCTAACTGAGACACTCGATGTCTCCACCCTGTCCGACACGAAGTTTCGATCTGCCGTCGTCTGTCTGCCAACGACGTCACCTCAGAGAAGGTGTCCCACATACTGCTGTGAATCGGACACTTAATGGATGCGGTATTTTAATTTATTTAGAAAATATCATAGGAAGCCCAACCGTTGTGGAGAAATATAAGCTCTATGAAGGATCAAATAACATCGACACAACGTATAAGTAGGTATAAATGCAGCCAGTAAATGGTCTATGTAAACTGGAATACTAACAGACAATTCTTTTGGTGTAAATTACTGTGCAGTGTTGAGTAAATGGAGACAGTAAGTACAGGGTTTTTCAAAAATGACCGGTATATTTGAAACGGCAATACAAACTAAACGAGCAGCGATAGAAATACACCGTTTGTTGCAATATGCTTGGGACAAAAGTACATTTTCAGGCAGACAAACTTTCGAAATTACAGTAGCTACAGTTGTCAACAACAGATGGCGCTGTGGTCTGGGAAACTCTATAGTACGATATTTTCCACATATCCACCATGCGTAGCAATAATATGGCGTAGTCTCTGAATGAAATTACCCGAAACCTTTGACAACGTGTCGGGCGGAATGGCTTCACATGCAGATGAGGTGTACTGCTTCAGCTGTTCAATTGTTTCTGGATTCTGGCGGTACACCTGGTCTTTCAAGTGTCCCCACAGAAAGAAGTCACTGGGGTTCATGTCTGGCGAATAGGGAGGCCAATCCACGCCGCCTCCTGTATGTTTCGGATAGCCCAAAGCAATCACACGATCATCGAAATATTCATTCAGGAAATTAAAGACGACGGCCGTGCGATGTGGTTGGGCACCATCTTGCGTAAACCACGAGGTGTTCGCAGTGTCGTCTAAGGCAGTTTGTACCGCCACAAATTCACGAAGAATGTCCAGATAGCGTGATGCAGTAGTCGTTTCGGATCTGAAAAATGGGCCAATGATTCCTTTGGAAGAAATGGCGGCCCAGACCAGTACTTTTTGAGGATGCAGGGACGATGGGACTGCGACATGGGGCTTTTCGGTTCCCCATATGCGCCAGTTCTGTTTATTGACGAAGCCGTCCAGGTAAATATAAGCTTCGTCAGTAAACCAAATGCTGCCCACATGCATATCGCCGTCATCAATCCTGTGCACTATATCGTTAGCGAATGTCTCTCGTGCAGCAGTGGTAGCGGCGTTGAGGGGTTGCCACGTTTGTATTTTGTATGGATAGAGGTGTAAACTCTGGACCATGAGACGATACGTGGAAGTTGGTGTCATTTGGACCGCAGCTGCAACACGGCGAACGGAAACCCGAGGCCGCTGTTGGATCACCTGCTGCACTAGCTGCGCGTTGCCCTCTGTGGTTGCCATAGGCGGTCGCCCTACCTTTCCAGCACGTTCATCCGTCACGTTCCCAGTCCGTTGAAATTTTTCAAACAGATCCTTTATTGTATCGCTTTTCGCTCCTTTGGTTACATTAAACCTCCGTTGAAAACTTCGTCTTGTTGCAACAACACTGTGTGCTAGACGGTGGAATTCCAACACCAGAAAAATCCTCTGTTCTAAGGAATAAACCATGTTGTCCACAGGACACTTGCACGTTGTGAACAGCACACCCTTACAGTAGAAAGACGACGTACAGAATGGCGCATCCACAGACTGCGTTGTCTTCTATATCTTCCACATCACTTGCAGCGCCATCTGTTGTTAAAAATTGTAACTACTGTAATTTCGAAAGTTTGTCCGCCTGAAAATTTACTGTTGTCCCAAGCATATTGCAACAAACGGTGTATTTCTATTGCTGCTCGTTTAGTTTGTATTGCCGTTTCAAATATACCGGTCATTTTTTAAACATCCTGTACATGGGAACTCTACGCTGCTGTGTAAAACGTGAGGACGAGAGTAGTTTTCGTATGATGTGTCACTCGTTATGACAGTTGGCCACTTGTTACAACTTCTGCACCACTTGTTAGCACCAGACACAGTGGCTGCGCCAAAGATTGAGACTGCGTGGAGTTTTACAATTATCTATTGAGCTTTCTTTACAATTTCTCCCTCGTCGTCGCTGCCCAGCCCTGCTGATCCCTCCGCATGGTGCTGCCGTGTAGATTCTCCGACAATGCGCGCGTTGCGCGCCGCTGATCGCACTCAGGGGCCTCAGGCCCCCAGTGCTCCGCTGACGTCAGGATACCCTGTGGTTGAGAAGAACTCGTCGCTCGGCAGCCGCGTCACCGTGACGTCAGCTGCCGACGCCTGCTGCACAGGCGGCTGGGAAGCCGTCAGTCGCGATGTCCACGAGGTCCCGTCATGGACAGATCACGCGCCGTTGGGCCGCATTACCGTGAAGTCCGGGCGGCTGTCCCAGGCGGCACCTGTGACCGAGACCGCGCTGCGGCCTGTCCTGCTGGAAGTTCTCGCCCTAGTTAGTCAGCCCTGGTGCGGACACCCAGAGCTGAAGTTGACATCTGGCGGCGAATAGATGACTCCTGCGAGCTGGAACAGACTTCCGGAATCGTCACCTACGAAGATTGAACATTCGGATACGGACCACGTCCGTTCCCAGATCCGAACTGCTTCCTAATGGCTTCTGTCTGTTGCTGCCTGCGTTCTGTAACGCCGGAAATGCATATCCTCCTATTTCCATCTATTGTACTATAAAGTTTTTCCTTATTTTGTTACCTGAAGATAAGACGTTTCTGTATCTTTATATAATGTAATCGTTTTACTATATGCATTTATGTCGATGTTTAATTGGTTTGTTTTGTAAATATTACTTGCATTTTTACGCTGAGTGTGGCCTAGGGAAAAGTATTACATCGATAGGTCGTGCGGAGAACCAAAGTGTTTAGTATCTTTGGTAGGGTTAACTCTGCCGCGTGGAGCGCGGGCAGAGCGGAGTCTGGCGGGAGTAGTGCAGTGGAGCAGGTGTGTTGTGTGACGCTCCCGCGAGTTGCCCGCTTTCGGGGTTTGGCAGCATGTAATTGCGCTCGACTTGCTATGATAGTTTCTGATACGGTGTCGCGGATGGGAAGCATTAGCTGGCGCACATCAAGAGCCCGTTTCGGCTGGTGACCGTGTCGACAATGAGTGACTGTCGCCACCTCCTCGATCGACGACTTAAAACCTTTAATCAACCAACCAGGAAGACTGGAAGCACGTAAAGTTTTAGAACTGTATGGCAGACCTCAGCTTTTCAAACTGTTCTATTTGCATATACAACAACTTAGCATGAACCATTGTTGCTCATTGTCGCAATTGCATTACCAAGCAGTGTCCCTTCCTTTTCCAAAATGAACACGATTGTCGTTGAAATTCAAACGCACGCATTAAAGTAATATTATTCCATTTCACTGCTTTAATTTCAAAGTTCAATTAAAGTATTCATATCTGGCTACAATATTTAGATTACACAAGCAGAAATTAACAGTGCGGGTTTTGTTACCATATTTTAGCTTACCTGTTAATTTCAGTCACTAAATTAACTTTCAATTTTCCGGTTTTATTAATTCTTTTGCTAAATTAAGTCAGAGTGTAGCAAAATTTATTACTCCTGACAAACATTCAGTTTTCACACAGCACGTGTCAACCTTCAGTTGCCAAGCTTTTAGTGCTAATTATATGTGCATTAATCTTTCATTTTCAGGTATTATAGTAGTTGTCCATAGGACTGGAGACCGTAATTTCCTCCAAATCTCAAATATCTAATTAACGCCAACTAATTGTTAACATAGCGACCGCACATTTACTTTCTTTATTAGTTTTACCCTTTTCTCAAAATTAATTTTCACCAATTTCGTTTGCATTTTTCCTTTCATTCAGATGTAGCCCTTTCCTCCCTCTTTACCGACAAATTAACTTCGGTGACGATTGCTTTTCCCAAATTTCCATTAGGTGCACGCGGTTTAATTTTTTTACTGTCATTAAGGTCGATGAGTGAGGGGGAGGTTACAGCTCCACTATTTATATGCGGCAGGAGGACGTTTCTTACTCTCCGTGGCAGCTTCTTGTTATTACTCACGCAGTATATTGCAGCGTAACTTAGCGTGCTGGCCTCACTTCTCCTTACTCAGCACTCTCCAGGCTTCGCTCGGCGCTCGGTCTGCGTGCGTCCTTCCGTCAGCCGGTTGGTAGACTGCGTCCGTCAGCAATGCCTCGGTCGACGGCTGCCTCTGTTTTGCCATTCTCCACTGCGTGAAGCAACGCTTACTACATGTGGCCGCAACACACTACTAAGTAACATAGCTCAATGGACCTTCGAACACAGAAATAATTGCTACAGCATAGCAAAGAAGATAACTGAAAGAAACACGCAGATAAAGAGAAATGACACTTTTATTCATAGACAATAATTTGATTAAATTCACCGCGATTCATGATGGACTCTGGACATTGCTAAAGGCGGGATGCTATCCTTAATTGAATTTGTCATCACCAGAGACGACACTGCATGCTCTGCGACGTTCTTCTATGCTAGTCACACGGTTTGTAGGGAGTGTTTGCGACTGGATTTTCCATTCCGCCACCAGCGTGGTTTACCCCATGTTGGATGGTCAGGAGGAAGGGAAGATCAGTGTTCAACGTTCAGTCGACAACGAGGCCATTAGCAAAGGAACATATGCTCGGATCAGGAAAGGATGGGGAAGGAAATAAGCCGCGACCTTTCAAAGGAACCATTCTGGCGTTTGCCTGAAGCGATTTAAGGAAATCACGGAAGATCGACATTAGGATGGTTGGAAGCGGGTTTGAACCCTCGTCCTCTCAAACGTGAGTACAGTGTGCTAATCACTGTACCATCTCGCTCGGTCTGAATGGTCGCTCGTGAATATGGACGTGCCACAACACGTCTCCCCAACGCTTCGCACAGGTGCTCAATGGGATTCGCCAAATATCCTCTCTTTCCAAGTGCATCTCCACATACGATCTGCGATGCTGTCGTGCATTGTCATCCATAAAAATGAAGTCAGGGCTGAATGCACCCACGGAAAGAAGGACATGCGGAAGGAACACAGGGCCACAATGATACTGACCGGCCAGGGTAGCGAGATCAAAGGTATGGCGGTCAGTACGCACAAGCTGCATTATACTGCGAAACACTATAGCACCAAGAAATACCAATACGATCATCTTCGAAAATGCTGGACTTACCTTATGTGGCGAGCGGCGGGACCACGAAATGCACCCAAGGACATTTTCGAGCAAGACACTTGCAGAGCATGTATTGCTGTTCTATGATTAATGTCTGTGAATAAAAGCTCCATTTCTGTTTGGCTCAATGTACTGACTTGGCAGAAAATCCTAAGAAATTTTGGTCTTATGTCAAAGCGGTAGGTGGATCAAAACAAAAGTCCAGACACTCTGTGACCAAATTGGTACTGAAACAGAGGATGACAGACTAAAGACCGAAATACTAAATATCTTTTTCCAAAGCTGTTTCACACAGGAAGGCTGCACTGTATTTCCTTCTCTAGATTGTCGTACAGATGACAAAGTGGTAGATATCGAAATAGACGACAGAGCGATAGAGAAACAATTAAAATCGCTCAAAAGAAGAAAGGCCGCTAGACCTGTTGGGATACCAGTTCGATTTTACACAGAGTACGCGAAGGAACTTGTCCCCCTTCTTGCAGCGGTGTACTGTAGGTCTCTAAAAGAGCGTAGCGTTCCACAGGATTGGAAAAGGGCACAGGTCATCCTCGTTTTCAAGAACGGACATCGAACAGATGTGCAAAACTATAGACATGTATCTCCAACGCCTATCAGTTGTACAATTTTGGAACACGTATTATGTTCGAGTATAATGACTGTTCTGGAGACTACAAATCTGCTCTGTAGGAATCAGCATGGGTTTCGAAAAAGACGATAGTGTGAAACCCAATTCGCGGTATTCGTCCACCAGACTCAGAGGGCCATAGACACGGGTTCCCAGGTAGATGCCGTGTTTCTTGACTTCCGCAAGGCATTCGATACAGTTCCCCACAGTCGTTTAATGAACAAAGTAAGAGCATATGGACTATCCGACCAATTGTGTGATTGTATTGAAGAGTTTCTATTAACAGAACGCAGCATGTCATGCTCAATGGAGAGAAGTCTTCCGAAGTAAGAGTGATTTCAGGTGTGCCGCAGGGGAGTGTCGTAGGACCGTTTCTATTCACAATATACATAAATGACCTGGTGGATGACATCGGAAGTTCACTGAGGCTTTTTGCGGATGATGCTGTGGTATATCGAGAGGTTTGTACATTGGAAAATTGGGCTGAAATGCAGGAGGATCTGCAGCGAATTGACGCACGGTGCAGGAAATGGCAATTGAATCTCAACGTGTAATCTGCTGCGAATACATAGAAAGAAAGATTCCTTATCATTTAGCTACAGTATAGCAGGTCAGCAACTGGAAGCAGTCAATTCCATAAATTATCTGGGAGTACGCATTAGGAGTGATTTAAAATGGAATGATCATATAAAGTTGATCGTCGGTAAAGCAGATGCCAGACTGAGATTCATTGGAAGAATCCTAAGGAAATGCAATCCGAAAACAAAGGAAGTAAATTACAGTACACTTATTCACCCACTGCTTGAACAGTGCTCACCAGAGTGGGATCCGTACCAGATAGGGTTGATAGAAGAGATGGAGAAGATCCAACAGAGAGCAGCGCGCTTCTTTACAGGATTATTTAGTAATCGCGAAAGCGTAACGGAGATGATAGATAAACTCCAGTGGAAGACTCTGCAGGGCTTTTGTTGAAGTTTAAAGAAGATACCTTCACCGAGGAGTCAAGCAGTGTATCGCTCCCTCCTACTCACATCTCTACATCTCGCGAAGAGAACATAAGGATAAAATCAGAGAGATAAGAGCCCACAAAGAGGCATACCGACAATCCTTCTTTCCATGAACAATACGAAACTGGAATAGAAGGGAGAACCGATATAGGTACTCAAGGTACCCTCCGCCACACACCGTCAGGTGGCTTGCAGAGTATGGATGTAGATATAGATGTAGATGCCGATGTGTATTTATTTCAGTTACATACTATACTATTCTGTAGCAGTTTTGCCTCCGTATGGCGCAAGTTTCACCGAGCTATGTAACTTGGCAGTGACACATCACGCGGAAGCTACTTTCGTCCGTAAGATTTGCACAGGAGTGTAGAAGGCAACAGTCATGGGCTGTACTGAGACGCTGATGGGAGCCGCAGCAGAAACAGCATGGAGAGCAACAAGTAACTTCCCAATATGACACTAGCGATGTTCAACTGCCGACTAATGTTGGTTCTAAGAAGCAACAGAGAGCTTTACTTACATAAATTACTCACTACGGAATTGTGGCTTTTTAACTAGCTCATCTGTGAACAGTGTACACATACAGGATGAAATGTGTCATTTTCCAAGCAGTACCCAGTGAGAAAAAAAATGGTGAGAACTTGACGACGAAGAGAAGTGAATAATCGTTACCAGTGTTGTCAAATACCTAAAGAAAAGAAACTTACTAAAGAACGATTTTTGCACTCTGAGCCTATTGGCAATGGAAGCTGCGGTACATGGAGAGGTGAGGACACTAGAATATAAATGAAAAGTGAAGAAAGAGCTGATGATTGTAACACATGCAGGTAAGTAGAAAAGGTTCGAGGTTTTTTGTCTATAAAATAGACGATGATTTTTTTGGAAGGTGTCACTGTCTCAGTTACATGCATGTACATAGCAACGCGAGCTCCTCCCTCGCACTACGCCACCCCCAAAACCCTCCCTCCCCCACTCCCTCCTCCGAAATTGCATCCACATGATAACGTATTTGATCTTTGCTTTTGATCGGTCTGTGCTGCGTTACGGAAGTATTTTTTGAGATACAGATGGATTGACTAATTAGGTCAAAGCTCACCTCATGGCGAATTCTGGTGCACTTGCTTTAGGAGGTACTTGCCTTCTGGCGGGCTTAATGGCAACTCTTGTCTGATGCCCGGTTAACTGTTTGCGGCGTGACTTACTGGTAAAATGCCGTTGACTACGCGCAGGAATTACAGAGGGGGTTCAAAATAATGTATCCACTGTTTAAAAGTCCATAACTGGCAAACTAGTTGATGGAGTTGTCTTATCTTTGGTAGTGTAATAGTTTGTAGTTCAAGCAAGCGCCACACAAGCGTTGTATGTCGTTGTTTTGTTTTGTCAGTTGACAGTCGCCAGATAGTCAGTGTTTTGTTCTTAGTTGCACCTAGTTACGCGAGTAAACATGGCTGGGGCGAGGCGTACATTCGATGAAAGGAAGTCAGTTTTGAAGTGGTATTTTAAGTACGAAAACATTAATGAGGCTCAACGGCAATGGCGAAATGACTATCAAACAGAGCCACCGAAACGTATAACGATTCGTCGCATTCGACACAAATTCGAAGTCGAAGGCTGTGTTAAAGATGTCCACAAACAACGATCTTTGCGATATGTAACAGTAACAAGTCCAGCTAACTCCCGCCGTGTGTGACAACAATTCACTCGCTCACCACAGAAGTCTGTTGGACAGTGTGCCCGTGAAACTAGAGTGAGTCGCTCCAAGTGCTCGGCGAATTTTGAAGACAGCAAAGTGGATGTGCTGCATCCCACGAATGCTACACGCAATGAAAGAGTACGACCCAGATGTGGATGTTAATGGTGACCATTTCGATCACCTACAGTGATATCTTCAAGCTGGACTTTAAGCTACACGTTCATCAAAAATGAGACAACTGCGTCAATTAGTTTGCAAGTTATCGACTTCTAAACAGTGGATACATTTTTTTTGCACCCCTCTGTACCCACATTTAATACGATTTTGCTAATAATTCATATCGAGCTTTTAGTTCATGCGTAACTAATTTCTTCATCAGCATTGCGAAGTTTTAGGTGGTGGATTTCACAGAAACTTTGACAACTTACAAGCGTGTATCCTATGTGGAGATCTGGTCTTGCTACCATTGTAAGAAGAGTGGGTTTCCATACTTTGTACAGAATCTGTTTGTTACTAACCCAACAGAAGGAAACACATCTTTAATGTATTCCCTACTCCCTAGCAGTAGGCCACTGTCGACGTTTTCCGACTTGTGCACTTTTTTTTATATTGTTTTCTACAGTGTTGGAGCTCTCTGTTCTATGTTGTTTATGTGCAATAATGTTAGTCGCGCTATCGTTGTTTAACTGTCTCTGAAACCAATTTGTGTAGATCTATATTCAAACATTCTTTTTCATAAAATTCTCCTTGCTGTCTTTTCCAGTTTAGACGAGATTATATCGACCTGCACTCAGTGGTTTGCATCCTTCATTCAATGCAAAACGTATTACTTGCCTTCGAGAATCGTTTGAAATATTATATAATACCTACTGCGATTAATATAAAAACTAGAGTTAATCACTGTGAAATTTATGCATTTCTGTGCATAATTATTTAGCACTAAAGGTACATGTTGGAACTGAACAAGATAGCAAAGTGGCAGCCCTGGGTAGTTCAGTAGGTAGAGCACTAGCCCGCGAAGGGCAGAGGTCCCGAGTTCGAGTCTCGGTCCGGTACACAGCTTTAATCTGCCAGGAAGTTTCAAGAGGAGATTATGTTTTGGAACCTGTGGAACCCCAAACCATCGCTCCAGTTAGTGGGTTTTATTTTATTTATTTACACGTCAAATTCCATAGTACAAAAATTAAGAAGAAAATCTTCAAGACCATGGAACGTGTACATACATGAAATTACAGCATAAAAGTAATAACAGTCAATTATAAAATGTTTATGAACCCAAAAAAGTCAAGCCATAAGTTTAAATAAACGCAATCAACAACAGAACAGGAATCTGCTTAATTTTTCAAGGAACTTGACAAAATATAAGTAGTAACCCATGAGGAACGTCTTCTGTTTCGATTTGAAAGCGCGTGGATGACTGCTAAGATTTTGGAATTCTAGTGGTAGATTACTGAAAATGGATGCAGCAGTGTATTGTACACCTTTCTGCACAAGAGTTAAGGAAGTCCGATTTAAATGCAGGTGTGATTTCTGCCGAGTGTTAACTGTGTGAAAGCTGCTTCTTCTTGGGAATAAGCTAATATTGTTAACAAGACATGGCAGTAAGAAATATTTATATACTGAGAGGCCAATGTCAAAATACCCACACTCGTGAACAGGGGTCGACAAGAGGTTCGTGAACTTACACCACTTATTGCCCGAACCGCTCGTTTCTGACCCAAAAATATGCTTTCAGAATAGGAACGTTACCCCAAATATAATTACATAAGACGTAAGCGAATGAAAATAAGAAAAGTAGACAAATTTTTCGTGTCGAACAATCACTCACTTCAGATACCGTTAAAATAGTAAAAATGGCAGTATTAAGCCTTTGAACAAGACCCTGAACGTGGACGTTCCACGACAACTTACTACCTATCTGAACACCTAGAAATTTGAACTGTTCAGTTTCACTAATCATATGCCCGTTCTGCGAAATTAAAACGTAAGGTTTCGTTGAATTGTGTGTTAGAGACTGTAAAAACTGAGTCTTACTGTGATTTAGCGTTAGTTTATTTTTTCTACAAGCCGTGGACTTAGGTCATGTACTGCACTATTAGAAACCGAGCCAATCGATCGGCGAAAGATACATAGAAAAGGGCGAAGAAGAGAATGCTGTCTTCATAGACCTCCGACAAGGCCTTTGATAGATTGCATTGGGATAAACTGTTAGATGTCTTGAAAAAGAAGGGAGTAAAGTGGAAGGAGAGAAGATTCATAGCAAATCTGTACCTGAATCAGAAATCTCGGGTACGAGTAGGTAATGGGATCTCTGAAGACAGCAAGATTGGGAGAGGTGTTAGACAGGGTAGTTGTCTCTCGCCGTTTCTATTTAACATCTTCCTGGAGGACGTACAGGAAAGCTGTTTAAATCGGACAACAGGTGTCAGGATAGGTGGGCGCAAAATTGTATGCATAAGATTTGCAGATGACATGGCGATCCTCGGAGAAAATCAAGAGACGCTGACTCAAATGCTAAATGACCTGAATGAAGCCTGTGCAGCATGAAGTACGAAAATTAATAAAAAATGAACCAAAAGCATGGTCATAGCCCTGAGGAAAAGAAAAGTGAAAATTATGTTGCGGTCAGAAGGCGTAGAACACGTAAGAGCATTCAAGTGTTTGGGAAGTTGGATTAAAGAAGACATGAATCGTCAACAAGATATCAAAGTTAGAATGGCTCTGGCGAAAGAGGCATTTCAAAAGCAGAGAAAACTCCTAAGTAGTTGTTTAAACAAGGAATTAAGGAAGCGACTTGTAAAGTGCTTAGTACGGAGCGTGGCCTTGTATGGAGCAGAAACGTGGACTTTGAGAAAAAAGGGTGTAAAGAGAATTGAAGCTTGTGAAATGTGGATATGGTGTAGAATGGAGAAGATAAGCTGGACTGATAAAGCCAGGAATGAAGATTCACTGAGTACAGTTGGAGAATGGCTCTGAGTACTATGGGACTTAACTGCTGTGGTCATCAGTCCCCTAGAACGTAGAACTACTTAAACCTAACTAACCTAAGGACATCGCACACATCCATGCCCGAGGCAGCATTCGAACCTGCGACCGTAGTGGTCACGCGGTTCCAGATTGAAGCGCCTAGAACCGCTCGGCGACACCGGCCGGCGCAGTTGGAGAAGACCGAGCGAGGTGGCGCAGTGGTTACCTCACTGGGCTCGCATTCGGGAGGACGACGGTTCAATCCCGCGTCCGGCCATCCTGATTTAGGTTTTCCGTGTTTTCCCTAGATCACTTCAGGCAAATGCCGGGATGGTTCCTTCGAAAGGGCACGGCCGAATTCCTTCACCATCCTTCCCTAATCCGAGCTTGTGCTCCGTCTCTAATGACCTCGTTGTCGACGGGACGTTAAACACTTATCTCCTCCCTCCTCCTCCTCCAGTTGGAGAAGAACGGAAGATTGTGCTGACGGGGAAGTACACGAAAGTAAACTGGACAGGCCACAGTCTAAGAAGAGATTGCTTCTAGTAGAGGCAGTTGAAGGTTTCGTTCCGGGAAAGAGAGGGAAAGGCAGAAGAAGGTTCCAGATGCTGGATGATGTCAGCAGGCCACAAGGAGGGTACCGAAGAATGAAGAGGAACGCACAAGACAGAGATGCATGGTGAGTTAGGCAGTCAAAACCTGCCGCGAGGCAGACAACCCATTGATGATGATGACGATTATCGATTTAGTAAGCTTTTTACTGTTATAAATCATAGTCATTATAACCCTTGTTCCATTTCGTATAAGTTTTACCATTCACAATTTTGAAGAGTACATTTGTAGAGCCGCACGGAATGGCCGTGCAGTTGGAGGCGCCATGTTAGGAATCGCTCGGCCCCTACCACCAGAGGTTCGAGTCCTCGCTCGGGCACATCTTTGAACATTTGCAGATGGTCATCCGTGGCTACCACAATTCTTCTGCATTCCAGCCCCGTCCCACAGCAAATATCTCATCGACGCCTTCCAGCACTCTGGTTCCTAACCTGGAGCGTCCGATGTATAGCCTCCAGCAGTCACCCACTCCTCACCAGAAAATGTTGGATCAAAATGTGCTGTAAGTTAAAAACAAAAGAAACTGCTTGTGAAAACTCTACTTGTCCAAGGGCTATTACCTCACCCATTCCTTTCCAGTGAGAAATCGCTTTGCCTGCAATGGCCACATTTACATCTACATCTACATCACTACTCTGGAATTCACATTTAAATGCTTGGCAGAGGGTTCATCGAATCACAATCATACTATCTCTCCACCATTCCACTCCCGAACAGCGCGCGGGAAAATCGAACACCTAAACCTTTCTGTTCGAGCTCTGATTTCTCTTATTTTATTTTGATGATCATTCCTACCTATGTAGGTTGTGCTCAAAAAAATATTTTCACATTCGGAAGAGAAAGTTGGTGACTGAAATTTCGTAAATAGATCTCGCCGCGACGAAAAACGTCTTTGCTTTTATGACTTCCATCGCAACTCGCGTATAATATCTGCCACACTCTCTCCCCTATTACGTGATAATACAAAACGAGCTGCCTTTTCTTGCACCCTTTCGCTGTTCTCCATGAATCCCACCTGGTAAGGATCCCAAACCGCGCAGCAATATTCTAACAGAGAACGTACGAGTGTAGTGTAAGGTGTCTCTTTAGTGGACTTGTTGCATCTTCTAAGTGTCCTGCCAATGAAACGCAACCTTTGGCTCGCCTTCCCCACAATATTATCTATGTGGTCTTTCCAACTGAAGTTGTTCGTAATTTTAACACCGAGGTACTTAGTCGAATTGACAGCCTTGAGAATTGTACTATTTATCGAGTAATCGAATTCCAACGTGTTTCTTTTGGAACTCATGAGGATCACCTCACACTTTTCGTTATTTAGCGTCAACTGCCACCTGGCACACCATACAGCAATCTTTTCTAAATCGCTTTGAAACTGATACGGGTCTTCGCTTGACCTTACTAGACGGTAAATTACAGCATCATCTGCGAACAACCTAAGGCAACTGCCCTGATTGGCACCCAGGTCATTTACATAGATCAAGAACAGCAGAGGTCCCAGAACGCTTCCCTGGGGAACACCTGATATCACTTCAGTTTTACTAAATGATTTGCCGTCTACTACTACGAACTGCGACCGTCCTGACAGGAAATCACGAATCCAGTCCCACAACTGAGACGATACCCCATAGCTCCGGAGCTTGATTAGAAGTCGCTTGTGAGGAACGGTTTCAAAAGCTTTCCAGAAATCTAGAAATACGGAATCAACTTGAGATCCCCTGTCGATAGCGGCCATTACTTATTGACCGATAACACTAGCCTTTGCACCGTGTGAAAATTGCAATCCCAGCATAAGAATGGAATATATTCCGAGGAAAGGCTTAGAGAGGCTTCCGCCCGTTTATCGCACAGCGAACAACGCCACAATACGAGTACACACATTCGACGAACGCTCCTTCCCGTGTGTGCGGGTGTGCTGGCGATTCGCCAGACCCTCCCGAGGCCGTCCGGGTGGCTTCCATCATCCGTCCTCCCCCGCCATATCTCTAACCACGATGAATGTGTAACAATACTCACAAAATAACGTTTCAAAAACGATCCGCTTAATAGCCGCACGATCCGGCTCGCGGTGACACATTAAAAAACAAAATATGGAAGAGAAAAAAATCGAGGGGGTGGAGGGTAGTGGGGAAATGCCGACAAAACCCATCGCATTGAAAATGTTGCCCCCTGATTACTGCGCTCTGCCGGGTTGATTGGATGGCTTTTCTCGCCAGCGCCACGGTTTGCGAGTGTGTGAAGCAGGCAACGCTTTCATTCTCATATATAGAAATGCATAACGAACATAATGCTATTTGTACAGGTGTTCAGAAAACCTAACTTCACTTTGATTTTCAATAGTATTTCAGATAGAAATGTTTTTAATTTTTGAAGTATTTTGAGACAGTAATTGCAGTTCTGATTACTCTTTCTTAAAAAGAAAAAAAAGTTGTGCACTTCCATTCTTAATACTCAATAAATGCGTATCGGGTTTGGAGGATGTTTTCAGTCCCAAATCGTGCATACTCCTAGTTACTTATTCTTCCGCAATGTTTATACAAAACTGGAAGCTGTTCTGGTGTTGACTTACTTGACTTAGTTCCTTTGGCCGCTAAGGGGGCATAGGGCATCCAGGAGAACTTGCCATACATCTCTGTCCTTGGCCATTGCCTTTATTCTGCCCAGGTCTGGCCAACTCTTTTTGCTTCCCCTTCCACTGTCCTCTTCCATGTGCCCCTTGGTCTTCCTCTCTTCCTTGTTCCTTGGGGATTCCATTCCAATGCTATTTTCGAGATAGCTCCATCTGGCTTTCTCAAGGTGCTCCCCAACCAACCCCACTTTCCCTCTCGGATCTGGTCTTCTATAGGTATCTGGTTTGTTATTCACCAGAGCTCCTCATCACATATTTTTTCTGGCCACCAGATATTCATGATGCGTCGAAGACATCTATTTATTAAGCTTTGTAACGGGATGTTATCTGTTTATCCATTTGCCAGCTTTCACTGGCGTACAGAAGGACAGCCTTCACATTTGTATTAAAATACGGATTTTTCTTTTGTACTTGATATTTATATTTTTCCATATCGGATACAATTGTATGAAGGCAGCATTTGCCTTTTTAATGCGGTTTTTCACGTCATCTCAAGCTCTACCATCTTCCGTCACTATACTACCCTGATACAGGAATGAGTTGACAGTCTCCACCCCCTGCTCACCTATTAATAGTGGAACCTCCATGTTCCCTGAATTTACTCTCATTTCCTTTGTTTTTCCTGTATTCATCTTGAGGCCAGCAGTCTCTGCTTCTTCTTTCATCAAGTTTAATTTAGCTTGCATATCAATCAGCCTTTGAGCTGATAAAACTATGTCTGCAAAATCCAAATTCTCCAGACGTTCATGGGTCCCCCACTGGATTCCTCGTCTCCTGCCTGCTGTGACTCTTCTCATAACAGAGTCTAGAACACGTAGAAAAAGTGTTGGTGACAAAATGCAACCCTGCCGGACTCCAGTTGTTACTTCTATGGGATTTGGGAAATATTTTCCCTTGTGCAGTACGTAGCATTTGTAGCCATCATATAGATCTTTTATGATGTCTAAGACCTTCTGTGGTATGCCATACTTCCGCAACACCTGCCAGAGCACTTTATGTTTCACGGAATCGAGGGCCTTTGGTTGCTTGGAATTCTTTGCTTTGCTCTAAAATGTTCCTAAGAGTGTTAATAAGATCAACAAAACTGCGTTGTGCCCTAAAACCGGCCTTTTCTTTAAGCAGTCGCTTTTCAAGGGATTCTTTAATTCTGTTTAAAGTAATTCTGGTGAGGACCTTACTGGGCACTGACAACAATGTAATACCACGCCAGTTGCTACAGTCTGACAAATTTCCCTTTTTTGGGAGCTTTACCACCAAACCATTTTTCCACTCCTTTGGAGATTTCTCTTCAAGCCAAATATGCTTCAGCAAAGGATGGAGCACTTTAACAGTATTTTCAATATCGGCTTTTAAGAGCTCCGGTGCTATGTTGTCTAGGCCTGGAGCCTTTGTACCTTTCAGTGTTTTCAAGGCAATTATAATTTCGCCCATTGTGGGGCACTGCAAATTTATATCTTGATCATCTTCCAGTACCTCTGCAACATCTCTTATCCGTTCCTCTTGGTTGTTTTCACAATTTAATAGTTCCTTGAAGTGCTCCTCCCGTCTCTGTAGCTGCGCCTGTTGAGTTGTAAGCATCACCCCACTCTTGTTCTTAACTGATCCTTCATGTCTGAAGTTCTTCATTGACAACGGTTTGGTAATATTGTAGAGCTCTTTCGTATTTCCTTGTCTTGCTGCCTCTTCTGGTAATTTTGCTTGCTCATCTATCCATTTCCTTTTATCTCGACGTAGCCATAATATTTCAGATATAAATGTTATTAATTTTTAAAACATTTTGAGACAGTAATTGCAATTCTGATTACTCTTTCTTAAAAAGAATAAAAAGTTGTGCACTTCCATTCTTAATACTCAATAAATACGTACCGGATTTGGAGGATGTTTTCAGTCCCAAACCGTTGATGCTCCTCGTTACTTATTCTTCCGCAATGTTTATACGAAACTGGAAGCTGGTCTGGTATTAAATTGAATAAATGGTAAAAATTTCCTCAGCCTGTAAACAGTTTTTCTTTTCGACGTCCGGACATGGGTAAGGGATGATCAACTGAGAGAACATGTTTCGTATCAAACATGATTGTCGTTCGATATGAGACCTGACAATGTTCTCTAAATCGAAAACTTTCCTCCTTTCTTTGCGAATTTTAAAGCTGTTCAATTTTAGGTACCAATTCTTGATTCGAAAAGAAAACAGCTATTTAATGTTTTAAGTTTGTAAATAAACGCACCTCTTAACAACGGTTATACCCAGTCCTGCTAAGATTAGCGGTTAAATTTTAGTACTATTTTTGCACGGAAGTTCGCCGTTGCTGTAGTGCTCCCCAAATCAAACTATCACTCCATAACTGCTGATGGTAGCCTTAATTACTGGTCGAATAATGATACAGCCAGCTAACATATGGTACCGACTAACAATGACAGAGTGTTTATTGATTTTGTATGTAATTACGCCAGCCCCCTTCTCTCGTCAACCCCGCCCTCGCCGGATGAACCGATTATCACTCAATGCAGCCCTATCGTTCGAAGGAAAATTTCCAAACTCGTATTTTATCAATATCACCCACTGCTCATACGTTTTTGCAGCTGTTCTATCGCACACGACAGTTACACGAGAAACATGAACGACGGCCATCGCCTCGTATAAAATCGCTTGAGCGGTTGCGTTTCGGTATTGTTGAACGAAACACCAAGACAATGTATACCGCCAGGATAGGGTGCTTAGTGCCGTATGTCCCAGAGAAGCAGCTCTCCGTAAGGGAAACGACTGACTGCGTCATACTACTGTCGATAAAAGTCATCCTTTACAAATCCTAAAGCTAGTTTGAACACTCCACTGCTTTACTGGGCATTGTACTGCTGGAAATGGTATGGTCTTCCTTTCATCATCCCAATCAGTTATGAGGGTGGGGAGGAGGGGGGACCACAGTTTAACGTGCACTTCAAAACACTGTGGCATTATTATCAACAGCAATTGATTACCAGTCGAGCAAAAAAGAGGTAAATGCTGAGTTACATTAGAAGTAGAATATAGGATCTTCGATTTGTAGAGACATCTACACAAATTTTCTTTGTTTCTTCTTTATTTTAACACCCACTGAGACATCGATTCGTCATTAACCCGAGTTAAGTCCACAAAATATTCTAAATCCAGTTGTGCTACACCCACTGAGACATCGATTCGTCATTAACCCGAGTTAAGTCCACAAAATATTCTATCCAGATGTGTTCAAGTTCGTGAAAATTTCTTTGGTAGCACTAGGAAGACAAAGAGCAGCTTTTGTTTTTTGACGTAAGAGGCATGCGATGGACTTTCCCTCATTGACTTGGTCTTTATTTTTTCCTGCCAGTCATAGTGTGCTATTTGACTTGTCATTACATTTTCTGATATGCAGTTCGTTGGTGGCAGGACAATCACTAAGAGTGTAATCCCAAGTGCTAGCATTACGTGGGCGGACAACATGGAGTATGATCATGAAAGAGAGGGCGCGAAGGTGTAAACACCGTGGATACTTGCAGGCGGTTGGTGGCAGTTTGTGAAGAGTCTACACTGTCACGGAAAGGCCTCTTGCAAACACGACAACGCTCGCCCCCATACGAACCGGAGAACCACGCGTTCCCTAGGTGAAATAGGCTTCTAGGCACTGCCGCACCCATCGTATTCTCTCGACTTGGCTCCTTTAACTTCCGTAGGTCCTCCTTGAGCCATTTTCTCGAGTCGGTCGCACCCACGGCAGAACATCTCTGTGCAGACAAAATTCCCGAAGCTCTCAGGATGTGCAAGGAGCCGTCGTGCGATTGGTACGGCCGACTCCAGAAAAGTGATCCGAGGAGAGCTTACAGACGTTAAAGGAGTCAACTCACGAGAAGACGATGGTTATGGCAGTGTCTGGAACCCAGTTTGAGCTATGGTGGCTGTGATTTTCCAAGTCGGATGGAGACGAGCGTTGACGTGTTGCAAAAGCACTTTTCGTGATGGTGCACGATCTACACACAGTCTCCAATTGCCCGAGAATGTCCGCAGTGTGCGCACTCTCCTTGCACAGAAAACACGCCGTCCGGCGCTCTCCGTGACGACCACACTGTGTTGCCCCCTCACGTCATAACAGCAGCTAGCAATTCCGGTTATTCGCATAGCCCCACCCAAACTCCGGAGAGCCATTGCTGCAGGCAGTATGAGAACAAAGCAGGAGAATGACGGCTGACATGCCCTCTATGGTCATCAGGCAGCAAGATCCAGCCTGAAATCCTGCAAGAGTTTCCTTGCTAAGATTGTGCCACTGGAGGGCGCACCAGAGGCAATTCGTCTTGCAACATGGAAGAGCTCACTGTCCGTAGACGTCTCGCCAAAAGAACTAGCTCCTGGCGCAAACCTACAATATCCTGCATGAATGTCCCTCAACCGCCTAAGACTGGGCTTCCACGGATGCAAGACCAACCTGGATAAATGGGGAATCCTTCCTGCGAACGCTGACATCTTTTGCTACTGCGGGACTGGAGAAGATCCAAGCCACCTTCTTGTATGTCTCCTCCTGAACAACCCGTGCACAATACAAGATGTTTATGAAGGAAATGACAATGGTATCACAGCTGCTGTTTTTGGAAATGCTGACCGGACACGGAAATGACTGAATGAACAGCAAGGAAAATGGACAGGGACTGCACTTCTATTGATTGTCCTGCCACGTGCGGTTCGACCAAAGTACTACATCCTGTACTTGCAAAAATGGTTCAAATGGCTCTGAGCACTATGGGACTTACCTTCTGAGGTCATCAGTCCCCTAGAACTTAGAACTACTTAAACCTAACTAACCTAAGGACATCACACACATCCATGCCCGAGGCAGGATTCGAACCTGGGACCGTAGCGGTCGTGCGGCTCCAGACTGTAACGCCTAGAACCGCTCGGCCACTCCGGCCGGCCCTGTACTTGCAGTTAATGACGACTCTAATAGCGCACCATGGCTGATGGGAAAAAAAGTCTAAATCAATATGAAACGTCCCTCGTATATGGGAATTTCTTCACTTCGTGTTAATGGAAATCATATTTAAACAACTGCTCTCGACTGTCCAATTCCTAAAGTGGTAGGTGATAGCTAAGGTTCGGAGAAATATAGGAACACGGAACACAGTACTGACTCAACGACGTATCGTCGAGGACAGATATAAAGAAGTAATACTTGTTGCTTTTGTGGTTTTATAGAAATAGCTTGACTCAGAGAAATTTTGAAAATAGTTGAGGAAACCATAGGAAGCGAAAAGCTCTCTGCAGCTTGTGCAGAAATCAGACTGCAATATAAAAGTAGAAGGAAGCGAAAGAGAGACAGTACCTGTGAACTGAATGAGACAGGGTTGCAGCCTGTTATCCACGTTACTCTTATGTAGTGAAGAAAACCAAGGAGCAATTTGCAAATGAAATTGAAGTTCACGAAGAGCAAATAAATTCCTCATGATTTGGCAATGACACTGTGAATCTGTCTGACAAAGGCGAAGGACTGGGAAGAATATTTGTACAGAACGGATAGCATCTTGTAAAGAAGTTGTAAGATGAATGTCAACAAAAGTAAAACAATAGTAACGGAGTGTATATGAATTAAATCAAATGACGTTGACGTAATCAGATTAGAAAGTGGGACACTGTACGTAATAGAGGTTTCCTATATGTAGGGCAAACTTGACGATCGCGGAAGTAGACTAAATAAAAATCAGATTTACAATAGCAACAAGAACCTTCCTGATAAAGAGAAGCTTGTTAACATCTAGTGTAAGTTTAAATGTTAGGATATCTTTTTTTGGGCCATTTGTCTCGAGTCCACCCTTACACGGAAGAGCAACGTGGAGCATAAAACTTACAGATAAGAAGAAAATGTTATGGTACAGAAGAACGCAGAATTTTGTAATTAATGAACCGTTAATAAACTCAATATGGTAGGCAAAAATGTCTGGTAGAACGTGACTACAAAGGTTGTTTGACAGGACTCGTTCTGTGGCGCAAGGAATCGTTAATCTGGTAATGGACGAGTGTGTGGTGTAAAGAAAGATAATGGTTTGACTACACTAAGCAGGTGCAAGTGACGGACGCGTTAGCTTGCACAGGATTCACTAGAGTTCTAATGAGCTCCTGTTCTGGCATGATGTCTGCACTTGTTGTTTCGCTTCTTTGTGCTAATTTTGTCAAGACACGAGAGAACCAAGGCATTTTGCTGTATGCATCTTATTGTTGACACTCCAAATAATGCGTTATATATAACCTGAATAAGAAGGGCACTCATGCTTATTATTTCGTTATGTATAGGGTATCCCCCCCATGAACCATGGACCTTGCCGTTGGTGCGGAGGTTTGCGTGCCTCAGCGATACACATGGCCGTACCGTAGGTGCTACCACCACGGAGGGGTATCTGTTGAGAGGCCAGACAAACATGTGGTTCCTGAAGAGGGGCAGCAGCCTTTTCAGTAGTTGCAGGGGCAACAGTCTGGATGATTGACTGATCTGGCCTTGCAACATTAACCAAAACGGCCTTGCTGTGCTGGTACTGCGAACGGCTGAAAGCAAGGGGAAACTACAGCCGTAATTTTTCTCGAGGGCATGCAGCTTTACTGTATGATTAAATGATGATGGCGTCCTCCTGGGTAAATTATTCTGGAGGTAAATAGTCCCCCATTCGGATCTCCGGGCGGGGACTACTCAGGAGAACGTCGTTATCAGGAGAAAGAAAACTGTGGTTCTACGGATAGATCCCTTAATCGGGCAGGTAGGTTAGAAAATTTAAAAAGGGAAAATGGATAGGTTAACGTTAGATATAGTGGGAATTAGTGAAGTTCGGTGGCAGGCGGAACAAGACTTTTGGTCAGGTGAATACAGGGTTATAAATACAAAATCAAATAGGGGTAATGCAGGAGTAGGTTTAATAATGAATAAAAAACTAGGAGTGCGGGTAAGCTACTACGAACAGCATAGTGAACGCATTATTGTGGCCAAGATAGACACGAAGCCCACGCCTACTACAGTAGTACAAGATTATATGCCAACTAGCTCTGCAGATGATGAAGAAATTGAGGAAATGTATGATGAGATAAAAGAAATTATTCAGGTAGTGAAGGGAGACGAAAATTTAATAGTAATGGGTGACTGGAATTCGAGTGTAGGAAAAGGGAGAGAAGGAAACATAGTAGGTGAATATGGATTGGGGCTAAGAAATGAAAGAGGAAGCCGCCTAGTAGAATTTTGCACAGAGCACAACTTAATCATAGCTAACACTTGGTTTAAGAATCATGAAAGAAGGTTGTATACGTGGAAGAACCCTGGAGATACTAAAAGGTATCAGATAGATTATATAATGGTAAGACAGAGATTTAGGAACCAGGTTTTAAGTTGTAAGACATTTCCAGGGGCGGATGTGGACTCTGACCACAATCTATTTGTTATGACCTGTGGATTAAAACTGAAGAAACTGCAAAAATGTGGGAAAGTAAGGAGATGGGACCTGGACAAGCTGAAAGAACCAGAGGTTGTACAGAGTTTCAAGGAGAGCATAAGGGAACAATTGACAGCTATGGGGGAAAGAAACACAGTAGAAGAAGAATGGGTAGATCTGAGAGATGAAGTAGTGAAGGCAGCAGAGGATAAAGTAGGTAAAAAGACGAGGGTGGCTAGAGATCCTTGGGTAACAGAAGAAATATTGAATTTAATTGATGAAAGGAGAAAATATAAAAATGCAGTAAATGAAGCAGGCATAATGGAATACAAACGTCTCAAAAATAAGATCGACAGGAAGTGCAAAATGGCTAGGCAGGGATGGCTAGAGAACAAATGTAAGGATATAGAAGCTTATCTCACTAGGGATAAGATAGATACTGCCTACAGGAAAATTAAAGAGACCTTTGGAGAGAAGAGAACCACGTGTATGAATATCAAGAGCTCAGACGGCAACCCAGTTCTAAGCAAAGAAGGGAAGGCAGAAAGGTGGAAGGAGTATATAGAAGGTTTATACAAGGACGATATACTTGAGGACAATATTATGGAAATGGAAGAGGATGTAGATGAAGACGAAATGGGAGGTAAGATAGTGCGTGAAGAGTTTGACAGAGCACTGAAAGACCTGAGTCGAAACAAGGCCCCTGGAGTAGACAACATTCCATTAGAACTACTGACGGCCTTGGGAGAGCCAGTCATGACAAAACTCTACCAGCTGGTGAGCAAGATGTATGAGACAGGCGAAATACCCTCAGACTTCAAGAAGAATATAATAATTCCAATCCCAAAGAAAGCAGGTGCTGAAAGATGTGAAAATTACTGAACTATCAGTTTAATAAGTCACAGCTGCAAAATACTAACGCGAATTCTTTACAGACGAATGGAAGAACTGATAGATGCGAACCTCGGGGAGGATCAGTTTGGATTCCGTAGAAATGTTGGAATACGTGAGGCAATACTGACCTTACGACTTATCTTAGAAGAAAGATTAAGAAAAGGGAAACCTACGTTTCTAGCATTTGTAGACTTGGAGAAAGCTTTTGACAATGTTGACTGGAATACTCTCTTTCAAATTCTGAAGGTGGCAGGGGTAAAGTACATGGAGCGAAAGGCTATTTACAATTTGTACATAAACCAGATGGCAGTCATAAGAGTCGAGGGGCATGAAAGGGAAGCAGTGGTTGGGAAAGGAGTGAGACAGGGTTGTGGCCTCTCCAAGATGTTATTCAATCTGTATATTGAGCAAGCAGTAAAGGAAACAAAAGCAAAACGAGGGTAATGGAATGTAGTGAAATTAAATCGGGTGATGCTGAGGGAATTAGATTAGGAAATGAGACACTTAAAGTAGTAAAGGAGTTTTGCTATTAAGGAAGTAAAATAACTGATGATGGTCGAAGTAGAGAGGATATAAAATGTATACTGGCAATGGCAAGGAAAGCGTTTCTGAAGAAGAGAAATTTGTTAACATCGAGTATAGATTTAAGTGTCAGGAAGTCATTTCTGAAAGTATTTGTATGGAGTGTAGCCATGGACGATAAATAGTTTGGACAAGAAGAGAATAGAAGCTTTCGAAATGTGGTGCTACAGAAGAATGCTGAAGATTAGATGGGTAGATCACATAGCTAATGAGGAAGTATTGAATAGGATTGGAGAGAAGAGAAGTTTGTGGCACAACTTGACCAGAAGAAGGGATCGGTTGGTAGGAAATGTGTTGAGGCATCAAGGGATCACCAATTTAGTATTGGAGGGCAGCGTCGAGGGTAAAAGTCCTAGAGGGAGACCAAGAGATGACCACACTAAACATATTCAGAAGGATGTAGGTTGAAGTAGGTACTGGGAGATGAAGAAGCCTGCACAGGACAGAGTAGCATGGGGAGCTGCATCAAACCAGTCTCAGGACTGAAGACCACAACACCAACAACAACAACATTCGAAAATCACCGTTACAGACTTATACGACTTGAAGAGTACGTATTTTCAGTAGAAACCCATGTCCGGAAACATGCCGTTACCATTCTACGACGGTTTCAGTTCAGACGCTTAAATCAACACTTTCGCTTCAGGAATTAAATTAGGCGCGACGCCCATTTATCACTTAACGCACATTTGCATACTAGTACTTAAAAATTACGTGTTTACATTACCCTAAAACGGAAAAGAGCCCAACATCCTGTACATACAGAACAGTACTGATGCATTAGAACTTCAGTTGGCCGTCTGATGCAGTACACGTCATCCTGTCTATCTAGAAGTTTGTAAAGGGAACTTTCCGAACATTCTGTATCTACATATGTCGATGATTCCGCATCCTACATAGCGATTCGTTTTTATCTCGCTGTTTTTCTTTATAAAGGCGAGTACTGATCTAGAATATGGTTTAATTATGTTATTGTTATCGGTTGTTAATTCACAATAACGAACAGTTTTCAGGATTTAGCTGGCATAACTTGTTGTTCTTCATGAGACATGTTGACACTCCAGACAAGAAGATTCTACTAGATAGGCAATGATTTCTTTCTTTTTCTGTGTGCAGAAAAGTGCCACACACACAAGCAGTCAAAGCACGATACAGGTGGAAATTAAATGTGAAGTTTCTTCTTTGTTTACTCGATGTAATATGGTGATGCAACTGCAACTAACATATTTTGAATCTGTGCCTACAGGGTGGTCAGAAAGAGCCTGGTCAGCTTGTAAATGTGTTTCAGGCTAGTTTGTACTGAGAAATAATTATTAAAAGAAAAATTCGATGCGTTGTGCCGCTTCCGATTTCATTACAACTGTACTTATTCAATCAGTTCGTTGCGCAGGCAGATTCAAAAATGGTTCAAATGGATCTGAGCACTATGGGACTTAACATCTATGGTCATCAGTCCCCTAGAATTTAGAACTACTTAAACCTAACTAACCTAAGGGCATCACACAATACCCAGTCATCACGAGGCAGAGAAAATCCATGACCCCGCCGGGAATAGAATCCGAGACGCAGATTCAAACAGCTTGCCAGATTCAATTAGTTTCAGCCCAGGAAACTGGTCAAACCTTAGTTCAGGTTCGACCTTTACTAACGTACCGTATCCAATTTTTGTGTCGCTCTCTTGTTTGGATTTAGAAAACTAAAAGAAGAACAAGTCTGAAGACGCCGTCTCGGGCAAATCGTTTGAATTTGTGAAAGCGGATGCCTGACTGGTTAACTTCAATGATAAGTTTCTTAACAATTATTTTTCATCACAACCTACTATGAAACAGCGTTTCAAAGTTTTGAAAATATTTCTTCAGAGTATTTCTTCAGAAAATTTTTCAGAATATTTATCACTTAGTATATTAGTTGACGTTATGTAAGGTGGCAGGGATAAAATACAGAGATGCGAAAGGCTATTTAGAATTTGAACAGAAACTGTATGGCAGTTATAAGAGTGGAGGGGCATGAAAGGGAAGCAGTGGTTAGGATAGGAGTGAGACAGAGTTGTAGCCTCTCCCCGATGTTATTCAATCTGTATATTGAGCAAGCAGTAAAGGAAACAAAAGAAAAATTCGGAGTAGGAATTAAAATCCGTGGAGAAGAAATAAAAACTTTGAGGTTCACCGATAACATCGTAATTCTGTCAGAGACAGCAAAGGACTTGGAAGAGCAGTTGAACAGAATGGATAGTGTCTTGAAAGGAGGATATAAAATAAACATCAACAAAAGCAAAACGAGGATAATAGAATGTAGTCGAATTAAGTCGGGTGATGTTGAGGGTATTAGATTAGGAAATGAGACACTTAAAGTAGTAAAGGAGTTTTGCTATTTGGGGAGCAAAACAACTGCTGATGGTCGAAGTAGAGATGATATAAAATGTAGACTGACAATGGCAAGAAAAGCGTTTCTGAGGAAGAGAAATTCGTTAACATCGAGTATAGGTTTAAGCGTCAGGAAGTCATTTCTGAAAGTATTTGTATGGAGTGTAGCCATGTATGGAAGTGAAACGAAGACGATAAATAGTTTAGACAAGAAGAGAATAGAAGCTTTCGAAATGTGGTGCTACAGAAGAATGCTGAAAATTAGATAACTAATGAGAAGGTATTGAATAGAATTGGGGAGAAGAGAAATTTGTGGCACAACTTGACTAGAAAAAAGGATCGCTTGGCAGGACATATTCTGAGGCATCAAGGGATCCCCAATTTAGTATTGGAGGGCAGCGTGGAGGGTAAAAATCGTAAAGGGAGAACAAGAGATGAATGCACTAAAGAGACTCAGAAGGATGAAGGTTGCAATAGGTACTGGAAGACGTAGAAGCTTGCACAGGATAGAGTAACATGGAGAGCTGCATCAAACCAGTCTCTGGACTGAAGACAACAACAACAACAAGGTGAATTTTGTTAAGCAACAGAAGATGTGGTGTGTGGTTTATTGTCCCATGTTTTCTGTCTTGGTTTCATTTTTTGAAACTAATCTATTGCGAAATCACACGGTGTATAATACTTGAGCATAGTTGTAAGTAGTCGAATCTCTCCATATATTCATTGCATACATACTAGAAATGCATTTAATAATCGAACTGAAATTAAATAATAAGGATACTTCATACCGCGCAGTGAGGTATTTACATGACAAGCTCTGCTATTTATAAGAAAAAAGTCATAAATAATGTGCGGTAAATAATGTTACTCACTAAAAAAATGGTTCAAATGGCTCTATGGGGCTTAACGTCTGAGGTCATCTGGCCCCTAGAACTTAGAACTACTTAAACCTAACCTAAGAACATCACACACATCCCTGTCAGAGGCAGGATTCGAACCTGCTATCGTAGCAGCCGCGTGGTACAGGACTGAAGCGTCTAGAACGGCTCGACACAGCAGCCGGCGTTACTCACTCAGTACGTTTTTTGTGTCAGAATTTTTCTGACCGGTTTTATGCGGTTCGCCGCTACTCCCTGTCCTGTAGTAATATTTTCATCTCAGAGCAGCGTAAGAATGCAGAACCTCACGGCGGTAGTACTGAATATAAAGTTCTCGTGTTTGCAGCCGCGTCAAATGATTAAATTTAAACGAGCTTTCGGTCAAGCACTACTTCGTCATTGCCAAGCTGCTGGTACGCCCCTTACATACAGTAGCTACCGGCTGTGATGTCACTGGTGCTGACGGCATCGCCATATATGGGCGTACGTTGACTAAGCGTTCTACGTCCCACTCCATCCGCGCAGTCGCTAGATTCCACGTTGCGCTGAGCTGCAGGCTACAGTTCTCATTTAGTATGTCACCGGTGATTTTTATTCCAAGGGCTTCTTTAATTATACAATCCCAGAAGCCGTTAGTGCGAGTCACAATAGATATAGATGTATCGTCATATTCTATCCAGTATGCGTTTTCTAAAGCACGTTCAGCTAATGCAGATTTCTCGGCGTAGCATTGGCGATAAAACCTCTCCTGCTCCTTTTTCCGTTCTTCCACAGTCCGTACTGGTTCACGGGCGTAAGGCTGGCCATACTCGCGAAGTGTCTTGTAGGCAGCAGGTGTTCTGGGACCTTCTGCGCCTTTAATACGCCCTATTGAGAACCATTTCCTCCTGTTGTAATGCCCAGGCGACCATCATCAATCGCGTTGAGTTCAGAATAAAAGTGAAATTCCCGTTGGTCACATTGCGCATTTTTCACAAGTTACCTTCTGCACTACACTGTAGCAGTTATTCCCATGTACGATCCAAGCTTTATCGAACTATGTTACTCGGCATAAATAGAGCAAGCCAAAGTTAATTTCCACATAACAGTGTAGTACTGTACTTTTTGTTATAATAATTTGTGGGTGAAATTTGAGCCCCCGGTTAGACAGGGAATTTATCGAGTATCTTACATTTCAAATGCTTTTATGTTGATCACTGCTCTATTTGATACTGAAGTATTTTGCAGTTCATAAAGACACATTCACGGTTATGTCGCAAATGGCTCGTTTTCGACTCATGTTTATTAGAATCGCCATTAATTGTGCTACACACTATACGTCGTTCACACCATTAACCACCCGAAGACACACGCATAGCCAATTTATTCATCACGTCTGAAATTTCGCTTCTACTTACGACGCAACTGGTTCGACAATTCAGCGGTATCAGTTTTTCTGTTTATGTGCCCTCGGTTGAGGGGTGTGGTGTTCCCTCTATGGTTTAGCAGCTGGAAGCCTTGTCAGAGAAGAATGAAGACCCTCTTCGATTTTTTCTATTTTGTTTTTCAGTTCCTGTTCGCGGTCGACACTGTTCACAATGTACAGCAGCGAGCGGCATCTGCATTGACACGGCATCGGCCCGACCATCAATCAGCGACCTGTCGAAGGCTAAACGAATTAGTTGCGCAGCACGAAAGCACGCTTAATGAGTAATGACTTCCATTGCTTGCCGCCCGTTCGTCGCTAATTACAAGGCAGCGGCAAGTATAACGACTGCATTCTACTGTGTTCCATTCGAAACAGATACGCCGAAGGCCAGACAAAATAATTGGGCTTTATTGTTGTGGGAAAAAATCACCAAAAATTGAACCTGAGCGTTCGCAAAGAGAAGTAATAATTAACCTTTTGATAAAATATGTGTCTCCCTTCACAACAGAGAACAGTTTACTCAGTTAGGACGTAAACTGACACAATGATAGATGTGCAAGTTAATACTGAAATGAGAAAGAAAAATGATAATGGATCACAGCCGAAGTAAGTGAAGTTATTTTATCTTACGTATTTGAATCAATATTTACGTCGTAGCAAATGCAACATGGCTCGAACATGCGTCACTTAATGAGCATGTTGACAGCTACTGAGCATTCGTTGTATTATATTCTGCTCGATTCCTTGGACCCTTGCAATAGTCCCTTCATTTTATGTTAGTACCTGAGAATTTAGGTAGATTTTCCCTTTTTCCTTTTTTATAATATTAGAAATTCGCAGAACAGAACTTAAATTTTCTCATTTTGAGAGTACTGGAGGGCGATCGGTTTAACTGTTAAAAATTATTCAACAATCAAGATCGCATCAAATATTTCTTTATTTCTAATAATCTGTTTCAGCTCTTAAAAATCTTTTTGTTGTAGAGCAAACATGTTTTACAACAAAAATATTTTTAAGGCCTGAAGATGACAGGAAAGTGTGTTGAAACTGATTGTCTTAAATAAATAAATATTTTATGCTCTCTTGGCTCTTGACTGATTTTGAGCAGAATATATCGTTGTGCAACTGAGTGAACGCTATAACGTTCATGACGGGTGACGTGTGTTAGATAGATCCTAAAATCTGCTTTCTTGGTTTCCGTTGATTGCGCTGTGACCGGAAAAGGTATTCGTACCCAATTCGCAGTCAGGCAGAAAATACTCCCAGACTGATGGCGTCAATATTGGTCATTCTGCACATTAGTTCATGACTGGAACATCTTAATACGAATTCCTTAACTTGAATTACTCTATTCATCTACCTACGCGTGACTGAGGAGTAATGGGACAAGGCGGGTCCTTCGGGTCATATTGACATATGTAGAGCTTAATATTTTAGGAAACGCGAAACTTTCGGGTGTCGGTGAAGTATATTTTGCCTTCTAACCTTTATTAATTAAAAGAAGTGCTTCTATTTGCAGGATATCCTTACAGAAACTGGTGGGGGACTGAGGGGGGGGGGGGGGGGGGGCGTGAAAGTAACTGTTGAACAATTTCAGAACGACCTATTGGGATCTATTGCGAGGTTTGGGCTGGGTTTATTTTCGTGAAGCAAGTAAACACCTAGCGTCCATCAACAATGCTGCACTTTGGCATGGTCGCACCGCAACCGTGCCAGAATGACACAATAAGCTCAAAATATACTACCAGGTAACTGTGTTGTATATTTAGCCTCGACTGCATAGATGCAGGGACACTCGTGAAGGCCAGCCGGGGTGGCCGAGCGGTTCTAGACGCTACAGTCTGGGACCGCGCGACCACTACGGTCGCAGGTTCGAATCCTGTCTCGGGCACGGACGTGTGTGATGTCCTTGGGTTAGTTACGTTTAAGTAGTTCTAAATTCTAGGGGACTGATGACCTCAGAAGTTAAGTCCCACAGTGCTCTGAACCATTTGAACCATTTTGAACACTCGTGAAGAGACTCGGCTGCATAGGCGCACCGAGAATCGGAAATACACAGACGAAGGGGAACACCTTCTGGGAACTCATTGGCAGGTGCTGTAGTCTGCTGGTGTTTTTTTTAAAAACGTTGATCGTTACAGTCATTAGTAGAGCCAGGGTTTTTACGTAATATGAACACGCGAATTACATATACATTTATGTGATGGATATGGTTAGAACATGTAAGAAAATATTTAATAACCAGGACAATATTTCATTAAATATTGGCACAAAACAATATTTTCTATTGAAATCAACTTCTGCGTTACGCTATGTTGTATTAGACGAAAAAAATGCAGTGCCAAGAAAGAGTTGTCCGACTTAAACTAAAGTTGGTAGTCGTATTTCTGCATTTGAAGGATGATGTCTATTCAAATTTCGAATCAGACGTGTAAGAGTGGTTTTGCAGAAAGGCTTGCCAGGAAAATAGCCACTGTACACGATTTCAGGCAATCGTGGTCAGGGGAATGTGTGTTCATAAGAAGACCGGGTTGCGGATAGCCACGTGGCACTACCTAGAAGGAAGACCATTGTTTTCGACGTTTGACTCTGCCACATCGTGGGGCATCTGCAGCAGTTTACACCACACTGACACAACGAACTATTACAAATCTGTTACTTCAAGAACAGCTCCGAGCCAGACTCCCTACAGCGTGCATCTCACTGACCCGAAATCACCGCCATTTGCGACTTCAGTGGCGTCAAGCGAGAGCTCATTGGAGGACAGGGTGAGGATCTGTAGTGTTTCCTGATGATCCCTGGTTCTGCCTTCGTGCTAGTGATGGCCATTTGTTGCTTAGAAGACCAGTCGAGAGCCTCCGACCAACCTGTCCGCGTGATAGGCGCACTGGACCTACAACTGGAGTTTACGGTTGTTGTTGTTGTTGTGCTCTTCAGTCCTGAGACTCGTTTGATCCAGCTCCCCATGCTACTCTATCCTTCGAAAACTGTTTCATCTCCCGGTACGTACTGCAACCTACATCCTTCTGAAACTGCTTAGTGTATTCATCTCTAGGTGTCCCTCTGCGATTTTTACCCTCCACGCTGCCCTCCAATACTAAATTGGAGATCTCTTGATGGCTCAGAACATGTCCTACCAACCGATCTCTTCTTCTAGTCAAGTTGTGCCACAAACTCCTCCCCAGTTCTATTCAATACCTCCTCATTAGTTACGTGATCTACCCATCTAATCTTCAGCATTCTTCTGTAGCACCACATTTCGAAAGCTTCTATTCTCTTCTTGTCCAAACTATTTACCGTCCATGTTTCTCTTCCATACATGGCTACACTCCATACAAATCCTTTCAGAAACGACTTCATGACACTTAAATCTACACTCGCTGATAACAAATGCCTACAAATTTGTACGTCAGTCTCGTGATTCGACCTGCTGTATTGCCAATCATGAACAGCATCCCAAGAGGTGCTTTCCACAGGATAACGCTTGTCCACATACACTGCTGTAAGCCATCATGCTCTATAGAGCGTCGATACTTTGCTTTGGCCAGCTCCATCACAACATCTTTCTCCAGTCGAGTGCCTACTGGTCATCATGAAATTCCAGCGTCATCCACAACCAGCAGTAACCGTCCCTTTATTGATCGACCAAGTGCATCCCACATACTGATATCCAGCTCTCATACAATACAATACGTTTGCCTGCCTGCTTTCAACATTCTGACAGTTATATCGCTTATTAATGTACTGGCATTTCACATTTGCACAGCTTCATGTGGCGCTTTCATTAATCTGTGACCTTACAATGTTATGTTATGTTAACCGGGGACCTAGAAACGACGGAGAGGCTCCGCCCCCGCCGCAGCCGCAGTTGTCCGCAACCCCACGACGACTACCGCAGTCCACATCACTCTTCCGCCACCCCACACCGAACCCAGGGTTATTGAGTTCGGTGCCCGGTGGACCCCCCAGGGAACGTCTCACACCAGGCGAGTGTAACCCCAATGTTTGCGTACTTCGAGAACTTGTTTACGCAGCGTTCGCCGACATAGTGTAGCTGAGGCGGAATAAGAGGAATCAGCCCGCATTTGCCGAGGCAGATGGAAAACCGCCTAAAAACCATCGACAGACTGCTCGGCTCACCGGACCTCGACACAAATCCGCCGGGTGGATTCGTGCCGCGGACCGGCGCTCCTTCCCACCTGGAAAGTCTTACAATGTTAATCACTTAAATATGTTACCTAGTCAAATGTATTCCTGAAATTTCATTTCTGTTCATTCATTACGTTTTGGTGTTGAGATTCTTTCTTTTGTCCGTGCATCTTCTTAATGAGCACTTAAATGTACGAGAAACGTAAGAAGTACGCTAAGAATTACGCATTTTACATTTCTTAATGATTGATTTTGGACGTCAATATAGCGCTAAGAAAAGAAATTTGTTTTCGCTTATATCCATTTTGTAACGTGTGTTAACGCATTAAAACAGAGTTTTTACTTTTGCTAATCAGTTAACTGTGTACGTGATGTAACATCACGCTGGCTAGTTGTTGTATGAAACAATTACATGTACTGAATATAAAGCTTCTGTGTCTGAAGTCCCTATGTGCCTTATTACGTACATTATATTTAGTTTTTATGAACACAACACATCTGTCATATGTGAATAACCTCAACTGCTGTCTTTGTCTTATACATAATCTGAATACTTAGATTTCTAATGCAAAACACTTACACAACCACTGAACTATATAATATCAGAATTTAAGTCAAACCAATTACTGTTTCACCGCATGTAATTGTGAATAGGCAATCACTGTTCCCTAAGCGTCTAAAAGAATGTTCAACGTTGACCCTAATAATCAGTTTGGCTTACCTGTGCGACAACAGTTGATCAGGCTGTAGCTAAGCAGTTGTAATCTCTTGGAAAAGGCTGAAAGAAATCAGGCTGCTATTGCCGTTAGTTAAATAAATCTTATAAATCTTTCGAGTTGGATTGCAAAGAGCGCTAAACACCAGCATAATACTGAGTAAACTGTCAGAGCTCACGAACTGCAGTGCGAGTACGATTGTTTTCCTTTAAAAACTATTGAAAAGCAAGTGGTATGCGGTGGCACAGTGTCGGACAATGAGAAGTCTTTTAAGTTACTTTTCTGTACTTTTAAACCAGATTAAAGAATGCAAACAGATATATTTTATAATGGTTGTACTTTTCATTACTCCTGCGTAGTGGCACATTTTCTGATAAGACTTCTTTCTGTATATTCTGTCACAAACAATTTTGTTTTTAGTTTCTTTATTCTCTTCCACTGAATAGCGATTCGAGTTTGAATAAGATACTGATGGGACACCAGTTCGATTTTACACAGAGTACGTGAAGGAACTTGTCTCCCTTCTTGCAGCTGTGTACCGTAGGTCTCTACAAGAGCGTAGCATTCCAAAGGATTGAAAAAGGGCACAGGTCATCCCCATTTTCAAGAAGGGACGTCGAACAGATGTGCAGAACTATAGTCCTATATCTCTAACGTCAATCAGTTGATGAATTTTGGAACACGTGCTATGTTCGAGTATAATGACTTTTCTGGAGAATAGAAATCGACTCTGTAGGAATCAGCATGGATTTCGAAAAAGACAATCTTGTGTAACCCAGCTCGTTTTGGTAACACAAATCTTTTAATGAAGGTAATATGTAACCGTTCTCACCCCACTGCTGAAGATCTTGTGCCGGTAAAAGAGGTATGTCACAGCGTAACGCTCAATTTAGGTTAGCACCGATTAAATAAAAGACGTTCCTGCCTTTATTCTAACTGTTATACACAAAAAAGGTTCACTAAAATGGGCGTGGGGTACTATTTGTTCCTTACATAGGTTGCCATTCTTCTTAAACTTACCTCTTTCATCAAGTGACACTGATTTGTTTAGCACTCGGATTTTTGAATAGATGGAAATGAAAATCTATACGTCTCCTTACTTTATCCGTTGTCTGTCTTATCGTCGCTCACTCAATGTGCAGAGTCAATCGAAATCGTGCAACAGTTGCTGATCAAGCACTGGCGAAGTTGACAGGCAAACATTAAAACGCTTAACGGTAAACTCTGTGATATGACTACGATTACATACTACGAAAAATTTATTGAGGATTTATGATGTGTAACGGAAGTAAGTACATCCTCTTTAATCCTTTGTGACAGTAAACTCTGTTATGAATTTTGTGATGCTGATTATTGAACATTACGAAGGAACTTTACGAGGGAAAACGCGTGTAAGGGGCAGTTACACCATCTGTGATCATATATGATCGAAATGGACGTTTACTACAATGAAATTCCCCTACTACACAAAACACAGTGGAAACACCGTGGACAAATATTGATGCTATGCCATCCATTACACACACTGTCACAGAAAATATTAATGCACTCCGGTAACATAGTCAACACCAAATACCTCTATGGAAGATTTATAATATGATTCTCACGAATTGCTAAAGAATGAATATTACAAAACTGCTCCAAATAATCAGTCACACGGCAGAAAAATGGAAACTACTTTACACTACGCCAGTGCAAGAAGAGCCCTTTGATTACGGGGAGTCACAAAGGATGGAAACCTAAGTGCGTTACATGCAAAAAAATTATTCTCTTTACTCATCACTAAGTAATATGAGAAAGTAATTAGGCACAGATAATGGGATCAGAGACATCTCACAGAAAATACAATTATTTCGATAAAATTTGTCACACAAAATTATTACCATTTATGTAGGGGTTCGTTACATTCAGGGTTTAGGCCAATCTAGCAGGAAGGCCTCCTACGTCCAAATCACAGATTCCAATGCACCTGGCGGTCAGTATCATAGAAAGGACAGGTTCGGCTTATGGTACGTGTAGCATTAAAAACGCGATGAAACGATGGGAATCGCACGTGAATATATGGAGAAAAATGTATGAAGGCGGTTAATTAATAAAGTGGTTAAGGAAATTTAGACTAGTAGTAACCAGCGATGCGCCTGTTACTCTTGTTACACGAAATCTGATACACCCGATCAATTTCAGTCATGTTACGCGCCACGAAACACTTGCGGTCCGCAAACTAACGAGCATTATTAGTCGTGGGGCTGAATGTGAACTTAGACGAAACTATTATTGTGAGACCAAGTGCCGGCCGACCGATGTGGCCGAGCGGTTCTAGGTGCTTCAGTGTGGAACCGCAAGACCGCTACGGTCGAAGGTTCAAATCCTGCCTCTAGCATGGATGTGTGTGATGTCCTTAGGTTAGTGAGGTTTAAGTAGTTCTACGTTCTAGGGGGCTGATGACCTCAGATGTCGCACAGTGCTCAGAACCATTTGAACCATTTGAAGCATCTGAGCCACGTGCCGGCTTATCGGCGATATCGGCTTTTATAGCGGCCTCTTATCTTAGACCGCAGAGCTTGGAAACGAATGTGTCAGCCTCGGTGGAGGGGGGGGGGGGGGGGGGGGGGAGTACGTGGCGAACTGGGGGTTAGTTTGTCGTTGATCTTGGCAGTATGGGCTGTGGAGCGGAATCGAAAACAAGTTTTTTCGCAGCGTCCGGTCGGTCGGTGTAATAGATAAAAAGGCTCTCAACATCGTGACTGAAGGAAGGTTGCAGTCATCGTT
This sequence comes from Schistocerca gregaria, assembly GCF_023897955.1. Taxonomy (NCBI): domain Eukaryota; kingdom Metazoa; phylum Arthropoda; class Insecta; order Orthoptera; family Acrididae; genus Schistocerca; species Schistocerca gregaria. The sequence continues at coordinate 920,697,303 of NC_064922.1, forward strand.
TGGCATTTTGGAGGAGGGTGAAGATGGTTACGAAAGAGAGGTACCGGGATGTCAGAGGTGTGCTGACCGTGACGGACGGGTGTTTTCCTGCTGTGTCATATTCCTGGCTATTCCAGTTTACATGATGGCAGAGTACAGTGCGTTTCCTGTGGTTAAGTGTGCGAGCTGACATTAACGTCTGTTAAATTTTGCTTCTCCGAGACTTTAAAGTTGTGTACTGGAACCATTGCTCTGATACGCCGTGCGTATGAATTTTATTTATCTGGTTGGATTATTTTACTGGACTGCAACAGATGTCAAGTGTTCTTGAAAGGAGGAGACCACTTTAAATCGGCTTGGTGTTTAAACGAACTTCAAATTTTATTTCTCGTGCATGTCTGAGGCACAGTAATCAGTGTGATTACTCCCTGCTATTCATAATAACGTGCCTGGCGGATGTTTGAATTGTTCGCTGTCTCAAGTAGAAATCTACGGATACCAGTTAGTGAATGCTGGGTCTGTTTTGGCTAGACCAAAGGAGGGAATCTTTCTACACGCCGGCCGGCCGGTGTGGCCGTGCGGTTCTAGGCGCTTCAGTCTGGAACCGCGTGACCGCTACAGTCGCAGGTTCGAATCCTGCCTCGGGCATGGATGTGTGTGATGTCCTTACGTTAGTTAGGTTTAAGCAGTAGTAAATTCTAGGGGACAGTTCACGGGAGTACATTCCTGAAAGAATGAGTCTTCATATGACATCCTCCCACATACGTATCTCGAAATGAGCTATACCAGAAAATTGGAGTCCGCTGCTCATGGTCTCGCTGTCGCGTTCTCGATTCCCGAGCACGAGGTCCCGGGTTCGATTGCCAGCGGGGTCAGGGACTTTCACCTGCCTCGAGATGACTGGGTGTTTGTGTTTTCCTCACAATTTCATCATCATTCATGAAAATGGCGAGATTGGGGTGAGGAAAGGTTGGGAATTTGTACGGGCGGTGGTAACCGCGCAGTTGAGCGCCCCACAAACCAAACATCATCATCATCAGAAGATTGGAGAAATTAGAGCTAATACGGAGGATTACCAACAGTTGTTCTTCCCACGCGCCATTCGTGGTGGTAACAGAAGTATCCTCGCCCACACACCGTCAGGTGTGCTTGCGAGGTCCTGATAGAGATGTAGATGGTTCGGAATCCACGTTAAACTGTGCCTGTTCCCCGGTAGGATTGCTGAGGCAGATAAAGGCCAAGTTAGACAGAGGACTACCTTGTTGCGCGCCTTGCTACCTTGAGCCGCAGCTGACAGGCAGCGCCGTTCAGTTGTTTGTTACTGCATTGTGTCAGTCAGACAGGGGGCCGTGGCCACCGCCCACTGACCTGCCGTCGCGGCTTACATCAGGCGCTCTCAAAATAGAGCCGGCAGCTGTGTTGCGCCTGCAGACGCAGTCGTCGCTATGTTCTTGTCCTAACTACTGAGGCAGCAGCGACGGGAGGCAGATCAGTAGTATTGGCGAGATCATAGAGCCCACGGTAGAATTAACGGAAACAGAAAAATTCATCGAAGAGGTGGGGAAGTACAACTTCTTTTACAATACAGGTATGCAGATTATTAGAACATGTTGAAGACCATATCATGGACGAATATAACTGATAAACTCCATCAAAATGTATTCTTCCAATCCATATGTGGCATACAGCAAACCAGTGCTTAACAATATTGCTTAAAAACATTCTTGGTTGGAATTTTAGTTTTCTATTTTTCAACGACGCGTTTCGCCTTATTTAGGTATCTTCAGTTTATCTTTTCAAGATGGACGTGTGTGACACCATGATCTGCATAACGCGTTCGCGTTCACAGATAACCTGAAGATGCCTAAGAAAGGCGAAACGCGCCGTTGGGAAATAAAAGAAAACTAAAATTCTAACCAAGACTGTTTTTAACCAATATCCACCAAAATGGTAAATATTTTTCCAAAGATTTTAAATTTTACACAAGCAGCATGTTGAATAGAATGTATGGAAGTACATTATTAAGTACTGGATATCAGTTAGTGCATATTACAACTTAAACGGCCTGGGCTATAAATAATGCAAGTACATAAGAAACAATCTTATCAAAACGGACAACAACGCGTAGAAAAATGAAAGATAAAGAACTGTTACTTTTGTTAAAAATGGACTTCATGTAAGCCAATTACGTGCCTCATTTAAATGAATATTGTCTTCCTTAAGACTGAGCTGCAGGCTACTTGCACATGGCTTTCGTTTCAATCTTAAAAACCACGTCAATATGTTAGCTTCATTTAGTATGCAGGGATGTGCCACCTAAATGCATCGGACAAAGTACGCAGCGACCAATTTTTTCGCAACAAACCCTTCAAATTTTATTCCACAGACTACTTGAAAATTAAATATCTCAGTAACCGTTACCAACATAAAAAAACAGACACTTTATTGTCAAGCTGTAGCATGACATAAATCAGTTTTGTCGAACCAATGTGTTTCCTCATAATGGAATGTTTCAAAAGCCTCTGAGCACTATGGGACTCAACATCCGAGGTCATCAGTCCCCTAGAACTTAGAACTACGTAAATCTAACTAACCTAAGGATATCACACACATCCATGCCCGAGGCAGGAGTCGAATCTGCGAACGTAGGGGTCGCGCGGTTCCAGACTGAAGCGTCTAGAACCGCTCGGCCACATCGGGCGGCCATAATTGAATGTCAAGGATTATTATGCAGACAACACACAAATTCCAAAAAAATCGTTTTCAACAGGAAAAGGAGACTCTCTACCGACAAACTAACACCAGGCGTTTATGTAGTTTTTCCGTTATTTGCCTACGTTATTTTTACAGCAAAGATAAACGAAAAGTCACTTTTCTCATGAATTGATGTCAGCTGCCTCGTGAGAACTGCTGGTTACTTTCCTGTCTGGCACAGCTGCAGCCATCCACCATATCATCAGCCATTCCACCACTAGCACGTCTCGTTTTGTTGGGCCAAATCTCTATGAACATGCAAAGCTCCAATGTGGCGTCCAGTTGAAAGTCGCATCAGGACAATGAGCCTCACGAAAGATGATGAAATAGATATGGAAATAGTGCTCGCCAGGTAACTCTAAGGGGAACGGATCCCCTTTGGATTTCACCAATAAGCCTGCCATAACTTAAATTTTACTAATCCTAAGAACAATGTGTGGGTTACGCTCTAGAAATCCTTTAAACAACTATCTTCGAGCTTGATCGCCAGAGAAAAGCGGTTTTACGGCGAAGAGCATGCTGATTTAAGGTGTCTTCTTGAAAAGAAATTTTTTGATGATACCAAAAACAATTTTCTGCAGCCTAAAAACTCTTTCCTTAAGTTCCTTCTCAATGTTGCGACTGAACATAGATAACATCCAAGTTTGCTTGTTGGCTTCTTCTTTTCATTCTTGTTCAGCCAGTCTGTAAGAGTTCTTCGTGGGCTGTTAAATGTCCTTGAAGCCTCCAAAACAGTAATTCCAGATATAACTGCTTCAGTATCTTTCCTTGGATCTTCAGTAGACCACTTCTCACGAAGATTTTGACCACGATAACCCATATCGTCACCTAGAAGAGAAAAATGCAGAAACGCCGTTATTTCCTGCGGGTGTCCTATTAAGGTTTTTATCAAACCCACTAAAATATATTTAACTACCAGCTGGTTATAATTAATCTTTCACGATCTAACACGTTATAGCAGGCCGGTGTGGCGGAGCTGTTCTAGACGCTTCAGTCTGGAACCGCGCGACACCTACGGTCGCAAGTTCGAATCCTGGCCCGGGCATGGATGTGAGTGATGTCCTTAGGTTAGTTAGGTTCAAGTAGTTCTAAATTCTAGGGGACTGATGACCTCATATGTTAAGTCCCACAGTGCTCAGAGCCATTTGAACCATTTTTGAACATGCTATAACACGGAAAATAATTACCTTATAAGTACCAAAATTGGTATCATTAACGTCCAGAGTAAGGGGTGCATGCCCGCCCGGTTAGCCGTGTGGTCTAACGCACAGCTTTCTGGATTGGGAAAGAGCGCCTGGTCCCCGGCACGAAGCCGCCCGGCTAACGTGTGTCGAGGTTCAATGAACAGGCCAGTCTGTGGATGGTTTTTAGGTGGTTTTCCATCTGCGTCGGCGAATGAGGGCTGGTTCCCCTTATTCCGCCTCAGCTACCCTATGTCGGCCATTGCTGCGCAAACAAGCTCTCCACGTATGCATACACCACCATTACTCTACCAAGCAAACATGGGGTTACACTCTTCTGGTGTGAGACGTTCCCTGGGAGGTCGACTGGGGGCCAAACCGCACAATAACCCTGAAAGAGTTTTCCGGTGTGGAGCAGCGGAGCGGTGAAGTCGGTTGCAGGAGTCGGGGGTTGTGGATCACTGCGGCTGCGGCTGCGGCTGCGGCTGCGGCGGGAACGGAGCCTCTCCGTCGTTTCTATGCCCCCAGTTAACATACAATACACTACAATACAAAGGGGTGCATAATTTCCACGCGTCGCCCTGCCACCGTCCAGTTCCAACTATGGTCACCAGGTGCCGTGATCAGTCACCGTGATTAATAGCTCACACACCTGACCAGCCGCAGTGCGCTTATAGACATGTCAACATGAGCTAGGGGAACAGGAACAGTGCTCTATCGGTGAAGCTCTACTATCAAAACAACATAATACTGCAGCTGCACTTCCAGAATATCGCCGACTGAAAGTATTACAGGAGGTTCTCTTTCTGCACCTGCTGCCTGGAGCACGATGAAGAAGTTCCAGTGAAGTGGAGAAGTGGGTGTTGCTCCGGGAAGAGGCCGACGATCGGTATGGCTCTGGATCATCCATTGGAGAGACAAAGCTCATTTTTCTCTGACAGGTCGGGTGAACACACAGAATTGCTGAGTGTTAGGCACACGAAGTTCTTTTGCACGATGAACGTGTCACCGTATGGTGTGGCTTGACGGCTGCGTTCACCATTGGCCCATTCTTTTTTTAACAGGTTGGCGCTCACGGACCAAAGACCAGCAGTCTGTCGGCCAGCGTTACTGCGATATGCTTTGCTAGCATGTCATACCCGCCCTACAGGAGAGAGACGCATTACACTCAAGGGTTTTCATACAAGATGGGGCCCTAAAGCACATCGCTCATGAAGTTCATCTACTTCTCTGAAACACATTTGGAAACGATCGAATTATCAGCCGATCGTTTACAAATGCTTCACCTGTTCGATCACCTGATCTCACTACAAATGATTTCTGGTTGTGGGGTTACGTGAAGGACAGCGTTTATCAGAGGAACATTCACACATGTGCTGATCTGAAGCGCAGCATCTCAAGAGAGGTAGACAACATACTTACTGACATGCTGAAACGCCCCCTTGGAAAAAAATTATGAATTACTGTGCTGGTAAAGGACATACTCAGACATTTCTCTCTTTACTTATTCTTATCATCACTACACTGACACACAATATTTTCAGCGCAACGCAATCTGACTTTCAATAATCCTTACAAACGAATGGCCCTGACTAACAATATCCTATACCGTTCATGAATCACTTATCTCACAAAAATCTTCGTTACTCGAACTACTGCAATACACCGGGCGCCAGTATTGCCAGCTAAATAAAAGATTGTAACTACTGAAGGCACTTTCGTTTCTTGACGGACACACGTCCAGAACGTCCACTCTCAAAATTCTGCCATCTCTCTTCCCATATCCACCACTGCTGGCGGCACACCTCCTACTGCCCAACGCTACGCGCTGTTCACATCCTATTGCCCAACACTACAATAGCGAATACTGCAACAATGGCAAACAGCCACAGATTGCACACAGCACAATCAGTGATTTTCATACAGAGCGCTACGTGGCGTTACCAACATAAAAACCTAAACAGCCTACTTATAATACTTCGTTCTGTTGTGCAGAATGCATCATGCGCTTTCAGTCTATTCTGGCCACTTATGGGGACCCTATGGAGCCCATTTTGTAGCAGTAATGGTATGATGTAGCGTAGTAGCACATTAAAACTGTTTCAATTGAACTGATTTTGCATTATTTCTCTTCCCGACGCCCGTGACATTAATGCTACCATCTTTGGTACTCGCTAGGTAATTACTTTCCGTGCTATAACGTGTTAAATAGGGAAAGTTGCATTGTAACCACCCGGTATTTTAAAATCTATTTATATGTCTTAATACACGAAAGGTTGTATTTTAAGCGCATAGTAATCGAAACATTACACGAGAATTACGTTAGAAATTTACACGTACCTCCTTCAACTCACAAAAAATGTTCAGCGTCAATGGAAATCAAACTTTTAGCACAAGAACTCCACATGGTGGCTGTGCAACTCACAATGAGGTTGCTCTTACTGCAAGGATGCTACAGACAAGCAATAGAAACTTCTCCCTTTGTTATTCGTTACTTACACCGTGCTTTCACCATCGAAATATTTCCAAATTAGCACATGGCGTTAAAACCAGCACGGAGGTATTACCTTCAGCTTCTTTACATCCTTTTAGAGGTTTTAAATTCACTCGAGATTTTTTGTTCTAACAGTGCCAGGGAGTAAACGAAATGATTACATTTACAGATCAATAGTGCAAGGAGTTTTAAGGTACCAGGTATCGGGCCAAAACACCCATATTAGTACTTGCTATAGCCTCCACAGGCGGCAGTGCAGGCGATGACTCTGGCAACCAGTCAATAGTAAAGGTGGCGAATACTGTCCTGGGATACGTTATACCACGGCTGCCCAGGTATCTCAGTAAGAGTTGCTCACAGACAAGTGGCAGGAGTCAATTCTCGTCCCGTCATACCCAAGACGTGCTAGATTGGAGACAAGTCCGTAGATAGTGCAGGCCAGGAAAGTCGCTGTAAGTCTTGAGGATCAAATTGAGTTTCCCAAGCAGTGCGCGCTGAAGCATTAGCCTGTTTGCAACAATGCATCACCTTACAGTTGCAAGAAAGGCAAAAGAATGGGTCTAAAGACATTCTGCACGATCGAGCATAGGTCAGTAGCGTCCTTTCCAGAAACAACAAAGTTGAACTAGAGTTGTAGCTGGTCGCACCTCAGACCATAAGTCCTGGGATTGGGCCAGTGTCTCTTGGACGTATGACTCTATGAGACAGCCCTCACCTAGTCTACATCTACATCTACATACATACTCCGCAATCCCCCATACGGTGCGTGGCGGAGGGTACCTCATACCGCAACTAGCATCTTCTCTCCCTGTTCCACTCCCAAACAGAACGAGCGAAAAATGAGTGCCTATATGCCTCCGTACGAGCCCTAATCTCTCTTATCTTACCGTGAAATATAAGTTGGCAGCAGTAAAATTGTACTGCAGTCAGCGTCAAGTGCTGGTACTCTAAATTTCCTTAGTAGAGAGTCACGAAAAGAACGCCTCCTTTCCTCCAGAGACTCCCACCCGAGTTCCTGTAGCAATTCCGTAACACTCGCGCGATGATCAAACCTACCAGTAACAAATGTAGCAGCCCGCCTCTGAACTGCTTCTATGTCCTCCCTCAATCCGACCTGACAGGGATCCCAAACGCTCGAGCAGTACTCAAGAATAGGTCGTATTAGTGTTTTATAAGCGGTCTCCTTTACAGATGAACCACATCTTCCCAAATTCTACCAATGAACCGAAGACGACTATCCACCTTCCCCACAACTGCCATGACATGCTTGTCCCACTTCATATCGCTCTGAAATGTTACGCCCAAACATTTAATCGACGTGACTGTGTCAAGCGCTGCACTACCAATGGAGTATTCAAACATTACAGAATTCTTTTTCCTATTCATTTGCATTAATTTACATTTACCTACATTTAGAGTTAGCTGCCATTCTTTACAACAATCACAAATCCGGTCCAAGTCATCTTGTATCCTCCTACAGTCAGTCAACGACGACACCTTCCCGTGAACCACAGCATCATCAGCAAACAGCCGCACATTGCTATCCAACCAATCCAAAAGATCATTTATGTAGATAGAAAACAACAGCAGACCTACCACGCTTCCCTGGGGCACTCCAGATGATACCCTCACCTCGGATGAACACTCACCATTGAGGACAACGTACTGGGTTCTATTACTTAAGAAGTCAAGTCTATGTCATACGCGCAAACCACCATCACTGAGAGGTTGCTTTCATCATTGAAGTCCATAGCGCGCCATTCCATCCGGCAAGTGATTCTCTGATGGTACCAGTCTAGCAGTGCACGTTGATGCTGTGCCTTAAGTGGAAGGCTGGCCAGATGTGCGCGTGCCTGCAGTCCCAGAGCTAATACAGTAACCGGTTCTCAACAGTTCTTGCGGACACGTCGGGGCACACAAGCCCTCATCTGTGTTGTCGTAGCTCTACGATCTGCCACTGTTGCCCCTGTAATACGATGATCGCTGGTGTGAGAATGTTCACGTGACCACGGATACCAGCATCGTTGCGCAACTGACGCAGCACTTTCAACTTTTGTGGTGATTCCCCGAAAGGACCATCCCGGCACTGGGAAGGCCACAGTTTGGTCCCTTTCAAACTCGCTCATTTGCATGTAGGGAGCACGAGTGCGTATTTGTGGCATGGTTGCGTGATTGCTTCACACGCTTGCACCGCACTGAGCCTTCTGGGTGTGAGCGTTCTCTATTAAATGGTAGACACAAATGGCGCTCTGGTGGTTGTGCCACTACGCTATCCGTTGGCGGACGACGCTGAAACCATTACCAGTATATCTACTATCCTCCAGGCGGCATATGACGTCATCGGATCAAAACTGACGTCGTCTTTCCAGGTGTACAATTTTATTTATTTATTTATTTATTATTATTATTATTTTTTTTTTTTTTTTTTTTTTTTTTTTTTTTTTTTTTTTTTTTTTTTTTTTTTTTTTGCAGATGTGTAATATGGGAACATCGAGGTAAGAGGAAGCAGAGGAAAAAACTCAAAAAAACAAAAATATGAACGAAGCTACTTACAAGTAATATACCGTATGAAACGCCTGCTAAACCCGCTGAACAGGTGATTAGGATTGCGGAAAGGACCAAATAAGGTGTCGGTCATTTTCAGTTCAAAATTGTAATTTATTGTAATTTGATAACACCTTTAAACCAAAACGGCACGTAGCAGAACCTTTACAACTATGAGTTTCTAAATCCAGTTCTTTCACGGTTGGAGGCTTCCAAACACGAAATCATAAGAAAGCAACAAGATAAATTTCAAGTTACCCAAGATATGCAGTTAAAAAATGAATGGCTGAAAGCCTCAAGGTAAAAGTGGATAGAACAAACATATATAAGGTGCCGGCTGAAGGCCACAATTAAATTTCAAAATTTTAAAATATATTACTGTAATCTTTTAAGGCACAAGGCTGCAATGTTTTAGTTTAAGGGGAAATTTTGAGAATAAGGTCCTAAGCGGCTGAAGCCCCATAGTTGATTTTCCAAAAATTAAAAAATACCTTAATCCTTAAGAATCCAGTGCCCGAGCCCCCACTAAATGAAAAAGCAACGCATCAACAATAACTAAATTTATGAATAAGATTTTAAGCGGCTGAAGGCCCACAGTTGATTTACATAAATTGATTTACATCATCATCATCGTCATCATCATTTAATACTGATTATGCCTTTCAGCGTTCAGTCTGGAGCATAGCCCCCTTATAAAATTCCTTCACGATCCCCTATTCAGTGCTAACATTGGTGCCTCTTCTGATGTTAAGCCTATTACTTCAAAATCATTTTTAACCGAATCCAGGTACCTTCTCCTTGGTCTACCCCCACTCCTCCTACGCTCTACTGCTGAACCGATGAGTTTCTTGGGTAACCTTGCTCCTCCTATGTGTGTAACATGACCCGACCATCTAAGCCTGTTCGCCCTGATTTACAAAAAAAACACAATAAAATTTTTTTAAGCATTGGCTGTAATACATTACTAACAGACCATTAAAAACCCATGAAAAGGACAGTGTAGACAATGGCACTCAGACGTCTCCAAGGAGGAGAGGGGTGGGGTGCCCTGGTAGCATTAACGTTCACTTAGGTAGGGGAGACAGGTGGTGAGCCCAACTACACTCGATCCGTCTGTAACGAAACCAAGAGACAGTCACGGACCGACCGACCAAACGGCTTGCTTGCCACCAATCGGTACATAAAAACTCAAAGACCAAACTGTTACGGACGTGATATCCACAATGAAATATTTATTGAGTTGTCAAAACTACACACCAAGGTGGACAGCGACAACAGGTTAGGAAAGGACAGTGCCTGAAATTACGTTAGTGGTCAAGGCAGGTAACTGGAACACTAACGGCCACAAGGCAGAAAATTCCGCTGGTCACTTAAATTTGAAATAAGGTAATATAGTTTACTCCACCAAAAAGGAGCAGTGCCTGAATTTACATCATTGGCCAGGGCAGGTAACCATAACACTAACAGCCACAAGGCAGAAAATTTCACTGATTGTAGTGAACCAGTATAGTTAATTCCACCACACGGCGGCTCGATTGCATGACTACAAGCACTCAGTGTTGCTTAAAGGATAAGCCCCCAGTAGCGAACCACCGAAACGAACAACACAACATGAACGGACGTGGCTTCGGTACTCAACACACCACTCTACTTTGACGACCTGGGTCGGTGGGCCACGAAGCTCGTAGCGATTGGACAGCTCCACACACGCTCCGACACTGCGCAGGGACCGCCAGTGGACACAGACGACTGCAAATGGTTCAAATGGCTCTGAGCACTATGGGACTTAACATCTATGGTCATCAGTCCCCTAGAACTTAGAACTACTTAAACCTAACTAAGCTAAGGACATCACATAACACCCAGCCATCACGAGGCAGAGAAAATCCCTGACCCCGCAGGGAATCGAACCCAGGAACCCGGGCGTGGGAAGCGAGAACGCTACCGCACGACCACGAGTTCCTGGCAGAGACGACTGCACTCCACGGAGATGTCCTCCTTGGTCCGCACCAGCCGATCGACTACTCGCACACCCCTTAGCCAGAAACTATATGCACAAGACCAAAGATGGTACACAGTGAAAATATCGATACACATCGCTGCTGCCACACGTACAAGGAGGAAGAACCACGGCAATACCGCAACAACGGCGGGAAAACAAACACACATAAATAGTATTAGAACAAATAAGCCAGCGGTCACAAATATTAAGTCCAAATTGACCAGGTTTCGAGGCTGCTATGAGCGTCGTCTTCAGAATTATGCTAACTGCTCTAAAACATACTATGCTGTCATAGTAGGAGGAGAGGTGATACTCCTACGTGGCGCTTCCCAGGGGGCTGATAGGGAAGTCCTCACCGTTTTACTGGCGGACTTGAGTGAAATAAAATAGCTTTCGCGGACCAAACACAGCCTCTGCGGTTAACAACCGTAGTTGTAAATCGAACCTCGCTCCATCTAAGGTTGACAATCTTCGACAGTCAAAAATGGAAAGGTCTTTTAGGAAAAAATTTCCACCGTCCTGCTCAAAAAGGCAGGAAAAGACTACATCGGATTCGGTGGGTAGTCAACTAGAAGACAGCAACGAATCGGAGCGTTTGTAACCATCCAAATGCACACTAAAACACAAAAAGAAGATTAAACATGAGCAAATAAATTATATAGCAACACACAACATAAACTCACTACTTCAGACTTGAAAACTCAAGGAGCTCACAGATGAACTAAATAAACAAAAAAGTTTAATAACAGGGATCCAAGAAATGAGAAACACCACAGAGGACCCATTCGAATCACAAGGATACAGAATTTATAATGGGAAACCAGGACTGAGGGCAATGAAACAATGTCCTCAGTTTGGAACAGGGTTTTTAGTAAACATAAAAATAACAGATTCATCAACGGATTTCCAAGCAGTATCACCAAGAATTGCGACTCTAAGCTTTAAAACAATGAATAAAACCTATACCATAATAAATGCTCATGCCGCAACAAATGAAAAAAATTGTCTATCAAAAACAAAGGAAGAGGTAGATAAATTTTGGGACCTTCTAGAACAAACTGTGAACAGAGTAAATAAAAAGAATGTAAAAATCTTATTGGGAGATTTCAATGCTCAGTTGGGAAAAGAAAGGAAATATGAAGATATAATTGGAAAATGGAGTCCACATAAATTTACTAACAAATAAGACTTACAGAACTCTGCAGAGAACACAACCTTATATCTAAATCAACATACTTTAACAGGAAGCCAAGTAAACTTGAAGCATGGAAACATCCAGACTGGAGGAAGGGCCAGTGGCAGCTAGACCATGTCTGTATGGGCAACAATTTTCATAAGGGGATCCACAACGTTAAAGTACTGAGAGGAGTAGACACAGGCTCAGACCATTATATGGTCAAAAATAAAATCAAATTCACTCCGTTAAAGAAGAGGACCGGAAAAACTAATAAAATAAAAAGGAGGTTTGACCCACATCAGCTAATTAAAAATAATAAGTACCAACAAATAACACAAACTATCAAATTAACAGATGATCTAGAACAACTAGTGCCTAGTCTTGAAAAAGATACAGAGAATCTAGCTCCCTTGAACCCACGAAGGAAACATGCATGGTGGACATCAGAATGTGACAAATTTCATGAAGAAAGACACCAGACATGGTTAAAGTTTCAAACACATAAAACTGAAGAAAATGCCATCAACCTAAAAAATGAAAGAAAAAAGTCACTCAAAATATTATAAGAATCAAGAGAGGATTTCATAAGGTAATCATCATAAAACCAACTCCAGGAACTACTACAAAATCTTTGGGAAACAACTACAACAATATAAGGCCCCTACACTAATACTGAAAGATGAAGATGGAAGAATGACACACAGTAGCAAGGAAAATGAAGAAATAATGGCAAAAGCATTTAACAAACTTCTGAATTGCGAGGAACCCAAAGAACCCTTACAAATCAACATAAATCCCCCAATAGAAGCCAAACCTAACAAACTAGTCCCTCCAACTTTCCAAGAAGTAGAAACAATTCTTAAAGAACAAAAAAATTATAAGGCATCTGGAGAAGATCAGGTTTTTGTTGAAATGTGGAAATATTCAAGTGACACAGTCAAGACCTCCTTACACATGGCTCTAACAAAAATTTGGGTAACAGAACAATTTTCCAAACATTGGACCACAGCTATCATCCACCCACTACACAAAAAGGGAGATAAGAGCAACCCAGACAACTACAGAGGAATCTCTCTCCTAGATTGCACATACAAAATTCTATCCAAGATCCTACATGAAAGAATCAAAGAACAATTAGAACAGGCGTTAGGGGAATATCAGGGAGGTTTCAGACCATGGAGAAGCTGTGCAGAGCAGATAATTAGTTTAAAATTGATTATGGCATACTACAAGAAACGGAACAAACCTTTGGCAGTAACATTTATAGATTTTAAGAAGGCATATGACAGTCTCCACAGACCTTCAGTATTAAAAATTTTAAGAAATCTAGGACTCCATCCAAAACTAATTAGAATAATACAACTCACTCTAACCAACATCAAATCAAAAGTGAAGTTTAGTGGAGAAATTTCGGAACCATTCCTCATAAAAATAGGCTTAAGACAAGGTGACTGCCTATCACCATTACTGTTCAACTGTGCACTGGAGTACATAATGAGAGAATGGTACAAGGACAATCCAAAGAGGATAAGAATTGGAAGCGCAAATGATGACATTAGCTTAATCTGCTTGGGATTCGCTGATGATCTTGCTCTCCTAGCCAACACCGTTCAAGAAGCCAGGCAATAAGTTAAATCACTACAAGACATACTAGAGAAAGTAGGCCTTAAAATATCATTTGAAAAAACGGAGATTATGCTAAATGATCCACCACTTGCAAACAAAATTACAATAGGAGAACAGGAAATCAAAATTGTTGATAAATTTAAATATTTAGGTGAAATAATAACACACAATTTAAATGAGAAGCCATCATGGCAGAATAGAATAAAAAAACTGAACTACGCAAATTACATTACCAAAACTACATACAACAAAAAAAGCCTATCTATAGATGCAAAATTAAAACACCATAAAACAGTTACACAACCAGAAATAACGTATGCAGCTGAAACTATCTTCAAAACGACTAATACAGCAGAAATTGTCAGAATAATAAAAATAGAAAGAAGAATAAGTAGGACATGTGTAAATAAACAGTATAAAATAAATGGACATTGGAGAATAGCATCAAAAGAAACAGTATATAAGAAAATAGAACCAGTCATGAGCACAATCAGGAAGAAACGCATCTCATTCTTTGGACATCTGATGAGAACTCCAGAAAACAGAATTAGTAAAAAAATAATACAAAAACTGTGGAATAGCAAGAGCGACATTAAATGGATCACAGAAATTAAGGAATATATAAAAGAACTTCAAATTACAGTAGATGACCAAAAGCAAGACAGAGAAAACCAGAATACTGCAAGACCCGCAAACCAGACTACAAATGAAAATCAATAAAAGGAGTACAGGAAGAGTTGTCTCAGATGAAGAAAGAAAGAAAATATCTGAAAGAATGAAGACATATTGGGCAGACAGAAGAGCAAAACACCTTCCATATAAGAATAGTTTCTAATAATTATATTACCTAAATACCATATTAAGTTATTGTTGAACCAAATTGTATCCCTGTGTAACAACTTGTTTAGAACTTTGTATTTTGTATTTTGTATTTTGAAGGCCATAAAATAAATAATAATAAAATAATAAAAGGTATATAATACATTAATGAAAATAAGGTTTGTATTGACTGAAAATAGATGCAGTACTTACAAGTCACATATTAAGAAAGATCTAAACCGGAAAGGCGACGTCATGAATAGTTGTAAGTAAGATGAGGAGCCGCTAAGAGCTGCTCGTACTTTAGTGAACAAGGGTTGCAACCAAACTGAGGTGCCCATGTTAGAAAGTGTGAGCAAGTCAACATGGTGTTGCTACGAGCTCCATCTAGTAGCCAGAGAAACAACTAGGCTACTGTACATTCAGAATTAGACATGAAATTGTGATGCAGCTGATTCAGGCATAACGTAAGCACTAATAATAATAGGATGAATTTACATATTTATTTGCTTTAAATAGAGATACATTTTTAACGAAAAAATGTTAGTTACGACATACCAGAAAACAGCAAAGGTGTAACATGAAAACAACATTTCGGTAAACTGCATGAAGAAATCTGAATCAAAGATCAAGCAATGGCTTTATACAGCCGAAAAAGTTTTTATTTCGCAGCTGCAGCTGTTCGTTGAGAAAGAGGCCATCATGACGAGTGAGATGTTTGAAAATCTCCAATTGCTCAAAGACATCTAACCTACGCCCCTTCTTTTCGGTATACAGAATATTGTTATCGCCTATGGCTTTAGACACGTGTCCAGTAATTAAGAGATGATTGGCAAAGGATGAATTTATGGGAC
The DNA here is from genome assembly GCF_023897955.1 of Schistocerca gregaria. Lineage (NCBI taxonomy): Eukaryota > Metazoa > Arthropoda > Insecta > Orthoptera > Acrididae > Schistocerca > Schistocerca gregaria. The sequence goes on from NC_064922.1 coordinate 920,712,733, forward strand.
TGATGTCGTTCTTTCTCAAAAGATGTTCTTTGTATGTGATGGTGAAAGCGCGTCCTGATTGCCCTAAATAATAGGAGGAGCAGGTATCGCAGATGATCTTATAAACGCCAGAACTTTCTGTAGGGGAGCGAATGGATTTCAAATTATGAATGAAGTTTCTCTTTAGATTATTATTAGTAGGGAAGGCAACATAGCAGTTGTATTTGTTGTGAAGCATGGGCTGAATCTGATAGGAAATGGGTCCTATGAAAGGAATAGAAAAACGTTTTTTGGGTTAATTTCAGTGCACGAGGTGTTGAGCGGGGTAGTTCTTGCAGTTTTCTTTTTTTTTAGGATATCGTCCACTATGTTAGGCGTATATCATTATTGACTGCTATGGTTTTAAGTAAATTAATCTCCTCATTACTCTTTCCTGTTGAAAGTGGTATAGAGGTGGCTCGGTGGACGGCAGAGTGAAAAAAGACCATTTTTTGAGACTGTGGATGGAAAGAGGAAGCAGGCACGCTTTGGTCAGTATACGTTTCTTTTCGAAAAGTATTGAAAGTGATGTTATTGTCTTCTATTGTAAGCGTCAAGTCTAAATAATGTAATTGGCGGTTATCGTTTTCGAGTTCTGATAGATAGATAGCGAAGTTCAAGGAAACGCATAGTTCGGAGTGAGCACGTCTCACCCTGTATGGAAAGATACTGACGGAAAGAAAACTAACAAAACAGTGACAGTAAGAAAGTAAGAAATCAGAAGGCAACATGGAAGAAGAAAATGTATTAGTAGAAGTAGTAAACACACGCTTATGGATATGAGCGAGGTTGTTGTGATAAATGGCTTTACGTTATGTCAGCGGTTAATGTGTTAATTAAGAAGGAAGCACAATCTGGAAAAAATTTACTCTGTCGCGTGCACATGTATATAGGGTGTTACAAAAAGGTACGACCAAACTTTCAGGAAACATTACTCACACACAAATAAAGAAAAGATGTCATGTGGACATGTGTCCGGAAACGCTTAATTTCCATGTTAGAGCTCATTTTAGTTTCGTCAGTATGTATGTACTTCCTCGATTCACCGCCAGTTGGCCCAATTGAAGGAAGGTAGTGTTGACTTCGGTGCTTTTGTTGAAATGCGACCCATTGCTCTACAGTACTAGCATCAAGAACATCAGTACGTAGCATCGACCGGTTAGTGTTCATCACGAACGTGGTTTTGCAGTCAGTGGAATGTTTACAAATGCGGAGTTGGCAGATGCCCATTTGATGTATGGATTAGCACGGGGCAATAGCCGTGGCGCGGTACGTTTGTATCGAGACAGATTTACAGATCGAAGGTGTCCCGACAGGAAGACGTTCGAAGCACCTGATCGGTGTCTTAGGGAGCACGAAACATTCCAGCCTATGACTCGCGACTGGGCAAGATCTAGAACGACGAGAACACCTGCAATGGACGAGGCAATTCTTCGTGCAGTTGACGATAACCCTAATGTCGGCGTCAGAGAAGTTGCTGCTGTACAAGGTAACGTTGTCCACGTCACTGTATGGAGAGTGCTACGGGAGAATCAGTTGTTTCCGTACGATGTACAGCGTGTGCAGGCACTATCAGCAGCTGATTGGCCTCCACGGGTACACTTCTACGAATGGTTCATCCAACAATGTGTCAATTCTCATTTCAGTTCAAATGTTCTCTTTACGGCTTCATCCCAACGTGATCAAATTGTACATTTTCACAATTAACACGTGTGGGATGACGAGAATCCGCAAGCAGTTGTGCAACCACGTGATCAACACAGATTTTCTGTGAACATTTGGGCAGGCATTGTTGATGATGTCTTGATTGGGCCCCATGTTCTTTGACCTACCCTCAATGGAGCACGGTATCATGATTTCATACGATATACTCTACCTGTGCTGCTAGAACATGTGCCTTTACAAGTACGACACAGCATGTGGTTCATGCACGATGGAGCTCCTGCACATTTCAGTCGAAGTGTTCGTACGCTTCTCAACAACAGATTCGGTGACCGATGGATTGGTAGAGGCGGACCAATTCCATGGCCTCCACGCTCTCCTGACCTCAACCCTCAAGACTTTCGTTTATGGGGGCATTTGAAAGCTCTTGTCTACGCAACCCCGGTACCAAATGTAGAGACTCTTCGTTCTCGTATTGTGGACGGCTGTGATACTATACGCCATTCTCCAGGGCTGCATCAGCGCATCAGGGATTCCATGCGACGCAGGGTGGATGCATGTACCCTCGCAGAGGACATTTTGAACATTTCCTGTAACAAAGTGTTTGAAGTCACGCCGGTACGATCTGTTGCTGTGTGTTTCCATTCCATGATTAATGTGATTTGGAGAGAAGTAATAAAATGAGCTTTAACATGGAAAGTAAGCGTTTCCGGACACATGTCCACATAACATATTTTCTTTCATTGTGTGTGAGGAATGATTCCTGATAGTTTTGCCGTACCTTTTTGTAACACCCTGTATATCGAATGAGAACCTCCGCTTTAACCTATAGTACATTTTGCCAGTTACCTGCCGCTGTCGCTCACAATATTTATTGATGTTTTGACGGCGCGCTGTGAGAGAGATATCGCTGTGGCTAGTCGCCTGTGTGTGCTGACGTGGATACGTGGCTGGAGCTCTCACAGGCTCGCACTGGAAGCACGCGCGCCGGTTTTCCAAAAGCCATTAGCGTCAGCGGCAGGGCGGCGCGCCAGATTTACGCGCGCGGGCGGCATCTGCCTCTTGCAAGTGCAATTGTTATCAATACGGGCGGCGAGTTACGGCGCGGCTGTAAACAAAGGTGTGTGCGGACAGCGTCGGCCAGCAGACGGCGGCGGCCGCGAGCAGGGCCGGCGCTCAGTGCAGCACCCACCACCGCAACATTTTACATCGGCGCATAAACCCCGCTCCCAAATCCCGGGGCACACCAGATGTACCCAGATAACGCCCCGTTCGCCAGATAAACTTGTCAGCAAATACGCACTTTTTCTTTTTTTGGCGCCTGTATTCCTTTTTTTTCCGAAGCGGATGAAAACTCGCCGGCTTTCGTGTATTGCATTGTGGCATTCTGAGCAGATAACAATAGTCAGCTTTTGGTTTCAGGGTTCGGGGAAATCTGTTAGAACAAGAGTCAGGTTTTCAGCGGGGCAGGAATATGCTCACTGCGGTAAGGTACCGTTTTATAGGGTACGATTATCGGAAAAATTTTGTATCTTCGTTTTCAATAAAGACACTAAACACTTGGCATGCAGGTTGCGTTTGCGATGTTTGTAAATTTTTAGTTTGGATTCGTGCTCTGTTGCGGTTTGGGTGAGACTCAGTGTGTCACGTTCATGTGGACAACGATGTGGGGTACGTCTGTTCACAATTCCCACATATCTGCAGTTAGTCATACCGTCTGTGTAATACGGGAATTCTCTTATATAGAATTTTCTGTTTGCTACACACATCTATTTAACAGTTTTATGTTTGGAAAGGACGACATTTCAGTCTACCGACTGAGGTGGCGTAGTGGTCAGCACACAGGACTCGTATTCGGGATGACGGCAGTTCAAACCTGCCTCCGATCATCCCGATTTAGGTTTTGTAATATCCACGACACTATGTTCTACTCACAAGATGTTAAAATGAACGAAGTGTACAAACCTCAACAAATATTATCCATAATACGTATAAAAAAGTCTGTACCGTGTAAAAATGACGAAAATTATTTCCGTAACAATTTAATTTCTGTCTGTCTGAATTACAACTGTTATCAGAGAACTACATTGATAGACAACGACAACTATAATCTTTTTCTGTTATCTGTGATAATTCTGGTTCAGTTGTTCTTCCTGTGCTAACCTATGAACTGTTCGGACGTGAGACGTGTGAGGTCTGTAAAGAAAAAACCTGTAACTACATTGTTAATAATTATTTGAAAAATAGAGTCTCTATTGTCTACACGTGGATTTTTATTTATTTCAATTGTAATTCAATCTAATTAATGTTTTCAAGTGTTAATTTTCAGCTCCGCAATTAGGAGCGCAGCCACTAGCGCTAGTAACTTACAGCGGAGTTTACTAGTAGTTGGTATAAAAAATATGAAACATTATTCATTGAGAATAATTTTAAATGCTCCCGGAGTAGACAACATTCCATTGGAACTACTGACGGCCTCGGGAGAGCCAGTCCTTACAAAACTCTACCATCTGGTGAGCAAGATGTATGAGACAGGCGAAATACCCTCAGACTTCAAGAAGTATATAATAATTCCAATCCCAAAGAAAGCAGGTGTTGACAAATGTGAAAATTACCGAACTATCACTTTAATAAGTCACAGCTGCAAAATACTAACACGAATTCTTTACAGACGAATGGAAAAACTTGTAGAAGCTGACCTCGGGGAAGATCAGTTTGGCTTCCGTAGAAATGTTGGAACACGTGAGGCAATACTGCCTCTACGACTTATCTTAGAAGAAAGATTAAGGAAAGGCAAACCTACGTTTCTACCATATGTAGACTTAGAGAAAGCTTTTGACAATGTTGACTGGAATACTCTCCTTCAAATTCTGAAGGAAATTTACAATTTGTGCAGAAACCAGATGGCAGTTATAAGAGTCGGGGGGGCATGAAAGGGAAGCAATGGTTGGGAAGGGAGTGAGACAGGTTTGTAGTCTCTCCCCGATGTTATTCAATCTGTATAGTGAGCAAGGAAACAAAAGAAAAATTTGGAGTAGGTATTAAAATCCATGGAGAAGAAATGAAAATCGCCGATGACATCGTAATTCTGTCAGAGACAGCAAAGGACTTGGAATAGCAGTTGAACAGAATGGATAGTGTCTTGAAAGGAGGATATAAAATGAACATCAACAAAAGCAAAACGAGGATAATGGAATGTAGTCGAATTAAGTCGGGTGATGTTGAGGGTATTAGATTAGGAAATGAGACACTTAAAGTAGTAAAGGAGTTTTGCTATTTGGGGAGCAAAATAACTGATGATGGTCGAAGTAGAGAGGATATAAAATGTAGACTGGCAATGGCAAGGAAAGCGTTTCTGTAAAAGAGAAATTTGTTAACATCGAGTATAGATTTAAGTGTCAGGAAGTCATTTCTGAAAGTAGTTGTATGGAGTGTAGCCATGTATGGAAGTGAAACATGGACGATAAATCATTTGGACAAGAAGAGAATAGAAGCTTTCGAAATGTGGTGCTACGGAATAATGCTGAAGATTAGATGGGTAGATCACATAACTAATGAGGAAGTGTTGAATAGGATTGGGGAGAAGAGAAGTTTGTGGCACAACTTGACCAGAAGAAGGGATCGGTTGGCAGGAAATGTTCTGAGGCATCAAGGGATCACCAATTTAGTATTGGAGAGCAGCGTGGAGGGTAAAAATCGTAGAGGGAGACCAAGAGATGAATACAGTAAGCAGATTCAGGAGGACGTAGGTTGCAGTAGGTACTGGGAGATGAAGAAGCTTGCACAGGATAGAGTAGCATGGAGAGCTGCATCAAACCACTCTCAGGAGTGAAAACCACAAGAACAACAAATAATAGAGAACAAAAGGCTTAAAGACCTTTAACTGAGTATATTAACTTGATATAAAAGAAATCGAGAATAACAATAGAAAGATTGACTAATGTCTGTCTGCAGCCATCTTAGCCAAAATATCTCCGCGGCAGTTTTGAATCGAGAATTTTAACAAACATAAATGCTGTTAAATATAAATGAATGGAAATAAATGTGCACCAGTGGTCCCGAATTTACTTTAAACGACAGAATTCAACTCAAATCGAATCTTTAAAAATAGTGCTCACAGCACGTTATGTAATATCACTTCCGTATTTGGTGATGTATGAAGCGTAAATATTTCGGAAGATTTACATGAATTATTTTAATAGGAGACTTACGTCAGTGTTGTGCGCGGGTAATATTTTGTGACAAAATGTTCTTTTTGATAGAGAAAAGTGTTTCAATCTTAAGTAGCACTTGTGTAAAATCTGATAAATGAGATGCCATTTAGTGCTACTCACACGACTTTATAGACAACAGTTCCACACAACGTCAAGTGGAGATTTCTTTAGCAGGGTGACAAATATTAGCCGGGATAATAATTTTTGAGATCAAACGAATTGTTACGCTGACAATAGGAGACTGGTTTCACATATTTTTTGATCTACCTGAAATATCATATATAAGTAACTAAAGTCATGAAATACTATAAAACGGTTCCGTCCACTGCCGCCCAATGTGGGGCCACCAGCGTAAATTTATTTATTTAATTATTTAGTATTGTGATTTCTTGCAGGCACAGTGTACCATGACAAAATATTAATGTTTCTGTTGATTCATATTTCTTCAATGTGGAAGAGTTTGTCAACTGCCGAGCGAGAGCCGTCCAACACTGACTAAGCTATGTTGCTCATTGATTGCTAAAGAAATAAATAGGACCGTATATTCATCTTTACAGCTTGCAAGCACACGTATGTAATTGACGTTTGTTACTAACGGCTTCAATAAATAGTAGTACTTTTGTATTCCGGATGCGAGTGAAATATTTTCAAGCATAGTTATTTGATAAAATTTTGTGCACACATTTGAACATTGTTTGTTATTTATGTACATGTGTTAGATATAAGATTATTTTGTGTCAGTCTTGCCATTGTCAGTGATATCTCTATATATTGTGCAAGATTAGTGATAAAATAGTTAGGCCAAAGACGCAGATAAAACCGAATGAGCAGGCTGATGCAGAAATGGCATCAGATCCTCAAGTAGATCAATCTACGCACACTACTGTGCAATTACTAGAAAATCTAATAATTGATGTAGAGAATCGATTAACTGATGTCCCAAGCGAAAGTGAAACTGAGATGTTGTCACAAGAAGCTGACATTCCTGCAGTCAGTTAGAAATTCATGATGATATTTCTACTGGGCCAGGGGCAGAAGTTAGCAATCCTCAAGCTGTGTTACTACAGAAATGCTACCATCACTATTTGAGAGGTTCACTATCAAGCAGCAACAAGAAAGGGCTATAGAGAAAGAGGAGCAGGAGCAAAGGGAGCAAGAGCGTGAAACAGTAACGCGAACTCAGGGACCAGGAGCGTGAAAAGAAATTTATGATGCAGATAAACAGTATTTTCGTAGAGAGCGATAAGGAGATTTCTCACAGAATGAATCAGGTATTGGTCGATCGAGATAAAGCTATCACTACTCATTTTAACAAACATATCAATGCTACAAAAACTAGTATCGAACCATTAACAACCATACCATTTTAAGTCTATAGTCTTCAAACTGAAGTCGATGAATTAGAAAACCAGTTCAAAGCATTGGCTACTACTCTGGAGTCACTGCAGGATGACATTCCAACGGGAATTCAGAAACAGGACCGAACGGAAGTAGGGAGGCACTGAAGTCTGGAAACCAAAATTTTGAAACAATGTCAGCACACAGTAATGAAAACAGTGGTACTGACAGGCAAAATATCAGTGAAAATCTGCCAATGAACTTCATTGCATCGCTGGCCGGGGTGGCAGAGCGGTTCTAGGCGCTACAGTCTGGAACCGCGAGACCGCTACGGTCGCAGGTTCGAATCCTGCCTCAGGCATGGATGTGTGTGATGTCCTTAGGTTAGTTAGGTTTAAGTAGTTCAAAGTTCTAGGGGACTGATGACCTCAGAAGTTAAGTCCCATAGTACTGAGAGCTATTTTTTGGGCATTAAATGCACCAGAAACCTGCAAGAATTTGAATGAGGTGAGAAGGCGTTTCTCAATCAGTTCTGGTCAGCGTCGGCTGAAGAACGATTGCGAAAGATTGTCTATAATGCAGAAATATATAATCCGAAGACAGGTTCCTTAAGAAAATACTTCGAAAAATATGTTAATATTACACGGTACTGGGATGAACCAGTAACCACACGGGACTTGTCACGTGTATTGAAGGCTAGATTACCGACACATATTAGGGAAAATTGTTCAGTGTCACAGATAACGATTTGAAGCAATTTTTATCTGTGATCGATTCCCTAGATTTAGTTCAAGAAGACGCCAGAAAGAACTCTGACGCGACACTGGAACCAACAGTCCTAATAGGAAAGGTTCCGGGAATGGAAACAGTGGAAATAGGACCTTATCAGCCAGCTGCCCCAACCGGAAGTGACTTATAGTGCAACACGGGCCTAGAAATACTAGGGCCCGTGTTGCCCGGCAGCCTCGTCCAGCGGCTAATTGAAACAAGACTTATAATAATGTGAAATATAATAATATTAAAAATTCTTTCAAACAAAATTCTGACAATTTCAATAATAACAATAATTACCAGACGTCTAATGACTACCAGCACCCGAATGGTAATCAGAGGCAGTATGGTAACGAAAATGCTAATAATAACAACAATAGTAATCGTAAAAGACGAAATGACAATAGGTCAGACAGTCCGTAGAAGAATAAACCGGTTCCGCCACAGTTTTCCACGATTTTCCTAAATCGTCGGTGATGGTTCCTTTGAAATTGCAACATCGACTTGCATCCTGATCCCACGCGACCCGTGACTTCAGTGGTTGGTCCCCTCTTCCAAATCAACCAAACATTTCGGCCTTTTACGAGACTCATTTGTGATTGTTTGTTTGTTTTGAAAATATTGTGAATGAGGTTTCCACAGCGGTGGGACTGAATCACAGCATCATCTTTATGGCTGGTGATGTTGAAACCGGTCTTAGTCACGAAATTAGAGTTTTTGTACCGGGACAAGAAATTATTTAAAAATTTTGTTTTTCTTCTATATTACTATATTAACTTTTTTTCTTTAGATATATGAATGAAAATACGTGCATAGAACTCTGAAACTGATAGTCGGACACCAGTCTTATTATTTGGTCAGCCATATATTTTTGCACTGTTTCTCAAGTCTCTGTGAAACTATCAAGACCGTAAGATCTGTAATCCAAAACGAATGGGAGCAAATCAATTGAACACGCTATAATTTTTTTTTCTATTTGACTATCTTTCCATTAATGTACATTCACACCATTATGTTCCGCTTTCGTGGCGGTAATTTAGTGTGAGTATATTTGGTTATAGCTGAACACTAGACAGTAGCTTAAAAAGCCGAACCATGTGTAAGTAGGCTGTTTAGTTGTTTTTATTGGTAACGCCGCCGCCACGTAGCGCTCTGTATGAAAATCACTGGCTGTGCCGTGTGTAGTCTGTGGCTGGTTTGCATTGTTGTCTGCCATTATAGCGTTGGGCAGTTGGCTGTTAGCGGCGCGTAGCGTTGTGCAGTTGGAGGTGAGCCGCCAGCAGTGGTGGACCTGGGGAGAGAGATGGCGGAGTTTTGAAATTTGTTAGAATTGGTGTCATGAAGTGATATATATATATATATATTATGACTATTAAGGTAAATACATTGTTTGTTCTCTATTAAAATCTTTCATTTGCTAACTGTGCCTATCAGTAGTTGGTGACTTCCGTAGTTTGAATCTTTTAGTTAGCAGGCAGTAGTGGCGCTCGCTGTATTGCAGTAGTTCGAGTAACGAAGATTTTTGGTGAGGTAAGTGATTTGTGAAAGGTATAGGTTAATGTTAGTCAGGGCCATTCTTTCGTAGGGATTTTTGTAAGTCAGATTGCGTTGCGCTAAAAACTATTGTGTGTCAGTTTAAGCACAGTCGTGTATAATTTTTCTAAGGGGACGTTTCATATGTCGACCGTTAGCCGAGGATACCTCACTGGAATCTTCTGATTTTTTCTTGTAGTTTGTGTAATTAGTGTAGATTTTGTTTATTGCTAGCGCCTAATTGTAGAGAGAATCTCCTTTGTAGTTGCAGTCGTTCATTGTTGTACAGTAAAACAGGTGTGGCACGCATGTAAATTTGCACCAAGTACTTTGCAGCTGCGATTGCAATTAACTAGTTATTATTTTCAGTGCTATGTTAACGTGTTTTCTTATTTTGCTCTTCAAATTGTGCTTTTCTGTGTTGTCGTGTGAAATATTGTGACTATAAAGGCGTGTGAAAAACGTAATACTAGGCTGCAAAGTAAACTGAGTAATGACAGTGAAGACGAAAGCAGTGTGTTAGCGCCACCATGAAATGAATTAACTAATATTCAAAGTAGTAATTTGGTAATTGTGCATAGGGAAATGGAGCGGGTTGCAAATAATGGTGTAGGCAGTGAAACAATTAGTGAACAGGGAAGCGTTATCGATCGATCGGTCAGCAACAGCTCGCTTCAGGATTCCGAAATGACAGGACACAATCTTGCAAATACTGTAGATTCAGGTTTTACGTCCTCACCGTTTTCTCAATTAAGTCAAGACACATTTTCTGTTTTTCAAACTGCGAATATTGTCGGCTCAAATGCATTGCCGAATAGCACTAAGGAACATGTTTCAGACACCAGTGCATTGTTATTACAATTACTGCAACAAATGGGACAAAAGCTTCAAAAGTTAGACACAATGGAACAAAATCTTCAAAAGTTAGACACAATGGAACAAAATCAGAGACAAACACAACAAAATCTTCAAAAGTTACACACAATGGAACAAAATCTTCAAAAGTTAGACACAATGGAACAAAAGCTTCAAAAGTTAGACTCAATGGAACATACGCTTGAACAAACACGTGAGGATTTACTACTTCATTACATAAAATCGAATCGAAATGTCAAAAAGTGTGTAATGACGTAAAAACACAGATTTGTGAGCATTTCCCACCTATTTTTTCGCGGCATGAAAATGCATTACAGAATCACGAAGCAGCCATAAAAGAACTGCAAACTATTGTTCATGAAAATCATGAGACCTTGCAAGCTAAAAATGACTCAGTTGCTTCTACCGATTCGGTTACGCAACTTGCAAAAACTCAAGAGAACTTAAAGGACACAGTAGATACTCTGAAAATTGGTTCGGAAAGACACATGGAGGAAATTAGTTCACTATCTGATAAAGTAGCTGAACTTTCAGATCAGTTCACTAACTTATCTACAAAGGTAGATGATGATCTGAACAACACAAAACCTGTAGCTTCACTGACACTGAAGAGTATGAACAAATTAGAAAATTCAAACAGAATCAAGATCAAATCAACACACAGTACAAAAGAGAAATGTGGGAAGTACAAGATCAGTTGGCTGAAGTAATACAAGAATTACATATTTCAGAGAACACTCGCGCCCCAGTACGGGAAGCGGGACATAGAAATACAGAACAACCACAAAATAATGACACAGGACATTTAGGAAATCATGAAAGAAATTAGAAGGTACACCGAATTTTGAGGTGGAACCGCCGAAACGACGTAACAATGACCGACATGCGAGTCGCCGACATGATGATTTTGACTATAAGCTGTTCATTACTACACGTAAATTCAAAACATTTAAGAATTCTGGCAACGACATTCATCCACAAGCGTGGCTTCATCAATTCTCTCATTGTTTTCCTCCCAACTGGTCATTAGAACACAGATTAGAATTTATGTGCAGCTACTTGGAGGATGAACCAGCTGTAAGAATGCGATCGGTCATTCACGATTGCCACAGTGAAGGAGATTTTTATCATGCCTTCCTCTCAGCATATTGGTCTTAAGCTACACAAGACCGAGTAAAATATGGCATCATAATGATGAAACATTTCGAACAATCTGAATTTTCCAGTCTTGTGAAATATTTTCAAGACATGTTGCACAAGAATCAGTACCTGTCAAACCCATACAGCCCTTCAGAACTCATCCGCATTTGCTTAATCAAATTACCAGAACATTTACGGCATATTATTTTTGCAGGACGTTGCAAAGACGACACTGAAGCTTTTCAGGGGCTCTTACAAGAATTAGAAATTGACACTGACAATCGCGGAAAGCGAAAACCGGAACGCAACAATTACAGGTCACATCAGTCCCAATTCCGCGATGAAAGAAATAATAACTGGACACGACAAGGCTATTCTCATAATACAAATCGTGACCATAACAGACACCACCCGTATGACAACCGTTGGCAGAGTAATAATAATTACAGGGAAAGATCACCTCTCTGTGGTAGTGACTATCACAGAGACAATCAGAGAAACAGATAATATGGCAACCAAAATAATTATTATCACGGGAGACAGAATAACTTCAGACGCAACGGTCCACCCTGCAGTGATAATTCATGGAGAAATTCTCCACCACTTAACCGACAAGAAAGAAACTACAGGAACTACCGACATGACGACAGACGATATGATCGTAACGACAGACCGGAATTTCATCAGAACTGGCGGGACTGAAACAGATCTGGGCCCTCTCGGCAAGGTGCTGCGACGGGTCAGGCTCTTATCGCGCAGTTTCCTTTCCCTGAAAGAAAATCCACCTACCTCGTTTCTTAGGTAGTTGCTGCACTCGCCTCTCCTGATAGCAGCTACTGGAAAAATTGCAGAAAAGCAGTGTTGAAGAAACTGCAATTTAATAGCCGCTCACCGGAGGCCGCGATACATGTTTGCTGAAATACAATCTATGAGCAATCTTCCTAAATAAATTGAGTTATTGGAATGGTAGTAATTGTTTACTCAAACGAGAACGCGAAGTTGGTAATTCTATTTAAGCTCTTTATTGTCTTTAAGCCTGATCATCAGCCCGCTAATCTACGTTTGAAGAAAGTTCAGTTCACAATTCTATCCACACTCAAACCCCGCCAGAATTAGCTTTCAAAGTTACGGAATTTACTTAACTGCAACACAGACGATTTTCTAACATACACGTTTGCAGTCGATGTTCAATAATAGTTCGTTTTTTAACGTTAATGCTCGCCATAAGCACTTAGTAAAAGTTTACGAAGTACCGCCACGCTTTTAATTATTGAAGTTACTCGCGTCTTTCGCGGAACGAAAAGTCACAACTCGCTCAAACTCACACTACGCGTTACTGGACTCTTCCAGTCTCAAATCGCACAGTACCGAACCGATGAAGCCGTTTTATGACTTCATTTTACACATTATTCGCGAGGACACATCAAGCATGTCTCTTCTCGATCACAGTTCCTTCGCGACTCCTCATCCACTCGCGACTCACTCTCCTAGTCTGCTAACCGTCCTCGCATCTCATTGGCTCACACATCACACAGCCAATCAGAATTAACTCTTTGGGTGCGCCTCGCGCCAAAATCTAGCACGCACCAGTCATGACTTCTGAATCATTTACGTCATGATTTCTTGTTACACAAAATTTACTGTATAATTTAACAAACCGAAAGGAAAACTAGACTTTACTTTATTTCCAGAAATTATTTAAATACTCGCGAACGTTCTGGCTGCTTGTACAATACCATACACTCTTGGACATCCGACATTCACTAAGATGGGGAACCACTGGCGACTCTGTTCCCACGGTTACATCGTCTGAACACTTGCGAGTTCCAACCTAGATTTTATACACTTGCAAAGAATGGCGAATGTCCCTCTTTCATTCACTCAGGCACACTCATTCACTCTCACCTACTCATATAAAATAACTGTTCACAAAAATTCAAACCATTTATGGTTTTAACAAAGTTATAGGTGAATTTCTAAAAGTAAAATTCTCAAAATAAATACAAAAGCACGGAAGGTGATTTTGTTTCATAGTTGGATGGTCACTGAAGGTGATCTATACATAATGGTATTTATTTAGACTCGAAAATTGTAGAAATTTGCGTTTTCTGTAAGATTTTTCTAATTTCCAAAATATGCAGGTTTCAAAGCTCAAATTTGGATGACTTATTTTTATTCATAACAGAAACTAGTATATTAACTTTTAATTTCCTCAGGTTCCTCAGTTAGAAGTTATTAAAGATGAAAGTTCCACGTTATACACGCGGCTAGTTAGCGCACAGGTCTTACATTCTCACGGTACAGACATGCCATATGGTCGTGACGTCAGACGAACGGACACCGGTAATCTGCCCGCTACAGCACATATGCTAATCTGATGGCTACTTTACAGTCTGTCTACATTTCACAGTAAATATTTGATAGAAAACTGTGCGCTCGCACTAGTTGCGACGCCACACACCTCCTGAGGAAACTAAATTTTTTCATTCATGACAAACTTTTAGTTTTCTAAAAAAATTTCTATTAAAGATTTACTCAAACAGCTATTTAACATTTATAGTTCCTGTACATCAATCATCCACTTATACCTAGGGCTGACGACCTACAAAACATCTTATATCTAAACATGCACTTTTATCATCATTCAAAAAAAATTTTTCAGATTACAAAATTCTATTTACAAATTCCTGAAAGAGAAAACAAACCTAAATACTATCTTGATGTACGTCACACGCACACTAACACTACTATCGCTATGGTGAGCGTCACTTTTTTTTACCACTTACACTTAAGATTTTGATAGCACTCTTAGTTCGACCGGGTCCTGCTTGGGAGGTCCATTTCAAGTCTCGTGCTACCACCTCTGTTTACTTCGGCGCACCTGAAACATCAGCTGGCCTCAGTTCCCTTTCTAACTGCTACGTCTTAACCTACAGCAGCGATAAATGGCGCTATCTGCTTGACTCTAAAGTCTCATATTTTTGATAAAATTTACTTTACAGTATGTACAATTTTCAAATTTTTTTTTTTTTTTTTTTTTTTTTTAAGTGAAAAGTGAATTGACTTTCCTAATGCAGTACCGAAGTGGCACATTTACTCTTTAATTACTTCTTCATCTCATAATCAAACAAGTTATGGTTACATAAGAAATACTAAGAAAAACAATTCCTACAAATAGTTTACAAATACATAATAAATCTCCGCCAGCACTGGTGACTCTCCAGTTCCTGTACAATACACAACAATATAAAATATACACAAAATTATCAATATTACAATTCTGTCTCCAGGCAATCTCCTGTAGTCCTGTATCATAAATTAAACACTGAAAAATACATATTTACTTATTCATTTATCAACACTACAATCCTTATACTAATCTCTACGACAAACTTGGGGAGCTTTGTGTGTCTCTGGTCAAAAATGGAATCGATGTCATGGGTACTTTCCTCATCTCACATATCTGGAGTTACTTCAATTTCTTGTCAACATCATGTTTTCTCTAGTCACATTCGGGTTTAATTTACAACTCTCATACTCATACTTCACACACTCAGGTTAGTATTTGTTAAAGCGTTTCCTACTAATCTGCGAAACCTCGTTACCCATACTTTCTAACATACATCCACCTCCTGAGTTACCAACGTCGCCTCAGCTCTGTTTACATTCGTAGCCTCACTTCCTTTTGTTTACAAACATCTCCTCTGTTTACCAACCAACGCCACCTCTGGTTACCAACATTAAGCTTTTTATTTACTCACCTTCGTAGCCTCACTTTTTCCTAATATCGAGCTAGCCAAACACTATGCTCATTCTTTCTCCTTTTCTCACATATTTCTCTTCATTTGACAGTCAGTCCTGCTGCACTGTCCCTTTAACTTAACTTCCTTTACCCCTTTGACAGTCAACCTTGTTGCACTGTACCTTTACTCATTTTACCACTAAATCACCTCCTGAGGCTCTGACTTCATTGAACAGACAGTTTTGCTGTACTGCTCCATTTCCTTTCCTAAACATTAGCTTAATGCTACGTCTTAACATATCGTTCTGTTACTTAACAAACAGCTTCAATGTTCGTCACCATATTTTCTGAGGCTCTTACATTTCTTAGTTATTTTACCTTTCTAAGGGCATTACTCACACCTTAGGCCAAACATTTACTTTACTGAGACTTATTACTTATCTGAGGTATCTTAATCCTTTTTGATTTTCTCTTACACTCATTCCTTACGCTTAACCTATACTGCACTGAGGTTCTTTCCTACTCATTACTTAAACACTTTATCACTTAAAAACTACGATAGAGAAGAAGGAAAGACGATAGAATTTTAGTTCTGAATGAAAGAAGAGGTAGGTTGACAATACGGAAAAGAAAGTGGAAGAAATATTGTCAAACGACTCGAGACCTAGTGCTCGTCACGCACTTAGCTCTGCAAAGAGTGCAAAGCTCTCTGAGGTATCTACTCACTCCTGGCCACGTCTCTCTTTTGAACATATCTTTTCAAATCCACAATGTTCCTAAGCCCTAACACCTTATGTGATTTCACAAACTCCAGTCTATAAGCATTTGGGTGAGGCTTCTCTACGATTCTAAATGGGCCCACGTACTCATCGGTAAACTTCTTTGTTTCTGACGTAAGTTTCTTAGATCTTTCCCTAGTTTTCACTAGCACTAGATCCCCTACCTGAAAACTAGTGGGATCAGCTCTTGCGTCATGCCTTCTCTTTCTTTCCAGGGCCTTCTTTCTTATATTAATACGTGCCAGTCTCTCCTTCTCTTCGATGGCTATGTCTGTGAGATTTGGAAACTCGACCAGGTCGAATAAAATATTATTCGGCCTAATGTCACACATTAGCTCTACTGGTGCATATCCTGTGGCTTCATGCTTCAGATGGTTTATTACTTCTTCGAAGTATTCAATATAATTGGCCCAAGCGGAGTGTTTTTTATGACAATATGTTCTACACAATCTGTTTAACTCCTTCATAATTCGCTCACACATGTTCCCTTGAGGAAAGTACGCGGAGATTTTTATGTGATCGATACCTCTCTGTTGTAAACATTCACTAAATTTCTTAGAGATAAACTGGGGCCCATTGTCTGACAATATTGCCTTTGGCACTCCTATCTTCCCAAAATAGTCCTTCTCCAACTTATTCACTAATACTTTAGAGTTGGCTTTCTTAATTGGGTAAAATTTTACGTACTTAGTAAACCCATCCACCATCACAAACACATATTCACATCCCCCTCTAGACACTGGTAGTGGACCAAATAAATCTACAGCTACTAAATCCAGCCGATTTTGTGGTTCTACTGAATACATCTGTCCTTGGATAGTTCTATTGTTGGCCCTAACTTTCTGGCAACGATCACAGGATTCTAATCGCTGTTGCACCCTTCTCCACATATTATCAAAAATTACCACTTCACTTAACTTAGCTATACATTTACGAGCGCCATAATGCCCATACTTACAATGTACGTAGTCTATAAGTGCATCTACATGTTGCTCCGGAAAACATATTTTCCAATTCTCCTCACTGTCTTTCCTGCGCCTAAATAAGACATCTTTATGCACTTTATAGTAGACCAGTAATTTTGGGTAGTCTGGATGACCTAATCTACTCTTTACTAATTTAATGTTGTCATCCTGGTTCTGTTCCCTCCGTAGGTTCTTACAAATGCGCTTAATTAAGCCATCGTCCTGGAGCTGCATGATGGCCAACATTACTTCATTATTATCGGTATTTCTTAAAGATTTCCCTTCTTGTCCTGTATCTTTCACACTTCTTGATAAGGCGTCCGCCACGATGTTCTCGGAACCCTTAATGTATATCATCTTATAATTAAATTGCTGTAAATACAGGGACCACCTTCTTAATCTAGCATGTTTTAGCTGACATGAGTCTAAATATGTAAGGGCACTATGGTCTGTGTAGATCCAAATTTCATGTCCTAAAAGGTACTTTTCAAATTTTTGCAGGCCGAAAATAACAGCTAATGCTTCAAGTTCAGATATACTATAATTTTTCTCGGATTGTTGCAATGACCTGCTCGCAAAGGCTATGGTCTTGTGGACTTCCTCTTCTCCTTCTTTTTCCAACTGAAATAGTTCAACTCCTAACCCGTAACCACAAGCATCAGATCCCAGACAAAATGGTTTCGAAAAATCGGGATGGTTCAAAATCTTACTATTAATAAGAGCTTCTTTCAATTCTTCAAACGCCTTCTGACACTCAGAAGTCCATTTATAAACTACATTTTTCTTTAAGAGTTCTCGCAGGCACGGTGCATTGAATAATTGTCCAGACACAAATTTTCTATAAAACCCAAACAAACCAAACATCCCCTTTAATGCTTTACGTGTTGTAGGTGCAGCATAATCCCTTATTGCTCTAATCTTTTCTGGATCCGGCATGATACCATCGCCACTCACTATGTGCCCCAAGAATTTAATTTCTTTCTTCACAAATTCAGTTTTGTCTAGCTTCAATTTCATACCCCCCAATTTTATGGCCCTCAATACTTCATCCAATAACATACAGTGTTCCTCCCACGTTGGTGTCGATATCAAAACGTCGTCTACATACACTGTAATTCTTCTTAGTAGATGGTCCCCTAATACCTGCGACATAGCTCTTACAAAGGCACATACACTTATATTTAAACCAAACGGCACCACCTTATACTGATAACATCTACCTTCGAATAAGAATGCCGTGTACTTTCTTGATTCCTTTGCTAACGGTAGGTTCCAATATCCACAGGTCACATCCATGGATGTAAAGAACTTAGCACCTTTAAACTTTTGTAGCAGTTCTTCAATATTCTCCGGACGGTCACTCTCAGGTAGTACTATTTTGTTTAATGCTCGAGCATCCAACACTAGTCTAATTGAGCCATCCTTCTTAGGAACTATGACTAGCGGGTTATTGTACACACTAACAGCCCTTTCAATAATTCCCCACTCTAACATATTTTGAATTAAGTCACGTACTGCCTCCTTATGTACTTCTGGGATTGCAAATGGTTTTTTGAAGAAATGAGCGTCTTTCTGCACTGTCAAAAAACACTCATAATCCTTTACTAGCCCTGGTTGATCTGAGAAAACCTCGGCATGTTTGACTAGTATTTGTCTTAAATCGTTTTTCCTTGCTTCATCAATATCAATTAATTCTAGTAATTTCTCCTCGATCCTATTTCTGACACTCACAAGCTCAGACGGATCCTCTACTTTTTTGCCACCGTACTCATTATAGCCCTCCAAGAATTTCTCTGTTTTACAAATACATATAGGAAAATCATTCTGCTCAGGATCCTCACATAGCTGCTTACCGATGAAAGGTATAGTAATTAGTTTACCCTTAATTTTTACCATAACATCATTGGTAGAAAAATTCACCCATCCTTCATATTTATTCAAAAAGTCAGCCCCCACCAATATGTCTACACTCAGTCCATTTATAACTAAGAAGTTCTGTCTTATTTCTACTTCCTTAAATGCTATGGGTAGAAACACTTCCTGTTTTACTGTCTTCTTAGTCTTACCGGTTGCTACTACAATGTTCAAGCCACTTACTGGCATCTTAACAATCTGTTTACTGTTAGGGAGTTCATTTACCAAGTTCTGGGATACTGCACAGACTTCCGATCCAGTATCTATCAAACATTTAACTGGTTCATTTAATACTCTTAGCTCTACTATCGGTTGCCCTAAGTACTCTTTATTTATTTTGGGTTCTGCTTCCTCCAATAAATCTTGCACAATTTCTCTCCTTTCGAAGCCTGTCTTTTGGGTGGCAATCACATTCACACTTACAGGGTTTATTTCATGCTTATTATCACCCTCAATTCTAGTGGCAGCTCCTATTAGCCTATCCACTATTGCTAAGTCAAAACATTTTTCCAATGTTTCCCCCTCTTTCTCATTAACCTCCTTTTCTACGACCCTATCCAAGGCGTCGTCATTAACCTCTACCTCCTCCTCTAATCTATCCTCTTCTTCGTAACTATCTACAACATCAATTATCTTATCAAGCACAGTCACAACCCTGCCATTATTACTGTTCTCACCCCTATCCGACAGCTCTTCATTAGTTTTACTGTGCATAATGTCTTTCTGACTTGCGACGGGTCAGGCTCTTATCGCGCAGTTTCCTTTCCCTGAAAGAAAATCCACCTACCTCGTTTCTTAGGTAGTTGCTGCTAGATGAAACTGCGGGTCCGTTCACCATACACTGCAATGCTGTACCAGTTTCCGGGCCCCCGCTCGAATCAGCGCTGCCAACTGCCACTGCTGTCGTCGCCTCTGCGTAGTCTCCGTAGCTCGTCGTCTGCCAGACGCCGTCGTAGACTGCTATTCCAATCGGCGCGTAGTCACCGAAAAATTCTTCCGTTCCGTACAACACATTACAGTTCACGGACACTTTCACTGTCCTTCCTATTCACGTGGCGATATCAATTTGTACGCTACACAGTTCCTACACATAGCGAGCACTTCTGTATTGTCCGGTAATTGTCACTACTGTTTTTTTTGAAATTCACTGGAATTTACTATTTTTATTTCCCGGCCGATGCACCACTTGCGACGGGTCAGGCTCTTATCGCGCAGTTTCCTTTCCCTGAAAGAAAATCCACCTACCTCGTTTCTTAGGTAGTTGCTGCACTCGCCTCTCCTGATAGCAGCTACTGGAAAAATTGCAGAAAAGCAGTGTTGAAGAAACTGCAATTTAATAGCCGCTCACCGGAGGCCGCGATACATGTTTGCTGAAATACAATCTATGAGCAATCTTCCTAAATAAATTGAGTTATTGGAATGGTAGTAATTGTTTACTCAAACGAGAACGCGAAGTTGGTAATTCTATTTAAGCTCTTTATTGTCTTTAAGCCTGATCATCAGCCCGCTAATCTACGTTTGAAGAAAGTTCAGTTCACAATTCTATCCACACTCAAACCCCGCCAGAATTAGCTTTCAAAGTTACGGAATTTACTTAACTGCAACACAGACGATTTTCTAACATACACGTTTGCAGTCGATGTTCAATAATAGTTCGTTTTTTAACGTTAATGCTCGCCATAAGCACTTAGTAAAAGTTTACGAAGTACCGCCACGCTTTTAATTATTGAAGTTACTCGCGTCTTTCGCGGAACGAAAAGTCACAACTCGCTCAAACTCACACTACGCGTTACTGGACTCTTCCAGTCTCAAATCGCACAGTACCGAACCGATGAAGCCGTTTTATGACTTCATTTTACACATTATTCGCGAGGACACATGAAGCATGTCTCTTCTCGATCACAGTTCCTTCGCGACTCCTCATCCACTCGCGACTCACTCTCCTAGTCTGCTAACCGTCCTCGCATCTCATTGGCTCACACATCACACAGCCAATCAGAATTAACTCTTTGGGTGCGCCTCGCGCCAAAATCTAGCACGCACCAGTCATGACTTCTGAATCATTTACGTCATGATTTCTTGTTACACAAAATTTACTGTATAATTTAACAAACCGAAAGGAAAACTAGACTTTACTTTATTTCCAGAAATTATTTAAATACTCGCGAACGTTCTGGCTGCTTGTACAATACCATACACTCTTGGACATCCGACATTCACTAAGATGGGGAACCACTGGCGACTCTGTTCCCACGGTTACATCGTCTGAACACTTGCGAGTTCCAACCTAGATTTTATACACTTGCAAAGAATGGCGAATGTCCCTCTTTCATTCACTCAGGCACACTCATTCACTCTCACCTACTCATATAAAATAACTGTTCACAAAAATTCAAACCATTTATGGTTTTAACAAAGTTATAGGTGAATTTCTAAAAGTAAAATTCTCAAAATAAATACAAAAGCACGGAAGGTGATTTTGTTTCATAGTTGGATGGTCACTGAAGGTGATCTATACATAATGGTATTTATTTAGACTCGAAAATTGTAGAAATTTGCGTTTTCTGTAAGATTTTTCTAATTTCCAAAATATGCAGGTTTCAAAGCTCAAATTTGGATGACTTATTTTTATTCATAACAGAAACTAGTATATTAACTTTTAATTTCCTCAGGTTCCTCAGTTAGAAGTTATTAAAGATGAAAGTTCCACGTTATACACGCGGCTAGTTAGCGCACAGGTCTTACATTCTCACGGTACAGACATGCCATATGGTCGTGACGTCAGACGAACGGACACCGGTAATCTGCCCGCTACAGCACATATGCTAATCTGATGGCTACTTTACAGTCTGTCTACATTTCACAGTAAATATTTGATAGAAAACTGTGCGCTCGCACTAGTTGCGACGCCACAGTGCATTTGTAGAAGTTAGGTCTCCTAATCCCAATAACGGTGCGCGCCAACAAAGAAACAGACAATGACTCGCACTGCAGGCAGCCAACTGCGCCTGCTGGCTCAGAGAAGAATAACAAGAGACACTAACCTTGAGAAAAGATTTAGCACTCCTTACCGAAGTATAAAACATGATAATTGCTTTTCAGTTGACAGTCTGCGTAGTAGGAAAAGTAAAGGATTGTACTACATTTCACATGTAAAACCGTTTATTGAAATATAATCAGCTTTTTAACTTTGTCTTTGCCATAAAACACTTCACATTTCTAGTATGTTTTGTCACACTGAGAAACTGTTAACATTCAACAATGTTTTGAAGTTAACTATCCAGTATAGAACCTAGGGAACATTTAAAAACAGAAATTACGAATGCACTGTTATAGTGAACAGACGACACAGTGTTATTGTGTGTGTACATTCTTGCTTGTTAGTTGTACAATTACGAAACGACTATAAGGCTTCCGTACTTAGAACATATACTGCTAGTGGGATTATAATGCAACATTTTGGTTTACTTGAAAATACATTCCTTATTTAAAGTACTTTCTGAGAGATACCAGATGACACAGTGGTTAGTTTATTTGATAGCTACACGATTATATCACGACGCTATTAATGTGTGACACAATTTACATTGTTGCTTTTGCGGTGTATCTGTTTTATATCTGCATAGTTTTTCTGAATTCTTCTGGAAAGGAAAACATGCTTTAGTAGTAACTTTGTGGTATAGCTGCAATGAGACAGCCTTTTCTGTAGCACAACAATACGCTACAGTACAGTACTTACTTCATCACAGCAATAAGCGTAGTAACTACGATATCTATATGCAAAGCGTTTCACCTTTGTTTATCATGAGTTAAGTACATTGACTTCTGCAGAACTTAGCTTTCAGAGGACAATAACTACGACACATCCACAGAGATTGTCTTACAGCAAGACGCACATTTAGCGCTACAGGACACGCATTTGAGTGATTAAGTTTGTACTTAAACCATTTATTTTTCAACATATTTGAATTACAAAGAAAGTTTTCCGTGATACGTGTCATTCCATTGCTGTAATCTGTAACACCTGATGATATAATTACATTAATCCTCAGGGGGGGTACACGCTTACTTTGTGAACCATATGTATGGCAAGGACAAGGAGCCCTAGCTAATATGGTATTTGCTTATTCAACTTTACACATTGGTACCATATTTCTCTAACACATTAATTACAGAGCTATCTGATCATTTAACTGGGAGAGACAAACATTCATTTTACTACGTCAGTGACAGATGTTTACATAATTACACAGTTGGATAACTTCACAATTGTATCTTGTCTGTACTTTACGAACTGTTCATATTTTTTCGGAACCATTGTGATACTATGAGAGCTTTGAATGATGTATTTGGTATGGGATGATGATTTTTAAAGTACGTTTGAGGCAGATGACACTTTTGACATGAGCAGAGAATTTTTTTTTTTAGGTTTTGAAATTATTGGAGGAAGCTACGACGATTTTGAGAGTTGACTGGGGTGTTATGATGTTATTATTGGGATGACTATGTGTATTATGCTGTTGAGGTATGTTTATCATCAATAAGCTGATGCTATATGAGGAATTTGATCATGCTACGTATTTATTGTGATGAAATATTGAAGAAGTGTCTACGAATATGTATATGTGTAATAAAGCAAGGAATAATGAGTAGTGGTTAGGGACTCTGATTTGTGAAAAAGGATGTTGGAAACCGAGGATCGTACTTTAAGAGTTATGAAATGTGTGTATATGCGTGAATGTATCACTATGCTGGCGAAAATTTTTGGCACACTATTACATTTAAATGATTTTATTTCTACAGATTTGTAACGCAAATTCTTGACCTGTGAATTTTTTTTATATGAGACTGCCACTGTAGCGGAAACTGGTGTCGTAAATATTTCGATAAGACAGTTAAGTGACCACCTGCACGTAATGCGTCGTGGGCACCCAGCTGCACGACAACCACCTGACAAAAGGAAGCTACTATTGTGTGCCTGTCAGAGGCACAGGTGGAGAGAAAAAAAAAGAGGCCATTATCCTGGCTATTGACATTCCTTTGTAGAAAGCATCGTAAATACGACACCCTCAAACTTGAAAACATGATTACACTGTAGAGTTCTTAATTTATAACATTTACTGAAGTGAAATGAGGAGAAACATTTTATATCTATTGTCTTTCTAGTTGAGAGATTGCTCATTTTGTTTAATATCCAGTTTCTATCTGCACTGCAGCATTGGTTAAAATAAAATTTAATAGATGTACTAATATAACTATTTTTTGTCTACAGACCCAGTAAAGATTCATTTTATGATGTACTTTCTTGGAAAAGAATAGACATTTCCCTTCGCAGGAATTGCAGAAATAATTTTTTTACGATTTGGTAACTTATCTGCTAGCGTATGTTCTCGTGATGCATCACTCTAGTGTTAAGATGTGACATAGGTATTAAACATTTTTGCTGTAATATTTTTCCTGCTTCAGCTTTGTCATGTTTAGATATAAGTTATTATATTTATTGCTGCTTGCTTTGCTTACTTGAATTTTTTTGTCATTGCTGTTTGTATTAATTGTTTTGTGCTGCTGCATTGCCTCATCCCTTAGTTAAGCATCTCACCTCAGTAGATTTAAGTTAGCTTAAGATGTGGTAGGCTATATAAGAGAACGAGTTGCGATGAATTGGAAGAAATGCATTGAAAAGCTATAAGAAAATGGTTTGGCCAAAAAAAGTATTTTGAAAGAGGATAAGAATAAAAAGAAGTAGGGTTTAGGTACGACAGGTTTAGGTAGAATTTTTTTGGAAATAAATGATGAGGTAAGATAATGGAAAATAAATAATGAGGTAAGAAATATGTGAACATATAAACACAGAAAGCATGCTTGGAGAGAATTGTTTTGCTGGAAACAAATGTTGAAATAAGACGAAAGATCTATGGAATGAAGTCTTGGGTTGGACTGCAGTACCAAATGTTACACTGAAAACAAACCCTGTCATTTCCTCCTGTGTTATTCTTCTATGTGTTTATGTACCCTTGTGTATTTGTCTTTTTCCTGTCTTTATGTGTTTAGCTAATAAGATTTATGTTTTAGAATTCTTCAAATACTATGTTATTTTCTTTGTAAATATGCTTAGACATTATTTATTCTGTTTTGTTTTGATGCTCATGTGTGAAGTTGATGTTTCAAAAGTTATTCTGATCTTTTATGTATTTACTTATGTCATAATTCCTGTAACACTGATGTATATGTTTATTTCTATTCTTTTGTAAAGCCCGTTTTACTACAAATGTTATCTGTATTGTTATGTTCTTTAATGATGTATTTTTTCCCTTTGTAATTGTATTTTTATGTTGTAAATTTATAATTGTATAGACACCAGTTCTTCAAATTAAGTATCATTTCACTGCACACGTTTCTGTTGGTCATAGTATATGGCCAATATGTGAGAAGTAGGGACTGTTAGTGTTTGCACATTTGTTGATAATTCAGCAAAGGGACTGGTTAATAGCGTTGCTGGTTCTAAGGACAATTCGATATACTTTGTGCGTGCACAAGTGGTGGTTTATGGACTTGCTATATTCTCCACAAGACTCTTCGATGGTGATTGTGCACCTGCACAGTCGCCACAGATGGCTGCTGGCAGTCTCTACAAGGATTACAGTGGGTCAGCACCTTTGATGACCCAACAATACCATTATTTCTGAAGTGGGTCTGCACCTTTGATGACCAACCAATACCATTATTTCTACAAGGACTGCAGTGGGTCTGCACCTGTGATGATCTTCCACTACAATACTCTCTACCAGGACTACAGTGGGTCTACTCTGTGGCGACCTACCTACCAATATTCTTCAAAACTTCGACTGACTCTGCTGTGGGTTTCCTCTGTTGTGGCCCATTACCTGTCAGCATGTCAAGAGTCAGCACTGTCTTTCCGTTGGAAGGACAACACTACTTCTTCAAGACTGCTTAGAAAGCCACTATTTCCAAGTGCAATTTCTTTTATTGCTCAGACTTTGAGAAAAACACTGCAATTTTACTGTGATGTACGATCAGGACTGTCTTTATGGACTGGGAGAAAACGTTAGCTTTTGACCAACATTGTATCGATAAGTATGTGCATTTCATTCCTTTGTTATTGTAATCATGAAAAAAATTTTCAAATCTGTATTGGGCAGTTCCCAAAACAATTTGTAAATTTTTTTTGTGGGGAGCATGGGGGCTATGTAAGTAGGCTGTTTAGTTTTTTTTTATTGGTAACGCCGCCGCCACTTAGCGCTCTGTATGAAAATCACTGGCTGTGCCGTGTGTAGTCTGTGGCTGGTTTGCATTGTTGTCTGCCATTATAGCGTTGGGCAGTTGGCTGTTAGCGGCGCGTAGCGTTGTGCAGTTGGAGGTGAGCCGCCAGCAGTGGTGGACCTGGGGAGAGAGATGGCGGAGTTTTGAAATTTGTTAGAATTGGTGTCATGAAGTGATATATATATATATATATATATATATATATATATATATATATATATATATATAATGACTATTAAGGTAAATACATTGTTTGTTCTCTATTAAAATCTTTCATTTGCTAACTGTGCCTATCAGTAGTTAGTGACTTCCATAGTTTGAATCTTTTAGTTAGCTGGCAGTAGTGACGCTCGCTGTATTGCAGTAGTTCGAGTAACGAAGATTTTTGGTGAGGTAAGTGATTTGTGAAAGGTATAGGTTAATGTTAGTCAGGGCCATTCTTTCGTAGGGATTTTTGTAAGTCAGATTGCGTTGCGCTAAAAAACTATTGTGTGTCAGTTTAAGCACAGTCGTGTATAATTTTTCTAAGGGGACGTTTCACATGTTTTGGAACGAAGTAGTAATCTGAATAAATACCACCGGAGCCGTATAACGCCGCATTAATGGTAGTGGTGCGTTCTATAATATGTAAGGCTATATTCCCTATCTTCCGCTAGTCAATAGTTTAAGTCTATTTTATGTTCTCTTTTGGATACTTAATAGGTGGGGCTTCCAGATTAGCTTTTGATTGAGTGTTAGCAGGAAGTATTTTAGTGTCGAGTGATTTGGATAGTTATGTATTGTCAGCAGGGCTGTCATGATAGGATGCCTGAGTGGATGTTCCTTCACTTCTGACTTGGGTTTTTAAAGGACTGGTGGAAAAGTACCGTTGATTACACCATGAGATGAAATTATTGGATTTGGAGGAATTATTGGCGAAAAAGAGGACTGAAACGGACAGCGAACAAAGCTCCTGCAAGTTGCCTTCCTCCAATATCTACGTGCTTTTCGCCGAAGTGACGAACACATGTTATGAATATTACCGAATGACAAAGTCACCTGAACTTTTAACTAATGATAACAGATAGCAAACTCATATAACATGCAGTGAAAAATGGGGAAGTTATTCGGAAGTAACACATCCGTATATTGTACGCGTACACGAAACCGTTTACCACATATTACACATCTTCGAAATATAGTAAATCACAACTTGTGTGTCCAGTCTGTGCAAGGGAAAATGTCTGTATTACCCACTTTGGCTAATAATTTATGAACATTTGGCAAACTTGACAAAAGAAATTACTTGCAGTTTCGCAATCTCGGCAGCAGCAGCAGGGAATCTAGAGGTATTTGATCAGAGACAGATCACTATATTCACTGCATATTTTTTATACAGCAAGACATACTGGTATTGAACGCATATGCAATGTTACACTGATTCAAAGGCAGCAAAAATACGAGAAGCACACTACCAATTAACAGTTCATGAGAATTCTAACATGGAGACAAATACACGGGGCTGAAATAACAAATACGAGGTAAAGGTACGAATTAATGAATTCACTAAATCTAATAAACAGTAGAATTTAGCATTAGATTAATTGTAGTACTTCGCCGTGGTCGTGATAAATATAAATCGAATCGGAGTATCTCACATTCCTTCCGAACAACATCTTAGCGTTACAAATGAAATAATATTACAGATCCACTGAAAACCTCTTCGTGGGTGGCAACAACTGCTTATATCTCACTTGAATTTACATATGCCTAGTACAGAGATAGATTAAATTAATCAAGTGTCCCGTATTAATAGAAGTGTAAACATGATATCTTGCATGTGAAATTTGAACGTAAAAGGACACACACAAACGATGCGACTTCACCTAAACTGATTTCTGTCATAGCTCCCAGTAATATGAGAGTTTTTTCATTGCACACAGCTTGATGCGTCCTCGCCGTTATACCAGTGCTTTCTGGTCGAATGGATTCATATTCACTCCATACAAACGTGTACAAAGATATTTGCCACGAAGTGCTGCTCCGAGCGACGAATAAGAAGTGTCTTTGACGATCAGAGCACGAGGGACAGAACCGAATTCTGGCGCCTGGCGCTTCAATTGGACGATGCCAGTGAAAGCTCTCCACTCACGGTAATGCAGGCTCGTACCTTCTCGATTTAACAAAGAGACATCACTCAAGCAGAAAGAAACGGCGCGTGACAGAATGTCTGTGATCAAAAACAAGTGACTTACGCCGAGCTTGGAGCATTTCTGTGTCGTAAGAAAACGACCGTCGCCATCAACATACTGAAGAGCGTGTACAGGAATGGGTGGCTCTTGTACAACGGCTGTGCAATAAAGATTTAGGGGCTGTGACAGGCCAAATCCTTGGGGCATGCCTTTAGCTCGAGGAAAAATGCTGTAGTAGCTGTTTTCAATGTTCACGTTGTGTGGAAAGTTAGTTAGAGTGGGTGCAATTAGGCGAATGTAACTGACTGCAAGCGTATACCAGTTGAGTCTGAACAGGAGACCAGATTCCTATGCAAGAAAGAATAGCCAGTTCTTTGCAAAATGGTTTTTCATTTATTTAATTTGTGACACGTTTCACACTTGCATGAGAATCATCAGACATCGGCAAAAAAACACACGAGAACTACTGGCTAGTGTACGTTGAATCCCTCAGTCACCAAAAATTTCACGTCATCCAATAAAATTTAGAGGAAGCATCCTGAAATCTTATTGGATGACGTGCCCTTTATGGCGATTGCAGTATTTTGTGTGGACTTGTCAGTGGTCCTCGGGTGTTTTTAGGCGATTTCTGATGATGCTCCTACAAGAGTGAAACGCGTCACGAATTAAGTAAATAAAATCATTATGCAACCGAGACTGCCTATTCTTTCTTAAAAATCTCAAGTGGTTGCTGTACCATTAGCTGATAGATGATGTGATTCCCATACATGGTCATAAGTGAAGAGGGAAGTGGGAGTCAATTGTGTTGTTAGTATGGGAGGAATAGGTGCAAGAGTTTGTCATCAATAGAGAAGTTGTGGAGGAAGCCACACTAGATGATGGAAAAAGGGACGTGTTGTTCATGGCGTCTGTGAATTTGAATGCTTGAGGTGGACTCAGGGGTTTTTCTGAAGTCTGAGGTAGTGCTGATGTGTTGGTCTGAAGAGATTTTATTTGGAGGCATGTGCTTTCAGAAGAGGAAAATTATTTCAGGTGTTCCGCGACTCAGGGTAGTAACTGTTATACAATATAGTGGTTATAGGATATCAGGGATTT
Source organism: Schistocerca gregaria (assembly GCF_023897955.1). Taxonomy (NCBI): domain Eukaryota; kingdom Metazoa; phylum Arthropoda; class Insecta; order Orthoptera; family Acrididae; genus Schistocerca; species Schistocerca gregaria. The sequence continues at coordinate 920,742,232 of NC_064922.1, forward strand.
ATAGAAAGGAGTAAGGATTTTCTTTAAAGTGGTAGAACGCGTTTGAAGTGACGATTGGAGGCGCAGTTGTGCTTTTATTTTCCTGCTTTTTGCAATGGTAACAGTTTTGTACTGCGACTATGGTGTGGGTATACGCGGAAACCAGAAGCAAGCGGAGAAGTTCTATCTACACTACTGGCCATTAAAATTACTACACCACAACACCACGACACCACGACGGTGTCTTCCTACAGACGCGAAATTTAACCGAAAAGAAGATGTTGTGATATGCAAATGATTAGCTTTGCAGAGCATTCACACAAGGTTGGCGACGGTGACGACACCTACAACGTGCTGAAATGAGGAAAGTTTTAACCGATTTCTCATACACAGCCGGCCAGGGTGGTCGAGCTGTTCTACGCGCTACAGTCTGGAACCGCGCGACCGCTACGGTCGCAGGTTCGAATCCTGCCTCGGGCATGGATGTGTGTGATGTCCTGAGGTTACTTAGGATTAAGTAGTTCTACGTTCTAGGCGACTGATGACCTCAGAAGTTAAGTCCCATAGTTCTCAAAGCCATTTGAACCATTTTTTTCTCATACACAAACAGCAGTTGACCGGCGTTGCCTGGTGAACAGTTGTTGTGATGCCTCATGTATGGAGGAGAAATGCGTACGATCACGTTTCCGACTTTGAGAAACATCGGATTGTAGCCTATCGCGTTTATCGTATCGCGACATTGCTGCTTGCGTTGGTCGAGATCCAGTGACTGTTAGCAAAATATAGAATCGGTTGGTTCAAGAGGGTAATACGGGAGGCCTTGCTGGATCCCAATGGCCTCCTATCGCTAGCAGTCGATCCCTGAGTCAACAGATGGGGACGTTTGCAAGACAACAACCAACTGCACGAACAGTTCGACGACGTTCGCAGCAGCATGGACATTCAGCTCGGAGACCATGGCTGCGGTTACCCATGACGCTGCATCACAGACAGGAGCGCCTGCGATGGTGTACTCAACGACTAACCTAGGGGCACGAAAGGCAAAACATATTTCCGGATGAATCCAGGTTCTGTTTACAGCATCATGATGGTCGCATCCGTATTCGGCGACATCGCGGTGAACTCACATTGGAAGCGTGTTTTCGTCATCGTCATACTGGCGTATCACCCGGCGTGATGGTATGGGGTGGCATTGGTTACACGTCTCGGGTCTCGGTCATCGCTTGTTTGCGTTGACAGCACTTTGAACAGTGAGTGTTACATTTCTGATGTGTTACGACCCGTGGCTCTGTTCTCATTCGATCCCTGCGAAACCCTACATTTCAGCAGGATAATGCACGACCGGGTGTTGCAGGTCCTGCACTGGCCTTTCTGGATACGGAAAATGTCCGACTGCTGCCCTGGCCAGCACATTCTACAGATCTCTCACCAACCAAAAACGTCTGGTCAATGGTGGCCGAGCAACTGGCTCGTCACAATACGCCAGTCACTACTCTTGATGAACTGTGGTACCGTGTTGAAGCTGCATGGGCAGCTGTACCTGTACACGCCATCCAAGCTCTGTTTGACGCAATGCCCAGGCGTATCAAGGTCGTTATTACGGCCAGAGGTGGCTGTTCTGGGTACATATTTCTCAGGATCTATGCACCCAAATTGGGTGAAACTGTAATCACATGTCAGTTCTAGCATAATATATTTGTCCTCTGAATACCCGTTTATCATTTGCATTTCTTCTTGGTGTAGCAATTTTAATAGCTAGTATTGTATATTCACAACTCCTCATTTGAACTACCTACTCCGGTATTCCTTTTCGCAATATCCATATTTTAGCGAAATTCAAACGGGTCTCGTCATTTCTCAGTACTTCACTATTCCACTTCAATCAACATTAGCTCTTCGGAACGATTCTCTTGAACTTCAGTCTACTCTTGCGGCCTAAATTTATGTCTGCTCCAGATAACGCATTACAATCTACATCTGCATCTACATTCATACTCCGCAAGCCACCCAACTGTGTGTGGCGGAGGGCACTTTACGTGCCACTGTCAGTACCTCCCTTTCCCGTTCCAGTCGCGTATGGTTCGCGGGAAGAACGACTGCCGGCAAGCCTCCGTGCGTTCTCGAATCTCTCTAATTTTACATTCGTCATCTTCTCGGGAGATATAAGTAGGGGGAAGCAATATATTCGATACCACATCCAGAAACGCACCCTCTCGAAACCTTGACAGCAATGTACAGCGCGATGCAGAGCGCCTCTCTTGCAGAGTCTGCCACTTGAGTTTGCTAAACATCTCCGTAACGCTATCAGGCTTACCAAATAACCCTGTGACGAAACGCTCCGCTCTTCTTTGGATCTTTTCTATCTCCTCCGTCAAATCGATCTGGTACGCGTCCCACACTGATGAGCAATACTCAAGTATAGGTCGACCAAGTATGTTATAAGCCACCTCCATTACTGATGGACTACATTTTCTAAGGACTCTCCCAATGAATCTCAACCTGCTATCCGCCTTACTAACAATTAATTTTATATGATAATTCCACTTCAAATCGTTCCGCACGCATACTCCCAGATATTTTACAGAAGTAACTGCTACCAGTGTTTGTTCCGCTATATGAAATTTCGAACTCTGTGAGGCCATGATGTAATCCAGTTGTAATTTTCCTATGTCCCCAGGTCTTTTCCATTAATACCCATTCCACTCGTCACTCTTGAACAGATTATTCTCTCTTGCCATCTAAAGTGCATTTAAGAACTCAATCTTTCTCCGCTGTCATTACTACTGCCAAACCCATACCTTCCCTTAATACATTTCTATTCCTTCCTCTACAACCGCCATCCAATCGCCCATGATAAATAGTTTTTCATCTCCCTTTACATAGTGAAACACACTTTCAATATCCTCACAAACTTCCTCTCATGATCCTTTCCCTGTGACGTCAGCATGCATACCGGCACAGTCGTTTTTGGTGTTTGTTTGCTGTCGAAATGTTACAAAATGTTTAAAATTCACCATTAAAGGAAATAAAGTACATTTCAAGTGCATACTCATAGAACCAAACATATTGGGAACGAATTTTAAAATTTGAGTCTGCGGATAGTTTTATAAAATTTCCTCCTTTCACTACCCAAAAAATCGATTCATGTCAGAACTAGTTTATAAAACTATTCGGAGACTCAAATTTTTTTCCTAATGTGTTTGGGTCGATGAGCGAATCCTCTTAAGCAACGACAGGTACTCTCGGATTCTTAGATCGTTGTCAAATCACACCAAAAGGCCACAAAGGGACAACCAAGTACCATACCATTACCAAACAGAGTCTCCCTCAGGGGAAGTTCCCGTTGGCCAATTCTTCTAGGGGTAAAGAACTCACAGTGAGAGATGAGCTCTCGACGCTGTACCAGTATTGGCAGTTTTCACATGAAAGAGCCATGAAGCGCTAACCTCTATGGTTTCCGAGCAGCTACGTTTGTCATAACATGCACGTGGATGCGAGGGAATTAATAAACATCAAAGGAGATTGCCCGTGGCACCAGGCGATAATAATCAAAGGACGAGTACAAAAACCAGCAGCTCGACATCCAGAGCCCAGTCGAAATGTACAAAGAGATGATATGACGAGTTCCCACCTATGATCGATGTATCGTACGGTACAACATGGAACTTCGCTTAACACTGCAAAGCAGATCCCAAAGACACAATCTGTATACTGTGGGCTAGCGCTAATCTATATGTCGATGTTTTGAACCATAATGCGTCATTTGCGAGAAAAGGTTCATTTCATGATGAATTACAACGACAGTTTCGCAAGTTTCATATAGCACCTCTGCCTCCTTTCATGGGATAAGCAGTTTTGCCTGTTAAGAGCAGTTCCGGGATATTTGGCAATCAAATACACTGGCGGAAAAAAATCGCTACATCAAGAAGGAGCTGTGAGATATAAACAGAAGTTGGCAGCCGTGCTCCTACTTATGGAAGGTCGTGTCTGTTAAAATTTCGCGCCAGTTGCATGAGAGTGGCGGTAGCAGCGTCACTATAAGGAAGCAAATCGCATTTCCTTTAAACACACGCTGTTAGACCTCTGAGCATTAGTTACCATGCAGATTGGACGTGGTGAGTTAAAGTTAGTCAAGAACGCCTATAAGGCGATAAAGACACTATTATCATCACCGCACTGAGGTTCAACGAGGTCGTCTAATAGGACTACGAGAAGCTGGATGTTCCTTATGGGAAACTGCAGAAAGACGTGGCTGGAGTGTAGCCACTGGTCACGTTATCGAGAAAGTAGACCGTCGAGTTCGCCGTATGACTCTGGCGTGTCGTACTGCATCAGCCAGAAGCAATGTGGGCAGGAACTGGCACCAAACTGACACAACGAAATGGTACGAATTGTTTTTTTTTTTTTTTTTTTTTTTTTTTTTTTTTTTTTTTTTTGTCATGAGTCTACTACCTGGTTTGATGCGGCCCGACACGAATTCCTTTCCTTTGCTAACCTCTTCATGTCAGAGTAGCACGTCCTCAATTATTTGCTTGACGTATTCCAATCTCTGTCTTCCTTTACAGTTTTTGCCCTCTACAACTTCCTCTAGTACCATGGAAGTCATTCTCTCATGTCTTAGCAGATGTCCTATCATCCTGTCCCTTCTCCTTATCAGTGTTTTCCACATATTCCTTTCCTCTCCGACTCTGCGTAGAACCTCCTCTTTCCTTACCTTATCAGTCCAACTAATTTTCAACTTTTCAACATTCGTCTATAGCCCCACATCTCAAATGCTTCGATTCTCTTCTGTTACGGTTTTCCCACAGTCCATGTTTCACTTACATACAATGCTGTACTCCAGACGTACATCCTCAGAAATTTCTTCCTCAAATTAAGGCCGGTATTTGATATTAGTAGACTTCTCTTGGCCAGAAATGCCTTTCTTGTCATAGCGAGTCTGCTTTTGATGTCTTCCTTGCTCCGTCCGTCATTGGTTATTTCACAGCCTAGGTAGCAGTATTCCTTAACTTCACTGACTTCGTGACCATCAATCCTGATGTTAAGTTTCTCGCTGTTCTCATTTCTACTACTTCTCATTACCTTCGTCTTTCTCCGATTTACCCTCAAACCATACTGTGTATTCATTAGACTGTTCATTCCGTTCAGCAGATCATTTAGTTCTTCTTCACTGTCACTCAGGAAAGCAAAGTCATCAGCGGATCGTATCATTGGTATCCTTTCACTTTGTATTTTAATTCCACTCCTGAACCTTTCTTTTATTTCCATCATTGCTTCCTCGATGTACAGGTTGAAGAGTAGGGGCGAAAGGCTACAGCCTTGTCTTACACCCTTCTTTATACGAGCACTTCGTTCTTGATCGTCCAGTCTTATTATTCCCTCTTGGTTGTTGTACATATTGTATGTGACCCGTCTCCCCCTATAACTTACCCCTACTTTTTTCAGAATCTCGAACAGCTTGCACCTTTTTATTCTGTCGAACACATTTTCCAGGTCGACAAATCCTATGAACGTGTCTTGATTTTTTTTAGCCTTGCTTCCATTATTAGACGTAACGTCAGAATTGCGTCTCTCGTGCCTTTACTTTTCCTAAAGCCAAACTGATCGTCACCTAGCACATTCTCAATTTTCTTTTCCATTCTTCTGTATATTATTCTTGTAAGCAGCTTCGATGCATGAGCTGTTAAGCTGACTGTGCGATAATTCTCGCACTTGTCAGCTCTTGCCGTCTTCGGAATTGTGTGGATGATGCTTTTCCGAAAGTCAGATGGTATGTCGCCAGACTCATATATTCTACACACCAACGTGAATAGTCGTTTTGTTGCCACTCCCCCTAATGATTTTAGAAATTCTGATGGAATGTTATCTATCCCTTCTGCCTTATTTGACCGTAACTCCTCCAAATCTCTTTTAAATTCCGATTCTAATACTGGATCCCGTATCTCTTCTAAATCGACTCCTTTTTCTTCTTCTATCACATCAGACAAATCTTCACCCTCATAGAGGCTTTCAAAGTATTCTTTCCACCTATCTGCTCTCTCCTCTGCATTTAACAGTGGAATTCCCGTTGCACTCTTAATGTTACCACCGTTGCTTCTAATGTCACCAAAGGTAGTTTTGACTTTACTGTATGCTGAGTCTGTCCTTCCGACAATCATTTCTTTTTCGATGTCTTCACATTTTTCCTGCAGCCATTTCGTCTTAGCTTCCCGCACTTCCTATTTATTTCATTCCTCAGCGACTTATATTTCTGTATTCCTGATTTTCCCGGAACATGTTTGTACTTCCTCCTTTCATCAATCGACTGAAGTATTTCTTCTGTTACCCATGGTTTCTTCGCAGCTACCTTCTTTGTACCTATGTTTTACTTCCCAACTTCTGTGATGGCCCTTTTTTAGAGATGTCCATTCCTCTTCAACTGTGCTGCCTACTGCGCTATTCCTTATTGCTGTATCTATAGCGTTAGAGAACTTCAAACGTATCTCGTCATTCCTTAGAACTTCCATATCCCACTTCTTTGCGTATTGATCCTTCCTGACTAATGTGTTGAACTTCAGCCTACTCTTCATCACTACTATATTGTGATCTGAATCTATATCTGCTCGTGGGTACGCCTTACAATCCAGTATCTGATTTCGGAATCTCTGTCTGACCATGATGTAATCTAATTGAAATCTTCCTGTATCTCCAGGCCTTTTCAAAGTATACCTCCTCCTCTTGTGATTCTTGAACAGGGTATTCGCTATTACTAGCTGAAACTTGTTACAGATCTCAATTAGTCTTTCTCCTCTGTCATTCCTTGTCCCAAGGCCATACTCTCCTGTAACCTTTTCTTCTACTCCATCCCCTACAACTGCATTCCAGTCTCCCATGACTTTTAGATTTTAGATACTGCATTACCCTTTCAATATCCTCATACACTTTCTCTATCTGTTCATCTTCAGCTTGCGACGTCGGCATGTATACCTGAACTATCGTTGTCGGTGTTGGTCTTCTGTCGATTCTGATTAGAACAACCCGGTCACTGAACTGAATGAATTGGTTACTTGAAAGATATCTCTGAGGCAGACGCCCAGGAGCGTCCATTCCATTGACTCCAAACTACCGCCATTTGTGAATTCAGTGGCGCCAAGCGAGAGCTCGCTGGAGGGCAGGGTGGAGGTCTGTTGTTTTCTGATGAAAGCTGACTCTTTTCCGATGCCGGTGACTGTCGTATGTTGGTTAGAAGGACGCCAGTTTCGAGCATGAGCTCTCTTGAGAACAGGGTGGAAGTCTGTTCTTTTCTGATGAAAGCTGGTTCCGCTTCGACGCCGATGACTGTCTTATGTTGGTTAGAAGGAGGCCAGTTTCAAGCGAGAGATCACTGGAGGGCAGGGTGGAAGTCTGTTTTCTTCTGATGAAACCTGGTTATGTTCCGATGTCGATGAATGTCGTATGTTGGTTACTAGGAGGCCAATTTCTTGTAAGAGCTCGCTGGAGCTGGAGGGCTGGGTGGAAGTCTCTTGTTTTCTGATGAAATCTGGTTCTGATTCATGCCTGTGACTGTCATACGTTGGCTACAAGTAGACCAGTTTCATGCGAGAGTTCTGTGGAGGGGAGGATGGAGGTCTGTTGTTTTCTGATGAAAGCTGGCTCTTTTCCGATGCTGGTGACTATCGTATGTTGGTTAGAAGGACGCCAGTTTCAAGCAAGAGCACACTTGAGGGCAGGGTGGAAGTCTGTTTTTTTCTGATGAAACTTGGTTCTGCTTCGATGCCGGTAGCAGTCGTATCTTGGTTAGAAGTAGGCCGTTTTCAAGCGAGAGCTCACTCGAGAATAGGACAGAGGTATGTTGTTTTCTGATGAAAGCTGGTTTTGCTTCGATGCTGGTGACTGTTGTATGTTGGTTATAAGGACAAGTTGGAGTCCACTGGAGTGCAGGGTGGAGATCTGTTGTTTTCTGATGAAATCTGGTTCTGCTTCGATGACAGTGACTGTCGTATGTTGGTTAGAAGGAGGCCAGTTTCAAGCGGGAGTTCACTGGAGGACAGGGTGGAGGCGTGTTGTTTTCTGATGAAAGCTGGTTCTGCTTCGACGCTGATGGCAGTCGTATCTTGGTTAGAAGGAGGCCGGTTTGAAGCGAGAGCTCACTGGTGCACCGGGTGTGGGTCTGTTGTTTTCTGGTGAAAGCTGATTCTGCTTCGATGCTGGTGACTGTTGTATGTTGGTTAGTAGGAGGCCAGTTTCAAGTGGGAGTTTACTAGAGGGCAAGGTGGAGGCCTGTTGTTTTCTGATGAAAGTTGGTTCTAGTCCGATGCTGGTGGCAGTCGTATCTTGGTTATAAGAAGGCCGGTTTCAAACGAGAGATCACTGGAGGGCAGCATGGAGGTCCGTTGTTTTCTACTCAAAGCTGGTTCTGCTTCGATGCCGCTGACTATCATATGTTGGTTAGAAGAAGGACAGTTTCAAGTGGGAGTTCACTGGAGGGCAGGGTGGATGTCTGTTGTTTTCTGATGAAAGCTGGTTCTGCTTCGATGCCGGTAACTGCCATATGTTGGCTAGAAGGAGGCCAGTTTCAAGCCGCAGGTCTCTGGAGGGCAGGATGGAGGTCTGTTGTTTTCTGATGAAAGCTGGTTCTGCTTCGATGCCAGTGACTGTTATATGTTGGTTACAAAGATGCCAGTTTCAGGCGGGAGTTCGCTGGGGAGCAGGGTGGAGGTCTGTTGTTTTCTAATGAAAGCTGGTTCTGCTTCGATTACAGTGACTGTCGTATGTTGTTTGAAGGAGGGCAGTTTCAAGCGTGAGCTCACTGGGGCCCGGGTGGAAGTCTGTTGTTTCCTGATGAAAGCTGGTTCTGCTTCGATGCCGGTGACTGTCGTATGTTCGTTAGAAAAAGGTCGGTTTCAAGCAAGAAAATGGTTCAAGTGCCTCTGAGCACTATGAGACTTACCATCAGAGGTAATAGCAGCATTCGAACCTGCGACTAAGCGGTCACACGGTTCCGGTCTGAAGCGCCTAGAACCAGGTGGCCACTGCTGCCGGCTTCAAGCAAGGTTAGAAGGAGGCCAGATTCAAGAAAGATGTCACTGGAGGACCGGATGGAGGTCTGTTGTTTTCTGATGAAAGCTGGTTCAACTTCGATGCCAGTGACTGTCGTATGTTGGTTAGAAGTAGGCCAGTTGAGGCATGTAACCAACCTGTCCGCTTGCTAGACACAGTGGCCCTACATCTGGTGTTGTGGCCGAGAGAGCGATTTCATATGAACGCACGCGCAATCTCGTGGTTATCTGATGCACCCTGATTGCAAAGTTTTGCGTCAGTCTGGTGATTCGACCTGTCGTGCTCTCGTTCGTAAATAGCATTCGAGTGGTATTTTCAACAGGATAACTATCGTCCACATGCCGCTGTTGTAACCCGACGTGCTCAACACGATGTCGACATGTTGCCTTGGCCTTCTCGATCACGAAATATATCTCCAGTCGAGAACATATGGGACATCATCGAACAACATCTCCAGCGTCATCAGCAAATAGCGTTACTCGTCCCTGTATTGTCCGACAAAGTGCAACAGCCATAGAACTTTATGCAACAAACTGACATCCGGTCACTGTACAACATATTTCATCCACTTTTGCCTGCTTGCATTCAAGATTCTGGCTATTACACCGGTATCAGTACTTCATATTTGCTGTGGCTTATCTCGCGCTTACATTAAGATGTGATCTAACAATGATAAATACTTACATACCCTCCTGGAAATTGAAATAAGAACACCGTGAATTCATTGTCCCAGGAAGGGAAAACTTTATTGACACATTCCTGGGGTCAGATACATCACATGATCACACTGACAGAACCACAGGAACATAGACACAGGCAACAGAGCATGCAAATTGTCGGCACTAGTACAGTGTATATCCACCTTTCGGAGCAATGCAGGCTGCTATTCTCCCATGGAGACGATCGTAGAGATGCTGGATGTAGTCCTGTGGAACGGCTTGCCATGCCATTTCCACCTGGCGCCTCAGGTGGACCAGCGTTCGTGCTGGACGTGCAGACCGCGTGAGACGACGCTTCATCCAGTCCCAAACATGCTCAATGGGGGACAGATCCGGAGATCTTGCTGGCCAGGGTAGTTGACTTACACCTTCTAGAGCACGTTGGGTGGCACGGGATACATGCGGACGTGCATTGTCCTGTTGGAACAGCAAGTTCCCTGGCCGGTCTAGGAATGGTAGAACGATGGGTTCGATGACGGTTTGGATGTACCGTGAACTATTCAGAGTCCCGTCGACGATCACCAGAGGTGTACGGCCAGTGTAGGAGATCGCTCCCCACACCATGATGCCGGGTGTTGGCCCTGTGTGCCTCGGTCGTATGCAGTCCTGATTGTGGCGCTCACCTGCACGGCGCCAAACACGCATACGACCATCATTGGCACCAAGGCAGAAACGACTCTCATAGCTGAATACGACACGTCTCCATTTGTCCCTCCATTCACGCCTGTCGCGACACCACTGGAGGCGGGCTGCACGGTGTTGGGGCGTGAGCGGAAGACGGCCTAACGGTGTGTGGGACCGTAGCCCAGCTTCATGGAGACGGTTGCGAAGGGTCCTCGCCGATACCCCAGGAGCAACAGTGTCCCTAATTTGCTGCGAAGTGACGGTGCGGTCCCCTACGGCACTGCGTAGGATCCTGCGGTCTTGGCGTGCATCCTTGCGTCGCTGCGGTCCGGTCCCAGGTCGACGGGCACGTGCATCTTCCGCCGACCAACATCGATGTACTGTGGAGACCTCACGCCCCACATGTTGAGCAATTCGGCGGTACGTCCACCCGGCCTCCCGCATGCCCACTATACGCCCTCGCTCAAAGTCCGTCAACTGCACATATGGTTCACGTCCACGCTGTCGCGGCATGCTACCAGTGTTAAAGACTGCGATGGAGCTCCGTATGCCACGGCAAACTGGCTGACACTGACGGCGGCGGTGCACAAATGCTGCGCAGCTAGCGCCATTCGACGGCCAACACCGCCGTTCCTGGTGTGTCCGCTGTGCCGTGCGTGTGATCATTGCTTGTACAGCCTTCTCGCAGTTTCCGGAGCAAGTATGGTCGGTCTGACACACCGGTGTCAATGTGTTCTTTTTTCTATTTCCAGGAGTGTATATTACTTAGGTAAATGTATTCCCGAAATTTCATTACTCTACGTAAATTATTTATGACGCTGCGAATCTTTTCCCACCAATGTAATTAAATCACCACTGCAGTTTTCCACTTACAAGGGCTCAGTTAATCAATTTATGAAAAAGATCATCCCACATTTTGTTATACTGTCGTGTCCTGGCATAGGTGGGCAGGGAGAAAAGGGGTACGGGTCAGTCTGCGCTACCGAGCGATACAGAGCAGAAGCCAGAAGGACAATTCATAGTGAAGGCATTTGATTGTTTTCTTCTATCTGAGCCAACACTGGTACAGGCATTTACTAGAAATGCAGGTGGCTAGACTCGGTAGGGAAAAAGTTGTGGAGACTCTTGGACAAACAGGGTATTTAAATAGTTGTTTATTCCAGACAGGACTAACTAATACATTTTAGGTTATTTCTAGAGTTAAAAAATCATAAAAACAACTGTTACAACTGAAGCCAGTACAGAAGTTCCAGGATTGCATGCTAACCACAGTAGCAAACACTAGCAGCATATTAAGGCAACAACTTACTTGCGAAACAAAAATATACTGAATGTGACACTGTTCACTGAGGCACTTCAAGTGAGAGAGCAGACTTACGCGTAACTGGGCAGAGGCTGGAGCCGATGGACGCCCAAATCGTCTGACTGAGAGCGCTAGTGGTTTTAAAGAGTCGCGTGGGGCACTGTTTTTCCCACTTAAAGCCACCCAGCCAATCCCGCAAGTGTCTTGCAGGCGCCTGCCAATCACGGTTTAATTAGGCCCCTCTACTGCTGCTAAGGCGGGAATGTTACAGAAGTTGCACTAACGAAGTCCGTGTTTGGTATCAACATTGTTCAGCTGAAAGCTAAACGTAACTGCTCCGCCGAATAAGGCTTGCAACATTATTGCTATACGTCATTTAGCCCCACCTCTCAGGGTCCCCGGAGTAGGGACTGCCAGGTCAACAGTTTTCTGGCTTTGTCGCTCTCTTTCTAACCCTTGTGAGCCTATTGACATTGCTGTTCTAACGGCTTTATACGCTAGTACGTGCCTGTTGGTTACAAAGTTCTACGGTGGCGACCTACCTAAACGTGAAGACGACATATGAAGTTACATATTAATTCCTTGAAGAGTAACTAGCAGCGTAGGACCGCGTCTGGGGGCGTCTGGATTTTCGCAAGGCTCTTCCCTTACGGTTTACTTCAAGTAACAATACCTTTCCTAGTTTCGTCTGCCATCAGCATCGTCTCTGCTTCCGCGCCTTGGAGCACCTGTCCTCCTTTCTCACAGATTCAAGATAACACTACAGTAGCAGGGAATAATCAATATATTACAATATCAGAGGTACCGATAAATTTCGAAAGTGGGATGAGAGGCATTCCTTGTTCACTTACTGACATCGTTGTTCTCCTCATCAAAACTAATAATCTGTAACCTGACAAAGTGATTGCAAGAGAGGTAGCATTGCACATGTCCTTAGAAATGGGCTAGCAGTAGAAGTAGTAGTATCAGTAGTAGCTTTATTCATCTTTAGATCTCGTTTTATAAGGATATAGGACACGTCGAAGTATTTGCAAATGTAGATCAATTTAAAATAAGCTATTGGGAAACTATAAGGAGACGTTGTTACTAAAACACCTTCCGACCCAGCAGTTACAACCTTCGCTGTTCTCCAACTCCGCAGACACGAAACTGTCGCTACGTTTACTGCTGTCGCTGGAATCAACTCTGGCCTCAGATAGTTTTAACTATCTGCTCTTAGCGAACCAGTGTCGCGGGCTTGCGTGATGTGAGTGATTTCGACGTAACAAAGTTTGAACGACCGATTCGGTCGTACAAACCTCACACTCTGCAGTTCTAAACTGAAATGCACTTAGGTACATCAATAGAGCGATATTACTGGCCAACACACCCGAAACTAGGTAGTCCTGTAATCCTTTCCTCCATCATAAATCCGTGATGTTTTTGTTCTTCCCTGTGATTGATTTCGTTTGCTCCTTTCGTGCCTACTGTGCCACTTACGTCGTGTCTAGTACTTGCAGATAGATTCACTGAACTAATGTCTATAGTTCTCAGTCAATTATATCTTTAACTAAATTTTAATATTCTGTTTTTGTAATATTGTGTGACGTGCCTGCAAAACACAAATTATGTCGTTCAATTTGAAGTATTTGTGAAACCACATCACTTCAAAGTGTCATTAATGTATCAGATGTAGAGATAAAACAATCTTCACCGTATAACCAATTCTTATGAGATCGGCCATTGGGCTAAGTGTATCATATTAAAAAGCAAAGTAGCCAAAATCGTACAATAACAATGAAAAATAACATATGTAGTCTGACAAAATGGGGCATGTATTCTTACACAGATATCCAACAATTTAACTGGCTTCTATGGAATTAAGGCTACTTTCGAAGACAATCTAAATGTTCAGATAACTGCCCCATAAAAACATATTTGTTATGAATTTAAAACTCGAGGCATCAAACGTTGATGAGCTGTGTTCAGGTGATAAGCATGTAATTATTCCACACGTCATAATTCTTACAATGTATGCGAGTAGCAATGAATACTTAGTTAACGATGTGTCGTAAATTGCATGAATTCCTTACATACAGTATAATGAACAACAACCTTCAAATCTACTTCATACAACGTAAACATGTACATTTGTCAGGGATTATATATATGCCTAAAGACTAAAACAAACATACAAACCCTGTCCAAACAGGCCCTCAAGACCTAACGGTACCGACCTGCCGCCGTGTCAGCCTCAGCCCCTAGGCGTCACCGGATGCGGATACAGATACGGACACGGAGGGGCACGTGGTCAGCACTCCTCTCTCACAGAGGTTGACAGTATTCGCAACTGAAGCCGCCCCTCCTCAATCAAGTAACTCCTCAATTCGTCTCCCAAGGGGCAATGTCAGAATTCCCACACTATTGAATAGGGGTGGACAAGAGGTTCTCGAACTAACACCACATATAGCTCGAACAACCTGTTTTTGAGCCAAAAATACTCTTTTCGAATCAGAAGAATTACCCCAAAAAATAATACCATGCTACATAAGCGAACGAAAATATGCGAAGTAGACTGCTTTTCGTGTTGAACTGTCACTTATTTCAGACACTGTTCTAATGGTAAACAAGATCCTGGACATGGGCTTTTCACAACAGCTTACTATCTATCCGAACGCCTAGGAACTTGAACTGTTCCATCTCGCTTATAATATGCCCATTCTGTCTGATCAAAATATCGGTTCTTGTTGAATTGTGAGTTAGAAACTATAAAAACTGAGTCTTACTGTGATTTAGCTTCAAATTATTTTCCACAAGTCATGAACTTATTTCATGAACTACATTATTTGATACTGTTTCAATATTACACATAAGATCCTTCACTACCAAGCTGGTGTCATCAGCAAACAGAAATATTTTTGAATCACCTGTAATACTACAAAGCATATCATTGATATAAATAAGAAACAGCAGTGGCCCCAGCACTGATCCTTGGGGAACGCCCCACTTAACGGTGCCCCATTGGGAGTGAACATCACAACCACTCTCAGTATTGCGGAGAATTACCTTCTGCTTTCTGTTCTTAAAGTAAGAGGAGAACCAATTGTAAGCTACTCCCCTTACTCCATAATGGTCCAACATCTGCAGCAATATTTTGTGGTCAACAAAGTCAAAAGCCTTCGTTAAATCAAAGAAAACACCTAGCGTTCGCAACCTTTTATTTAATCCGTTCAAAAGTTAACAGAGAAAAGAGAATATAGCATTTTCAGTTGTGAAATCATTTCTAAACCCAAACTGTACATTTGACAGCGAATTATGTGAATTTAAATGCTCCAGTAACCTTGTATGTACAACCTTCTCGATAACTTTAGCAAACATCGATGGCATAGAAATAGGTCTAAAATTGTCAACATTATCCCTGTCTCCCTTTTTATAAAGTGGCTTCACTACCAAATACTTTAATCGGTCAGGAAACCGACCACTACTAAGGGAAAATTTACATATATGGCTAAGTACTGGGCTAACAAACATAGAATAATACTTCAGTATTCTGCTAGATACCCCGTCATATCCATGAGAGTTCTTGGTCTTTAGTGATTTAATTTTTAACTCAATCTCCCTCTTGTCAGTATCATGGAGGAGCATTTCAGGTAACAGTCTTGGGACACTTTTTTTTTAAGAGCGGTATATGAGTCCATGTTGGGCCTAGGTTTCTATTTAGTTCATCTAAGATATTCAGAAAGTGATTATTAAATACTGTACATATATGCAACTTATCAGTAACACGGACATTCCCACTACGCACTGATTCTATATCCTCGACCTATCTCTGCAGACCAGCCACTTCCTTTACGACTGACCTTATGGTTTAAAATTTCATCCTGAGACTTAGCTATTCAATCTGCATACCACATACTCGTTGCCTTGCTAATAACATTTTTAAGCACCCTAAAATACTGTTTGTAATGGGCTACTGCATTTAGATTTTGCCTGTTTGTAACGTTTTGATATAATTGCCACTTTGTTCTACAAGATATTCTTATCTCTCTAGTTAGCCACCCAGGCTGCCTATTTGTGCTAGTACTCTGTTTTGAACCTTCTAACGGAAAGCAACTTTCAAAGAGCACGAGAAAAGTCTTGAGAAAAGCATTATATTTATCATCTAATGTATCAACGCTATAAACATCCTGCCTCTCTTATTCCTTGATGAGGTTTACAAAGGTCTCTACAGCAACTGGATCAGCTTGACAACTATATTTAACATGTGTTGCAGTAGAAAAGTCTTTTAGAGTTAAAATAAGTGCTTCATGATCTGAAAGGCCATTCACCTTTTTGCTAACAGAATGCCCTTCTAGTAATAAGAAATGAACAAAAATGTTATCTGTGGTTGTTCTACTGTTCCCTTGCACTCTCATTGGATCGAAAACGGTTTGCATAAGATTACATGAATTAAGGAGGTCTACCAGCATCTTTTTCCTTGCACAATCACTTATACAGTTAATGTTGAAGTCACCACATATAAATAACTTTTTGTATTTCCTATAAAGTGAACCAAGAACCTCCTCTAGCTTTAGCAAAATTGTTGTGGAAATATAGTCTGAGGATCTATAAATAACAACAGTTAGAAGTTTAGCTTCATTAAATTTAACCACATCTGCACAACATTGAAACACCTTTTCAGTGCAGTACTTTGAAACATTAATTGACTCAAATGGAATGCCGTTTTTCACATACATGGCTACTCCCCCACACCACAAAGAGCTCCTAAAAAAGCTGCCAGACAACCTGTATCCTGGTAAAGGAAGCCTCTGAATTACCTCCTTATTTAAAAAGTGTTCAGATATACCAATAATTTCAGAGTCAACATCTATAAGCAGTTCACTAACTTTATCTCTAATACCTTGTATATTTTGGTGAAATATACTAATTGTTTTGTTGTAAGCTGGTTGTATTCCGAACAATGAAGACGTACTTTATTACAGTAGCTTGTTGTAATTCACTAAAATGTAATTTTCTTATTAACTGTATCTTAAACTGGACACGGATTTAGCTTTGGACAACCTTTTGTCACCTCTTGAATTACTTTTTGAAACTGCAACGGCGATTTTTCAATATCTGGTAAGTTTCTATAATCATATCATTTCATCACTGTATACAAAATGAAATGTCCTAACCTATTCACTGACTCATCATTGCCCAGCCCAAACTGTTAGGGACAGAAACTTGAAATTAGGAGAGGTTGAGTATCTTATACTGTATACATCGTTTAAGAGGGTATTTTGCTAAATTACACCCTTTAGTGGGTAAAACGTGGGTGCAATAGAGAATGATTTTTTTCAAGTAGTTTTTAGGCACTTTTGAAGCTAGCTCTACGATAAGTGCTATTTGGTTTCTTGGTCAGAAATAAAAGAATTCTTGTTTCAGCATTTTTGGAAATTCAGTTCCTAAAGGTGTGAAATATTGCTTGAAAGTAGTTTAATTTTATTTACTTTTTTTGTAAACAACTCATCATGAAAGAACTACTAAAAACTTTTTAAGCTACATATATTGAAACCGGTATTTGAGTTCTCAGTTAGAAAAAAAGACGTGTTTTTGTGTTTACAGAAATTCAAGCCCTAAGAAGGATGAAATAGGGGATTTAAATATTTATGAATATATTTCGCTATTTCAAAATGGGGTATTGATCTTATACTGTAGACATTGTTTAAGGTGTTTTTCTAATTTCCACATCTAAAAGGGTGAAATAGACAATGAGTTTCAGCATTTTTGGAAATTCAACACGTAAGGGGGTGAAATAGTGGGTGGAAGTTGCTTTTACAAGTAAATTATTACTAAGGAACTGCTAAAGCATTTCGAAATATACATCTATGACAAGTATTTGAGTTCTCTGTAAGAAAATTTAAAAATGATATGTGGTGAGTGTTTTTGGAAATTCAGCCCCTAAGGGGAAGAAACAGAGAATGAAATGTTTTATCAAATTGTTTCGTTATGAAAGGACAATGGCTGCTTGGTCAGAAATACAGTTGGAAGACCATGTTCCATGGCCTTAAGTGGCTTGAATTTGTTGCCATTTGTGAATTAAATAAAGATGGTTATTCAACAGTCACCATGACAAATTAGCTTCGTTGGAAGTGCATAGAAAAAGTAATCTTTGATATATGCATTTTTCAGTGGGTCTAATATATGTTTATAAAATCATTTTTGTCATAATTGCTGCGCAAAATATTCATCACCGGTGACAAAGTTGACATCACGTCTAAATGCTATTCCATGCGCATGAATATCCATTTGAGGTGAAATAATTCAGTAGTGAGTGTATGGAATTCATTTAAACGCATTAGAGCACCTTAATTACACACACGTCAAAAAAAGTTTTGATTCACCTCGGTTTCGAGAGCTCCGGAAACTGTACGGAAAATTGGAATAAAGATCAATATAAACATCATTTCCGGCCTTTTTATTGCTCATGAAAACCACACATCGCATGTTGTACTACCATACAGCGAGATCCTCAGAGGTGATGCTCCAGATTACTGTACACACCAGAGCATCTAATACCCAGTGGCACGTCCTCTTACATTTGTGCATGCCCCTATTCGTCATGGCATACTATCCACAAGTTCGTCAAGGCACTGTTAGTCAAGATTATCCCACTCCTAAATGGTGTAGATCGCTCAAAGTGGTTGGTGGGTCACGTCGTTCATAAACAGCTCTTTTCAATCTATCCCAGGCATGTTCGGTAGGGTTAACGCCAGGAGAACATGCTGGTCACTCTAGTCGAACGATGTCGTTATCCTGAAGGAAGTCATTTACAAGGTGTGCACGAAAGGGGCGCGAATTGTCGTCCATGAAAACGAATACCTCGGCAATAGGCTGCCGATATGGTTGCACTATCGGTTGGAGGATGGCATTCATGTATCGTTCAGCCGTTACGGCCTCTTCCATGACCACCAGCTGCTTACGTCGGCCTCACATAATGGCCCCCGAAAGAGCTGGGCGCCTCCACCTTGCTGCACTCGCTGGACACTATATCTAAGGCGTTCATCGTGACCGGGTTGTCTCCAACCTGCATGGTGTCGTGCTTGCAAAGATGGACCTCGCCATGGACATTGCGATTGGAGTTGCGCATCATGCAGCCTATTGCGCACAGTTTGAGTCGTAACACGACGTTCTGTGGCAGCACGAAAAGCATTATTCAACATGGTGCCGTTACTGTCAGGGTTCTCCGAGTCATAATACGTTGGTAGCGGTCATCTACTGCATTAGTAGCCCTTGGGCGACCTGAGTGAGGCATGTCATCAACAGTCCCTGTCTCTCTATATCTCCTCCATATCCGAACAATATCGCTTTGGTTCACTTCGAAACGTCAGGAGACTTCTCTCGTTGAGAGCCCTCCCTGGCACAAAATAACAATGCGGTGTCGATCTAACCACGGTATTGATCGTTTATGCATGGTTGAACTACAGGCGACACGAGCCGTTTACCTCCTTCCTCGTGGAGTGACTGGAACTGATCGGCTGTCGGACCCCCACCGTCTAACAGGCACTGCTCATGAATGGTTGTTTACATCTTTGGGCGGGTTTAGTGACATCTCCGAACAGTCAATGGAACTGTGTCTGTGATACAACACCCACAGTCAACATCTATCTTCAGGAGTTCTGTGAACCGGGGTTATGCAAAACTTTTTTGATGTGTGTACTAAGACTGGTAGCCTTGTAAAAAAATCACTAACTCCTTTGTAGTGTGTAGACTTATACATGAGCTATATGCGTAAAACATGCGAATTCGATTAAAGAGAAACAAAAGGAAATATCTTTGCAGACCTTATAGTGCACGCGAATGGAGCATGCTATCACTAAGGTACTTAGATATCCCGCTATTGGTATCACTACTAACATCATTGGTGTCGTCTTCGTAGAAAAAAAAGGTCACATCTGCATGACGAGCTCTGATTTTGATATGGATATTTTCGTACATCTACATCTACATCCATACTCCGCAAGCCACCTGACGGTGTGTGGCGGAGGGTACCCTGAGTACCTCTATCGGTTCTCCCTTCTATTCCAGTCTCGTATTGTACGTGGAAAGAAGGATTGTCGGTATGCTTCTGTGTGGGCTCTAATCTCTCTGATTTTATCCTCATGGTCTCTTCGCGAGATATACGTAGGAGGGAGCAATATACTGCTTGACTCTTCGGTGAAGGTATGTTCTCGAAACTTTAACAAAAGCCCGTACCGAGCTACTGAGCATCTCTCCTGCAGAGTCTTCCACTGGAGTTTATCTATCATCTCCGTAACGCTTTCGCGATTACTAAATGATCCTGTAGCGAAGCGCTCTGCTCTCCGTTGGATCTTCTCTATCTCTTCTATCAACCCTATCTGGTGCGGATCCCACACTGCTGAGCAGTATTCAAGCAGTGGGCGAACAAGCGTACTGTAACCTACTTCCTTTGTTGTCGGATTCCATTTCCTTAGGATTCTTCCAATGAATCTCAGTCTGGCATCTGCTTTACCGACGATCAACTTAATATGATCATTCCATTTTAAATCACTCCTATTGCGTACTCCCAGATAATTTATGGAATTAACTGCTTGTAGTTGCTGACCTGGTATTTTGTAGCTAAATGATAAGGGATCTATCTTTCTATGTATTCGCATCACATTACACTTGTCTACATTGAGATTCAGTTGCCATTCCGTGCACCATGCGTCAATTCGATGCAGATCCTCCTGCATTTCAGTACAATTTTCCATTGTTGCAACCTCTCGATACAACACAGCATCATCTGCAAAAAGCCTCAGTGAACTTCCGATGTCATCCACCAGGTCCTTTACGTATATTGTGAATAGCAACGGTCCTATGATACTCCGCTGCGGCACACCTGAAATCACTCTTTCTTCGGAAGACTTCTCTTCATTGAGAATGACATGCTGCGTTCTGTTATCTAGGAACTCCTCAATCCTATCACACAATTGGTCTGATATTCCTTATGCTCTTACTTTGTTTATTAAACGACTGTGGGGAACTGTGTCAAACGCCTTGCGGAAGTCAAGAAACACGGCATCTACCTGTGAACCCGTGTCTAAGGCCCTCTGAGTCTCGTGGACGAATAGCGCGAGCTGGGTTTCACACGACCGTCTTTTTCGAAACCCATGCTGATTGCTACAGAGTAGATTTCTAGTCTCCAGAAAAGACATTATACTCGAACATAATACGTGTTCCAATTCTACAACTGATCGACGTTAGAGATATAGGTCTATAGTTCTGCACTTCTCTTCACGGGGATGACCTGTGCCCTTTTCTAATCCTTTGGAACGCTTCGCTCTTCTAGAGACCTACTGTGCAGAGTGTCTCACGAAAGACGCCTGGGTGGGGTTAGCGGGTCGTGCGGATTTTTTGTCAAGTTTATTCGCTTTAAATGTTGTTGCCAGTCGTCGTTATTGGAACTGCGCCCAGTTCGGAGCTTTCCCTGCCCGTATGTCGGGCTTTCCCTGCCCTTACGTCGCTGGACCCGGTCCTCAGGTTGAAACACCGTGCGCTCGTCTTCTATACTGTGCGACTGAGCGTTCAGGTGTTCTGTTTCGATTCCCCTGTTGAGTTTCCATTCGGTATGGTATACACAAAGGATCAACGAGTGTTTCTTATGTTCAGCTACACAAAAACAGAATCGTATGTGAAATTTCGCCTTAAATTCATACGAAAATCTACCGGTGTCAATGTTCACAATTATTCGACGATACGCAGATTACCGAAGAAATTTCAAGAGAGTAGAACTGTGTTACACGAACGAAGGCCTAGAGAACTGTCGAAGCGGCCCCTTGTCAAGTAGAGGGCCCGCACAACAGGCTAGCAACGTGGGATGAAGACATCACGTCAAGAGCTCAGATCAAAATGTCGCCAGTGGTTTATAACCTCAACAGACTTTCAGCGTAAACACGGCACTAATTAGTGAAAAGTCATGTGACAAAGATCGACCAATTGAAACTAATGTGACTACGTGTAGCACCCCACTGAATCGGTATTATAAGCACTCCAGCAGTCACACCTGCAGTGTGCACCTACAAAAAAAGGCTCTGAGCACTATGGGACTTAACATCTGAGGCCATCAGTCCCCTAGAACTTAGAACCACTTAAAATTAACTAACCTAAGGATAGAACACATATCCATGCCCGATGCAGGATTCGAACCTGCGACCGTAGCAGTCACGCGGTTCCGGACTGAAGCGCCTAGAACCGCTCGGTCACCGCGGCCGGCTACAGCTAGGACAGCTCCGGCTGGCTCTAGCCCAGTAGACACTTACCGTAACCATCAGTAGAAAGTTGTATTTAGTTGGTGTAACGCCACTTTGTAATTCGAATCGAGAACAGCTGTCAACATCAGTAACGTAGAAGTAAATATCCTTAGAGTAGTGAAGCAACTTAAATCACTTAATAAAAGCAAGTCTTCTGGTCCACACTGTATACCAATTATGCTCCTTTCGTAGTACACTGATGCATTAGCGCCATACTTAACAATCAGATACAACCGCTCGATGAAAGGTCCGTGCTGGAAAGTTGCACAGAAAGGTATTGGGAATAATCCATTAAATGACAGGCCAATATTGTTAGAGTCGATATGCAGTAGGACTTTGGAAGATGTTCAAATAGTATGAATTACCTCGAAGAAAACTGTCTATTGACACACAGTCAACATGGGTTTAGAATACATCGTTCCTGCGAAACACAACTAGCTCTTTATTCACATGAAGTGGTAAGTGCTACTGACAAGGGACGTCAGACCGATTCCGTATTTCTGGATTTCCGGAAGGCTTTTGACACGGCACCGCACAAGCGGCTAGTAGTGAAATTGCGTGCTTATGAAATAACGTCTCAGTTTTGTGGCTGGATTTGTGATTTCCTGTCAGAGAGGTCACCGTTAGTAGTAACTGATGGAAAGTCATCGAGTAAATAGAAGTGATTTCTGGCGTTCCCCAAGGAAGTGTTTAGGTCTTTGCTGTTCCTTATCTACATAAACAATTTGGGAGACAATCTGAGCTGCCGTCTTCGGTTGTTTGCAGACGTTGCTGTCGTTTATCGACTAATAAAGTCATCGGAATATCAACTGCAAAACGATTTAGAAAAATCGTGCGAAAAGTGGCAATTGACCCTAAATAGCAAAAAGTGTGACGTTATTCACATGAGTGCTAAAAGGAACCTCTTAAACTTCAGTTACACGATGAATCAGTCTAATCTAAAAGCCGTAAATTCATATAAATACGTAAGTACTACAATTACGAACAACTTAAATTGGAAGGAACACACAGGAAATGTGGGGAAGACTAACGAAAGACTGCGTTTTGTTGGCAGCACACTTAGAAAACGTAACAGACCAACTAAGGAGACTGCCTACACTGCACGTTTTCGTCCTCTTATAGAATACTGCTCCGCGGTGTGGGATCCTTACCAGATAGGACTGACGGAGTACATCGAAAAAGTTCAAAGAAGGGCAACACGTTTTGTATTATCGCGAAATATGGGAGAGGGTCTCACAGAAATGAACAGGAGTCGGCCTGGACGTCATTAAAAGAAAGGCAACGGAATATTTTCAGGAAATTCCAATCACCAACTTTCTCATCCGAATGTGAAAATATTTTGTTGACACCAACCTACATAGGGAGGAACGATCACCACGATAAAATAAGGGAAATCAGAGTTCGTACGGAAAGATATAGGTGTTCACTCTTTCCGCGCGCCTTACGAAATTGGAATAATACAGAATTGTGAAAGTTGTTCGATGAACCGTCTACCACGTTCTTAAAAGTGATTTTCAGATTATCCATGTAGTTGTAAATATAGATGTATAATAGTATTTTGGTTATTTCTTTTCATTGTGTTGTACTCTTATCTGGCTTTTGTCACCACAACAATTGTTGTACTTTTTTTGTTCTTGGGTGTGGATATTAGTGTACGCCAAGATGACGTTTTAGTTAAATAAAGTATGTTCAGTCTTAATCAGTTCTTTCCTGCTGACTGCAGGACACTACAAGTACCTACGTTGTAACCGAAAAGAAATTGGACGGGATACGACAGGCTTTGGAGAGAAGTGCGAGAAAAATCCCTGCACCGCTTGGCACTTCATACTGGTGTGTCAAGAAAATCTCGTCACAGTGCTGTGCACGCACTGAAATTGAAACCATACCAAGTAACGGTAGTGTATCAACTGAGGAACTCAGATACTGTAGCCCGACGTCATTATGGCATCTGGCTGTTACAGTCTGTGCACGACGGGGAAGTTGATCCTCAGGTGCTCTTTTCTTCTGATGGAGCATGGCTCACTTGTCAGGCTACGTAAATTCTCAGAACAGCCGACCCTAGGGAACTCTTAAAATCCTCGAGAATTACATCAACATCCTCTGCATGATCTGAAAACAGAAGTGTGGTGTGCAGGTAGCACAAGACGAATTATTGGACCAATCTTTTTCCAATACGTTCTGACAGGTAAGTGAACAATATATTGCATAAGTTTTTTCGAGAACTAACACCTAATGGCTATTTCATTCTGGACAGTGCAAGACCGAACATCGCCAACGCTTCTACGACAGCTATACAATGTGCTTTTTGATGATAGGGTAGGTGACTGGCGTTCTCGTTCTCCAGATCAAAATTTGTGTGATTTTTATCTTTGGGAATGTTAAAAGACGAGGTGTTTACGACCAGTCTCCACATGCTCGAAAAGATAGGGTTCGGCTAGTCACTTCCCAGCTTTCGGCAGCCGAAATTCGTCGAGTGTTTGCTAATGTATTCAGGAGGTGTCCGACTGTTCTCACCACAGTGAGACATAAGTTTGAGCAGCTACTGTGTATAAAGGTAATCTGTACTTAATCAGACCGCAACGGTGTTTTTGCTCAACTTAGGAGAAGTACGCGCGCAGCCGACCACGGGAAAATTAGTGTGCGAGAATCGGCGGAGGTGGCGGGCGGTGGATGCGTTGGCGGCGACGGCGGCCAGGTCGCGCGGCCCGTGGACCCATCGCGGACATTTTTCATGAAATACCCCGTATTTTTCAACATTCGATTAGTCACGAAATTAAAACCACAGTGGAAATCCTGTGAAGTTTTTCTCAGATGTGTTTTTGAATGTCTCTTTTCCGCCCGCCTGTCTCGTCACGTCGAACTTTTCAGTTGTTCACGCACAGTGAGCACCTAAAGATGGTGTCTCCCACCAAGAATGAAGGCGTACTGAGGCATTTTTCCTGATTTCATGCGGCCCATCCAAGGTAACTCTCATGCGCTTCCTTCTTCATGACAGCTCTCCGTTGCACATTGCAGGTGGAATGGAGACGCTCCTACTGAGTTGACAATTGGAGGTGTCCGATCATTCACCATATAGCCAGGACATGGCTTCCTATGACATTCGTCTCTTCGTTCTCATGAACCGCTGGCTATGGGGACAGAATTTTGGCACAGACAACGAGCTGCAAGACCAGCGTAGGGTATTGGCGAAAATCACAGGAAGTTGCCTGTCATGACGAGGGTATGGGAAAGTTGCTTCCACACAACAACATAAAATGAGCGTTTGAAAAGTCTGTGCAAAGATGGCACCACCGAAGCGTATCGAGGTCATGTTTAATTAGTAGCATCTTTGGAAAGAACACACACAAAGGTTCAGCCATATTCGTCTACTTCGTGTGAATCAAGGAAGTCGACTGATTGTCAAAATGTGGACGAAAAAGAATTTCGTATAGTGATTAAACATTACTTTATGAAAGGCAAAACGAATCAGGAGACAAAAGAGAACCTTGATAAACATTACGGTGACTCTGCTCCTTCAATGGTAACAGTTTATACGTGGTTTCAAAATTTTCGGAGTGGCCATATGGCCTCAAGCGATGCTAAACGTTCTAGACGCCCTGTAGAGGTTACGACTCCAGAAATCATTGATAAAATCCATGATATGGTGACGGAAGAGTTAAGGTGCATGAGACTGTTAGTGCTGTCGGCATCTCGAGTGAACGGATGCATAATATTTTGCATAAACATCTGGACGTGAGAAATCTATCCGCAAGATGGGTTCCGCAATTTCTCACGCTTGAGCAAAAACGGAATCGTGTGAAGTGTTGCAAGGACGGTTTGCAGCTGTCCAGGAAGAATCCGCAGGACATTAAGCATCGTTTCGTCATTGTGGATGAAACATGGATACATTACTATACTCCTGAGACCAAACAAAAATCTAAGCAATGGCCTACCAAGGGAGAATCTGCACCAAAAACCCGGCCGTAGTGGCCGTGCGGTTCTAGGCGCTACAGTCTGGAGCCGAGTGACGCTACGGTCGCAGGTTCGAATCTTGCCTCGGGCATGGTTGTGTGTGTTGTCCTTAGGTTAGTTAGGTTTAATTAGTTCTAAGTTCTAGGCGACTGATGACTCAGAAGTTCAGTCGCTTAGTGCTCAGAGCCATTTTTTTGCACCAAAAAAGGCGAAGACCATTCCTTCGGCCGGAAAGGTGATGGCGCTTGCCTTTCGGTATTCTCAACGGTTAATCCTCATCGACTGTCTGGAAAAGGGTAAAACTATTACAGATGAATGTTATTCATAGTTATTAGACCGTTTTCAAACCGAGTTGCAAGAAAAACTCAGGCGCTTGGATCGCAAAAAGTCCTTTTCCATCACGACAATGCACCAGCACACACATCAGCAGTTGTAGTCGCAAAATTAATGGAAATAGGATTCCAACTCGTTTCACATCCTCCCCTCCCCCCTATTCTCCAGACATGGGTCCCTCGGATTACTATTTGTTCCCCAATTCGAATAAATGGCTGGTGGGACAAGGATTTTATTCAAACGAGGAGGTGATTGTAGCAACTAATAGCTATTTTGCAGACTTGGACAATTCCTATTATTAGGGTGGCATCAACAAATTAGAACAGTGGACGAAGTGCGTAAGACTAACAGGAGAATATGTCGAGAAATAGAGGTTTACCCCAAATACGTAAGTAGTTTTTATTTTTGCACGGACTGTTAAAACGCCTCTTATGTCTAAGTCGGAACGGAACCCATGTAGAGAAGTAGCTGGAAGGTGTAGCTAAATGTTACAAATAAAACATTTTCTATGTACACTGTGGTAGATTTCGTGAAGATCGCTAGTTGAAAAAGAAATCGACCTCACGTTTTTACCAGAAAGGTTACCTTTCATCGTTGTAGAAATTCATACTTGTGCTTAATAATGAAACCATATTTAAACATCTTCCAAGCGTGAACAACTCTGTCGTTTAAATGGGTATAGTTTTTGTAAGAAAATTACTTTACGGTCGCACGGACTCTGTAAACTGGTAAAAGGAATATAGAATGTAGAATAGGCTGTAAAGAAAACGGGAAACGGATATTTCATTCATCACTAAATTAAAAAGTAGTACTTTAATATACTGATGAAGCTCCAAAATGGATTTCAACTTTGGCAGATAAAGTGATATGACTCAAAAAACAGTGGTTTATAATTATCATTAATGTCAGGGCCTTACCACGTTGGTAACATCGATTCCCATCCAATCACCGAAATCATGCAACGTTGTTTCCACCTAGTACTAGGATGGGCGACCATTCGGGCCGTCGTGAAGTACGTAATTTTTTCCATTAACTTAAATGAGTCGTTTTTAATGCTGTAACAGGATATAAAATTCCAGAATGAGATTTTCTCTCTACAGCGGAGTGTGCGCTGATATGAAACTTCCTGGCAGATTAAACTGTGTGCCGGGCCGAGAGTCGAACTCGTGACCTTTGCCTTTCGCGGACAAGTGCTCTGCCAACTGAGCTACGGAAGTACGACTCACGCCCCCTCCTGTCCTGACAGCTTTAGTTCTGCCAGTACCTCGTCTCCTACGTTCCAAACTTCAAAGAAGCTCTCCTGCGGGTATAATATTAGTTGTGTCAGTCATAGCGTATGCACAATTTGATAGTTTGTATTTTTGATTACTCTAGAGGCTGGTATCGTAGAGATATATTTGTAGGAAAGCCATAGTTCATTTATTTTCTGATGAGTAGATAACACGCTGACAAACGACAATGGAAAATTGTACTGAAATGCAGGAGGATCTGCAGTGAATTGACCCATGGTGCACGGAATGCAATTGAATCTCAATGTAGACAAGTGTAATGTGATGTGAATGCATAGAAAGATAGGTCCCTTATCATCTAGCTACAATATAGCAGCTCAGCAACTGGAAGCAGTTAATTCCAAAAATTATCTGGGAGTACGAATTAGTAGAGATTTAAAATGGAATGATCATATAAAGTTGATCGTCGGTAAAGCAGATGCCAGACTGAGATTCATTGAAAGAATCCTAAGGAAATGCAATCCGACAACAAAGGAAGTAGGTTACAGTACGCTTGTTCGCCCACTGCTTGAATACTGCTCAGCAGTGTGGGATCCGCACCAGATAGGATTGATAGAAGAGATAGAGAAGATCCAACGGAGAGCTGCGCGCTTCGTTACAGGATCATTTAGTAATCGCGAAAGCGTTACGGAGATGATAGATAAACTCCAGTGGAAGACTCTGCAGGAGAGACGTTCAGTACCTCGGTACGGGCGTTTGTTAAAGTTTCGAGAACATACCTTCACCGAAGAGTCAAGCAGCATATTGCTCCCTCCTACGTATATCTCGCGAAGAGACCATGAGGATAAAATCAGAGAGATTAGAGCCCACACAGAAGCCTACCGACAATCCTTCTTTCCACGTACAATACGAGACTGGAATAGAAGGGAGAACCGATAGAGGTACTCAGGGTAACCTCCGCCACACACCGTCAGGTCGCTTGCGGAGTATGGATGTAGATGTAGATGTAGATGACTATGTCTGCTGTACGTTTTACTGAATACGATACACGAAGATGTTCTGTGCATTTACAGTTCCGAAGAAAGGGAACCTTCTGGAAACGTCACTAATTGAGCTGAAACTTGACAGAGATTCATGGAGAACCCTTTGGTGTACTCAGCATACATTTCAATTAAATTGTAAATTTAGGTCTGAGACTAAACGCTCACTTGACATGGGACGATGCACATTCCAAACCATTACAGACAAAGTAATGTGTAGTTGTTACCTGCTGATGAAATATTCAGAAGAACATGGTGTAAACTGGAGGGCTACAACAAAACAGTCGAAATGTTGATGACTTAAGAAGCTATATTATCCTGTTTTGTTTACTGCACACTACACAATGCAGTTAATGTTACTGCGTTAGTGCTGCAGCTGTAAGTAATGTTATGTTAGGTAACATCGGTGATAATTTCAACACCCAGAGATAATGATTGAAATGAATAAAAAAATGGTTAAAATGGCTGTAAGGACTATAGGACTTAACATCTGAGGTCATCAGTCCCCTAGACTTAGAAGTACTTAAGCCCAACCTACCTAAGGACATCACATACAACCATGCCGAAGCCAGGATTCGAACCTGCGATCGTAGCAGCTGAAGCGCCACAGTGGCCGGCTGAAATGAATAATCTGCATACTTGTAGGTAGGTAGAGATACTTAAAGTACCCTCCGCCACACACCGTCAGTTGGCTTGCGGAGTATGGATGTAGGTGTAAATGTAGATATATGTATATGTTTTACGAATAAATGGTCGCAGGTAAGTTGCTCTCATGTTCGATCCTTCGTGTGCCTGTTACGCGCTGTTTCTTATTGTTAGCAAACTTTTCCAGTACCGCTCGCTACCGGCACCGAACTCAAACTGCTGCAAGAGCCAGCAGACTTTGTGACGGGGAAAATGTAAGTAGCAGAGCGCAGCGTTGACGTCACAGCTAACAACATCGAATCGACATGGGCATTAGATCAAACGAGGTTCTGTGATCGATTAGGAGAACACGGCTTTCTCGCAGCGTGACATTTACCGAGGAAGAGTGCTTGTTGCTACGACACTGATTGTGTGTGTGTGTGTGTGTGTGTGTGTGTGTGTGGGAGGACCAATCGATATGGCTGCTATGACCGTAAAGGAAAGCACTGTGTCGTCCCCATACTCGGCTTGATGCAGCTGCACTGCAGTGGATGAGGACCCAGCCGCGTCGACAGTTCGATGCTGCCTGTTGGTGGCTGAAACTGTTTCACGCAAGCCATTGCGTCAGATTCCATTGTCCGCAACTTACGGACGCATGAGACAACTGGTCACCGAACGTTGTCACTGCAGTACGTAGTGTCTGAAACACATTCCATTGTGAGCAACAATGATGGCTAGAATAGTATCAGACCTCACAGTGATTACATTACAACCTGCATTTCTTAGTGGCAAAGCGTATAAAAACCAACTGCGATATCTGCGATATTCTGGCACTCAGTTCTCTACAACAAGAGCTTGCGTCACCTTCGCATTGAGAGAAATATGAAGCCCGTCTTCTACGAAAAGCTGGTTGTACTGCCCTATCTTCAGTAACTTCACATGTCATGTATAGGCTGGTCTGTATCTGGACACATGTGGCGAAAACTGTGCCAGCCTTCTTCGACAAAGGACGGGTACTGTTGTTAAATTGCCCTGTCGCGTTGCCTTGACATTTGGCTCGCGGAATAGGTCTCTCGTATGATTGACCAGTTACTAGTTATACACTACTTGCAGCAATCACTGTCTACTCGGGTATAACAGATTTTGTGGTGTCTTTTAGGAACGTATCCAGGTCCAGTTTCATTGCATGCCACCATTTTAAAACTTATTGTTTCTGTACTTGCTGCTGTCGCACTTTGCAGAATACAGGGCGAAGTAGCTCTATTGTTTGCTCACTTAATCGTGGAGCCAGGAACAGGGTCCAGAGCACCCTCCAGTAATTCATATTCAACTTTTCTCCCGTTCGCCTGGATTTATTAAGGAGAAAACCGGCTGGATTCTTTTCCTGAATTACAAGGCCGTTTCCATATGCCGTCCTTCTCCTGTCCTTGTTTGAGGTCTGTGTCTGATCATCACATCGTCGATCTTCTCCGTGTTGAATCAACAGAGTTGAAGATCGTAGCGGGTCGGTAACTCGAATCATTTTGTGTATTACCATGTGTCTAACCGGTGGTATTAAATTCAGTTCAGTCCTAAATGTTTCTCTTGGTGTTGCAATTTACACAAGCATTTAAGTACTAAAACTGTGCCTCTTTCTACTCTGTAATAAGAAAATAATGAATGAGGCTTAACGTCAAAAACAAGAACTGAACAATTTACTGAAAACAATACCCTACCAGCTGAAAGAAACTTTAGTTTTTGTTTTGTACGAACAGCTAACGTTTGGAAAAATGCAAGTTCGTATTTGTTATTTGAGCGGTGCTGCCGCTCGCGTTGGTGCTGTTTGTAGGTTTCCTCCCTCTGTTGGAGGCCAGAGGGTATCGTTTAGTTGACATGGTTGCAGTTGTTTTCTTGTTGTGTTGACTGGCGCCATTCGGTTTGGCAAGTGTTGCCAGTCCGCTAGAGGCAGCAGCGGCAGTTATCGATATGTAGTAAATGTTGCCACATCATCGTTGTTTTACCGGGTCGTGTGAGGGGGCCAGTTCTGTTGGCGATTGAAGAGGAGCCAGGTCAGCGTGTAACGCCGGAAACGCATATCCTACTATTTCCATCTATTGTACTATGAAGTTTGTCCTTATTTTGTTACCTGAAGATATGACATTTCTGTGTCTTTATATATTGTAATTGTTTTGCTATTTATATATGCATTTATGTCGATGTATAATTGGTTTGTTTTGTAAATATGATTTGTATTTTTACTCTGGGTCTTGCCTAGGGAAAACTATGCTATCGAACGACTACATTGATAGGTCGTGTGGAGAATCAAAGTGTTTAGGATCTTTGATAGTGTTTACTCTGCCGCGTGGAGCGCGGGCAGAGCAGAGTCTGGCTGGAGTAGAGGGGTGAGGCAGGTGTGTTATGTGGGGCTCCCGCGAGTTGCCGCGCTTTCGGGGTTTGGCAGCATGTAATTGCGCTCGACTTGCTATGATAGTGTCTGACACGGTGTCGCGGACGGGAAGCATTAGCTGGGGCACATCAAGAGACCGTTTCGCCTGGTGACCGTGTCGAGAAGAAGGCGCGCCAACATCCAGCTTCTGCGACAGCGACGGCTGACAATGAGTGACTGTCGCCACCTCCCCGATCGACGACTGCAAACCTTCAATCAACCAACAAGGAAGACTGAAAGCACGTAAAGTTTTAGAACTGTATGTCAGACCTCAGCTTTTCAAACTGTTGCATCACGAAAATACAGCAACTTAGCATGAACCTTTGTTGCTCATTGTCCCAATTGCATTACCTTTTCTGGAATGAACCCGAGTGTCGTTGAAATTCATACGCCAGCATTAAAGTAATATCATTCCATTTCACTGTTTTAATTTCAAAGTCCAGTGAAAGTATTCAAAGCTGGCTACAATATTTAGATTACACAAGCAGAAATTAAGAGCACGAGTTTTGTTACCATATTTTAGCTTACCTGTGACTGGAGCTCAGCTTGGTACGTACTAAATTTTACTATTGTTAGTTGTTCAGAATCATTTAACTTAAGTTCAAAGTTAAACCTCTTATTTCTGAATTGCGTAGATTCAAGTAGCTTTTGAAATGACTGTTGAGGTAGCGCAAGATTAACGTTATTTTATTGAATTTCTTAGTGCTTCAGAAACTATTAATTTTAGTCACTAAATTAACTTTCAATTTTCCGGTTTTATTAATTCTTTTGCTAAATTAAGTCAGAGAGTAGCGAAATTTATTACTACTGACAAACTTCCAGTTTTCACACAAGATGTGTCAACCTTCAGTTGCCACGCTTTTAGTGCTAATTATATGTGCATTAATCTTTCATTTTCAGTTATTATAGTAGTTGTCCATAGGATTGGCGACCGTAATTTCCGCCAATCTCAAATGTCTAATTAACGCCAATTATTTGTTAACGTAACGACCGCACATTTTACTTTCTTTATTAATTTTAACTTCTTTTCTAAATTAATTTCCACCAATTTCATTTGCATTTTTCGTTTCATTTATATGTAACTCTTTCCTCCCTCTTTACCGACAAATTAACATCGGTGACGATTGCTTTGCCCAAATTTTCATTAGGTGCACGCAGTTTAATTTTTCACTATCATTAAGCTCTATAAGTGAGGGGGAGGTTACACGTGGCGACCTGGTGACAGGACAATCTGCGGGTTTGAGGTTGTTCTAGACATGTATTCTGCATTGTGCAAATCTCGTAACTAAGTACTGGTTATGAACAGGTCGTTACGTCAGCGAGAATAAGTAGTGGGAGGAATCCTAATTAGATTTGAGATTTGGCGTTTATATTGAAAATTAGTAAATAGAGTGAAGGCAACAATTACCAAAATTTGGTAGACTTGGGTACGGAACAATCAGTGTAACAGTGGGAAACGCGCACCGCGGAACCCATTACTCAGGGTGACGTGGCTAGCATGAAAGGCGCGACCGCCGAAACGCAACAAAGAGCATAAATGTAATTCCAAACTTCAGAAAATGTTTCGGAATCGGAAGTGAAAATCAAATCTGAACCCCATGATGACGAATACGGGAGGACAATTAAAGAGGAAGCCGCTACGGAAGTAACACCGGTAGTTTCCGGGAATTTAACTGAGTTATTGAATTGTTTGATTAACAAAATCAAGAGTCAATGGGCAGAAATTGAAGCTAAGTCTGAAAAAATTGACAGGAAGCTAGACAATCAGAACGAAGCTATTAATGTCGTTAGCAATAATGTTGAAGTTGTTAACACAAAAGTTGATAAAATCAAAGAAGGTATTTTTGTGATTAATACCGAAAACGATAATCTTAAACAGGAAATGATAGGCGTTCAGGCGGATATTGCGAGCATAAATACTCGTTTTGATTCCGAAATTAGCAGAATCGAGGAAAGTGTAGGAGAAGCTGTTGCTCCGATAATCGAAAATAAGGTGACGGAACAAATTCAGTTAGTGAAAAAAGAGGATCAACAGAAGTTGGAAGCTTTGTAGTCTTTAATATCCGAAGCGGCTACTAAAGTAAGGAAGCAGGCTAATACCTGCGAAGAGAAAAAGAGGGAAGTGGAAACGCTTGCGACAACCACTTGCCAAGGAATTAAGAGAGTGTCGGAATTAGAAAAGAGACTTGACGAAAAACAGAGCTATGTGCCAGTCTGTGCACATAGTTCGGAATTGTTGACGAAAGAGGAGCGGTTCCACCCCATGAAAAAAGGCAGTATACACGCGACGTATTTCATTGAAAATTGTGACGGAGTTTTAACCAGATCATGGACGAAAGAGAGAAAATTAATGCGGTTATTGACGTGTTGGTTGGTGATGCCAAGCGTTGGGGCTTAAACCTCAACATCACGAACCTGAATTTCGACGAGTTTAAAAATTTGCTTCTCGCTGAATACTGGCCAGAGCAAAAATAACAAATAGTCTGGCGCAAACTTGTATCGAGGCATTTCGATGCGAAAACGCGCGGCTCGATGAAGGAGTTTTGTGAGGGCTCGATCCGCAAGTTGGAATATTTGCGTGATCGCCGCACAGAATTAGAAATAGTCTGGGAACTCTACAAGAAGCTTCCAGATGATACAGAATTCTTCGTAGGATGCAATTACGGGACAATCAATAATTTCCTGGAAAGAGTTGAGGACGAGGACAACTGGCGCAGTAATCGCGACATTGGTAGAGGCTGTGGTAACAACAACGGGTAACACAACAAGCACAACAACGATACCCATTGGAATAATGCATACCGCAACCTTGGCAGCAATAACAATAGTGGTTCGGGCCGTAATGACATTCGGTAGAATGTAAATAATAACAGGAATGACGGAAACCAGTATTATACTAGCGTGATACGGGCTTCGCAGAATAGTAATAACGCCAGAGGGTGGGATCAGCCGCCTCAGCAGCATCCGGAGAGCGTATCTGCTGGAACGGACAGGGAAACCATTAGCCACGCCGGTGAGGGGCAGACCGGGAGTGGAGAAATTTTGGCGGCCCAATAACAGGAGAAAACCCAGGTGTCACGTATCACAATGGGGCACCACACAGCTACGGGGACGTTGCGCACGCAGCGGAGCCGTCCGCGTCAGTTGAATACACAGAAACAAGTTGGTGCGTGCACAGTCCTGCGGACACAGCGCGAGCAGTAGAAGCAGAGTACCTCATTTCAGCCGTAGCATTCAACTAGAGTGGTAAATACGGGTGTGATTTAAGAAGTTTCAAAAATGGTTCAAATGGCTCTGAGCACTATGGGACTCAACTGCTGTGGTCATCAGTCCCCTAGAACTTAGAACTACTTCAACCTAACTCACCTAAGGACATCACACACATCCATGCCCGAGGCAGGATTCGAACCTGCGACCGCAGCAGTCGCACGGTTCCGAACTGCGCGCCTAGAACCGCGAGACCACCGTGGCCGGCTAAGAAGTTTCTAGAATGTCTTCTGAAATCGATACAGACATGTTAATTGCCGAAGTTGAAGGAAGGCCTCACATATGGGATCCATCGCATGGGAACTACAAGAACCGTGAAATGCGATTTAAGGCGTGGCTAGACGTCTGTGCAAATACAGGGTGATTCAAAAAGAATACCACAACTTTAAAAAATGTGTATTTAATGAAAGAAACACAATATAACCTTCTGTTATACATCATTACAAAGAGTATTTAAAAAGGTTTTTTTTCACTCAAAAACAAGTTGAGAGATGTTCAATATGGCCCCCTCCAGACACTCGAGCAATATCAACCCAATACTCCAACTCGTTCCACACTCTCTGTAGCATATCAGGCGTAACACTTTGGATAGCTGCGGTTATTTCTCGTTTCAAATCATCAATGGTATCTGGGAGAGGTGGCTGAAACACCATATCTTTAACATACCCCAATAAGAAAAAATCGTAGGGGGTAAGATCAGGGCTTCTTGGTGGCCAGTGATGAAGTGCTCTGTCACCGGCTGCCTGGCGGCCGATCTACCGCCTCGGGTAGTTGACGTTCAGGTAGTTACGGACAGATAAGTGCCAATGTGGTGGCGCTCCATCCTGCTGAAATATGAATTGTTGTGCTTCTTGTTCGAGCTGAGGGAACAGCCAATTCTCTAACATCTCCAGATACAGTAGTCCAGTTACAGTAGCACCTTCGAAGAAAAAGGGACCAAAAACTGTATTGGCTGAAATGGCACAGAAAACGTTCATCTTAGGCGAGTCACATTCATACTGAGTTGTTTCCCGGGATTCTCAGTGCCCCATATACAGACATTGTGACAGTTGACTTTCCCATTAGTGTGGAAAGTTGCTTCATCACTAAACACAATCTTTGAAACGAAAGATTCATCTGTTTCCATTTGAACAAGGATAAAATCACAGAAATCGATTCTTTTAATCTTATCAGCTGCAGACAGTGCTTGAACCAATTTCAGACGATAAGGTTTCATAACTAACCTTTTTCGTAGGACTCTCCATACAGTTGATTGTGGAATTTGCAGCTCGCTGCTAGCTCTGCGAGTCGATTTTCCTGGGCTGCGAACAAATGCTTGCTGGATGCAGGCTACATTTTCATCACTCGTTCTCGGCCGTCCAGAACTTTTCTCTTTGCACAAACACCCATTCTCTGTAAACTGTTTATACCAACGTTTAATACACCACCTATCAGGAGGTTTAACACCATACTTCGTTCGAAATGCACGCTGAACAACTGTCGTCGATTCACTTCTGCCGTATTCAATAACACAAAAAACTTTCTGTTGAGCGGTCGCCATCTTAGCATCAACTGACGCTGACGCCTTGTCAACAGCGCCTCAAGCGAACAAATGTGCAACTAAATCAAACTTTATAGCTCCCTTAATTCGCCGACAGATAGTGCTTAGCTCTGCCTTTTGTCGTTGCAGAGTTTTAAATTCCTAAAGTTGTGGTATTCTTTTTGAATCACCCTGTATAATACTCGGCTTTGAAGGTCTGAACGAGGCAGATCAGAAAAAGTGTGGTAAGTAGACGCATATTTTCCTTGTGTTTTTATTGTAGTTCTATACAAATTACAATGATTTACAATTATAGAATTATAGACAGTCACAAGTTCAGTTTATGCACAATACAAATATTGATTATGTAGAAAAACTGTACCCAAGCGCAAATGTCTATCATTGAGATAAGTGGCGTGTGTTCAGTGAATTTTTGATTCCTGCCAGGGCACAGCTTCTCTACTGACAGAATATTTCGCAAATTTATCTCGTACAGTATTACCCGATTTACTGACAGGTGTAGTTTCTGCCACATCTTCGAAGCCGGTAACATACAGGGTATCTTCAAAGTTGTATCCGTCTCTTACTCGAACAAAATTATGCAAAATGCAGCACGTTTTGACAATAGATACTGCTAGATCAAGATTGACATTCAGGGGCCGGTGAAAAACCCTCCACTTGCGGCTTAATATTCCGAAAGTACATTCAATAAACCTTCGAGCTCAGGTACGTCGGTAATTAAAAATCTTCTTTTTGTGAGTCATGTTTTTTCGCGCATACGGCATTAACACACGTTTTGTTAATGCGAAGCCTTCGTCTGCCACAAGAACATATGGCACTGGAGAGTCGTGTGTACCTGGCAGTGGCTTTGGTGGGGGTAAGGCTAATTTTCCTTTTTCCATTTTCCTCCAAAAGACGCTATTTTCAAAAATATTTGAATCACAGTTCCTTCCGTATCCTCCTGCATCAATGAACGTGAAACAATAGTTAGTGTCACAGATGGCCATAAGAATAATGGAGAAATAATTCTTGTAATTGAAGAAAAGTGATCCACTTTTGATAGGTTTTACTAGACGAATATGTTTTCCATCCAGGGCTCCGATGCAATGAGGAAAATTAGCGACATTTTGGAAACCATGGCTAATTTCGTTCCATTTGTCTGTTGAGGGCTCAGGCATGCATTCTTCTCTTAACGAAGTCCAAATAGTGGCGCTCACCTGCCTTGTAATCTGTCCAATTGTTGATGCACCCATTAAATAAGAGTAATGCAGATCTGTAAATCTATTTCCGCTTCCAAGATACCTGTAACGTGTAAAGCGTATATTTGATACTTATGTACATTCACAGATAAAAGTTCAATTAATTCTAGGTATTACGTCGGCTACGCTGACATAAAATCTTAGATATATTTCTTCTTAAAATAATATACGTACGCGTCCTCAGTAATAAAAGACTTATCGACCTTGTTATTTCAGTTGACAAGGTCCAGACGAGATGGAAAACTGCACAGGATGCCTATTTTAATAGCCTCACTACAATAAAGCAAACGAGGTCCGGATCAGCAGCAACTAAGAGACCAAAATACATCTACCATGAGCAGTTACACTTTCTTGACCGTCTCCGAGTTGCACCAACAGAGAGTAACTTTGACTTAGTATCGGTCGTGCAAGATAATCTGTATAACAACAATGCACTCGCAGAAAACAGTCGAGACGAACCCTCTGAAGAACAAACCGATGATGTCTGACTGAATGTCAACACCGAAAAAGAATCCTTCAAGAGGAAGAGGCCTATCAAGAACACAACAGTTGAAGACAATTTACTTACATTATTAAAAGATGGTCAGGAAAAAGAGGAAGACGACGACAGAGAATTCTTTGTTTCGCTGTTGCCTCTGTGAAGACATTAAATATTGATCAGAAGCTGTTATTTCGTACTGAGGTACTTCAACTGCGTATGTCGATTAAGCACACAAATCAGGCTAATTTAAACATACACCCTGTAAGAGGTCCATAATTAGAGAACTTGTTGCTAGCGCACTCGAGCTGATGTAATTTCGATGTATTGCTCACGCGCTGCCTGCGATATGTAAGCTAGAAGAGAATCTCAGACCAAAGAGTAGTATTGACTGCAGTAGGAACTGTGTAGCAGTAGCAGTATGTTGTTGCTAGCGGGCAGTCGTGTCTGGTGTATCGTGTTGGCTGGGCCGGTCGTGTGCAGCGATGGCGGAGCCTGAGCGTTGTAGGATAAGGTAAAAGCAGCCTCGCGCATATATAGTATTGTTACATCAAGTCCCATGGAAATGTTTAAAAAAAAATCTGTTAATAATAATCTTTCTCACAAAAAGAAACTTTTGACATTTATCTCAATTTAAAGAATTCATTAATTTCTCCAATCCTTGGCCATCCCGATTATTGAAAAAGAAAAATCAGCTCTTCCCTTTTTTATAAGACAGATCTATCGGCCAGCATTGCACTTAGCTGCGCCAGGAAAATGTCTTATAGGAGCAGATATATATGCGTTATCCGGCGACCTAATTAAGGTAAGATTTTTCAGCTTATTCAGAATGATGTATCAGGGCCATGACGCAGCATTGCTGACGTCCAAAATTTACCAGGTTAACATGACTGTCAATTATTGAAAGGTTATAGGTTTGTCACATCATATTATATTTTCACTATTGGGTAGTTACGCTAAATGGGAATATTGTTCTTATTATTTTATATTTTGTGCGGAGGTTACAACCCCTCCAGTTCCCATCAGCTCTTTCCAGTATCCACCGACCTCTTTTACCTACGCCCCACCTTCAATATCCCAACAGCGTCCTAACCAATCAATGCAGTACCGCGAGGATCCGTCCTTACAGACACAAGTTGCGACTCCCCATCCCTCTCCAGCCCAATCAACGTCATCATCATCTTGGGAGATGTTTTAAAAATTATTGGAGTTCAGTAGTAATACAATACAAATGTAAAATTGTCTATTACCAAACGAATGTAATACATAGCTGTAGCAAACCTTTGAACGATTGAATATATTATTAAAGTAATCGTCATCCGTGTACATATTCATATTCTTACCTTAAGGTTACTATTACTCGTTCTGTCGGAGTAATAGGTATCCTTCTGAGACTTTCAAGTGTCAGGTTGCCTTGTATTTTGCCGACAAGCTCGTCAAAGCAACGAACAGACATACGAAAATATGTATTAAATTTGTCTTCATCTTCTCGCGGAACTTTGTTCCACCATAGGATGCACCCAAAACCGTCTCTCGCGCGTGGAATTTCTCTTTTTGTATATCATATAGGCTGAAATCACTTTCACTTGCAGCGAGCTCATCTCTGTAGGTCCGATCAAACATAACGATGTGTTACACCACAGATGAGATCCAGCACAGTGCAGGGAAGACCGCATTCACTCGACTGCACACAGCAGAAGCGCATCCGCCCGACTTTGTGAACCATGAAGCGGGTCCGCCAACCGCGCGCGGTACGTGGAGCGCGGTCCATCCGCAGAAGTGTGCAACGGGCCTAAGAGATTATAGGGGCCTGTACGCAAGAAGTGTTTATGGGAAGAGCGGGCAGGATTTGCGGCGTCTCGTCCCGCAGGAAGTGACAGAAAGTTCTGACCCTAACCGTCAGACTTTACCAGAAATAGTTGATGTTAATGGGGAGCACAGGCAAGATTCATCGTGTTTCGTACCGCAGGATGAATGTAGAAGTAGTAACGGGAAGTTCTGGCCCTGACCGGCAGACCTTACCGAAAGTAATAGTGGTAGAAGTAGCCGACCCATCCGACGCAAAACCCCAATTTAAACATTGCGAAAGTACTAAGGAGAAAGATTACTATAATTTTCGTGATAGCCGGACACGATTGGTAGAGGAACACAAAGATTACAGCGTGTATGAGGTTAGAGCTGGTGTTATACGGTAGGACGGTAACAGTGTGGGTTGCGTAGATCCAGAGGAAGTAATTGCAGATACAACTGGGCACATTCCTCCAGGTAAATTGGCAGATGAGATCAATCTGGCCAAAGAGGAATCAACGAAGGTGACAATTAGTGAAGTGATAGCAAAACAACACTCACTAGTTGACGAGTTACAGTAAAGGGCTTCGGTATTCGAGGCGAAGCTACAGACTAAGCCTCAGTACAAAGGTGTTGAAATTAAAACTGTATGTGAACAGAGGCTGAAAAAGCCGCCAGATATGCCGAATTTGGGATCAAGGCCGGATAGGTTTTTCAGGAATGACTTGGATATAGACGAGGATTTACTGTGGGAAAATAAAGAAACAGTCGAGGACAAGTGTAGGCAGATAGTAGTGTCTGTTAATATGCACAACCTACAACTAAACGTGTTGATTAACACCGGTGCAAAACTGTATGCTGTTTCGGGGAAAATGATTCAGTTACTGAAAGACAGACCTGGCATCGTAGCTATGCCAGTAACAGGAGTGAAATTTATCGGTGCTACTGGGAAGGCCAGTAAACAGGTCACAAAACAGATTTTCGTCAACTTCGAGATGTGTGGGCACGATTTGAAAAAGAGTTTGTCGTCGTGCCAGACTTAACTACGGAAGTAATTATCGGATTAGATTGGCTATTAAAGTACCGTGAAGTAATTGATTGCGAAAGCAAAACTTTGACATGTTCGTCACAAGATAAAACAGTAGTAGTTTATTTTGACGAGTCAGGAGACGGTGTGCATAGGCAATAACAGCCTATACACATTGTTAACTGGCCGGATGCTATTGACTTAGGTATGAATTTGAACTACTATAATGTACCGACAACGATAGTTCAGGTATACATGCCGACGTCGCAAGCTGAAGATGAACATATAGAGAAAGTGTATGAGGATATTGAAAGGGTAATGCAGTATGTAAAGGGGGACGAAACTCTAATAGTCATGGGCGACTGGAATGCAGTTGTAGGGGAAGGAGTAGAAGAAAAGGTTACAGGAAAATATGGGCTTGGGAGAAGGAATTAAAGAGGAGAACAACTAATTGAGTTTTGTAACAAGTTTCATCTAGTAATAGCGAATACCCTGTTCAAGAATCACAAGAGGAAGAGGTTTACTTGGAAAAGGCCGGGAGATACGGGAAGATTTCAATTAGATTACGTCATGGTCAGACAGAGATTCCGAAATCAGATACTGGATTGTAAGGCGTACCCAGGAGCAGATATAGACTCAGATCACAATATTGTAGTGATGAAGAGTGGGCTGAAATTCAAGACATTAGTCAGGAAGAATCAATACGCTAAGAAGTGGGATACGTAAGTTCTGAGGAATGACGAGATACGTTTGAAGTTCTCTAACGCTATAGATACAGCAATAAGGAACAGCGCAGTAGGCAACACAGTTGAAGAGGAATGGACGTCTCTAAAAGGGTCATCACAGAAGTACATAGGTACAAAGAAGGTAGCTGCGAAGAAACCATGGGTAACAGGAGAAATACTTCAGTTGATTGATGAAAGGAGGACGTACAAACATGTTCCAGGAATATCAGGAATACAGAAATACAATTCGCTGAGGAATGAAATAAATAGGAAGTGCAGGGAATCTAAGACGAAATGGCTGCAGAAAAAATGTGAAGACATCAAAAAAGATATGATTGTCGGAAGGACAGACTCAACATACAGGAAAGTCAAAACAACCTTTGGTGACATTAAAAGCAACGGTGGTAACATTAAGAGTGGAACGGGAATTCCACTGTTAAATGCAGAGGAGAGAGCAGATAGATGGAAAGAATACATTGAAAGCCTCTATGAGGGTGAAGATTTGTCTGATGTGATAGAAGAAGAAACAGGAGTCGATTAGAAAAGATAGGTGATCCAGTATTAGAATCGGAATTTAAAAGAGCTTACGGTCAAATAAGGCAGAAGGGATAGATAACATCCCATCAGAATTCCTAAAATCATTAGGGGAAGTGGCAACAAAACGACTATTCACGTTGGTGTGTAGAATAAATGAGTCTGGCGACATACCATCTGACTTTCGGAAAAGCATCATCCAAACAATTCCGAAGACGGCAAGAGCTGACAAGTGCGAGAATTATCGCACAATCAGCTTAACAGCTCATGAATCGAAGCTGCTTACAAGAATAGTATACAGAAGAATGAAAAAGAAAATTGAGAATGTGCTAGGTGACGATCAGTTTGGCTTTAGGAAACGTAAAGGCACGAGAGAGGCAATTCTGACGTTACGACTAATAATAGAAGCTAGGCTAAAGAAAAATCAAGACACCTTCATAGGATTTGTCGACCTGGGAAGAGCGTTCGACAATATAAAATGGTGCAAGCAGTTTAAGATTCT
This sequence comes from Schistocerca gregaria, assembly GCF_023897955.1. Classification (NCBI taxonomy): domain Eukaryota; kingdom Metazoa; phylum Arthropoda; class Insecta; order Orthoptera; family Acrididae; genus Schistocerca; species Schistocerca gregaria. Next base: position 920,784,868 of record NC_064922.1, read on the forward strand.
GAAAAAAGTAGGCGTAAGCTATAGAGAGAGACGTGTCATATACAATATGTACAATAACCAAGAGGGAATAATAAGAGTGGACCATCAAGAACGAAGTGCTCGTATTAAGAAGGGTGTAAGACAAGGCTGTAGCCTACTCTTCAATGATGGAAATAAAAGAAAGGTTCAGGAGTGAAATTAAAATACAAGGTGAAAGGATATCAATGATACGATTCGTTGATGACATTGCTATCCTGAGTGAAAGTGAAGAAGAATTAAATGATCTACTACACGGAATGAACAGTCTAATGAGTACACAGTATGGTTTGAGAGTAAATCAGAGAAAGACGAAGGTAATGAGAAGTAGTAGAAATGAGAACAGCGAGAAACTTAACATCAGGATTGATGGTCACGAAGTCAATGAAGTTAAGCAATTCTGCTACCTAGGCAGTAAGATAACCAATGACGGACGGAGCAAGGAGGACATCAAAAGCAGACTCGCTATGGCAAAAAAGGCATTTCTGGCCAAGAGAAGTCTACTAATATCAAATACCGGCCTTAATTTGAGGAAGAAATTTCTGAGGATGTACGTCTGGTGTATGGTAGTGAAACATGGACTGTGGGGAAACCGGAACAGAAGAGAATAGAAGCATTTGAGATGTGGTGCTAATGTTGAAAATTAGGTGGACTGATAAGGTAAGGAATCGGAGAGGAAAGGTATATGTGGAAAACACTGATAAGGAGAAGGGACAGGATGATAGGACATCTGCTAAGACATGAGGGAATGACTTCCATGGTACTAGAGGGAGCTGTAGAGGGCAAAAACTGTAGAGGAAGACAGAGATTGGAATACGTCAAGCAAATAATTGAGGACGTAGGTTGCTAGTGCTACTCTGAGATGGAGGTCAGCACAGGAAAGGAATTCGTGGCGGGCCGCATCAAACCAGTCAGTAGACTGATGACAAAAAAAAGTGAGGAATCTCGTCATTGACAATAGTGTAGAAAGTGAATTGGAAAGTATTGTAGAAGGTGTGTCAAACGTAACACACGAACAAAGACGAGGCCTGTATGAAGTAGTAATGAGGAATAAGAGTGTGTTTTCAGACAAACCGGGACTTGTGGAAGGATATAAATGCAAGTTGCATGTAATTTCGTACGAACCATTCTTCGTGAGACCGTATGCTATACCGCTGTCCAAAAAGGAAGCAGTGCAACGGGAGTTAGATAAGATGTTCGAATGGGGACTGATTGAAAAAAGTACGAGTCCATACATTAACGGTTTGGTCATTGTAGCAAAATAGGATGGTAGTGTGCGTATTGTGATTGACGCACGCACGTTGAATAGGGTCGTTCAACGCGAAACAGACAGACCAGAGAGTATGGAGGAGATTCTGCAACATTTTCGTGACGTTAAGTTCATGACTAGCCTCGATCTGACGGCTAATTACTGGCAAATAGAGCTCGAAGAAGAATCTAGGCCATACACCGCCTTCTTGTTTGCAGGCAGGTGTTATCAGTATAGAGTACTGCTGTGTCCGTATTCATCAGGGCCCTAGATAAAGTGCTAGGGCCGGTTTTGAGTTCAAGATTAACTGAATATGTTGACGACCTATTGTTGGCCAATGGCACTGAGCAAGACCATTGTGACCTGTTAGATGAAGTTTTTAGAGTATTGCACCGTGGCGGAATGACTCCAAAGCTAAAGAAATGCGAATTTGTGAAGCAGGAACAGAAATTTTTAGGGCATGTAATTAACACTACTCGTATTACGAAAGACCCAGAGAAACTAGAGGCAATAAGGAATTGTCCTCCACCCAAGTCTAGGAAACAGTTAAAAAGTTTTCTGGGGTTCACAGGATTTGACCGTAAATTTGTAAAAGAACAATTGTTTAATAATGAAAATTTGAATAACCTCTTACGCAAAAATGTTCCATTTGTGTGGTCTTACGGATATCAGGCCGCTTTCGAGAGAGTAAAAGATGAGTTGTTAAGATCTAACACAGTATTTCATCCTGATTTATCGCTACCCTTCCATCTTGGAACGGATACGTCGAATTACGGGGTGGGGGAGAACTGTTCCAAGATTTTGGTAAAGGAGAGGGTAAGGAACACCGGTCGATAGCGTTCGCCAGTCGAACTTTATCAAAAAGTGAGCGAAACTACACGATTTCTGAGAAGGAGTGTCTCGCTATCGTGTGGGAATTCAAGAAGTTCGAGGGTTACCTATAGGACCGTAAGGTGATAATTCTTACGGACCATAAGGCGTTCACTTATCTGAATAAGGAAATGAAGGAAGTATTACAAGACATACGATAATATCTTGTACATACGTAAGGGTGAAGGTAGTAATATTTGGCGGGTATGCTGGCCCACCAAACACGTCACGGAAATAATAGACTACTACCATTTGGTGTATGGTCACTGTGGACCAAAGGCATGTGCGGAAAAGCTGAGAGGAGTAGGGCATTTCAACAACATGTTAAAACGCGTTACTGCCAGAGTGAAAACTTGCGATTTATGTCAGAAGGTAAAGATTACCAACTGCACGAGTCGTGGTCCTATGCAGAGTATAAGGCCTAACGACACCTTTGAATTACTGTGCGTGGACTTGTACCGACCTTTGCCCAAGAAGCTTTTTCCAAGTTCATCAAACTATCTATACCCGATTACGAAAGTTACAGTCAAAGCGGTCTATAGCAAGCTTGTGAACCTTATTTTGTTCATATTGGTAAGCCCAAGTTGATTCTATCAGACAATGGGGCACATTTTGCTTCTAGGTTGTGGAATTAAGGCATGGCAAGTAATGGGGTCGAAGTGATCCATACTTTAGCTTACTGTCCGGCTGGAAATCCCACTGACAGGTATATGCGCGAGCTAGGCCAGCTTTGCCGTACCTATTGCCACCACAACCATAGAGCATGGGGCAAACATGTTGCAGAATTTGAGTGAGTTATGAACACCTTGAGACGTGAGTCTACGGGATTTTCTCCAGAGGAAATCCTGTTAGATGAGAGAAGTAAAAGTGTAGTGGAAGAGATAATCAAATTCCCTCCACGAACTGACATTAGTATTGGTGTGAAAAAAGATCGTTTGCGAGAAATAATGAAGCTAAAAGCCGATGCTCGCATACGTTGTTATGACGCTAAGGCGCGTTATGCTAAGTTTGCAGTCGGAGACTTAGTACTTGTAAAAGCTCATGAGAAATCGAGCGAGATAGGCAATGAAATCAAAAATGGCTCTGAGCACTATGGGACTCAACTGCTGTGGTCATTAGTCCCCTAGAACTTAGAACTACTTAAACCTAACTAACCTAAGGACATCACACACATCCATGGCCGAGGCAGGATTCGAACCTGCGACCGTAGCAGTCGCACGGTTCCGGACTGCGCGCCTACAACCGCAAGACCACCGCGGCCGGTGGCAATGAAATCTCTAAATTTAAGTTTGCTTGTAATGGACCATATAAAGTCATTGGTATACCCCACACAAATGCTTATTGCTTAGAGTATCGAAGCCCTGGAAAACTATTAGGTATACAGAACATTGTAGACTTGAAATTGTATCAACCAAGGATTGATTAATACCACAGAATGGGTAATTTGTACAGTATGTAAATATAGAGTGTAAGATTTAAGGATGTGCCATGTTGCCATGTTTTTGCCTGACCAAGAGGTCGTTAAAGAAGTATTAATTAATAAATAATTAATTTTGATTAAATGATTTAAGAGTAACTGATTATTAATCAATTGAAAAATCCAAGCTGCTAGTTCAGGTTATCAGCTGAGTCACAGTAGATTAAGGAATGTAAATATGATTTTGTAACTAGCTGTAAGACTTCATGAATGTGTATTTTACTAGTCATTGCCGATGTACTTAGAGGCTGTTTTAAGTTTCAGGCTAGTACATGCGTGAGGTGATGGACAGTGTTGAGTTATCCACTGTGGTAGTGTTAATGGACTCCTTGAGATTACTCGGGAGTGAGTTTTTCCGTAAGAATTCAGTGAAACGGACGTTCAGGAAATCCCGTTACAAAGGCCAGTGAGATCAAGCGTGTCGCACAGACGGGCGCAACAATACTGGCAAAGGCGGAGCAGCTGTCGGCTCTTGTGCCGCTGTCCGCATTCTTTGTATTTGCGGGTACGGAAGGCTGAGTTGTTTTTCTTCCCCGACAGCTGATGTGAGAGAATGCTGCTGACAATATGTTTTTTTCGATGTGCTGTATATTATTTTCTTGTTTAGTGTTAAGTGGACTCTCGTGGCGAGAATACTGATTACGAAAAGGTTATATAAAAATATGTATTCTATGTAATTAATTATTAATTTGCGTATTTTCTGTTTTTATGACGGTGTACTCTGATTAATTTTGTAAATAGTATTCACATTTCTTGATAATGTTAGGAATTTTGCTGATTTTGGAATAGCTAAACCATTTTCTATGTTTTCTATGAATTTTAATATACTATCAACCTGTTTCCTTTTGTGCAAGAGGACAGAATGGAATGAGTTTATGAGTGTCTCCAATCAATTGAAATGGTTTAAAAATTGATTTATGGTTAATTAGCCTAATGTTAAATTTTCTTGATGTTTTGAGCATATGCATTTCCGCTGTTTTCTTGATGGGGCATTTTCTGAGTCTGTTTATCGTCATTTTCTCACTTGATGATATGACATTTCTGTGTCTTATATATATATATATATATATATATATATATATATATATATATGCATTTATGTCGATGTTTAATTGGTTTGTTTTGTAAATATTATTTGTATTTTTACGCTGGGTCTTGCCAAGGGAAAACTATGCTATCGAACGGCTACATCGATAGGTCGTGTGCAGAACCAAACTGTTTACAATCTTTGGTAGTATTAGCTCTGACACATGGAGAACAGGCAGAGCAGAGTCTGGCTGGAGTAGGGCGGTGGAGCAGGTGTGTTGTGTGACGCTCCCGCGAGTTGCCGTGCTTTCGGGGTTTGGCTGCATGTAATTGCGCTCGACTTGCTATGATAGTTTCTGACACGGTGTCGCGGACGGGATGCATTATCTGGCGCACATCAAGAGCCCGTTTCGTCTGGTGACCGTGTCGAGAAGGAGGCGCGCCAACATCCAGCTTCTGCAACAACGGCGGCCGACAATGAGTGACTGTCGCACCTCCCCGATTGACGACTGCAAACCCTCAATCAGCCAACAAGGAAGACTGGAAGCACGTAAAGTTTTAGTACTGCATGGCAGACCTCAACTTTTCAAACTGTTCCATTTGCATCACAAAAATACAGCAACTTAGCATGAACCTTTGTTGCTCATTGTCCCAATTGCATTACCAAGCAGGGTCCCTTCCTTTTCTGGAATGAACTCGAGTTTCGTTGAAATTCATACTTCAGCATTAAAGTAATATCATTCCATTTCACTGTTTTAATTTCAAAGTTCAGTTAAAGTATTCAAAGCTGGCTACAATATTTAGATTGCACAAGCAGAAATTAAGAGTGCCAGTTGTGTTACCATATTTTAGCTTACCTGTGACTGCAGCTTGGCTTGGTACGTACTAAATTTTACTATTGTTAGTTTTTCAGAATCATTTAATTCAAGTTCAAAGTTAAACCTCTTATTTCTAAATTGCGTAGATTCTAGTAGCTTTTGAAATGACTGTTGAGGTAGCCCATGAATAACCTTATTTTATTGAATTTCGTAGTGCTTCAGAAACAAAGTTCACTATTAATTTCAGTCACTAAATTAACTTTGAATTTTCTGGTTTTATTAATTCTTTTGATAAATGAAGTCAGAGAGTAGCGAAATTTATTACTTTTGACAAACATTCAGTTTTCACCCAACACGTGTCAACCTTGAGTTGCTACGCTTTTAGTGCTAATTATATGTGCATTAATCTTTCATTTTCAGTTATTATAGTAGTTGTCCATAGGATTGGCGACCGTAATTTTCCGCCAATCTCAAATATCTAATTAACGCCAATTATTAGTTTACGTAAGGACCGCACATGTTACTTTCTTTATTAATTTTAACTTCTTTTCTAAATTAATTTCCACCAATTTCATTTGCATTTTTCGTTTCATTTATATGTAACCCTTTCCTCCCTCTTTACCGACAAATTAACATCGGTGACGATTGCTTTGCCCAAATTTTCATTAGGTGCACGCAGTTTAATTTTTCACTATCATTAAGGTCTATAAGTGAGGGGGAGGTTACAAGCGCAGTGCCAAAACACGCTGGGACCGCTGGCGGCACGCACGGATTGCCGGGTGGAAGGGCTGTGGTCACGAGGACGTACGACCTCGACGTAAACCGGATCGAGCAAGCTTTATGATGAGTGCATTTCAATCCAAGTAGAGAAACCTCCACCATTGTGATTTCTCGCGTTTGTCCAGTAACTTTGGTTCGTGATTCTTCTACTCTGGTTGTGGTGGTTCCTTTCTCGTTCTGGGCGCTCAAAACACAGTATTCTGGGGACGTTGTGCAGACCGTCTGTTCCGGTTTTGGCGTATTGTTCCATCGTTATATTTGCATTATCGGACGTCAGGTAGCTTCAGCAAGATTATCATTAGTCATTCGTTAGACTGCCACTAGTCCGAATTACCATCTTGTGAAGTGAATGCAACTCTTGGCTGCCTGTCTCATCACTCGCGAAAGTGTTTGTTGCCGGACATTCTCAGAGGTTGCTTTTAATATTTCAGTACCTGTAATTTGTAAGTTGCAGCGAGTTTTAAACAATTCTTAATTTATTTCCGTTCCTGGCTTGTAGACCCTTCTGCCCAGTTCACAGTGGCTTGCTTTTAAAACATTGTCCACAGTGTCTGTATTTAACGGTGATTTGCTAAATTGTAACTGACTGAAAACACTATTATTTACACAGTTCTTAATTCCTTCATTAACAATATGTGTTTAAAATTTTTTGTTTTTAAAAATTAAGTCTTAATCACACTACGTATGTTAAAGAACATAGGTGCCCGGTTTCGGTCATATCACATGACCATCATCAGACCCATGGCATCCTTCGAAGATGGCAGGTGGAGCACTCTTCTCAGCTGCTGTGGTGTCAACTGCCAATTGACATCACAGCAGCTGAGAAGAGTGCTCCATCTACCATCTTCGAACGATGCCATGGGTCTCATGATGGCCTTGTGATATGACCGAAACCGGTCACCTACGTTATTGTAACATACGTGGTGTGATTAAGACTGAAGTTTAAAAAACAAAAATTTAAAAACATTTTGATCACTGTTCCAAAAATGTTTATTAAATTTTATTTTTTTAAATTTATTTTTGAGTCTGGAATTATTTGTGTGTAACTGTAAAAGGCAACCAATAGTAACTGATTACGGCCCCGTCCACAATCGTAACCTTATCCTGCCTTACCTTGACTTCCAGGTCAATTCCAATGCCAATGTTTTCATGACGTGTTGTTAATAGGAATAACGAACACAAATTGTGTAGTAATTAAATGTAGCTTGCAGGCTCTACTACCTGTTCCGATTTCTGGAGTTTGTAATGATCACAACAAAGCGCAAAGAAAAATGTCTGCTTAATTCGAAAAATTCCGTTCAGTATTGCTCAAGTGAACTTCGTGAAGAATGTACAAATGTTTTAGAACACGTGGCTGTGTATTCATTGTAAATAGATAAAATTGCAAACGGTTACTTTTTATAAGTAGTTATTTATTTATTTCATGAACCAGTATGCGAACCTTCTCAGTCTCATCTTCAGATAGTTTTCCAGAAGATATCTAACTATTTCAAGAATGATGCTGAGTTTTGGCTTGCGACAGTATGGACGGCTTTTGTTGTCAGTATCCATCTGTCTGCTACCATTGCGATGACCATTTGGCACTACATAACTCACTTTTACACAGACTGTACGCATACACACAGTGATAACAAAACTTCGCCAACATCCAGCATGTGCTTTACAACTATTACTGGCAACATTTCTGTCGAACGTTCCGGATGTTGTGTGTGCTTTCGCAGCATCCAGAATGTGCTTTACAACTATTTGTGGGCAACATTTCTGTCGGACATTCTGGATGTTGTGTGTGCTTTGGCAGCATCCAGCATGTGCTTTACCACTATTTGTGGGCAACACTTCTACAGTATTATTCTGGATGCTTGCAAAGTTTCGTTGCCACTGTGAGTATGCGTATGTATTGTGTAAGAGAGAGTTGTTTGGTACCAACTGGCCATCAGCGGCCAAATGGATGCGGTCGCAAGGTAGGACCCAGCATTAAGCTTGAAATAACTTCTCGAAAACCATCTGCAGATGAAAATGAAAAGGTTCGTATACCGGTTAATTGAAAGAATAAATAACTATTTCAAAAAGGTGACCTGTTGTAGTTTCATGTACACTCCTGGAAATGGAAAAAAGAACACATTGACACCGGTGTGTCAGACCCACCACACTTGCTCCGGACACTGCGAGAGGGCTGTACAAGCAATGATCACACGCACGGCACAACGGACACACCAGGAACCGCGGTGTTGGCCGTCGAATGGCGCTAGCTGCGCAGCATTTGTGCACCGCCGCCGCCAGTGTCAGCCAGTTTGCCGTGGCATACGGAGCTCCATCGCAGTCTTTAACACTGGTAACATGTCGCGACAGCGTGGACGTGAACCGTATGTGCAGTTGACGGACTTTGAGCGAGGGCGTATAGTGGGCATGAGGGAGGCCAGGTGGACGTACCGCCGAATTGCTCAACACGTGGGGCGTGAGGTCTCCACAGTACATCGATGTTGTCGCCAGTGGTCGGCGGAAGGTGCACGTGCCCGTCGACCTGGGACCGGACCGCAGCGACGCACGGATGCACGCCAAGACCGTAGGATCCTACGCAGTGCCGTAGGGGACCGCACCGCCACTTCCCGGCAAATTAGGGACACTGTTGCTCCTGGGGTATCGGCGAGGACCATTCGCAACCGTCTCCATGAAGCTGAGCTACGGTCCCGCACACCGTTAGGCCGTCTTCTGCTCACGCCCCAACATCGTGCAGCCCGCCTCCAGTGGTGTCGCGACAGGCGTGAATGGAGGGAAGAATGGAGACGTGTTGTCTTCAGCGATGAGAGTCGCTTCTGCCTTGGTGCCAATGATGGTCGTATGCGTGTTTGGCACCGTGCAGGTGAGCGCCACAATCAGGACTGCATACGACCGAGTCACACAGGGCCAACACCCGGCATCATGATGTGGGGAGCGATCTCCTACACTGGCCGTACACCTCTGGTGATCGTCGAGGGGACACTGAATAGTGCACGGTACATCCAAACCGTCATCGAACCCATCGTTCTACCATTCCTCGACCGGCAAGGGAACTTGCTGTTCCAACAGGACAATGCACGTCCGCATGAATCCCGTGCCACCCAGCGTGCTCTAGAAGGTGTAAGTCAACTACCCTGGCCAGCAAGATCTCCGGATCTGTCCCGCATTGAGCATGTTTGGGACAGGATGAAGCGTCGTCTCACGCGGTCTGCACGTCCAGCACGAACGCTGGTCCAACTGAGGCGCCAGGTGGAAATGGCATGGCAAGCCGTTCCACAGGACTACATTCAGCATCTCTACGATCGTCTCCATGGGAGAATAGCAGCCTGCATTGCTGCGTAAGGTGGATATACACTGTACTAGTGCCGACATTGTGCATGCTCTGTTGCCTGTGTCTATGTGCCTGTGGTTCTGTCAGTGTGATCATGTGACGTATCTGACCCCAGGAATGTGTCAATAAAGTTTCCCCTTCCTGGGACAATGAATTCACGGTGTTCTTATTTCAATTTCCAGGAGTGTAATTACATACTTTTTGATGTGTATCTCTTATACACTGCGGCGACAAATGTCATAGAGTAGCTTCCAATATCGTGTTGGACCTCTTCCGTAGTGCAGCAACTCGAGGGGGCGTGGACTCAACAACTTGTTGGAAGCCCTTGCAGAAATACTGAGCCTTGCTGCCCCTGTAGCTGCCCATAATTGCCAAAGTTTTGCCTTTGTGGCCCTGTGATATCGTTCATTGTCATCCATAAAAATTCCGTCTTTGTTTCAGAATATGAAATCCATGAATGGCTGAGATGGTCACCTAGTAGCCAAACATTACCATTTCCAGTTAATGATCGGTACAGTTGGACGAGAGGGGACTCTGTCCCTTCCATCTAAACACAGCCTATATCATTTTGGGACCACCAACAGCTTACATCGTGCCTTGTTGACAAATTGGGCCCATAGCTTCGTGGGGTCTGTGCCACACTTGAACACTACCATCAGCTCTTACTAACTGAAGACGGGACACATCTGAGCAGTCCACGTATAGGGCTCAACCCATATGATCACGAGACCACGAGAGGCGCTACAAGCGATGCAGTGCTGTTAACGAAGGCACTCGTATCGGTCGCCCATCGGAAATGAGCATTTGGCGTCATTGGCCGGGAGGCCCCTTACGAAGCAGGTCCGGTCGCCTTAGTGCAGGTCTTATTACATTCGACGTCACATTGGGTGACCTGCGCTCCGGATGGGGATTAAATGATGATGAAGACAACACAACACCCAGTCCCTGAGCGGAGAAAAATCCCCGACGCAGCCGGGAATCGAACCCGGGTCCATAGGACGGCAATCCGTCACGCTGATCAGTCAGCTATCGGGGCGGACGGTCGCCCAATAAACGTCGCACTGACCTAACAGATACGTTCTTCGCACTTTCCGCATAGAGTTCTGCGCTTACTTCGCGCAGTGTTGCTTGTTTATTATCACGGAAACTCTATGCAAACGCCGCTACAATGGATCGTTAAGTGAGGGTCATTAGTGACTGCGTTGTCCATGGTGAGAGATACCGCCTGAAATTTGGTATTCTCGGAACTCTCTTGACACTCCAGATCACATACTACTAAATTTCACAGTGATTTTCGAAATGGAATATCGCATGCGTCCATCTCGAACTATAATTATCGTTCATAGTCTGTCAGTTCCCGTCGTGCGATCATAATCAAGTCGGAAATTTTTTCACACGAATAATTTGACTACAAATGACATCTCCACTAATGCACTGCCCTTTCATACCTCGTGTACACGGTATTATTGCCGTCTATAAATGTATATATCGCTATCCCACGAGCTTTGTCACGTCATTGAAGATATCCTCCCCAACCAGGAAAATGAAAAGCACGCTTATGACTTGCTGATACAGGGAAGTGATAAAAAATTAATTTAGAAAATGGTTCAAATGGCTCTGAGCACTGTGGGACTTAATATCTGAGGCCGTCAGTGCCCTAGAACTACTCAAACCTAACTAACCTAAGGACATCACACATATCCATGTCCGAGGCAGGATTCGAACCTGCGACCGTATCAGTCGCGCGGTTCCGGACTGAAGCGCCTAGAACCGCTCGGCCACCGCGGTCGGCACTTAATTTACACCTGGCTGTAATGTGGTGCTTAACTACTCTGGCTATGGAGTGCTGTAAGTTTCATATTCATACAGTCCTGCGTGAGGACTCTGATTTACAAGCAAAGACTTTCCTATGTATTTCCTTATTGCTTTAATGTCTCGTGCAATGATCAACTAACACGTATCATGTAGTGAGTTACACCACACATACTTTTCTTCAAAGTTCAAAGCACTAAATAATAGACACAAGTACTTAATTATAAGTACCGTCGTAATACGGACGGGTATTTTAATATTTAACCTTGTGAGAGCTTCACGTAATTTTCTCGCAGTTACAATTATACTTGGAAAGTTGAAATTTTTCAGGGACTACCAATTAATTATAATTGATTGTGCAAATGTAAATATTCCACGCTATGATTCGAAATGCAGCGATAATTAGTCGTTATAAAGAGTACAGTAATAAATGCAGTCGACGTCTAACCGAATGATCCAGGTCTTTGAAATAAAGATGTCAGAAAATCCGAATGTAAAGGACAGAAGTTTCAATTCCAATAATGTTTGTAGTCTGTAAACAATTTATTGAGGTCTCACCGGCCATCAAATCGACCAGAACATAGAATATTTACATTTTGTGTAATATCAGTGTGGGCTCTGAAAAACAAAAGCGCATCAAATGACACAGTAGGTGTCTTCACTCGGAAGTCAGGTACAAACAGCGGCGTAAGACCACCAGAAGTTCACAGTGTCGTTCGAGTCTCGGCAGTGACTAAACTTAACAGCAAAATTTGCAGCACCTGAGAAAGACGGCTGGATTGTTTGTCGAAATGTTCTGCGGGAAAAGGGACGACGACTCGGCACAACACACGAAAAATCACTATGATCCATCTATACGTTCCTTCTTGTTGGCGGCTGGAAGTAGTTTCTACAACTTGGTGAATGTACTGTTATGAAATGTAAATCTCGTGTGACTATGGCCTCCAGTCGGGTAGACTGTTCGCTGGGTGCAAGTCTTACGACTTAGGTGACTTGCGCTTCGATGGGGATGAAATGATAATGATTACACAACACCCATTCCCTGAGCGGAGAAAATCTCTGACCCAGCCGGGAATCGAACCCGGGCCCTTAGAATTTACATTTAGTTGCGCTGACCACTCAGCTACCGGAGGCGGACATGTACTGTTATGATAAAGACAAATATGAAATGTTGGAAATATTAATAAGTAAATTATATTACAGCGTGATTTTATATTCGAGATTGTTTTGCGATAAATTATGGTTTGTGAGTCTTTTTATGGTTCCGATTTTCATAGGCATTTCATGTACTGATGTAACATTCTACTCACTGCCATAACCACTATTGCCAGACGAGCCAGATGCAACTCACGTTATAATGTTGTTAGCACCATGGTGTGAACAGGTCTATTGTACTGAAACCGACAGCTCTGCGAACCCCTTGTATCATACTCGTATATATACATGAGAAAAGGACTGTTCTCTTTAAGAGTGAGAAAAGGGCTAGGATGATAAATTTTGGATGGAATGTTGCCAGTTCATCGTTTACCGGGACAATTAGAAGGGAATCTAATAGTCTGGAAGCAACTCAGATTGATACAGAGTTTTTCCTGTTGTTTGCAGACGATGGTAACTTTCTGGAACTTCTCCCATGTCGAGCAAAATGTTCAGTCTCAGTGAGGTTCACTTTGTGGATGAATATTAACAGCGCAAATACTTAATCACCCAAAAAAGAGCGGTAATATTTAGAGATGGAAGACAGCTGTGGCGCAACATTACAGAAAAGGACGAGACTGATATGCAAAGCATAACTTAGCATGTATTGCAATAATGTGGTCGGAAGTAATGACAACGACAATGCCATTTGATGCTCTTTCGTTTTTCAGAGCCCGCACTGATATCACACAAAATGTAAATATTCTATGTTCTGGTCGATTTGATGGCCGGTGAGATCGCAATAAACTGTTTACAGACTGCAAAACTTAACGAAATTGCAACTTCCGTCCTTTTTTCGGGTTTTCTGAAATCTTTAATTCACAGACCTAGGAACATTCGGTCAGATGTCGACAGCAATTGTCACTATATTGTATATAACATCTTATAATCACTGTATTTCGAACCACTAAGCAGTATATTTACATTTCTTCAATGTAATGTAATTAATAAGTAGTCTCTGAAACATTTCAACTTTACAAGTATAATTCTAACTGCGAGAAAATTACTTGAAGCTCTCACAAGGGCAAAAAATAAAATACCCGTCCGTATTACGACGGTACTTATAATTAAATACTGTTGACTGCTGTTTAGTGCTCAAGCACTATATGATTACTGTTAAAGGATCCTCAAATTTCATATAACTGGCACGAAAGTAAATGAGACAGAAGGTGTTGGAAATCTATGAAACAAAAGGCTTACTATAAGATTTCAAGAACAGCGGATGCTAGTGAAGAAACGAGGAGTTTATAAATACGGAACAAAACTTAAAACCGATCTGGTACCTCATGACTGTAATTTACTGAGCAGAATACGATACAGTAGAGTTGAAATAACTAGAGACTAATTGGAATGATGTTCACTGCGGTTTCAGATAACGGTCTGATATCAGAAATTAAATCATGCCTGGCGTTTACTAACATAGGACTACAGAAAATTAGGGTAGCTTCATTCGATATGTGGAGTTAAATAATGTTTGCGCCAGTGTTAATTGCTGTAAGAATTTGAAAATGCGGAGAAAAATACGGACCAACCTCAGAGACGAGAATTGTACAATGTAAATTGCAACCAGTTCTCGGCTTAAAATCGAAAGAGAGCGAAAGTTTGGTTCAGCCAATAAAATTGTAAGCAAAACAAAAATCGTTGTGAAAGCGCTACTAGCCGAAAAATGAGAGGATTGGAAGAGAGGGGGGATGTTGAGTTAAATTTACAATATGATCTGAAAATTGAAGACCAAAGATTTTCGCAATATTCGTATTAATTTTTTCACTTCACAAGCACCGTACAAGTAGATCCATAATCAACGCAGTTCTTTATCGTATTGATCTCTAGTTAACTATTGACATGAGGCATTCAAACGACATTAAAAATTGTTTGGGAGTCATGTCTTGTAGTGAACTCTGACAGGAGTACGTGAACTGGTTGTTAAGTGCTCGTGAGCGGAAATTACACTCTTGTGGCCGCTCGCACTTCGGGGTACAAGGCACGAAAATTATGTGAATCCTCTGCGGATGGAACCATAAATCATAAGCAGATGAGATATTAGTAAATTAGGAGTACATACACGTGTTTGGGAAGTAGTTAATTACTTTGAGAAAGAGATGAGTTTGGAAGTACCTTATCGCGCTTAGGAGCCGCGCGGGATGATGTATGCGAACAATGGAAGTTCTTTCATTAATGAAGAACAAATACAGGCTGATACAGAATGTTCGCTTCTTAGACTCAAAATCGTATTACTTGCAAAACGACTTTCCTCGACTTTCTTTCGGCCCTGTGAAATCGAGTTACTACATCTATGGTGATTTTATTCCATTTTAGATTAACTTTTAGTAAAGTATTTAAGTTTTATTGATCACAGTCCGCCTGCTTAGCTGGGTGGTAAGATGCTTGCCTCCCATGCAAGTGGGCCCGGGTTTGATTCCCGGCAGGGACTAGGTGTTCCATTGTCCTCATCATTATTTCATCCTCATCACCGGCGCGCATGTCGCCCAGTGTGGCGTGGAATGAAATAAGACTTGCACTTGGCTGCCGAACTTACCCGAATGGAGCCTTCCGGCCAAAGATGCCATACTCTCATTTCATTTAATTTCATTTTTTTAATGACCAGAACCCTATATACTGTATGGAAGGTTATTTAGGTCCGTACACTCTATTTACAGTACATTACATTAAATTTCTCTTTTATCTTAGTACAATTTGACTAGTTACAAAATTGGAAACTTTTAGAACTTTTGGTGGTGTATTGACAACTTATGAAGCTAAGACAAAACATTTATATATATATATATATATATATATATATATATATATATATATATATATATATATATATATATATATATATTACCGTCACAACTCGTTTTTAGTTAGCGTTCTTACTAGTTAAAATTAGTTTTTACTGAGTCACATCGTCAAAACGCGTTTTGACTGGTTAAAACTAGTTTAAACTGACTTATACCTTTGAGCAGCAGTAAATTCTCGTTGTAACTAAGGTTATCAGTATCAGCTAGTTTCACTAGAAAAAGAATGATGACGGCTTCAGATTCAAAACACGCCACTGTAGAAATCAGTGACAATGTAATTATACCGATTCCTGCTATCGACGGAGCAAAAGCAGATCTCCCCAATATTATTGGAGGTGTTCTTCAGAAGGATAAACAGGGCTTGCACAAGATTGGAACGAAATATGGGATACTGGACAAAATTGTATTGCACGTATGTATTTCTGAATTGATTTCAATAATTAAGGACAAATGTCAGACATATTCATTACTTCATTGATTTAATGCTCTGAAAAGTTGCTAACTATTCAAGTAATTAATTAATATTTCAAGTTTTATACTTACATTGTAATGTATTTTATAATATGTATTAATTACCTAATCGCCTTTCAAACAAGCTAATTAAAAGTTCTCGTCCAGATCATAATCCGACGTATCCAAAGAGAGATTCTTGCTGCTGGAAGACGTGCCAGAGACAAAGCTACCATTAAGAACTGCTGCCAAGATGTCAGCCTTAGGATCAGGACAAGGATTTGTTCGATGTGTGTGTAAGACGGCATGTATTTCAAAAATGTGCTTCTGTAGGAAAATAGGAAACCTTTGTAGCTCAAAATGTCACTCAGTCTGCCTTGCAATAACAAATAATCAAAATTTAATAGTTAAATTCTTTGGTACGTTTCTCTGTTATTTAGACTGTAGCAACTTTTGTCAAATGTATGAGTAATTAATACACTTTTACTGTATGATTATTTTGTTTCCACTTTCGTAACTAGTAGTGTTAATACGACTCTGTAATGTTCCCTAAAATGTTTCTTCAGTGTATGGTTATTTTTGTATTGATGTAGTTAATATTAATGACTTAAATGTATGATCAATATTGTCAATAAATATTGCATTGCACAATACGGAAATGCTGTTTTTTGTTTTGATTCAATCAGCAATTAGTTGTTCTTAATTTTGATATTTTCCCCTAAATAAATTTAGTGAGAACTAGTTCTGTCTAGTTTAGTTAGAATGCGTTCTTACTAGTTGATGCTAGTTGACACTGATTAGTTACGACTAGTATTTACTGCTGGTCAAAAGCGAAAGTCAGTCAAAACTATTTTTAATTAGGCAAAAAGCGTTTTGATGAAGTGGCTCAGAATAAACTAGTTTTAACTGGTAAGAACGCCTTCTAACTAAAAACGGGTTTTGACTATAACATATAGACTGAAGCGGAGAGTGAAAATTTTTACCAAGGCCAGGAATCGAACCTGGGCCTTCTGCTTATTAGGCAGATGTATTAGGCGCTTTCTGGCTGTTTCTTTTCTTTTTTCCAGCACCATCTCAATCGTAACCACTAAGCCACTTTGCCACAGTGATTCACACAGTAGCACGGGTTACTTCGGCATGTCTCCCTCCTCTATCCAAATTCTCGCTATCGCGACAGTTTGCTTTAAATTCCCCCTTACACACGAACAGAACTGACGAGGCTCTCCATGTTCTAGAATATGACCTCAGCATGGAACGTGTCATTTCATTTGCATAAGTACTTACACCTGCGTTTCAGGCTGTATCCCTCATTTATGTTCGATGTTGAGGTGCTGTACCAGCACGTGGAGAGAATCGGCAAATCTGTTAATGTGTAAGGGGGAATTTAACACGAATTGGGGTGGCAGGGAGATTATGGAACGAGGAGCGAGGCGTGCCAAGGTAATCCGTGCTGGAATATGAGCTTCTGTGCCAACGCGGCTTAGTGGTTAACGCACGTGCCTAGTAAGCAGGAGTCTCGGATTCGGTTCCCGGCGTTAGTGCGCATTTTCACTCGCTGCTTGTCTGTATACATAAAAGCTAACATATATTTTAGGAGGTGATGCCCCACAGCTCTTAAACATTTCAAAATGTCAAGTTACTGCCTTCAGCTGCTGGTAAAATAATGTATTTACACATCCAGTTTCGGTCGTCTCTCAATAATCAGGTTCATAAAAGTATACACAGCATCACGTTAGGCGAAATATAAAGTCATTACTGTGAGGTTTTAAAACCATGAATCTTTAAGTTATCATATAGTAATATAAATTAACGATTACGACCTAATTTACATTATAATATAATAAACGTGTACCGTTCATGGTTTTATCAGTTGATGATCACGATTTTATGTTTCGCTTAATACGTTGCTCTCAATACTTTTATGAACCTCATGATGTTCAGAAGACTAAAACTAGTTGCATAAATAAAGTACTTTACCAGCAATCTTTCAAATAAACACCCTAAAATTTTTCCTGTTGGAGGCGGTAAAATCTTGCACTTAACAAATTCCAGCTGTGCAACTATAATTCTTTCTCTACCATCATATTTATATTTCTTAATTCTTACGCTGATGGAACAATTTTTATTAGGGGCTATGCACCACTTTTAGGCACAACAATATGTCATAAAGCAAAGATTTCCATTCCATGTACTTTCCACCGCGTTTCTACTCGAGCTTAACATTTTGTTCTGAACACTGTAGCAGGAAATCTTGTTTTTATCTTAGAAAAATTTGATCTGACCCACTCCATAACCAGTGGTATCAGGAACCCGACTTCAGACTGTTCTCTGCCAGTACATCAAAGAAGTCAATCACATGTACAACTTAAAAAAAAAAGTTGTTGACCCATCTTCTGAAAAAAAATATAATATCATCTCTAGTTTTTGAATGCTCACTTTACCCCATTAATTCTTAGCACCCTGCTGTCCCATCACATTAATTCTGTTCCTCAAATTTTCTAGCTGGTACAGTCCATCTGTTGTTAGAACGCATTATCACTCAGGTTTGTACCTATGTGTATACATTGTTGTCTTCTGCTTCCACTATTACTAATATTTACACCATTAGTAGAAGTAGTATTTATATGTTGTTGCTATCTTCAGTCCAGAAACGTAGCTCTGGATGTTACCCAAACCAGAACTATTCATGTCTAAATATTTCCACATATATGAAGGTTCTTACTACTCGTATATTCTTGCCTAGGAGTATCACTACAATTTTTACCTCTACTCACTTCCCTCCGTTTCACTTCCGTGCAAGACTATACTCGAGGTACAGAAAAGTCTATATTAGATATCACGAAATCATTCTTTTCAGAAATGCTTTTCATGCGATATCCAGTCTGTGTTGTACATCCTCTCTACATAGGCAATTATCAGTTATTTTCCTGCCCAAACGACGAACCACATGTACTACTTTCAGTGTATTATTTTGTAATATATGTCCTGCAATATTACCAGATTGAATTCGATTACAGTTTATTATCCTGGATGTACTATGTTCATTTTCATTTCAAGACACTATCATTCCCAATCAATTGCTCTTCGATTTTCTTTGCCGTTTCTGATGGAATTACAAAGACATTGGTAAACCTCAAAATTTTTATTTCTTCTCCCTCAACTTTAATTCCCTTTCCAAATTTCTCCTTGGTTTCTTTTAATGCTTGCACAAGGTACACATTGAATAACGTGAGGGATCGGCTGAAACCATGTGTCACTTCTTCTGCATCTACTACTTTCACTTTACGTCGTTCGACTCTTATAACTTCCGACTGTATTGTTGTTTATTTAATTACGACCTAGCTTTCCGTATTTCATAACATTTTCAAGTGATTGAGTTTAAGTCATTAACATATATTGCAGGACGTCAAGCTCAAAATTGGCCATCATGTCCCGTAATATGTGTTAATGACTTAAACTCAGTCACCTGTAAATGGTATAAAAGAGCGAAGCCTGGGTCGTAATAAAAGAAAAAACGATCCAACCAAATGTTTGTGTGTTGATTTAAAAATTATTGTATGACTGTTGATCAGCATCATCAAAGTCAGTTAACTTCAGTTAACTTCAGACTGGTTTCTGTACAAGCTGTGGATAAACTTTAGCTGCCTTCATTTTTTCCTGCTACCCTCAGAATTTAAAAACGTAGTGCAGTCAACATTGTTAAAAGCGTTCTCCAAATCTACAAATGCTACAAATGCTTCCATGAACCGCCGGCCACTGTGGCCGAGTGGTTCTAGACGCTTCAGTCTTGAACCACGCGAGTACTAAGGTCGCAGGTTCGAATGCTGCCTCGGGCATGGATGTGTGTGATGTTCTTAGGTTACTCAGGTTTAAGTAGTGTCTAGGGGACTGATGACCTCAGATGTTAAGTCCCATAGTGCTCAGAGCCATCTGAACCGTCCTTGAACCTAACTTCTAAGGTAAGTCCTAGGGTCGGTATAGCCTCCCATCTTCCTACATTTCTTCGAACGCAAACAGATCTTCCCCATCATCGGCTTCTACGAAGTTTTCCAGTCTTCTGTGAAAAATTCATGTCAGTAGTTTGCAACCACGACTAAATTAATGGTTCGGTGGTAGTCACACACGTCAGCACCTGCCTTGTTTT
This sequence comes from Schistocerca gregaria, assembly GCF_023897955.1. Lineage (NCBI taxonomy): Eukaryota > Metazoa > Arthropoda > Insecta > Orthoptera > Acrididae > Schistocerca > Schistocerca gregaria. The sequence goes on from NC_064922.1 coordinate 920,804,832, forward strand.
GAATTGGTGTAATTGCATTCTTCCTGAAATCGAAAGCTATTTCCTCCGTCTCATATATCTTGCACATCAAGAGGAACTTTTGTCATGGCCGCCTCTCAAAACGATCTCAATAATTCTGTTGGAATATCACGTAATTCAGGAGCCTTGTTTCTACGTGTGTCTATCTGTTTTCTGTACATTTGTCTCCCAATGTCATTCCTTCTATCTTATTTTCACCTATAGGCCCACGATGTATTATTTCCATCTCCCAACTTCCCCTTCTTTGTTAGCAATAGCTTTTCATCTCAGGTCAGGATATTCATACAACTTCTTCTCTTTCTTCAAAGCTTTGTTTAATTTCCCTACAGGAAGCACCTATCTTTCCACCAGTAATGTAGGATTATACAGCCTTGAATATGTGCTATAGCCATACCTGCTTAACTATTTTGTACATGGTGTACATTAAGTCCGCGAACACTTTAAATTATTTATTGCACAAGAACCAAACATTGTACAGGTATCATACATATGTCACTCTGAAGAGAAACCCTGAAAGTTTTTTTCGTGTACAACGCCACAGCGTAGTTTGCTAATTTGCCGATAGTCAGCGTTAGTTGCAAACATGGCGAGCTCTGGTGCGGGGCGAGCTGTTCCATGAAATGGCCTCCCTGATCACCAGATCTCACTCCATGTGACTCTTTTTATGTGGGGACACATTAAAGATCTGATGTATGTACCGCCTCTACCACGTGATGTAGCAGAGCTCCGAAAGAGAATACGGGAAGTGACTGCCACAGTCGACGATGCCATGCTGGGAAGGTATGGCAAGAATTCGATAAGCGTATGAACGTCTGCCGGGTCACTCATGGTTCGTATATCGTAGGCTTATGTAGGGGAGGGCGGGGCAAGATGGGGAGGTGGGGTAAGACGCGGAAGGGCTATAAGCTACAGTTAGAGTCCTGCATTCTGTGGATCGTTACGTCAACATCAAACCTTAGTTTCGCGCCGGTTTGTGTGAGCTTTACAAGGTACGTACAATTGTTATACTGATTTTCAATGTTTTACACCTTTCGAGGTCCTAGAACATTTGTCCAGACTGTATATACACTCCTGGAAATGGAAAAAAGAACACATTGACACCGGTGTGTCAGACCCACCATACTTGCTCCGGACACTGCGAGAGGGCTGTACAAGCAATGATCACACGCACGGCACAGCGGACACACCAGGAATCGCGGTGTTGGCAGTCGAATGGCGCTAGCTGCGCAGCATTTGTGCACCGCCGCCGTCAGTGTCAGCCAGTTTGCCGTGGCATACGGAGCTCCATCGCAGTCTTTAACACTGGTAGCATGCCGCGACAGCGTGGGCGTGAACCGTATGTGCAGTTGACGGACTTTGAGCGAGGGCGTATAGTGGGCATGAGGGAGGCCAGGTGGACGTACCGCCGAATTGCTCAACACGTTGGGCGTGAGGTCTCCACAGTACATCGATGTTGTCGCCAGTGGTCGGCGGAAGGTGCACGTGCCCGTCGACCTGGGACCGGACCGCAGCGACGAGGACCATTCGCAACCGTCTCCATGAAGCTGGGCTACGGTCCCGCACACCGTTAGGCCGTCTTCCACTCACGCCCCAACATCGTGCAGCCCACCTCCAGTGGTGTCGCGACAGGCGTGAATGGAGGGACGAATGGAGACGTGTCGTCTTCAGCGATGAGAGTCGCTTCTGCCTTGGTGCCAATGATGGTCGTATGCGTGTTTTGCGCCGTGCAGGTGAGCGCCACAATCAGGACTGCATACGACAGAGGCACACAGGGACAACACCCGGCATCATGGTGTGGGGAGCGATCTCCTACACTGGCCGTACACCTCTGGTGATCGTCGAGGGGACACTGAATAGTGCACGGTACATCCAAACCGTCATCGAACCCATCGTTCTACCATTCCTAGACCGGCAAGGGAACTTGCTGTTCCAACAGGACAATGCACGTCCGCATGTATCCCGTGCCACACAACGTGATCGAGAAGGTGTAAGTCAACTACCCTGGCCAGCAAGATCTCTTGATCTGTCCCCCATTGAGCATGTTTGGGACTGGATGAAGCGTCGTCTCAAGCGGTCTGCACGTCCAGTACGAACGCTGGTCCAACTGAGGCGCCAGGTGGAAATGGCATGGCAAGCCGTTCCACAGGACTACATCCAGCATCTCTACGATCGTCTCCATGGGAGAATAGCAGCCTGCATTGCTGCGAAAGGTGGATATACACTGTACTAGTGTCGACATTGTGCATGCTCTGTTGCCTGTGTCTATGTGCCTGTGGTTCTGTCAGTGTGATCATGTGATGTATCTGACCCCAGGAATGTGTCAATAAAGTTTCCCCTTCCTGGGACAATGAATTCACGGTGTTCTTATTTCAATTTCCAGGAGTGTATATAGCACTAAATAGTACGTCTTATTGACAGTAAACTGCTGTGTCAGTACTCAACGCTCACTAAATAGTGTTCATGTAGGCGTAACATAACCTGACAGCATAGTAGGGGCAAGACGGGGTGCGGCAAGATGGGGAGCTTCCCCCTCTTGCCCGTACTATTTGTCCAACCATTACGTTCTTATCGTGTCATGTGTTTACCTCGCTGCGGGTTTTGAACACGTACATTATACGTTGAATACGTAAATACAATGGTATTCGTTATTCCAACGTTCCATAATTAATTACAAATTATGCCTTAGGCTATATGGTGAATAAAAATACAGTACACAAAACGTGCAAAGTCAGTATTCTTCATGTGCTTTAACGACTGACTATTGGAAATAAGTTATTTTCGATATAATATAGATTACCAGGAATGATCTGACTCAATAGTACGTTCCACGTGTTTTATTTCAGATGGTTCGCAAGTATCGGCGACAAACGTCTAGGCAAGATTGGTCATTGGAGTCAATGGAAGGCGTTGTAAATGATGTTATAGAAGGTCATATGGGTTCTTTCAGGGCTGCTCGACACTTCAACGTGCCACAGACTACGATTGAACGACATGTGGCAAAGAAACGTGCTAATCCTGGCTATATAGATGTGAAAAGTTTAGGACCAATCACTAATGTGTTTACCACAGAAAAAGAGGCAGAGCTGAAAGACTACTTAACACAGATGGAAGGACAGTACTTTGGCCTAACACTTAAAGAACTTTGTGAACTTGCTTTTCAGCTAGCTGAACGAAACAACATCAATAATCCATATAATACTGCAGCCAAATCTGCTGGAAGAGATTGGTTAAATGGGTTTCTTCCACGAAATCCTACCTTAACAATATGAAAAGCACAGGCCACATCAATCGCACGAGAAGTGGGGTTTAATCGAGTTGCTGTAGATCGGTTTTTCGAACTGTCAGAAAGTCAATTAGACACATTCAGGTTTACGGGAGACAGTATTTTCAATTGCTATGAGACTGGTTTAACAGCCATTCCAAAAGGTCGCACAAAGGTGGTTGCTTTGAAATGGCGCAGACAGTTGGGAGCAGTTACTTCAGCAGAAAGAGACCATACTGTGACTGCAGAAATCTGTGTTTCAGCGTCTGGGTGCTACGTACCACCAATGTTAATTTATCCTCGAAAACGAATGCAACAAGCGTTTGAGACTGGCCTGCCCCCTGGTGCCTGGGCAGAAGTCCTAGAAATTGGTTGGATGACGAAAGAACTATTTTTGACTTGTTTTAAGAAGTTTATTGCATTTACTGGAGCGTCAAAGGAAAGACCAATACTTGTCATATTGGACGGCCACAAAACGCACACCAAGAATTTAGAGCTGATAGACGTGGCCCGCTAAAATGAGGTTGTCTTGCTGTGTTTGCCACCACACTGCTCACACCGTCTGCAACCATTGGACGTGGCATTTATGAAACCTTTCAGTAAATTTTACGAAGATGAAGTAAGATCGTGGTTTCGCACCCATCCTGGTTGTTACGCTGCATCAGATCCCAAGTTTATTCGGCAAAGCCTTCCATTCATTCAGTCTCAATGTCCACACCAATGAACGGGTCTCGGAAAACAGGCTTTTGGCCTGTAAATAGAAATGTGTTTCCAATAAAGTGATTACCCTCCCTGTTCAACTACAGACATTCATCAAGCTCACACATCTGAAGTTACAGAAACGGATGTTGTCAAGACGTAAAACACCTGAACAACCAACAACTGACGATCAAGCCTCTGTTTCGACTAACTTTCCGGTTACCAGCCCTCAACTGGTGTTAGCTATTCCGAAGGTGGATAAAAAAACCAAAAGGAAACCATCTACCAGGCTTGGAAAACCCGTTCTTTTAACCGAATCTCCTTATAGGAGTGAACTATCTGAAGAAATTAACCGAAAAGGAGTTCCCAAACGTGCTGCATGTAAACGAAAACTCTTCTCAAAGACGTTTAATAAACCTGGGATACCACCAAAAGGACATAACGACAACGAAAACGTGACGAACGTTACTGAGTTCTTAACCACCCCTTCATGCTCAAGGGATAATAAACTGAGGTCGAATGGCGACGAGGAAGAGAGTGAAGAATGTTTATACTGCTATGACTTCTCTGAAGAGGGCTGGATACGGTCTATTAGCTGCGGACGCTGGGCCCACGACACTTGTGCAGGGATAGAAAGTGATGATGACGAAGCTGTCCACACTTGTGTACTATGTGAAAGTAAGAGCCCTAAATAAAACGTAATACCTGATTCTACAATTTGCAGAAGCATGTTTCGAAACATTATCGTCACATGATTTCGTTATTCCAATCCTTATTTAAGCTTTAGATCTTACCCCGCATATGAGGCGAGACCGGGAATTGATAGTTTATGTTTCAAATCGAGATGTTTCTAACTAAATGTAACACGTTTGCAGGTTTCTTTGCATGCTATTGCAATTCAATGGTTAAGTAAACAAATGATAATCAAACCTACTTGAATTTGTTTATTTTTGTCCCTTTTGTAAGGGTTTAAAGTTAGCTTCCCCATCTTGCCCCGCCTTCCCCTATACTCTTTTCGTCAGTTAAATTTAGTATCTTCATGTTATCCAGTGATTTTCATAAGAACTTTCGTATTTACCTTCGTCATCTTCTGCCTTCACTCTTTCATCTCTCGAAGCTGGCCACTCATCATCTATTGCATTCGCTTCCCTTGTTTTAGTCAAAGGTTACATAATAGTCCCTCTGAAACTCTCAACAACTTGTGGTTCTTTCAGTTTATTCAGGTCCCATCTTGTAATATTCTTACCTTTTTGGAGTTTCTTCAGATTCAATCTGCAGTTCATATTCAGTGAATATTGGTAAGAGAAACTTCCTGGCAGATTAAAACTGAGTGCTGGACCGAGACTCGAACTCGGGACCTTTGCCTTTCGCAGGTGAGCTACCCAAGCATGACTCGCGCTTCGTCCTCACAGCTTTACTTCTGGCAGTACCTCGTCTCCAGCTCAGTTGGTAGAGCACTTGCCCGCGAAAGGCAAAGGTCCTGAGTTCGAGTCTCGGTCCGGCATACAGTTATAATCTGCCAGGAAGTTTAATACCAACGTACACTCCGCTGCAGAGTGAAAATCTCATTCTGGAATACGGGTAAGAGTTCACATCTGTCATAGGAAACGATATACAGTTTACAATTTGATTCCAAAATCTCTGTCTTATCACTACTGAATCAATTTGAATCCGATAGCTTTTCTAAAAATGACAAAAAGTCCTCCACCATTATCACTAGTCGATATAACTGCTCACCTTGATCACTGTTTATATCTTTATTTTTTTTAAATACACACCTTTACACATTTTGACCAGAAGCATCATGAGAATCCGTCACATAAACAGAGCAGTTGAGAAGTAATAATATACTGGACAGAGGAAAACGATGACATGTTGTTGTTGTTGTTGTGCTCTTCAGTCCTCAGACTGGTTTGATGCAGCTCTCCATGCTACTCTATCCTGTGCAAGCTTCTTCATCTCCCAGTACCTACTGCAACCTACATCTTTCTGAATCTGCTTAGTGTAGTCATCTCTTGGTCTCTATCTACGATTTTTACCCTCCACCCTGCCCTCCAATACTAAATTGGTGATCCCTTGATGCCTCAGAACATGTCCTGCCAACCCATCCCTTCTTCTGGCCAAGTTGTGCCACAAACTTCGCTTCTCCCCAATCCTTTTCAATACTTCCTCATTAGTTATGTGATCTACCCATGTAATCTTCAGCATTCTTCTGTAGCACCACGTTTCGAAAGCTTCTATTCTCTTCTTGCCCAAACTACAGGGCTATTACAAATGATTGAAGCGATTTCATAAATTCACTGTAGCTTCATTCATTGACATATGGTAGATATGTAGAAAAACTCATAAAGTTTTGTTCGGCTGAGGCCGCACTTCAGGTTTCTGCCGCCAGAGCGCTCGAGAGCGCAGTGAGATAAAATGGCGACAGGAGCCGAGAAAGCGTATGTCGTGCTTGAAATGCACTCACATCAGTCGGTCATAACGGTGCAACGACGCTTCAGGACGAAGTTCAACAAAGATCCACCAACTGCTAACTCCATTCGGCGATGGTGTGCGCAGTTTAAAGCTTCTGGATGCCTCTGTAAGGGGGAATCAACGGGTCGGCCAGCAGTGAGCGAATAAACGGTTGAACGCGTGCGGGCAAGTTTAACGCGTAGCCCGCGGAAGTCGACGAATAAAGCAACGTACCACAGCCGACGGTTTGTAAAATCTTACGGGAAAGGCTAAAGCAGAAGCCTTACCATTTACTATTGCTACAAGCTCTGACACCGGATGACAAAATCAAACGATTTGAATTTTCGGCGCGGTTGCAACAGCTCAAGGAAGACGATGCGTTCAGTGCGAAACTTGTTTCCAGTGATGAAGCAACATTTTTCCTAATGCTGAAGTGAACAGACACAATGTGCGAATCTGGGTGGTAGAGAATCCTCACGCATCCGTGCAGCAAATTCGTAATTCACCAAAAGTTAACGTGTGTTGTGCAATCTCACAGTTTAAAGTTTATGGCCCCTTCTTCTTATGCGAAAAATACGTTACAGGACCCGTGTATCTGGACATGCTGGAAAATTAGCTCACGCCACAACTGGAGACCGACAGCGCCGACTTCATCTTTCAACAGGATGGTGCTCCACCGTACTTCCATCATGATGTTGGGCATTTCTTAAACAGGAGATTGAAAAACCGATGGATCGGTCATGGTGGAGATCATGATCAGCAATTCATATCAGTAATTATGTTGCATCCAAAAGAGTTAAGGACACTTCCCTCAAGGTGTGGGAGGCATTTTTTTGTCACAATCCTCTTGTGTTTGAACCTCCTCTACCAAGAAACGTGCCAGAACTGCGAGCTCGCATCAACGATGCTTTCGAACTCGTTGATGGGGACATGCTGCGCCGAGTGTGGGAGGAACTTGATTATCGGCTTGATGTCTGCCGAATCACTAAAGGGGCACATATCGAACATTTGTGAATGCCTAAAAAACTTTTTGAGTTTTTGTATGTGTGTGCAAAGCATTGTGAAAATATCTCATATAATAAAGTTATTGTAGAGCTGCGAAATCGCTTCAATCATTTGTAATAACGCTGTATTTATCGTCCATGTTTCACTTCCATAGATGGCTACGCTCCATGCAATTACTTTCAGAAATGACTTCCTGACACTTAAATCTATAGTCGATGTTAAAAAATTTCTCTTGTTCAGAAACGCTTTCTTTGCCATTGCTAGTCTACATTTTATATCCTCTCTACTTCGACCATCATCAGTTATTTTACTCCCGAAATAGGACAACTCTTTTACTACTTTACTTGGAAGAATCCTGGAGATACTAAAAGGTATCAGATAGATTATATAATGGTAAGACAGAGATTTAGGAATCAGGTTTTAAATTATAGAAGATTTCCAGGGGCAGATGTGGACTCTGACCACAATCTATTGCTTATGACCTGTAGGTTAAAACTGAAGAAACTGCAAAAAGGTGGGAATTTAAGGACATGGGATCTGGATAAGCTGAAAGAACCACAGGTTGTACAGAGTTTCAAGGAGAGCATAAGGGAACAATTGACAGCTATGGGGGAAAGAAACACAGTAGAAGAAGAATGGGTAGATCTGAGGGATGAAGTAGTGAAGGCAGCAGAGGATAAAGGAGGCAAAAAGACGAGGGCTGCTAGAGATCCTTGGGTAACAGAAGAAATATTGAATTTAATTGATGAAAGGAGAAAATATAAAAATGCAGTAAATGAAGCAGGCAAAAAGGAATACAAACGTCTCAAAAATGAGATCGACAGGAAGTGCAAAATGGCTAAGCAGGGATGGCTAGAGGACAAATGTAAAGATGTAGAAGATTATCTCACTAGGGGTAAGATAGATACTGCCTACAGGAAAATTAAAGAGACCTTTGGAGAGAAGAGAACCACGTGTATGAATATCAAGAGCTCAGACGGCAACCCAGTTCTAAGCAAAGAAGGGAAGGCAGAAAGGTGGAAGGAGTATATAGAAGGTTTATACAAGGTTGATGTACTTGAGGACAATATTATGGAAATGGAAGAGGATGTAGATGAAGACGAAATGGGAGGTAAGACAGTGCGTGAAGAGTTTGACAGAGCACTGAAAGACCTGAGTCGAAACAAGGCCCCCGGAGTAGACAACATTCCATTAGAACTACTGACGGCCTTGGGAGAGCCAGTCATGACAAAACTCTACCAGCTGGTGAGCAAGATGTATGAGACAGGTCAAATACCGTCAGACTTCATGAAGAATATAATAATTCCAATCCCAAAGAAAGCAGGTGCTGACAGATATGAAAATTACCGAACTATCAGTTTAATAAGTCACAGCTGCAAAATACTAACGCGAATTCTTTACAGACGAATGGAAAAACTGGTAGATGCGGACCTTGGGGAGGATCAGTTTGGATTCCGTAGAAATGTTGGAACACGTGAGGCAATACTGACCTTACGACTTATCTTAGAAGAAAGATTAAGAAAAGGCAAACCTACGTTTCTAGCATTTGGAGACTTAGAGAAAGCTTTTGATAATGTTGACTGGAATACTCTCTTTCAAATTCTGAAGGTGGCAGGAGTAAAATACAGGGAGCGAAAGGCTATTTACAATTTTTACAGAAACCAGATGGCAGTTATTAGAGTCGAGGGGCATGAACGGGAAGCAGTGGTTGGGAAAGGAGTGAGACAGGGTTGTAGCCTCTCCACGATGTTATTCAATCTGTATATTGAGCAAGAAGTAAAGGAAACAAAAGAAAAATTTGGAGTAGGTATTAAAATTCATGGAGAAGAAATAAAAACTTTGAGGTTCGCCGATGACATTGTAATTCTGTCAGAGACGGCAAAGGACTTGGAAGAGCAGTTGAACGGAATGAACAGTGTCTTGAAGAGAGGATATAAGATGAACATCAACAAAAGCAAAACGATGATAATGGAATGTAGTCTAATTAAATCGGGTGATGCTGAGGGAATTAGATTAGGAAATGAGACACTTAAAGTAGTACAGCAGTTTTGCTATTTACGAAGTAAAATAACTGATGATGGTCGAAGTAGAGAGGATATAAAATGTAGATTGGCAATGGCAAGGAAAGTGTTTCTGAAGAAGAGAAATTTGTTAACATCCAATATAGATTTATGTATCAGGAAGCCGTTTCTGAAAGTATTTGTTTGGAGTGTAGCCATGTATGGAAGTGAAACATGGACGATAACTAGTTTGGACAAGAAGAGAATAGAAGCTTTCGAAATGTGGTGCTACAGAAGAATGCTGAAGATTAGATACATAGATCACGTAACTAATGAGGAGGTATTGAATAGGATTGGGGAGAAGGGAAGTTTGTGGCACAACTTGACTAGAAGAAGGAATCGGTTGGTAGGACATGTTTTGAGGCATCAAGGGATCACAAATTTAGCATTGGAGGGCAGCGTGGAGGGTAAAAATCGTAGATAGAGACCAAGAGATGAATACACTAAGCAGATTCAGAAGGATGTAGGTTGCAGTAGGTACTGGGAGATGAAGAAGCTTGAACAGGATAGAGTAGCATGGAGAGCTGCATCAAACCAGTCTCAGGACTGAAGACAACAACAAGAACAACAACTGTTGTCTGATCGCTGGCAAGACCGGTCACTTACATAGCTTAAAGACGACCTTCCTTCCACTTTCACATCACAAGAAGAAGTACGATAAAGTCTGAACATCTACAAATGTTTTTACCATCATATTTTTTATTTAGATCCAAGTGGAACGCTCAGTTCAACTTCTGTTAAACTGTTTCTTCTGCACAGTCGATGTTTAACGTTCCCTCTAGATGCGCGTCTTTACAGTTACTTAAATTATACTGAACAAATGTCTTTCAAAGAATAGGTCTCATTTCATAAGTCGATCATTTAATACACAGCTAGGTGAATGCCTTTCCAAGGGTACTCACAGCTTTCATACGACGGAAAGCCCAATAATATTACAGCGTCTAAAGCTGGAATTTGCACGCCACTGCCGCAACTGGGCGTCCAGCGACTGGCGACAGGTGACCTGTTCACGAGGATTACGTTTTATGTTCCATCAGACAGAAATCGAACACCGTCAGAAGGGTGCAGGACTGGGGCAGCAGCGTTATGGTCTGGATAATTTTTCGTGACATTCCTCTGCGTGATCGTGTCGTTCTGGAAGCCAAACTGGCAACACAAATAAGCATCTATCGTTGGGGACGGGATACACTCCAACATGCAGTTGGTTTCCCCTCAAAATGATGGCATCTACCAGCAGGACAATGCAACATGTCACATGCAGTTGCCTTGCGTGTTTTGAAGAGCACAAGTATGAGTTTACCGGCACCTAAACTCCTAGGATTTAAACCCAATATATAATCTTGTAAGGTAATGGGCGACTTGTGGCGCCCTGAAAATATTCTAAGTTCAGTGTTGGCGTGGCCGTGTGGGGTTGTAACGCCGGAAATGCATATCCTCCTATTTCCATCTATTGCACTGCAAAATTTTTTTCCTTATTTTGTTACCTGAAGATATAACATTTCGGTGTCTTTGTATATTGTTTTACTATTTGTATATATATGCACTTATGTCGATGGATAATTGGTTTGTTTTGTGAATATTGTTTGTATTTATACGCTGGGTCTGGCCTAGGGAAAACTATGCTATCGAACGGTTACATCGATAGGTCGTGTGGAGAACCAAAGTGATTAGGATCTTTGGTAGTGTTAACTCTGCCGCATGGAGCGCGGGTAGAGAGAGTCTGGCTGGAGGAGGGCAGTGGAGCAGGTGTGTTGTGTGAGGCTCCCGCGAGGTGCCGCGCTTTCGGGTTTGGCAGCATGTAATTGAGCTCGACTTGCTATGATACTTTCTGACACGGTGTCGCGGACGGGAAGCGTTAGCTGGCGCACATCAAGAGCCCGTTTCGGCTGGAGACCGTGTCGAGAAGAAGGCGCGCCAACATCCAGCTTCTGCAACAGCGACGGCCGACAATGAGTGACTGTCGCCACCTCCCCGATCGACGACTGCAAACCTTCAATCAACCAACAAGGAAGACTGGTAGCACGTAATGTTTTAGAACTGTATGGCAGACCTCAGCTTTTCAAACTGTTAAATTTTTCTCACTAAATTACAGAAACGTAGCATGAACGTTTGTTGCTCATTGTCCCAATTGCATTACCAAGCAGGGTCCCTTCCTTTCCTGGAATGAACCCGAGATTCGTTGAAATTCATACTCCAGCATTAAAGTGATATCATTCCATTTCACTGTTGCAATTTCAAAGTTCAGTTAAAGTATTCAAAGCTGCCTACAGTTTTTAGATTACGCAAGCACAAATTAAGAGTGCGAGTTTTGTTACCATATTTTAGCTTACCTGTGACGGCAGCTCAGCTGGGTATGTACTAAATTTCACTATTGTTAATTGTTCAAAATCATTTAATTCAAGTTCAAAGTTATTTCTAAATTGCGTAGATTCAAGTAGCTTTTGAAATAATTGTTGAGGTTGCCCAAGACTAACCTTATTTTACTGAATTTCATAGTGCTTCAGAAACAAATCTCACTATTAATTTCAGTCACAAAATTAACTTTCAATTTATACGGTTTTGTTAATTCTTTTGCAAAATAAGTCAGAGTGTAGCGAAATTTATTACTTGTGACAAACATTCAGTTTTCACACAACACGTGTCAACCTTCAGTTGCCACGCTTTTAGTGCTAATTATATGTTTATTAATCTTTCATTTTCAGTTATTATAATAGTTGTCCATAGGACTGGCGACCGTAATTTTCCCCAAATCTCAAATATCTAATTAACGCCAATTAATTGTTAACGTAATTACCGCACATTTACCCTCTTTATTAATTTTACCTTTTTCTGAAAATAAATTTTCACCAATTACATTTGCATTTGTCCTTTCATTTAGATGTAACCCTTTCCTACCTCTTTACCGACAGATTAACTTCGGTGACGATGGCTTTTCTCAAATTTCCATTAGGTGCACGCGGTTTAATTTTTCACTGTCATTAAGGTCGATAAGTGAGGGGGAGGTTACAAGGTCACTTGGCAGGCCGCTGCTCGTCAGCAGCCGTGTGGTGCAAAACGTTAGCCAGAGTAATAGGGGTAGCACCAGCCCATGGTCCAGGTCCACAAAGGCTGGGAAATGCATTTTGACGCAGTGACGAGGACTGTGCTTTGTGCCAATGAAGGAGATTTGTATGACGGAAGTGCCAATGATGGAGGACTTTGTGAAACCATAATGGCAGACATTTCACAGTGTTCATCGGCTTCTAAAGCAGGACCGCAGCTGGGCGTCCAGAGACAGCCTACAGGTGGCCTGTTCATGAGAACCACCTCTTATGTTCCATTGGACAGAAATCAAACACCGTCGGAAGGGCACTGGCTGGAGGAAGCTGCTTTATGGTGTTGATAATATTATCGTCACATTCCCCTGGGTGATCTTGTCATTCTCGAAGGCAACCTGGCGACACAAATATGCATCTATCCTTGGAGATAGATCTGCTCCAACAAGTATTTTGTTTCTCCTCAGCACGATGGCATCTACCACCAGGACAATGCAACATGTCGCATAACATGCACTGTGTGTAGGTTATTTGAAGAGCACCAGTATGAGTTTACTGGGACAAAACTTCTCGGATTTAAACCCAATCGAGACTCTATGAGGTAACGGGCGAGTTGTGGCGCCCTGAAAGTTTTCTAAGTTCGCAGTTGGCATGCCCGTGCCAGGTACGTTGGCAGGCCGCAGCTCGTCAGCAGCCGTGTCGTGCCAAAGGTTAGCGGGAGCTAGAGGGGTAGCCCCAGCCCATGCATGGTCCAGGCCGACGACATGGCTGGGAATTCCACGTTGAAACTGTGACGAGGGCTGTGCTTTGCGTCGATGAAGGAAATACACTACTGGCCATTAAAATGTTACACCAAGAAGAAATGCAGATGATAAATGGGTATTCATTAGACAGATATATTATGCTAGAACTGACATGTGGTTACATTTTCATGTAGTTTTGGTGCATAGATCCTGAGAAATCAGTACCCAGAACAAACACCTCTGGCAGTAATAACGGCCTTGATACACCTGGGCATTGAGTCAAACAGAGCTTGGATGGCGTGTACAGGTACAGCTGCCCATGCAGCTTCAACACGATACCACTGTTCATCAAGAGTAGTGACTGGCGTATTGTGACGAGTCAGTTGCTCGGCCGCCATTGACCAGATGTTTTCAATTTGTGAGAGATCTGGAGAATGTGCTGGCCAGGGCAGCAGTCGAACATTTTCTGTATCCAGAAAGGCCCGTACAGGATCTGCAACATGCGGTCGTGCAATATCCTGCTGAAATGTAGAGTTTCGCAGGGATCGAATGAACGGTAGCGCCACGGGTCGTAACTCATCTGAAATGTAACGCCCCCTGTTCAAAGTGCCGTCAATGCGAACAAGAGGTGACCAGGATGTGTAAAAAATGCCACCAAATGTCATCCCCCTGGGTAAAACGCCAGTATGGCGATGACGAATACACGCTTCCAATGTGCGTTATCCGCGATGTCACCAAACACGAATGCGACCATCATGATGCTTTAAACAGAATCTGGATTCATCCGAAAAAATGACGTTTAGCCATTCGTGCACCCAGGTTCGTCGTTGAGTACACCATCGCAGGCGCTCCTGTCTGTGATGCTGCGTCAAGGGTAATCGCAGCCACGGTCTCGGAGCTGATAGTCCATGCTGCTGCAAATGCCGTCGAACCGCTCCTGTAGATGGCTGTTGTCCTGCAAACGGCTCCATCTATTGACTCAGGGATCAAGACGTGGCTGCACGATCCGTTACAGCCATGCGGATAAGATGCCTGTATCTAGACAGCTAGTGATACGAGGCCGATGGGATCCAGCACATAGTTCCTTATTACCCTCCAGAACCCACTGATTCCATATTCTGCTAACAGTCACTCGATCTCGACCAAAGCGAGCAGCAATGTCGCGATACGATAAACTGCAATCGCGATAGGCTACAATCCGAACTTTATCAATGTCTGAAACGTGATGGTACGCATTTCTCTCCTTACACGAGGCATCACAACAACGTTTCACCAGGCAACCCCGGTCAACTGCAGTGTGTGTATGAGAAATCGTTGGAAACTTTCCTCATGTCAGCACGTTGTAGGTGTCGTCATCGGCGCCAACCTTGTGTGAATGCCCTGGAAAGCTAATCATTTGCATATCACAGCAACTTCTTCCTGTCGGTTAAACTTCGTTTCTGTAGCAAGTCATCTTCGTGGTCTAGCATTTTAATAGCCAGTAGTCTATGTATGTCGGGAGTGCCTAAGGTGGCTGACTTTGTGAAACCATAATGGCAGACTTTTCTCAGTTCGTGTACACTCCCGGAAATTGAAATAAGAACACCGTGAATTCATTGTCCCAGGAAGGGGAAACTTTATTGACACATTCCTGGGGTCAGATACATCACATGATCACACTGACAGAACCACAGGCACATAGACACAGGCAACAGAGCATGCACAATGTCGGCACTAGTACAGTGTATATCCACCTTTCGCAGCAATGTAGGCTACTATTCTCCCATGGAGACGATCGTAGAGATGCTGGATGTAGTCCTGTGGAACGGCTTGCCATGCCATTTCCACCTGGCGCCTCAGTTGGACCAGCGTTCGTGCTGGACGTGCAGACCGCGTGAGACGACGCTTCATCCAGTCCCAAACAAGCTCAATGGGGGACAGATCCGGAGATCTTGCTGGCCAGGGTAGTTGACTTACACCTTCTAGAGCACGTTGGGTGGCACGGGATACATGCGGACGTGCATTGTCCTGTTGAAACAGCAAGTTCCCTTGCCGGTCTAGGAATGGTAGAACGATGGGTTCGATGACGGTTTGGATGTACCGTGCACTATTCAGTGTCAACCTCGACGATCACCAGAGGTGTACGGCCAGTGTAGGAGATCGCTCCCCACACCATGATGCCGGGTGTTGGCCCTGTGTGCCTCGGTCGTATGCAGTCCTGATTGTGGCGCTCACCTGCACGGCGCCAAACACGCATACGACCATCATTGCCACCAAGGCAGAAGCGACTCTCATCGCTGAAGACGACACGTCTCCATTCGTCCCTCCATTCATGCCTGTCGTGACACCACTGGAGGCGGGCTGCACGATGTTGGGGTGTGAGCGGAAGACGGCCTAACGGTGTGCGGGACCGTATCCCAGCTTCATGGAGACGGTTGCGAATGTTCCTCGCCGATACCCCAGGAGCAACAGTGTCCCTAATTTGGTGGGAAGTGGCGGTGCGGTCCCCTACGGCACTGCGTAGGATCCTACGGTCTTGGCGTGCATCCGTGCGTCGCTGCGGTCCGGTCCCAGGTCGACGGGTACGTGCACCTTCCGCCGACCACTGGCGACAACATCAAAGTACTGTGGAGACCTCACGCCCCACGTGTTGAGCAATTCGGCGGTACGTCCACCCGGCCTCCCGCATGTCCACTATACGTCCTCGCTCAAAGTCCGTCAACTGCACTTACGGTTCACGTCCACGCTGTCGCGGCATGCTACCAGTGTTAAAGACTGCGATGGAGCTCCGTATGCCACGGCAAACTGGCTGACACTGACGGCAGCGGTGCATAAATGCTGCGCAATTAGCGCCATTCGACGGCCAACACCGCGGTTCCTGGTGTGTCTGCTGTGCCGTGCGTGTGATCATTGCTTGTACAGGCCTCTTGCAGTGTCCGGAGCAAGTATGGTGGGTCTGACACACCGGTGTCAATGTGTTCTTTTTTCCATTTCCAGGAGTGTAGAAATAAATAATTGCGAGATGAATCATGATACCTTAAACAGAAACATGTTGATGTTGTTGTTGTGGCCTTCAGTTCTGAGACTGGTTTGATGCCGCTCTCCATGCTACCCTATCCTGTGTAAGCTGCTTCATCTCCCAGTACTAACTGCAACCAACATCCTTCTGAATCTGCTTAGTGTATTCACCTCCTGGTCTCCCTCTACGATTTTTACCCTCCACGCTGCCATCCAATGCTAAATTTGTGATCCCTTGATGTGTCAGAACATGTTCTACTCACCGGTCCCTTCCTTTTGTCAAGTTGTGCCACAAGCTCCTCTTCTCCCCAAAGCTCCTCATTAGTAATGTGATCTACCCATCTAATCTTCAACATTCTTCTGTAGCACCACATTTCTAAAGCTTCTATTCTCTTCTTGTCCAAACTATTTATCGTCTATGTTGCACTTCCATACATGGCTACACTCCATACAAATACTTTCAAAAACTACTTCCTGACACTTACATCTATACTCTATGTTAACAAATTTCTCTTCTTCAGAAACGCTTTCCTTGCCATTGCCAGTCTAAATTTTATATCCTCTCTAGTTCGACCATCATCAGTTATTTTGCTCCCTAAATAGCAAAACTCCTTTACTACTTATACAGAGTGAATAACATCGGGGAGCGGCTACAATCCTGTCTCACTCCCTTCCCAACCACTGCTTCCCTTTCATGCCTCTCGACTCTTATAATTGCCATCTGGTTTTAGTACAAATTGTAAATAGCCTTTCGCTCCCTGTGTTTTACCCCTGCCACCTTCAGAATTTGAAAGAGGGTATTCCTATCAACATTGTCAAGATAAATCGTAAGGTCAGTATTGCCTCAAGTGTTCCAATATTTCTACGGAATCCAAACTGATCTTCCCCGACGTCGGCTTCTACTAGTCTTTCCATTCCTCTGTAAAGAATTCGTGTTAGTATTTTGCAGCTGTGACTTATTAAACTGATAGTTAGGCAATTTTCACATCAGTCAACACCTACTTTCTTTGGGATTGGAATTATTATATTCTTCTTGAAGTCTGAGGGTATTTCGCCTGTCTCATATAACTTTCTCACTAGATGGTAGAGCTTTGTCAGGACTGGCTCGCCCAAGGCCGTCAGTAGTTCCAATGGAATGTTGTCTACTCCCGGAGACTTGTTTCGACTGAAGTCTTTCGGTGCTCTGACAAACTCTTCACGCAGTATTGTATCTCCAATTTCATCTTCATCTACATCCTCTTCCATTTCCATAATATTGTCCTGAAGTACATCGCCCTTGTATAGACCCTCTATATGCTCCTTCCAACTTTCTGTTTTCCCTTCTTTGCTTAGAGTTGGGTTTCCATCTGAGTTATTGATATTCATACAAGCGGTTCTCTTTTCTCCAAAAGTCTGTTCAGTTTTCCTGTAGGCAGTATCTATCTTACGCCTAGTGAGATAAGCCTCTACATCGTTACATTTGTCCTCTAGCCATCCCTGCTTAGCATTTTGCACTTCCTGTCGATCTCATTTTTGAGGTATTTGTATTCCTTTTTGCCTGCTTCATTTACTACATTTTTATATTTTCTCATTTCGTTAATTAAATTCAATATTTCTTCTGTTAAACAAGGATTTGTACTGGTCCTCTTCTTTTTACCTACTTTATCCTCTGCTGGCTTCAATACTTCACCCCTCAGAGCTACCCATTCTTCTTCTACTGTACTTCTTTCACCCATTCCTGTCAATTGTTCCATTATGCTGTCCCTGAGACTTTGTACAACCTCTGGCTGAGTCAGTTTATCCAGGTCCCTTCTCCTTAATTTCCCACCTCACCTTTTTGGAGTTTCTTCAGTTTTAATCTACAGATCATAACCAACAGATTGTGGTCAGAGCCTACATCTGCCCCTGGAAATATCTTACAATGTAAATCTCTGTCTTACCATTTTGTAATCTATCTGATAGGTTCTAGTATCTGCAGGATTCTTCCATGTATCAACCTTCTTTCATGATTCTTGAAACAAGTGTTAGCTATGATTAAGTTACGCTCTGTGAAAAACTCTACCAGACGGCTTCCCCTTCATTTCTTAGCCCCAATCCATATTCACCTACTACGTTTCCTTCTCTTCCTTTTCCTACTCTAGAATTCCAGTCACGCATGACTATTAAATTTTCGTCTCCCTTCACTATCTGAATAATTTCTTTTATCTCATGATACATTTCATCAATTTCTTCATCATCTGCAGAGCTAGTTGGCATGTAAACCTTTTACTACTGTAGTAGGCGTGGGCTTCGTGTCTATCTTGGCCACCATAATGCGTTCACTACGCTGTTTGAAGTAGCTTCCCTGCACTCCAACTTTTTTATTCAGTATTAAACCTACTTCTGCATTACCCCTACTTGATTTTTATTTATAACCCTATAATCACCTGACCAAATGTCTTGTTCCTCTTTCCACTGAACTTCACTAATTCCCTCTATATCTAACTTTAACCTATTCAATTCCCTTTTTATATTTTCTAACCTACCTGCCCAATTAAGGGATCTGACATTCCACGCTCCCATCTGTAAATGCCAATTTTCTTTCTCCTGATAAAGACGTCCTCTTGAGTAGTCTCTGCTCGGAGATCCGAATGGGGGACTATTTCACCTCCGGAATATTTCACCCAAGAGAACACCATCATCGTTTAACCATACAGTAAAACTGCATGCCCTTGGGAAAAATTACGGCTGCAGTTTCCCCTTGCTTTCAGCCGTTCGCAGTACCAGCACAGCAAGGCCGTTCTGGTTAATGTTGCAAGGCCAGATCAGTCAATCAACCAGACTGTTGCCCCTGCAACTACTGAAAAGCCTGCTGCCCCTCTTCAGGAACCACATGTTTGTCTCGCCTCTCAAGAGATACCCCTCCGTTGTGGTTGCACCTACGGTACGGCCATCTGTATCGCTGAGGCACGCAAGCCTCCCCCCCAACGGCAAGGTCCATGCTTCATGGGGGGAAGGGGAGGGGGCAGAAACATGAGAAACATGCACTTTACCATTATTTGCACAGTGGTTCTGATGGTGTAATCAGATTTTCAACATCTTTAATAGTTTAAAGTTTAGTATCTGACTGTAAATTATACAAGTAATACCCAGAAACGAATTTCCGAAATCCAAACAGTTCATCCTATTCTGTTGATGGACTTGTTTTTAAAGAACTATTAGTTTGAATCTAAATTGGTGTGAATTACAGGCATGTAATTTGCATAGTACATGAGTTATTTGAGGTCAAAGTGCCCAATTACCATTAATCTAGTCAGGCCATAAGTACTCCATAGTTACATGAATAAACGGTAGCAGCGTGCTTATAAATATTGTAGATGACAAGGGGTTATTTTTAGGAAATATGGTGCGAAATTCTGGTTTTGTTTCAGTGTGTGATGCACCAGCCTCATGCCAGATGGTGGACGAAGGCTGGCCAACTTGTTATGCAGGTGACACAGTTTTGCAATGAGTGTCGGTATGTGTGTACATGTGTGGCAGCCATCAACATCCAGAACGGAGCATTAGCAGAACTATGCAGACACGGGCCGCGTGTGGCGTGGTTGCGTTGGCTAACTCGTCGAGAACATTCTAATAAACATGGAACCGCGTGACGGGCGGATTCAGCAGCGGTCTGCACTATTTAAGGGCACCAGAAGTGGGCGTCTGTATCGGTTCGACCATTCCGGCGTTCGGTCGCTCTTACTTCGTCTTCATCAGGGACGCTGTCCCGAGGACCGGCGAGCATCAGCGGGAGGCGAGCTAGGCCGGGCCTCGTGCTGCTAACCTCCTACTGCCTGTGCAGCCGCTGACCGAGCACGGCGTCGCGTTTCCCGGGCTGCCCGCATCAGCACGTCTCCACCACTACACGAGCGGTGGGGCTGAGATACCGGAAAATGTATTGGAAGAACCAACAATAAAACGGAAGATTGCTAAAAACAGCCACCTTCTTCTACCCAGCCATGCTCTACAACCCCGACCACGTCACCCGCTCCGGTCATCCTAATACAATATACACACCTGGAAATTGAAATAAGAACACCGTGATTTCATCGTCCCAGGAAGGGGAAACTTTATTGACGCATTCCTGGGGTCAGATACATCACATGATCACACTGACAGAACCACAGGCACATAGACACAGGCAACAGAGCACGCACAATGTCGGCACTAGTACAGTGTATATCCACCTTTCGCAGCAATGTAGGCTGCTATTCTCCCATGGAGACGATCGTAGAGATGCTGTATGAAGACCTGTGGAACGGCTTGCCATGCCATTTCCACCTGGCGCCTCAGTTGGACCAGCGTTCGTGCTGGACGTGCAGACCGCGTGAGACGACTCTTCATCCAGTCCCAAACATGCTCAATGGGGGACAGATCCGGAGATCTTGCTGGTCAGGGTAGTTGACTTACACCTTCTAGAGCACGTTGGGTGGCACGGGATACATGCGGACGTGCATTATCCTGTTGGAACAGCAAGTTCCCTTGTCGGTCTAGGAATGGTAGAACGATGGGTTCGATGACGGTTTGGATGTACCGTGCACTATTCAGTGTCCCCTCGACGATCACCAGAGGTGTACGGCCAGTGTAGGAGATCGCTTCCCACACCATGATGCCGGGTGTTGGCCCTGTGTGCCTCGGTCGTATGCAGTCCTGATTGTGGCGCTCACCTGCACGGCGCCAAACACGCATACGACCATCATTGGCACCAAGGCAGAAGCGACTCTCATCGCTGAAGACAACAAGTCTCCATTCGTCCCTCCATTCACGCCTGTCGTGACACCACTGGAGGTGGGCTGCACGATGTTGGGGCGTGAGCGGAAGACGGCCTAACGGTGTGCGGGACCGTAGCCCAGCTTCATGGAGACGGTTGCGAATGGTCCTCGCCGATACCCCAGGAGCAACAGTGTCCCTAATTTGGTGGGAAGTGGCGGTGCGGTCCCCTACGGCACTGCGTAGGATCCTACGGTCTTGGCGTGCATCCGTGCGTCGCTGCGGTCCGGTCCCAGGTCGACGGGCACGTGCACCTTACGCTGACCACTGGCGACAACATCGATGTACTGTGGAGACCTCACGCCCCACGTGTTGAGCAATTCGGCGGTACGTCCACCCGGCCTCCCTCATGCCCACTATACGCCCTGGCTCAAAGTCCGTCAACTGGACATACGGTTCACGTCCACGCTGTCGCGGCATGCTACCAGTGTTAAAGACTGCGATGGAGCTCCGTATGCCACGGCAAACTGGCTGACACTGACGGCGGAGGTTCACAAATGCTGCGCAGCTAGCGCCATTCGACGGCCAACACCGGGGTTCCGGGACGGTCCGCTGTGCCGTGCGTGTGATCATTGCTTGTACAGCCCTCTCGCAGTGTCCGGAGCAAGTATGGTGGGTCTGACACACCGGTGTCAATGTGTTCTTTTTTCCATTTCCAGGAGTGTATTTATTCATTTGTGTCTTTGTTTACATGCGAAGAAATTGGTTAAATATTTACTGTGTTTTAGAAAGCACAGTGACATTAGCCTACTGGCCTACCTTTTGCTTCTATTCCTTTGACATACATTCATTTGATTTGTTTATGTATTTAATATAGTGAGGTTTAGAGAGTGTTTATGGTCCAGCTATAGGAATATTTATTTAACTACATGTATTTCGCATGTGTTTCAATACGTTTGTGAGTGAGCATTGGCTTGAAGACATGGCGGGAGCGCTCTAGCCAATCACAGCGCTCGTTAATGGGGAGACTGGGTGGAAGTGCTGGACATGGGAGTGCTGGAGGCGAAGGCCCTGCGGGCAGTCACGGGAAAGACTTGCAGAGTGGAGCAGTTTGCGCGTGGTCGCGGGAGATAGTAATATTTCGTAGTGCTGACTTGTGCACTTGTGAGATTTTCATGGCTTCTGCAGTCAAGACGTGGCATGCGTTTAGAAATGAATATCTCGCGAGCTATGTTATTGTTCATAACTAATTACTTGAAGTAGGAATCTATTGTTTCCCTGTTATTAAACCTGTATTTTATTTAATTGCTGGACCATTCGCACCAGTAAGTGTTTTACATTAATGAACAGCATTCTTAAAAGTACTTCTGCTAACGTACTCATTGTTTAAAAGTAGTACTTGCACACATTATTTAATTGGAATCTTTCATTTATGAATATCTATTTGACATTCAAAATTCACATTACCGTGTGATAGGCACCGTCTGCCATTCGATTCATGTGTATATTCATATTGTATACTGTAGACCCAGAATTATTTGGCTTGTAATATGGCGGTTCTAGGCGCTACAGTCTGGAACCGCGAGACCGCTACGGTTACAGGTTCGAATCCTGCCTCGGGCATTGATGTGTGTGATGTCCTTGGGTTAGTTAGGTTTAAGTAGTTCTAAGTTCTAGGGGACTGGTGAACTCAAAAGTCGAGTGCTCAGAGCCATTTTTTTGTAATGTGGCAACTAAGTATCCCACACCCTAGACAACGAAACGAACCAAAACTTCTCAACTCTGAGTGTGAGGGCATGTAGTTGAGGGCCACATCCCATTTGTTTTTTAATTTTTGAAAGCCCGCAATCTGTTGGAACTCCTTGACCGGTTTGTTCGAGCCATGGATTCTCAGTCGAGATACCTAGCTCAACTGACCACGGCACTGGAGTCTGCCTGGCTCCAGATACCTGTCGGTACCTTCCAGAAACTCACTGAGTTTCTTCCCGCAGGTGTCGCAGCCGTCCGAGCTGCAGAAGGTGGCCATTCAGGCTTCTAAAAAGTGGTCACACTTGACGGTGTATGTAAAGCTGTACTGCAACCTTCACATCGTATGACGTGGAGGTCCATCACATTGTCGCCTACTGGAGTTTAAGCGTCGTACAATCACTTTCAGTGGGTACTCACAAAAGTAGCACGCGACCAGCTTCGTCGTTTCCAAGATGCTCGTTCGCAAGTTCCAGGCCAAAACAACAGAGGAGAAGTCGATTGTCGGTTCCAGCAATTAAGGCCCGTTCCATCTAAAGACTTCAGTCCGGAACCACGCGACTGCTACGGTCGCAGGTTCGAATTCTGCCTCGGGCATGGATGTGTGTGATGTCCTTAGGTTACTTAGGTTTATGTAGTTCTAAGTTGTAGGGGACTGATGACCTCAGATGTTTAAGTCCCATAGTGCTCGGGGCATTTTGAACCATTTTGAACCATCTATAGAATGAGTTCTTGTTCGCCTCTGGTACTGTTATATGCTACCCTTAATGGGTAACGTGCCCAAAACACCACCAGGCAGGATTCAGTCTCGATGTGGGCAGTGGCCATACTTTGTTGTTGTTGTTGTGGTCTTCAGTGCAGAGACTGGTTTGATGCAACTCTCCATGCTAGTCTAACCTGTGCAAGCTTCTTCATCTCCCAGTACCTACTACAGCTTATATCCTTCTGAATCTGCTTAGTGTATTCATCTCTTGGTCTCCCTCTACAAATTTTATATTCCACGCTCCTCTCGAATACTAAATTGGTAATCCCTTGATGCCTTAGAACATGTCCTGCCAACCGATCCCTTCTTCGAGTCAAGTTGTGCCACAAATTTCTCTTCTCCCCAATTCTATTCAATACCTCCTCATTAGTTACGTTGTCTACCTATCTAATCTTCAGAATTCTTCTGAAGCAAGACATTTCGAAAGGCTCTGTATTGTTCTTGTCTAAAACATTTATCGTCCATGTTTCACTTCCATACTTGCCTACACTACACACAAATACCTTCTGACATTTAAATCTATACTCGAGGTTAACAAATTTCTCCTCTTCAGAAACGCTTTCCTTGCTATTGCCTTTCTACATTTTATATCGTCTCTACTTCGACCATCATCAGTTATTTCGCACCCCAACTAGCAAAACTCGGAAAAAGCATGCGAAGTTCAGAAGAACGCGAAATCCTGAAGATGGGCTAAAATTTACAGACGCGCGAAATTTGGCACGTACTTCGATGCGAGATGCCTTTAATAGGTTCCACAACGAAACATTGTCTCGAAATTTGGTAGAAAATCCGAAGAAATTCTGGTCGTATGTAAAGTACACAAGCGGCAAGACGCAGTCAATACCTTCGCTGCGCAGTGCCGATGGTACTGTTATCGACGACTGCGCCGCTAAAGCGGAGTTATTGAACGCAGTTTTCCGAAATTCCTTCACCAGGGAAGACGAATGGAATATTCCAGAATTTGAAACACGAACATCTGCTAGCATGAGTTTCTTAGAAGTAGATACCTTAGGGGTTGCGAAGCAACTCAAATCGCTTGATACGGGCAAGTCTTCAGGTCCAGATTGTATACCGATTAGGTTCCTTTCAGATTACGCTGATACTATAGCTCCCTACTTAGCACTCATATACAACCGCTCGCTCACCGATAGATCTGTACCTACAGATTGGAAAATTGCGCAGGTCGCACCAGTGTTCAAGAAGGGTAGTAGGAGTAATCCATTTAACTACAGACCTATATCATTGACGTCGGTTTGCAGTAGGGTTTTGGAGCATATACTGTATTCAAACATTATGAATCACCTCGAAGGGAACGATCTATTGACACGTAATCAGCATGGCTTCAGAAAACATCGCTCTTGTGCAACGCAGCTAGCTCTTTATTCGCACGAAGTAATGGCCGCTATCGACAGGGGATCTCAAGTTGATTCCGTATTTCTAGATTTCCGGAAAGCTTTTGACACCGTTCCTCACAAGCGACTTCTAATCAAGCTGCGGAGCTATGGGGTATCGTCTCAGTTGTGCGACTGGATTCGTGATTTCCTGTCAGGAAGGTCGCAGTTCGTAGTAATAGACGGCAAATCATCGAGTAAAACTGAAGTGATATCAGGTGTTCCCCAGGGAAGCGTCCTGGGACCTCTACTGTTCCTGATCTATATAAATGACCTGGGTGACAATCTGAGCAGTTCTCTTAGGTTGTTCGCAGATGATGCTGTAATTTACCGTCTAGTAAGGTCATCCGAAGACCAGTATCAGCTGCAAAGCGATTTAGAAAAGATTGCTGTATGGTGTGTCAGGTGGCAGTTGACGCTAAATAACGAAAAGTGTGAGATGATCCACATGAGTTCCAAAAGAAATCCGTTGGAATTCGATTACTCGATAAATAGTACAATTCTCAAGGCTGTCAATTCAACTAAGTACCTGGGTGTTAAAATTACAAACAACTTCAGTTGGAAGGACCACATAGATAATATTGTCGGGAAGGCGAGCCAAAGGTTGCGTTTCATTGGCAGGACACTTAGAAGATGCAACAAGTCCACTAAAGAGACAGCTTACACTACACTCGTTCGTCCTCTGTTAGAATATTGCTGCGCGGTGTGGGATCCTTACCAGGTGGGATTGACGGAGGACATCGAGAGGGTGCAAAGAAGGGCAGCTCGTTTTGTATTATCGCGTTATAGGGGAGAGAGTGTGGCAGATATGATACACGAGTTGGGATGGAAGTCATTACAGCATAGACGTTTTTCGTCGCGGCGAGACCTTTTTACGAAATTTCAGTCACCAACTTTCTCTTCCGAATGCGAAAATATTTTGTTGAGCCCAACCTACATAGGTAGGAATGATCATCAAAATAAAATAAGAGAAATCAGAGCTCGAACAGAAAGGTTTAGGTGTTCGTTTTTCCCGCTCGCTGTTCGGGAGTGGAATAGTAGAGAGATAGTATGATTGTGGTTCGATGAACCCTCTGCCAAGCACTTAAATGTGAATTGCAGAGTAGTCATGTAGATGTAGATGTAGATGTAGAATACTACAGTGTGTTACAAAAAGATACGGCCAAACTTTCAGGAAACATTTCCCACACACAAAGAAAGAAAATATGTTATGTGGACATGTGTCCAGAAACGCTTACCTTCAATGTTAGAGCTCATTTTATTACTTCTCTTCAAATCACATTAATCATGGAATGCAAACACACAGCAACAGAACGTACCAGCCCTGGAGAATGGCGTATTATATCACAGCCGTCCACAATACGAGCACGAAGAGTCTCTACATTTGGTACTGGGGTTGCGTAGACAAGAGCTTTCAAATGCCCCCATAAATGAAAGTCAAGAGGGTTGAGGTCAGGAGAACGTGGAGGCCATGGAATTGGTCCGCCTCTACCAATCCATCGGTCACCGAATCTGTTGTTGAGAAGCGTACGAACACGTCGACTGAAATGTACAGTAGCTCCATCGTGCATGAACCACATGCTCTGTCGTACTTGTAAAGGCACATGTTCTAGCAGCACAGGTAGAATATCCCGTATGAAATCATGATTACGTGCGCCATTGAGCGTAGGTGGAAGAACATGGGGCCCAATCAAGACATCACCAACAATGCCTGCCCAAACGTTCACAGAAAATCTGTGTTCATGCCGTGATTGTACAATTGCAACATTACCTTCCTTCAATTGGGCCAACTAGCGGTGAATCGAGGAAGTACAGTTTATACTGACGAAACTAAAATGAGCTCTAACATGGAAATTATGCGTTTCCGGACACATGTCCACATAACATTGAAAAAATGTTTCAAAATGGCTCTGAGCACTATGCGACTTAACATATGTGGTCATCAGTCCCCTAGAGCTTAGACCTACTTAAACCTAACTAACCTAAGGACATCACACACATCCATGCCCGAGGCAGGATTCGAACCTGCGACCGTAGACGTAGCGCGGTTTCAGACTGAGCGCCTAGAACCGCTAGACCACCGCGGCCGGCACATATAACATCTTTTCTTTATTTGTGTGTGAGGAATGTTTCCTGAAAGTTTGGTCGTACCTGTTTGTAACACCCTGTATAAGTGTCTCGATTCCTAATCTAATTCTCTCAGCATCACCCAATTTAATTCGACTACATTCCATTATTCTCATTTTGGTTTTGTTGGTGGTCATCTTATATCCTCCTTTCAAGAAAATGTCCACTCTGTTCAACTGCTCTTCCAGGCCCTTTGCTGTGTCTGACAGAATTACTATGTCATCGGCGAACCTCAACGTTTTTATTCCTTCTCCATGGATTTTAATTCCTACTCCATAATTTACACTGTAGGAAATCCAGCAGTATTGTCTATAATGTAATTTACGACAACAGCTGGATTTTAATTCCTACTCCACAATATAGACTGCAGAAAATCTGCGGTGTCCTCCAAACAAAATTGCTAAACCGGTGGCCATAATGTTTAGGCACATTAGTGTATACAGATCAATGCAGGCCACGAGATTGCTATCGCCTCGGTACCGTCTACCTCGTATGTGGCCATCACTGTGCGATCGATGCTGCGTGACCACAATTTGTTATTTGTGAACCAAGGATGGCAGTAATGATGTCGTTAGTCTCCTGTGCTTGTCGATACCCACTTTCTGTTAAGTAACATATGGTTAAATTCTAAAATCCTCTCAGAAGATGGGCGGCGTAGTAGCATGTGTGCCACTAGTCCAGCCTTCGGCGCACGCCGAATTTTCAACCGAAAACAACCACACTTGTTGCACTAGTATAGAGTCGAAGTACGCGCGTAGGACGGCGACCATCCCGTACTGTGGTCACCCAATGTTTCCTACACGCATCACTGTCGTAGTACTCGACATGCAGCCGCTGAAACACAACAATTGTTAAAACCGTCGTCCGTACTCATTCGTAACGTCGTTCTACACACTCTATAAACTTACATTCTTCAGTTCATTGTTTGTGACTTAAAATTTTCACATAAATCAGTGGAGTAGGAGCAGTTTTAAACGTGCCCACATGACTATAACTGATGTTTAAAGCGGGATATGACTTTAAACAAATGTAATCAGAGACAGAAAATGCATGAATGGGTGTGCATGCTCAACCATGACATAGCGAAATGCAGCTGTCAGCAGAAGGTAGTTGCAGTAAAATCCTTTTAGTGTTAGTCCATATCTTTACGAAATACTGAGACAACAATACGCGTGACCTTTACGACGTCTTTGCACTGGTCCTATTCATGGCGGCTACACTGGTGGGTTCTGGGAATGGTCTTCCCTACATAAATGTGACGGTCTGTTGGTTTCGGGACCTGCCCATCGAGCCATATGAACCAGGGAAATTACGACAGTGTGTTTCGTCAAGCGAGAACATTCATTAGGTCCACGCCGTATCGTGGTACGAAGGTAGAGGGGCTTAAACTCGTCAGGTGACTCCATGCACTCGATTTTTCTGTCAGTTATGACGGTACGAAAATAAGGACAACACAACACCGAGGAGACCGTAAGTGGGAAAATTACCCGATCCGCCCGGATAGCCAACCCAGGCTCCTTCCGTTAGTTATCTGCGGCGCTGATCTCTCAGCTATCAAGGATTGCTGTGTCCCTGGCCAGTTCGAGGTTGGGGTACATCTGGATGGATACTGCCTACATTTTTCTAACGACAGCAATAAAGTATCCGCAGTTCGGAACCACAGGCAGTGTTTCCATGCGACTAGTCTTCAGTGCCGCGTGACAGATCTCTTGAGGGCATCCTGTTTTTACTGTTGAGACCGGGTCTTATGGATCTGCAAATTGGCAGAGACACGCCGGCCGGTGGAATGCGATCGCTGGTAGCCAGGCATCAGTGACTTGTGGCCATCATCCATGTTCGTGCTCTTGGTCCGCTTCATTGTTACAATAGCATTTATTTTTCGCTGCTTAATCCATGGCCGCTGTGCAAGCACAGGGGGCTTCTTGATAACTAATATATCGGCAGGGTTGCAGTTGTTGTTCGGCTTTTGTTCATTTGTTGTGTTGCCCCGGTCGCACATAGCGTCCACGCTCCGACAAGCGACCGCTAATCGGTCTCCTGGTTTCGCTTACACAAACTTCACCAAAATCGAATTAGAGTACGTAAACCCCTACCCGTGGCCTAGAGGTAGCATCATTGATTAGTAATCGAAATGTCCCAGGTTTCGAACCCAGCCACTGCTTACATTTTGGAAAAAAAAACTCAACCACCAGCAATGGCGGCCGAACACTTTCGACATGAGAAGTCAAAGAGGGCACAGGAGCGGACAGAGGTACAGTACCCTCTCTTGCTCTTGGTGTGGGAAAATGACCCTAAAGACGGAAAAATCAGCAACGATCAACTGCATGAGGATGCACAAGCCAATGGAAAACACTGCATTAAAGACACATAATGTGTATCCACGGCACATGTTTCCTGTAGCTGAAAAAAAATAACCGTTATGAAGATTTCTCCGTTGGCAGAAGATTTTGGACTAGTCCCCCATTCGGACTTCCTGGAGGGGACCGTCAAGGTGGAGGTCAAGATGAGAAAAAGATTAATAACCAACGAAACGATAACGTGCTATGAGTCGGAGTGTGCAATGTCAGTAGTTTGAACGAGACAAGGAAGCTAGAAAAGCTCAAAAGAGTAATGCTAAGGCTCGATCTAGATATAGTGGGAGTAACTGAAGTGAAATGTAAAGAGGAGTTGAATTTCTGGTCAGATGGGTATAGGATAACATCAACAATAACAGAAAATGGAGTAACAGAAGTAGGATTCATACTGATTAAAAAGGTAGGACAGGGAATGAATTACTGTAAACAGTTCAGTGATAGGTTTGTTCTCATCGCAATCGGCAGCAAATCAACTCCGACAACAGTGACTCAGGCATACATTCCGATGTCGCAAGCAGACTATAAAAAGATAGGAGAAGTATATGATGATATTGAACGGCTAATTCAGTGTGTGAAGGGAGATAAAAATCGAATACTCATGTGGGTTGTAATGTAGTTGTACGAGAGGGGATGGAAGAAAGGTTACAGGAGATTATCGGCTTGGTAGTAGGATCGACAGAACAGAGAGACTAACTGAGTTCTGCAATGAATTTCAGTTAGTGGTAGCGAACATTCCGTTCAAGAAGGACAAGAGTAGGAGGTATACTTGGAAAACACCTGAGATATTACGTCATGGTCAGGCAGGAATTACGAAATCAGATATTGGATTACAATGCATACCCAGGACTGGGTATAGACTCAGATGCCTATTTAGTAATGATGAAGAGTAGTCTGAAGTTTAAGACTATTCAGGAAAGATCGGTATGCAATGAAGTAGTATTTCGAGGTACTAAGGAATGACGGGACACGCTTGAGTTCTTTGAGGCTATACCACTGCGATAATAAATAGTAGGCAGTTCATTTGTGGAGGTCTGGATTTCTTCAGCTGATAGACAGAAGAAGGCAGTACAAAAATTTTCATCGAAATTCGGGAATACAGATACACAAGTTCCTTAGGATTGAAATAAATCGGAGGTGCAGGGAAGCTAAGGAAAAATGACTGCATCAAAAACGCGAAGAAATCTAAAAAGAAATGATTGCCGGAAAGACTGAATCAGCTAATAGAAAAGCCAAAGCAGCCTTCGGTGGAATTAAAAGCAATGGGAATTTCACTGTTAAATACAGAAGAGAGAGCGGGTAGAGTACTCTTAAGGCCTCTACGAGGAAGACATGTCTGATATCGTAACAGAAAAAGAAACAAGGAAGAGGTAGAGGCTCCAGTATTAGAATCAGAACTTAAAAGAGCTTTTGAAGACTTAAGGTCAAATAAGGCAGAAGGGATAGATAACATTCCATCTGAGTATCTAAAAACATTAGGGGACAAAACAGATATTCACTTAGGTGTGTCGAATGTATAAGACTGACTACATACATCAGATTTTCGTCCACACAATCCCGAAGATTGCAAGAGCCAACAAACGCAAGAATTAACGCACAGTGAGCTTAAGAGATTATGTATCCAAGTTGCTGACAAGAATAATATACAGAAGAATGGGAAACGAGATTGTGGGTCTATGAGATGACGATCTGTTTGCATTTAGGAAAGGACAAGGTACCAGAGAGGCATTCTCACGCTGTAGGAGATAGTGGAAGCAGGACTGAAGAAAAATCGAGAAACGTTCATTGGATTTGTCGACCTGCAGAAAACGTTCGAAAATGTGAAATGATGAAAGATGTTCGAAACGCGAAACAATAGAGATAAACTATAGGGAAAGACGGGTAATGTACATCTTGTACATTACGTATAAAGAACCACTAAAAAACGTTAAGAAATGCTATTGATAAACTGTTAAAAAACAGAGTGATTAGGCCTTATGTTGTCACTTTATGAGTCACCGGTATTTCTAGTAAAATAACCGAATGTGGAAGGATTCAAATCGACAGGCTTCAACCACAAGTTAGTGTTAGAGCTCAGGCCTGTCTCTGAATTGCATAACTGCTTTACATGTTTTGTAGGAGCTCACACCTTTACAGTATATAACTCTACTAACGGCGTTCCCGCGAGTGTGTGCTACGTTTTTCCGAATAACAGAACTTACAAACCTGTCACAAGGAAGCAAAATATAACACTACCGCTTCAATTTGCCTAAATATGACTTAAACGCACAGTATGTGTTACCCTCTGAGAGGATTTTAGAATTTGACCGTTTGTTACCTAACAGAAAGTGGGTATCGAACATGACATTCATAAGTGTAGTAGTTGGTAGACAACAGAAAGACTAAAAATTTGGTAATAAATTACAGCAACAGATTTAATATAAATGAAATAACAAAACGGACGCCAGTCCAATTAGGCATTATAATGTGAAAACACTATTTTAAATGGATTTGCATATACTTTTGCAAAAGTGACTTTCGTAGATTCTTTCTCAGAAAAGTGCAATGAACACGTATAACAACCAGACGAACTACACAGTGGGTACCAGTAGTTATCAACAGCATTGTTATGAAGTCACAGAAACAGAAAAGAGACTTTATCTCTGTTAACCACAATCTTCACTTCTACCTTTCACTAATTTGGCTCACGAGTTGCATACACAAGACTAAGTAGCACCTGGTAAGAATTACAGTTTGACTAACACACATATACACATCACAAATGCAATAAGATAACACTGTACACATACCTTTCATACATACTCTTTTAAATAATCACCTCTGCTTTCTTTAGCTAGCAAATAACTATTCAGTTTGGTTTTTTCCAGATATAACAGAATGGAAAGGGGGAGGGGGCACAAACTATCCCTTCTTTATATATGCAAACTATACATACTTTTCATAAATATTTTGAATTATGATGAAAGCTGAATTACTTTCCCACTTAAGATCATTTATCTTAAAACACTCTCTACAAACTTTAGAAAAGATTTCAATTAAAAGTTAACTTCAAACAGCATCAAAATCAGATGCTTTATAACACCACTTGTGAAGCAAGTGATCTTCACTGACAGCTTTTATACTGCTGAACATTAAAACACTTGTGTTTGTTAAACAGAAGCAAACCAAAACATATTGGACGTTGTTATAAATTCATCAGTAAGTGTCTCCCTTGATTTCAATGAAACCATGAATCTGACTATCCACACTTATATATTTTGGCATTTAGAAATTGGACATAAGCAAATAACACAGATTATTGTCATTTTTCACATACAGATTACTCGGTGTTTAATAATTTTGAGGAGACTACCTTGTAAGGTACCATGAAAGGAGTAAATTAAGGTTCGAACGAAAAGTTCAGCAATATTTGAATTATTATTGCAAATTAAATCACACAAACGCTCTGGTTCATACTGTTATACTGTTCTAATCTCTTGGTTCTGATGAAGTGGTGGTGCAATCGTGGTGGCGAGCACGTGGCGGCTACCTGGTTCTCTCCTTTGGCAGTAATGTGCTCCATTTAGTTCTTCTTGACGACGTGACTATAATTTTTAGAGCCATTTGTAATGCTAGAGCACCATTAAACAGCCGCAATTACACCCGAGGCCATTCCATCTCAAATCAGATACTGGATGCCTCGCCCGGCACCTGCAGTGTTGACTGGTCTGCTGCTGGCTACTGACTGCCTACTGTGCTCTCTCGCTTCCCGCTCAGCCTGACCGCCACTTTCACTTTTTAGCTCGCACAACACCATTTCTGTAGCCGAGGGGAGTCACTACATCTTTTACGTTATATAATACAAAGTCCCTAAGTATGAACCAGTTTTTACATTGCAGTTTCTCATACATAAACAAACATATTTAATAAAATTCCATTACTTAAGCACACAGTTATAATTCTATAAAACATATATCGCTAAACTTCACTTCCTTACAGTAATGCAGACACGTGAATCAGTAAAGAGTAAACACTTTATACTTCGCATAATATGTTACACTGTATAAACTACTCACTATCGATTATGGTGTTACAAGTGTTACAGTTTAACTAGGGTTACCACCAAATCTTATTAGCCCAAGATTCGAAAGCACTTACAGCTTGTACAACTATTTGAAAATCGTATGAATGGAATCGTGTACCTGTTGGTTTGGCCACAGGAGCTGCAGATTTGTCTAAATTACTAAATTCTGCTTTAGGGAATTTTAAATACTAATTAGACTGTAATTATCTGGACGATGTGGCAGTCTTCAGTAAATCTTTTGAAGGACAATTTAGCCATCCGTAAAATGTTTTGAATAGATTTCTAGAAAGTGAGTTAAGTGTGAAGCCCTCCAAGTTGGACTTACGCAGGCGGTAAATTTCCTTCTTTGGACATATAGTTTCACCTGGGGATATGATGTATCATGCAGCGTAACTTGCTGTGACAGTGGGAGAGAGACACAGAGAGAGAGAGACAAAGATATTGTTTATTACTCTGTGGCGGTCAGCAGTCTCATAATTATTCTTAGGATATAGAGCTTTTGTTCGCGTTAAGAGTAATTTTACAAGAGGAGAGCCATTCTTGTGATGTAAAAAAATCGACGCCATTTCGAGATTTTGATTCACATTGTAAAATATATATGTATATGGAAGGAAATCAGTTAATAGAAAAATAAAATATTGTTCATTCAAGAAGGTACGTGTTATTCTACAACCAGCGTATACTTCTATTGTGATTGAATAATAAATACCAGCTTGAGAACAGTTCCGACGGGAGCGTTCATTTCTAGTGAAATAATTCGATGCTTTCTTCGGAAAAGAAGTCACTTCATGGATCATTCAAATCCACAATTCTACCTGGACATTTCTCAGAACAGAAAGCAATCTCATTGCTATGCGACAGAGCCCCGAAGAATATCTCTCCGTTCTTTGGTCACCATTTTCAGCTCAACACGGTATATGCAGCAGCTGGAGCAGATTTCTTCAACAGTGGAAGCGTGTAATCGCTGTCAGTTTGACACATCGCCCTGTGTACGCTGTATGTATTTAGCCACAACAATGAACATACAGTTACTCACATACATAGAAAGACAATACAAGGTGGTGTGGGAAACATTTCAGTATTAAGGTCCAGTAGAGCTAAACATTAGTTAGCCTATAATTAGTAGTAGTAGTAGCGAACAAATTTATTTTTTTACAAAGGAGTCTTTATATATGGCGACCATGACAGGACACGATCCTGGTACAACAGTACATGAACAGTCATAGTGAACCTGCAATATAACTATGTAAGTAATGTAGTAATTAATGTTTCATTGTGTGTATATATGTCTAGTTTTATAGAGTAACTACATTATGGTTAGAATCTGTGCTTGTGAATACTACACAAAATATTTGGGAGAGTGTCAAAACTGTGGGATATTCGACGCAAAATGGGCTTCCCTGTGATATCAAAAACAAGATGTCTGCCCAAGGAAATGATATCTCCAGTTTCCAAATATTTTTGTGTGTCAATTTGTGGAGGACACATAGACGTTTATAAAACATTTATGAATATTATGGAGCGCTTGACTTGGTCAAAGCTCTATAGGGAAATCAGGAAGTTAGTAAGGATGTGCCACGAGTGTAAAAGAAGTAAACCAAATCCGAATAACTGGACGGAAGAGCTTTCGAACAGGGAGAATCATCCCATGAATAAAATATTCCGTGTCTCTAACACGTTCTAAGCTCGTTATCTGTTGGTTCTGGTCGACGCCTTCTCAAAATTTGTGTGGTTGCTCCCTAGTAAATGCAGCAACATGAAAGCCACCATAAAATTACAAGTGGAATTTTTGGACTACCTGGTGCACCCAAGTTTCAAGTAAGTGACAACACTCGCCTTTACGTCCAAAGAGGTCAACAGATTTTGTGTCAACAGTTCCATTTCCCACATCACAAAAATACCTCATTATTTCAGGCATCTTTCACTGAGCCATCTTTGGGCAGGTTTAGTGACATCTCTGAAAGTGAAAGGGACTGTGTCTGTGATAAAATATCCACAGTCAACGACTATTTTCAGGAGGTCTGGGAACCGGGGTGATCCCAAACTTGTTTCGATCTGTGTAAAACAGATGGCAGACATCGGTTCATTGGTAGAACACTAGGTAAATGCGATCAGCGTGCGGAGCAAATAGCTTACTAATTACTCATGTGGCCCATCCCAGAATACTACTCAAGTGTGGGGAACCAGTACTAGATAAAACTAACGCATGTTATTGAATCTATATACACTCCTGGAAATTGAAATAAGAACACCGTGAATTTATTCTCCCAGGAAGGGGAAACTTTATTGACACATTTCTAGGGTCAGATACATCACATGATCACACTGACAGAACCACAGGCACATAGACACAGGCAACAGAGCATGCACAATGTCGGCACTAGTACAGTGTATATCCACCTTTCGCAGCAATGTAGGCTGCTATTCTCCCATGGAGACGATCGTAGAGATGCTGGATGAAGTCCTTTGTAACGGCTTGCAATGCCATTTCCACCTGGCGCCTCAGTTGGACCAGAGTTTGTGCTGGACGTGCAGACCGCGTGAGACGACGCTTCATCCAGTCCCAAACATGCTCAATGGGGGACAGATCCGGAGATCTTGCTAGCCAGGGTAGTTGACTTACACCGTCTAGAGCACGTTGGGTGGCACGGGATACATGCGGACGTGCATTGTCCTGTTGGAACAGCAAGTTCCCTTGCCGGTCTAGGAATGGTAGAGCGATGGGTTCGATGACGGTTTGGATGTACCGTGCACTATTCAGTGTCCCCTCGACGATCACCAGAGGTGTACGGCCAGTGTAGGAGATCGATCCCCACACCATGATGCCAGGTGTTGGCCCTGTGTGTCTCGGTCGTATGCAGTCCTGATTGTGGCGCTCACCTGCACGGCGCCAAACACGCTTACGACCATCATTGGCACCGAGGCAGAAGCGACTCTCATCGCTGACGACGACACGTCTCCATTCGTCCCTCCATTCACGCCTGTCACGACACCACTGGAGGCGGGCTGCACGATGTTGGGGCGTGAGCGGAAGACGGCC
The DNA here is from genome assembly GCF_023897955.1 of Schistocerca gregaria. Lineage (NCBI taxonomy): Eukaryota > Metazoa > Arthropoda > Insecta > Orthoptera > Acrididae > Schistocerca > Schistocerca gregaria. The sequence continues at coordinate 920,841,296 of NC_064922.1, forward strand.
TAACGGTGTGCGGGACCGTAGCCCAGCTTCATGGAGACGGTTGCGAATGGTCCTCGCCGATACCCCAGGAGCAACAGTGTCCCTAATTTGGTGGGAAGTGGCGGTGCGGTCCCCTACGGCACTGCGTAGGATCCTACGGTCTTGGCGTGCATCCGTGCGTCGCTGCGGTCCGGTCCCAGGTCGACGGGCACGTGCACCTTCCGCCGACCACTGGCCACAACATCGATGTACTGTGGAGACCTCACGCCCCACGTGTTGAGCAATTCGGCGGTACGTCCACCCGGCCTCCCGCATGCCCACTATACGCCCTCGCTCAAAGTCCGTCAACTGCACATACGGTTCACGTCCACGCTGTCGCGGCATGCTACCAGTGTTAAAGACTGCGATGGAGCTCCGTATGCCACGGCAAACTGGCTGACACTGACGGCGGCGGTGCACAAATGCTGCGCAGCTAGCGCCATTCGACGGCCAACACCGCGGTTCCTGGTGTGTCCGCTCTTCCTTGCGTGTGACCATTGCTTGTACAGCCCTCTCGCAGTGTCCGGAGCTAGTATGGTGGGTCTGACACACCGGTGTCAATGTGTTCTTTTTTCCATTTCCAGTAGTGTAGGTAAGGGCAGCACGAATGGTCACATGCTTATTTAACCTGTGGCAGATTGTCACAACGATGACGCAAAAACTGAACTGGAAGACACATCAGGACAGGCAGTTGTTCTAAAGTGGATGCCTCCTTACAGAGTTTCAAAGAGGTGTTTTAGATGATGAATATACAACATACCTTTGCATATCGTTCCGATAATGTAGTATCCTTCCCACTCGCCTAATATAGGGTGCCTAGGATGGAGTTTTCTCGGATCGCCAGACAGCAATTCAAACAAATCATATTACTGGAGCTCATTACCGTGAGTTAAATTGACAATACTTTGCGTATTGACAAAGGTGCGTCGCAAGAAAATGGCGACATGCAAATAATCAATGTCCTTAGGTATATGCAATTTCAACGCAAGGAGAATAGTACAGTTCATAAGTCACTGCTATAGCGTTTGTATGACGGCTCGTCTTCCATTGCTCTCGTGGCTATGCGGGGCTTAAATTCTCTCCGTATAAATACGGCTCCAATCGTGGTGTCGGGTTCGTCAGCGAAGTATTGCCTGTCGTCATCTCACAGCCCCTACAGTGCACACAGAGGCATTTAACCAGTTACATTTCCTGCAGTCCATTCGTTAATGGCCGGCCGGAGTGGACACGCGGTTCTATGCGCTACAGTCCGGAACAGCGTGACCGCTACGGTCGCAGGTCAGAATCCTGCCTCGGGCACGGATGTGTGTGATGTCCTCAGGTTAGTTAGGTTCCATTAGTTCTAAGTCCTAGGGGACTGATGACCTCAGAAGTTAAGTCCCATAGCGCTCAGAGCCATTTTTTGAACCATTCGTCAATGTAACGGGAAGAGGCCGTTACTAGTACTCTCTACCATAGGCATCACAGAGGTTTGCAGAGTACGGATGTAGATGTAATTGTAGAGACACGTTCTGAACTGAACGAACGAGCGAGAAATGTAGCTGCACTTCTTTGACCTTTAGCGACGACTACACCAACCGACAACTTACATGGTGCCACGATAAATTTTTAGTTTCAACCCGTAATTCGAAATTCAACGCCAGTTTATATCCTCATTCGTGTAGAAGATGTGGTCTTGTGTAACTGGATGAATCTTTTAGCAGCAGGCGACACTTGTGCTTTTCACGGGACGTAAGTGGTTTCTTCAACACCCGAGGAGCTATGCTTCGCCTGTCTCGAATAATATCTCAGGAGGGGCGGCTGCGGTAGGGTTTAAATTACACTTGTTATGTACCTCTGCAGAGACGGCTCCCGGTGGCGCACGGCCGTCCGATCCAAAGGAGCGCAGCACGCAAATGATGATACAGAGGCGTCGTAATGGGCCTATTTTTCGCGGCTAACGAGCTCCGCGGACCAGGGCTCGCTTGGCGAGCTCCGGTCGGCCCAGGCCACCTCTGAATTATGCAGCGCGACGAAACGTTGGCGAAGGCGACAGTGGCTGCGACCAACCGCTAACGAGGCTGCCCTTCCCTAGCAGGTGGCGTTCAGAAGCTCACCGGGAATTAACTTCGTGCATTATTCCGCAGTTTCCAGCTGCGTGTTCGCTTCCGCCGATTTACGATGGGGATGTCAGCTTAGTTGATTGTATTGAAAGGAGCCTGCTGGGGCACACTTGTATGTGGCACCCGAATATGACAACAATATTAGTGTAAATTAAAATGAAACTAGTATACTATAAACGATGTACGTCTCTGATAGGCTGTCGACGCTGTTCGCTGACTGTGTGCGACAGCAGACCCAAAGATATTGCTTCTGGTCTGAGATTGTAGTGCTGGAGTAAGAGAGCGCTTGGCGCACAGTTGTAGATAGCTGTCTGTGAGCGAAAGATGGTGGAATAAGCAGTTTCTGTGGTGTGCTGTGTGAAGGCACGAAGTGTTAGATTAATGTAAGAATTACGAGAACATGTAAGCAGAAGTCTTCTCACAAGCAAGGTAAAGATCATACATAATTATGATTACTGTTTCGCCAGAGCGTTATTACAGATGATTTGGCTAATAATTTGTAATTGTTGACTAATCCCAGAATATACGTCAAATAATTTGATAAAAAGGCTAGTTAGATATTTCACTTTTGTAATTTTTCTATTTGTTAAAAGAGCGACATGTAATTTGAAAAAATATTACAGCCAGCATTGCACATCGCTGAGACTGTCGCAAGCATATATATTCTTTTTTTGTGAGAGACCGAAATATATCGCATTCCACTGTCGCTGCTTTAGAGGTAAGATACTTTTATTTGTTACGTGCAAAGGGACCAAAGTTTTCAGTATTGAACAGGATCAGAGGATTCAGTGTTTAAGGGGTTGAATGTATTTTGCAGTGACTGCATTTCTTTATTGGTATTGGGAGTTACATTGCCCAAATCGTTCGTATAAAGTTTTTCCTAATAACAACACAGAGTAAGCACACCACTCGCAATTACAACACGTGACACGATAATTTGAGTTTAGTATCCATTCGACAGTTCAGACATTCATTCAAGAAACCGTTAAATTTTCTTTTTAAAGGAACGTTACTGTATTTCTTGTATAATACAATGAGGCACAGCTCAACTATTATTTATTAATAATGGTAGAGGTCAGCCGGCCGCTATGGGCGAGCGGCTCTAGACGCTTCAGTCCGGAACCGCTCGACCGCTACGGTCACAGGTTCGAATCCTGCCTCGGGCATGGATGTGTGTGATGTCCTTTGGTTGGTTAGGTTTAAGTAGTTCTAAGTTCTATGGGACTGATGGCCTCAGATGTTAAGTCCCACAGTGTTCAGAGCCATTTGAACCATTTTTGGTAGATGTCAATACAGGTTGAAACAGCATTGGGTTATGGTAAGATTAAAATTTGACATGTTTGCGTCGAGTTACATTAATCATTATGTGTATGAGATACAGAAATAACATGTTTATGATGTGGTTCATAGCTGTATTCTTCCAGTAACTGTTGTATAATTCTTTCCAAACGAAATCATCTTTATCAACATATTAAGAGTAGTTTTGCTGTACCTAACAGGTTTTGACAATCTGCCATATTCTGGAGTTCAGTACCGACTTATAGCATGACGTCTGCTTACATGGAATAAGTCAGTAACGACCTTCCGAAGATGACAGATTAATCTGACCAATCCCGTTGAGTGCGATAACTATTCCAGTTGTGCAGCTGACGAGTGACATTATTTCTAAAAAATCTCATTTTAGTACACTGAAGAGCAAAAGAAATTTGTATAGGCAAAAAAATGGCTCTGAGCACTATGGGACTCAACGTCTGAGGTCATTAGTCCCATAGAACTTATAACCACTTAAACCTAACTAAGCTAAGGACATCACGCACATCCATGCCCGAGGCAGGATTGGAACCTGCGACGGTGGTATAGGCATGTGGATTCAAGTACAGGGATATGTAAACAGGCAGAATAAGGCGCTGTGGTCGGAAACACAATAAGTGTCTGGTGCAGTTGTTACATCGGTTATTGCTGCTACAGTCGCAAGTTGTCAAGACTTAAGTCATTTGAACGTGGTGTTACAGTCGGCGCACGACAGATGGACACAGCGTCGCCGAGGTAGCGATGAAGTGGATATTTTCCAGTACTACCATTTCACGAATGTACCGTGAATATCAGGAATCCAGTAATACATCGAATCTCCGACATCGTTGCTGCCGGATAAAGATCCTGCTAGAACGGGGCCAACGATGGCTGAAGAGAATCGTTCAATGTGACAGAAGTGCAACCCTTCCGCAAATTGCTGCAGATTTCAATGCTGGGCCATCAAAAAGTATCTGAGTGCAAACCATCCAACAAAACATCATCGACATGGGCTTTAGGATCCGAAGGCTCGCTCGTGTAACTTTGACGATTGCACGATACAGACCTTTACGCATCGCCTGGGCACTCAACACTGACTTTGGATTGTTGGTCACTTGAAATATGTTGCCTAGCCGGACGAGTCTCGTTGCAAATTGTATCGTGTGGATGAACGTGTACGTGTATGGAGACAAAGTCATGAATCCATGGAGCCACCATGTCAGCAGAGGCTGTTCAAGCTGGTGGAGGCTGTGTAATGCTGTGGGGCGTGTGGAATTGGAGCGATATTGGATACCTGATACGTAAAGATACGACTCTGACAAGTGACATGTACATAAGCATCCTGTCTGAACACCTGCATCCAGTCATATCCATTATTCTTTCCGACAGACGGGCAATTCCAGCAGGACAATGCGGCACCTCACACTTCCAGAATTGCTACAGAGTGCCTCTAGGAACACACTCCTAAATTTAATCACTTCCGTTAGCCACTAAACTCCCTAAACATGAACATTATTGAGCATATCTGGAGTGCCTTGAAACGTGCTGTTCAGAAGAGATCTTCACCCCTTCGTACGCTTCCGGATTTATGGAAAGCCCTGCAGAATTTGTAAGTAGGTTGTTTAGGTTTTTATAAACACTGCAATTTTACTGTGATGAACGATCAGGACTGACTTTACGGATTGTGAGAAAATTTTAGCTCTTAACCAAAATGGTATCAATAAGTGTGTGCATATGATTTCTTTGTTATTGCAATTGTGCCCAAAACAATTTGTAAAATTTTTTGTGAGGAGCATGGGGGCTATGTAAGTAGACTGTTTAGGTTTTTATTGGTAACGCCACGTAGCGCTCTGTATGAAAATCGCTGGCTGTGCTGTGTGCAGTCTGTGGCTGGTTTGCATTGTTGTCTGCCATTATAGTGTTGGGCAGCGGCAGCTGGATGTGAACAGTGCGTAGCTTTGCGCAGTTGGAGGTGAGCCGCCAGCAGTGGGGGATGTGGGGAGAGAGATGGAGTTTTGAAATTTGTAAGAATGGATGTCATGAACTGATATATATTATGACTATTAAGGCAAATACATTGTTTGTTCTTTATTGCAATCTTTCATTTGCTAACTGTGCCTACCAGTAGTTAGTCACTTCCGTAGTTTGAATCTTTTAGTTAGTTGGCAGTAGTGGCGCTCGCTGTATTGCAGTAGTTCGAGTAACGAAAATTTTTGTGAGGTAAGTGATTTGTGAAACATATACGTTAATGTTAGTCAGGGCCATTCTCTTGTAGGGATTACTGAAAGTCAGATAGCGTGGCGCTAAAGAAACATTGTGTGTCAGTTTAAGCACAGTCTTGTATAAATGTTCAAAGGGGACGTTTCAAATTCATAGTGTCAGTTTCCTCCAGCACTATTTCAGGCATTGGTCGAGTTCATGCCACCTCGTGTTGTGACACTTCTCCGTGCTCTCGAGGACCCTACACGATATTGGGCAGGTGTACCTTTTTCTTTGGCTCTTCATTGTATTTATCCACAGAATTTATCACGACCTTATTGCATTTATTAGTCCTAATGGTGTGTTCAACTACACTCATCACTAGCTTGAAACAGAAGTACTAATTCAATGTCTCAAATCAAAATCTGTAGTGTGCATTGTGGATTGAACCGGGGTCCTAGAAACGACGGAGAAGCTTCGTCCAGCCGCAGCCCTCAGTGGTTCACAACCCCACAACAGGCCACAGCAGTCCACCCACCCCACCGCCACCCCACACCGAACCAAGGATTACTGTACGGTTCGGCCCCCAGTGGTACCAGATCGTTTCATACCAGACAAATTTAACAACAAATGTTTGCGTGGTAGAGTAATTATAGTGTAAGCGGACATGGAGACAGTGTGCGAGGAAGAAATCGCCGACATAATGTAACTGAGGCCGAATAAGGCGAACCAGCCCGCACTCGCGGAGGTAGATGGAAAACCGCCTTAAAAACCATCCACAAGATAGCCCGCAAACCGAACCTAGACACTAATCGCCCAGGTGGATTCGTGCCGGGAAGCGGCGCGTTAGACCGCATGGCTAACAGGGCGGGCGTAGTGTACATTACTTTGATAACTTTCAGGACCTTGATCTCTTATAAGGAGAGTAAATGACGAAATAATATCAAACGTTTTCGTATGTTTAGTGTGGCGGATGTTATGCTTATAAATATTTCACTTATTCACTTGGTAATTTTACTAGTAGGCATATATGTCTGTGAAAAGTAGCTACAGTTTAGAAAATGTCAAAAACAAGTTGAGGTAGACTAAAAAAAAATTCATGAAAATTAATAAAACATTGATACGCTATTGTAGTTTCTTTTTGGGTCACAGTACGTCATGGAAATGAAAGAAACAAACGAAGATGGGTATGAACCCATTTGAGGATTTACTGCACATGAATGTTAAAAATTGTGTAGGAGGACAAATTACGGCGGAACGCACCGAATGTAAATTCTAGGTATTCGTTATAACCCTGTTGCAGGACAAACTTATTAAAGAATCTGAGATTTCCAAGTTCCAGGAGCTCAGTCACGCGGAAGTGCCACCAGACGCCAGCGAGGAAGCTTACGCAACACCGTTACTGGGTCAGGAAGACAGCCACCTTGACACTCTTAAGAGCAACTCAGCAGAAAATGGTTACAACAGTCAAGATCGAATTTCCTTCGTTACTCCCGTAACATTACATAGGAGACACCAGATACGACGCATCGGCGTCTAGCAGGACTCTGACTAAGCAGTAAAGATCATGTAACAAATTCGTTAGGTAAATGTAGTAGAGCTGAAGACCATCGACAATTCGGGAAGAGCAGGGTATATTTGGTCATCACGAATGGCATCGCAGAGCGGAGCCTCTCCTTGGTGAATTAAATACTCCATATGCCCTAAGCTTCTGGCACTCGATCGGTAGGATCGATGGTGTTCATGTCGTTCGTACTGGCTTCTCTGGTTATTGTTTGGTAGCACCTCGTGTGTGAGAGTGTTCTAGTGTTGGTCTTGCACTTGCTGCTCTGCGAGACGATCAGCAACCCGAAGCCACGGCTGATGGAGTCCAGCTTCCAGTACTGACGTCCGCACAGTATCCAGAGCTGACGGGTAGACTGCGGGTATACCAACACCACTCTGGTCCGGGCAAGAAGCTCCTCCAACCTCCAGAATGGCACTGATGTGAAACCGGCCGTGGTGACCGTGCGGTTCTAGGCGCTACAGTCCGGCACCGCGCGACTGCTGCTGTCGCAGCTTCGAATCCTGCCTCGGGCATGGATGTGTGTTGTGTCCTTAGGTTATTTAGGTTTAAGTAGTCCCAAGTTCTAGTGGACTGATGACCTCAGATGTTAAGTCCTACAGTGCTCAGAGCCATTTGACCATTTTTGAACTAATCTGAAGGCCTAGTGTACCGGCGGGTCAGTTTCCGCACTCAGCACGACTATGCACCATCAGACATCGCGGTCCATCTGAAGTAATAGTCCCGTACATAGGGTGTAAATTCCCTCGCATAGCGTTCCCTTGTTGTCCTGCAAACGAACTGGTGCTCACGTGTTAAAATACCGGAAATTGTCGATGCATTCTGGTAAGTTTCGAAGTAGAGACTAATTCCAGCCGCAATCGGGCATCGATATAAGTGTTGAAAATTTGTGCCACACGCGAATCTCCGGCTTAACCCGTCCGACCGAAATTCTCACCTTATGACACGTTAGTACCGTCTAATGTCCATCACTCACCTATTTGCTCTCAATGAGTGCTATATTCCGGCAAGAGCCTCAGACCCTGTTGTGTATCCGATCTCAAATTATCAAGGCCGCCACATCTACATATATACTATGTACATGTGTGGTGTATGTTCTTGCGGATATGTCTGACAGATCACACACGTATGTATAGTATTCCGGTAAGTTGATTAACTTTCCAGGATCCTCTTAAAGTCATGTCGAACGACTTGTTTGATGTCACCCTCAAACTATCCCTTGAAGTACCTTCCTCTACAGTTTTTGCCCTCTACAGCTCCCTCTAGTACCATGGAAGTCATTCACTCATGTCTTAGCAGATATCCTGTGATCCTGTCCCTTCTCCTTATCAGTGTTTTCCACATATTCCTTTCCCCTCCGATTCTGCGTGCAACCTCCTCATTCCTTACCTTATCAGTCCACCTAATTTTCAACATTTGTCTATAGCATCACATCTCAAATGCTTCGATTCTCTTCTGTTCCGGTTTCCCCACAGTCCATGTTTCACTACCATACAATGCTGTACTCCAGACGTACATCCTCAGAAATTTCTTCCTCAAATTAAGGCCGGTATCTGATATTAGTAGACTTCTCTTTTCCAGAAATGCCTTTTTTTGCCATAGCGAGTCTGCTTTTGATGTCTTCCTTGCTCCGTCCGTCATTGGTTATTTTACTCCCTAGGTAGCAGAATTCCTTAACTTCATTGACTTCGTGACCATCAATCCTCATGTTATGTTTCTCGCTGTTCTCATTTCTACTACTTCTCATTACCTTCGTCTTTCTCCGATTTACTCTCAACCCATACGGTGTACTCATTAGACTGTTCATTCCGTTCAGCAGATCATTTAATTCTTCTTCATTTTCACTCAGGATAGCAATGTCATCAGCGAATCGTATCATTGATATCCTTTCACCTTGTATTTTAATTCCACTCCACACCCTTTCTTTTATTACCATCATTGATTCCTCGATGTACAGATTGAAGAGTAGGGGTGAAAGGCTACAGCCTTGTCTTACCCCCTTCTTAATACGAGCACTTCGTTCTTGATCGTCCACTATTATACCCTCTTGGTTGTTGTACACATTGTATATGATCCGTCTCTCCCTGTAGCTTACCCCTACTTTTTTCAGAATCTCGAACAGCTTGCACCATTTTATATTGTCGAACGCTTTTTCCAGGTCGACAAATTCTATGAACGTGTCTTGATTTTTCTTTAGCCTAGCTTCCATTATTAGCCGTAACGTCAGAATTGTCTCTCTCGTGCCTTTACTAGGTAACTACTATATGAAGCATCCCTATAATGCGTTTTTTTCAATATTCTATACTTTGTCTGCCTCTGCAATGTCTCGTATCTATCGCTTCTTCCAGTGTAGAGGTACTTATTATCAGACGTCGTAGCAAATGTCCGGTTCATCTGTGGAATATAACGAGAAAGGTATTCTGTAGCGCCAATCCATCTATGGGTATAGGATTATTAAGGAAGCAGTTGTGATTATATTAGCAAGTGACGTTGTCAACAAGATTTTTGCTTCCATTCTGCTTGGAATACTGTTCCTCCCTGGTCCAACAGTAGAGGGACAAAGTAAATGCCGCTCGCTCTGCCGTTGGTAATTTATATTCACTATAGGTAACTTCTGACATTGGTCTTTTTTTTGCTTACAGTGTGTATGCGTTGTCTTTCTGAATATGCCGTCTTATGGCTGTTGATCGGCGTATCCATGGCCATCGAGGGTTTACATTTTCTTGCACGTCGCATTCTCGCTGCTCTGGTACCTTGAAAATGACGACGATTCCGCCCGTCAAAATATTGGCGACTGAGAAAGTTACGATGCTGCACGGTAAGCTGTTTCACCATTTTATACGCTGGTAGAAAGTCACGTTCCTGACTGCTTACTTGGAAGAGATGAAAGAACCGAAATTAGTCCGAATTTTGTCTCATAACAGTCTCGCTTAAAAACGTCCGATCTGCTCCACGACGTCATTTTACCATGGAACATAGAGTGAGTTAAGTATCATCAAGATTATTGATTCCGTATGAAATACACTCGAGAATGTGCTATAGTTGTTGCCACACATATGCTGTATAGATGCAGCACTAACTTTCTGTACTGCTTGATCCTTTTTTCCGCGATAAACTACAAGCACTGGATTCGCTGATCATAGCTAAAAGGCCGTCACGATATTTTTCAGCTGATGAGAGTTGGTAGAAAGGAACATACCGTAGCTGCGGCTTTCTTTATGCAGGCATTAGGCAGCGCGTCAACCAAGAACGTCTGGGCAGTGATTCAGAGAGTTTGGCAGCATGTGAACAGGTGGCGCAGAATGGCGGCAGAGCAGAGAACTATCTTCAAGACGCGGTGTACCATATCTGGCCTGCCAGAAGCTCGAAGGTCGGGATGGCATTCCCATTTAGTGGCTCGCTTTTTTCCCTGTACAGTAATTTAACTTTTCTTAACAATTCTCTTCCTGGCTGTCACTTAATTATTAACCTATCCCTGCGGTTGATAGAAACGGTACAATATTTGTAATCATGTGCCTTAAGGAAATATGCTTTGCGTTTCTGAGAAGTGAAAATCTCGTTCAGGATAGTCTTAGATGAGCGACGGGAGTCGTGATTTTCTCTGAGAAAGCGAACAGTCCGTAGCAATTCACAGGAAGTCATCTACTGAAACAATAGTGGTATCTCGCATTGAGGAATTGTGGCTATCCGAAACATGTAGCAAATTCCGGCGGTCATTCTCTGTCTCAACGAAAAAATGACTGAAGAGATACCAACTAATAAAGAAGTACGGCAAGGCTGCTGTATCTCCAAAACTTTGTATAACATATACATAGAAAAAATTAATCATATATGGAAAACAGAATTTCAAAAAAGTGAATACCTAGACAGGAGAACCCTTTTAAATGACTAACAGTATTGTGAGGTGCAGTGATCTTAGGAGATAGACCCACAGAAGAGGACCTGAAAAAAGTATTTTACTTACTGAAAAAAATGTGCGAAATCTGACACGGAGGTCTCAACAGAAAAGTTAAGACAATGGCCTTCACTGGGAGACAACAAATTAGAACCGAAATAGCAATAGAGCGAAAGATTTTATAACGAGCACACCACTTTAGTTACCTTGGATGTGACGTGGCTTACAGTTATAGCAAAGCTCAGAAAATTCAAAATGGTTCAAAGCACTACAGGACTTAACGTCAGTCCCCTAGAACTTAGAACTACTTAAATCTCACTAACGTAAGGACAACACACACATCCATGCCCGAGGCAGGATGCGAACCTGCGACCGCAGCAGCAGTACGGTTCCGGACTGAAGCGCCTAGAATCTCTCGGCCACAGTTGCCGGCTCAGTAAATTGAACTTATTATGTGTAACAAATAACACAACCCCTAAAAACAATACTAGGAAAGATACTCAAATTCTACCAAACGGTTGCAGTCTCCGAGCTCCCACCTGCACGATGGAAGAGAGACCTGGATGGTTACAAAAAAGCAAGAAAGTCATATTAACGCACAAGAACTGAAATCTCTGTGAAAAATGAAATATTACACAACATAGGACTGACTTAGAAATGAAGATATTGCAGTAAAACTGAAAAAAGTGTAAATGATACAACTCTAGATTATAGAAGAAAAACGAATGAACACCTATAAAGACCGGAGAGTGAGAAAAAAAGGAGGAGGTTAGTCTTTAACTTCCCATCAGAATGACGTTATCAAAGCCGGAGCATAGGTTCTCATTAGCGAAGGATGGAGAAGGAAAGTGGCTGTGTCCTTATAAAGGAAACATCCCGACGTATGGCCGAAGCGATTTAGTGAAATCACGGAAAATCTAAATGAGGATGGTCAGACGTGTGTTTGAACCGTCATCTTTCCGAATGAGAGTCCAGTGTGATAACCACTGCTCTTCCCCACTGGATGGGACGAGAGTGGGTGATACCATTAAAGCCTAGAAATAATTATGAGTGCAAACAATATTGGTACCATAACGGGCTATTTTGTCTAGTACCTGAAAAGAAGAAGACAGTAACTCCTATTTTCTTACGAGACTCCGGACTGCCCCTTATCATCGATTCCATTCTTCCAAGAAGGTGTCGCATATAATTTTCTGCACGGTACCTTCGCTTCGGCAAAAAGTTTCCTTCCGTAATATCGCTCAAGGTGCTATCATGTCATTGGTTCCATCCATAGGTGGGCATATTTTGCTGTGTCATCCTAAAGAATAAGTACTCCTACACTTTGAATATGCCTTTGAATACACCTTTCCTCATATGACATCATATTCCAATATTGCTGCCAGACACTTCATCTGTCCAGACTTGGTCATGGCGCAACATTCCTCCTTTCGTCAAAGAAATCTGGCCTTCGGAATCTTACCTGTTTACATTTCTGGACAAACATTATCTTAAGACATGCTCATAGGCTGTAAACCACACGTTTCATTGGCAGTTTCTTAACAGTAAGCGAATGCGGAGAAGATCCAGTGTCTACCAGAACTTTTTAAGTACAGACGTGGCCTCACAACTACCTTCTGGCACACCACTGCTTCCACTTTATCAAATATAACTGTGTCGATGTGGACTATCCTGGTTGTTCTCAGTGATAACGACACGTGGTTGAAGGAAATCGGCATCAGTCTCCTTCCCAACTCACAAGGCTTGACATATGTGGTTCGTTATCACACTGTGTACCGGTTTACAATAGTATGCGCGCGTTGTGAAGGTGCATGCCTGTAAATGTGACTAGAAACCTGAAAAGCTGATGCAACCTTGCGTGCACATAATTAGAAGTAGACGCAGCTTGATAGGCAAGTGTTATGACAGCCATGTTTTCATAAACATCACATGTTTTAAAGTGCAGGTTGGAATGCGCATTCGCCTGTAAAAGCATGGTTTTTCACGTATTTATAAATAAAACACAGACATTCCACAAAATCTGGTGGAAGACTTGCTATCAACAGAACAAGACATTCTTGAATCCGTAAACAAAACAAGTGGTGAAAACTCCATTACAGCAGGATTGTTGAAATGGTGAGAACCAAAGATTATAAATCATCTACAACTGCTTTTTGAGAACTTTTGGAAAACTGGAAAGATTGCAGAAGAGTGGTAAATAGCATTAAGCCACCCACCACATTTACGTCAACGGTTACAAAAGGTATAACTTCTGTCAGTGACATACAACAGATTATCAAAAATTCTCCTGGACAGAGTTGTAGAAACATAAGACAAACTAGTGACAGAACATCAGGATGGTTTTTGAAAGGGAAGATCTAGCACAGAGCAGATTCTTACCTTAAAATCAATAATTTGCCATTGAATGTGAATTAGGGAAACTATAACAGTATCATTTGTTGATTCCAAAAAGTGTTTCAGTCGCTAGAAAGAGAAACAACAGATAAAACCATCAGTGCATTTGATGTTATAGCAAAATTAGTAAACGTAATTCGAGAAACTCTAACAAATACGGTATATAAAGTTTAATTTATAGGAGAAGTAGCCCAGCCATTTGAAGTAAAAAACATATGTTAGGCAAGGGTGTTGTAACTTCCTTTGCACGCTTTGTAGTTCTTTAGTAGATACAGGAGTGAGGAACAGATGCGGTTTGTAGTCAGCGAATTTTTGTATTAATATTTCTACTTATAATATCAAACAGTAAAAGTAATACATAACTTTCTTTGCTGTAGTTGCAGCGTCAGTTGCCAACAGTAGACTTGAAGGTTCAAAATATATATTAATAAAAAGGTTTACAATTCAGTCAGTTTTCAGTACAATCATTATTCGTAGATGGTGAGCCTTTACCGCTATGACAGTCTGTATATGTTGGGAAATGACGATCACACAAAATGGGATTCTGTGCGTCGATGTTTGGACGTAAATAGGCCCGCCACTAGAATTCCGGAGATGGGATGCTTGCATGTGAGATGCTAGGAGCACAAGCAGGCAGCTGGCCTTGCGGTAAACTCTTCTGCCACGAGAACGTTTGGGCTGGAAGGGGAACGCAACAGTGGCAGAGGAACTGGCTGTTTGAAGACCTCCTTCGCCAGGAGGTGGGTGGAGAGTGCTGGCTGAAATAGAGTGGCGGACGGTAAGTAAGACATCTCTAATGGAATGAATAGTTTATTCACCTTATGTACAGAGGTGAGACCGCTGCTGGAGTGGACCCATTAGCTCTGCGATGAAGAAGTGGGCTGCAGCAGTTGGTCATCGTGCCAACGCCAGCAGAGCCACTGTGGAGGTGCGTGCTCAGCCAGCATCAACCAGTCATGTGTGCAAGGCCGTAGCAGCTGATGGAGGCAGCGCGCCACGGTCGGCGAGTGGCAGCCACACCCACTCTGCTCGCCTGCCTGAGGGCTGAGGAATACCACATCAGGAAGGATAGTATTCAAACCATAGCCACCATAGTGACTGACTACCAAGGTCTATGCTGGCACTGGTTGAGCCAACCAGCTAGCAGCCTGGACTCAAACATGTATTCCACCAGAGAGGTGAACATCCTGAGGAGGGAGGTACCCACCAGATGACCCACCAGTGTGAAGATGCCAAGTAGCCTGCATACAATCTTCTGCCTATGGCTTCTGGAGCTGAAGTGCAGAGTAGGTCTATTGGCACGCTGTCAACATGGGTTTAGAAAACATCGTTCCTGTGAATCACAACTAGCTCTTTATTCACATGAAGTGTTGAGTGCTATTGACGAGGGATTTCAGACCGATTTCGTATTTCTGGATTTCCAGAAGGCTTTTGACACTGTACCATACAAGTTGCTCGTAGTGAAATTGCGTTCTTATGGAATATCGTCTCAGTTATGTGACTGGATGAGTGGTTTCCTGTCAGAGAGGTCACAGTGCGTAGTAATTGACGGAAAGTTATCGAGTAAAACACAAGTGATTTCTGGCGTTCCCCAAGGTAGTGTTACAGGCTCTTTGCTGTTCCTTATGTATATAAACGATTTGGGAGACAATCTGAGCAGCCGTCTTCTGTTGTTTGCAGATGACGCTGTCGTTTA
Organism: Schistocerca gregaria; assembly: GCF_023897955.1. Lineage (NCBI taxonomy): Eukaryota > Metazoa > Arthropoda > Insecta > Orthoptera > Acrididae > Schistocerca > Schistocerca gregaria. Next base: position 920,856,454 of record NC_064922.1, read on the forward strand.
TCGACTAATAAAGTCATCAGAAGATCAAAACAAACTGCATAACGATTTAGAAAAGATATGTGAATGGTGCGAAAAGTGGCAGTTGACCTTAAATAACGACAAGTGTGAGGTCACCCAAATGAGTGTTGAAAGGAACTCGTTAAACGTCGGTTACACGATATATCAGTCTAATCTAAAAGCCGTAAATTCAACTAAATACCTAGGTATTGCAATTAAGAACAACGTAAATTGGAAGGAACACATAGAAAATGTTGTGGGAAACGCGTTTTATTGGCAGGACGTAACAGATCTACTAAGGAGACTGCCTCTACTACGCTTGTCCGTCCTCTTTTAGAATACTGCTGCGCGTTGTGGGATCCCTACCAGATAGGACTGACGGAGTACATCGAAAAAGTCCCAAGAAAAGGCAACACGTTTTGTACTATTGTGAAATATGGGAGAGAGTGTCACAGAAATGACACAGGATTTGGGATGGACATCATTAAAAGAATGGCATTTCGTTGCGACGAAATCTTCTTACGAAATTTCAATCACCAGCTTCCTCCTCCGAATGCAAAAATATTTTGTTGACACCGACCTACATCGGGAACAACTATCACCAATATAAACTAAGGGAAATCAAAGCTCGTACGTAAAGATATAGGTGTTTCGCGCGCTATACGAGATTGTAAAAATGGAGAATTGTGAAGGTGGTTCGATGATTCCTCTGTCAGGCATTTAAATATGATTTGCAGAGTATCCATGTAGATTTAGATGTAGGTGATTGGCAGCATCGTAATGTACTGTGGATGGTCCTCATCTCAAAGCTAATGGTTGCCAAGGAAACCCTCTATTAACATCACATATGCTATTAAATATGGACTGAGAAAATTTATTTACTCGTAAAACTGAGAACATCAGAGAGCAAGTGTCTTTCTTAAGTTGTACTAATATACTCTGTGCCAGTAAGTATTTTCCTCTTCACTGTGGTATAGTCTAGAAACTAAGAGAAGCTGGTGTACTTGGCTGCCATTGTTGAACAATGATGACTTTATACGACATGTTTTTCATCGAGTAAGCTAATCTGGATGTCATATTGTAGCTGAAATGTGTCTCAACATCGCTTTACAGAAATGGTGCCTGGTGTATTTTGTACTGTTGGGGCACTGAAAAAGCACTCCTGCACTATGAGAATATGTCTTCTAACCTCACGGATCACTGTCAACAAGAGGAAGGCACCTGTACCCCTATGATATAGTTTTGCTGCACTGGCACTAGGTTGTTCCTTACTCCGGACTACGCTGTTGCGTAATGCTTAGTCAACAGAATCTGTTAGCGGAACAAATTATATGAACATGTTACATAAACACACTTTGACAACAGCATCTGTTGGTGAAACAAACTATTGTATGAACATATTACATAAACAGTAATGAAGGCTACTGTTGATTGCCGTGTGGTTTAACATTAATTTGTTAAAGCAGGACAGCGTAGCAAAACTTTTCTATTTACACCTACATCATACTTTGCAAGGCGCCTAAAGATGTGCCGGAAGGTACTTCTGGTACCGCTAACTGATCCCCCGTTTCCTGTTCAACTCGCAAACGGCGCGTGGGGAGTTTGACAGTTGGTAAGCCTCTGAACTGTCTCTAATTTCTCGAATTTTCTCGTAATGGTCATTTCATGAGAAGTATGTGTGCTTCGACTCAGAATTGCAATAGTAAGCCTTTTCAAAATGCACAATGCCTTTCATGTATCGTCCGTCACTGGAATTTGTTGAGCATCTCTGTAACGCTCTCACACGGACAAAACGATCCATAGACGAAACGCATGTTTCTTGGTTGGAGCTTCTTTACCTCCTGTACCAACCCTTCCTGCTAAGCATCCCAGATTGAAGAACTATACTCAAGAATAGGTTGAACAAACGCCTTATAAGCCACTTCCTTAATGTGTGACTTTCATTTCCATAAGATTCTTCCTAAGAATCAGCATGACATCAGCTTGTCCTACTATTTGTTTTATTAGGCCATTCCACTTAACAGTGCTTTGGATAGTTACTCCTAGAAATTTTAGGCGGTAGATAATGTTTCCACTAATTTGTCATCGATAGTGCAGTGGCACAGTAGTGGATTTCTTTTTCCTATGTATTCAATTATCAGTATGTTAGATTTTCTTACGTTCTGGGTAAACAGCCATCCTGCACCATACATCAACCCTCTGCAGGTCAGTTTAAGAAACGATACCGTATTCTGGCGTAGCTACTTTCTTATAAACAACCGAGTCATCTGCGAACATTCTTAAGGAGCTTTCGGTGCTTCCCACGATATCATTTATATAAATTGTGAACAGTAACGGTTCTATCACACTTCTTTGGGATACTCCAGAAATTACCCTAACATTTGTCGTTTTTATTTGGTTGAGAGCGATATGTTGAGTTCTACCTGTAAGGAACTCTTTAAGCCACTTGTAAATCTGGTCGGACACTCGATAAGTCGTATTTTTTTTCACTACACGGCAGTGTAGTGCAAGAAAGTGCCAAATACCTGCCTGAAGTCAAGGAAAACGCCATCAATCTGAGCGCCGTTGCTACAGCTATGGATTGTTAGGAGACGCGTTTTTGTGAGGTCAATAAAGAGACTAAATTATATGTGCTGTTATCCTTTGAAAGCAATACATTTCCAACTGAATTTGAGCAACTTTAACATTCATTAAGGAAGGAGACTTTTTTACATTTCAGGAAACATGGTCAGATTCGTCTATTTAGCGTGTTCTCTTGTTAACCACCCATTTCCTATGTCCAATCACCGGAAACTAAACTTCAGAAACGATCTTTGGCAAATACGTATAGGAGATGGAAGGTTACAACAAACGTCTGAGTCATCAATGTAGCAGTTTATAATTTGTAAACCATGTCTTCCGTATTTACGGATGCTATCTATCTGATCACTGTCGTTGGTTCATAGTACAACAAGACAACTCATCATGTTATGTCACGAAGAACATAAGATGTTTTCTTTACGAAGAAGGGAGTGGTGCCCACTGCCAGTACTCGTCGATGGCAGTCGCCTGAATATTGGGTACAGACAGTAAAGTATGAGCCATTGCGGGAGTTGATGGGGCTGGCCATGACATTACGTAATGGAGGCTGGAAACGATTCCATGCCTACCACGAGTGGTCGTAGGTGGTGGTGATAACTGTAACATAGTTGTGGGAGGGGAGAGATGCGGGAAGTTAGCAGGCTGAATGATTGTGAGCTCATCTGTTGGATAAAGCTGGGTGACCTGGCAGCTACATACACAATTGGTGGAAGGTAAAAGGCGTGGGTGAGTTGGGTAGCGATTGGCATGGATGGGGAGTTTGAAGCTACATGACTAGCTTCAACGAAAAGTTCTGTGTTGCTCAGTTTGAACACGACTTTGCCTGGTAGAAAGTCACGGACGACAACTATAATAGTCAGTGATTCAGCAGGTCACAAGCCTGGCGTATGCGAGTCATCACAAGCATCGTTGTGCTGGAAAGCAACTGGGTCATCCAAGGTGGAGAGGATCTGCTCACGTTTCAGCCCTTTGATGGAGACCACCGAAAAACTGGCGTATATGTCAGTTTCAAGGTGTGACTACTCCATTTCAACACCTGGAATGGGGTGATTTAGGGCAGTTGTAATTATGGCACTATTGAGCATGACCTACATAACGCCTGCAAAATACTTATGGGTGAATGGCATCAGGAATGAGTGAGCAGATGGGGAGGCGCTAGTGAATTACAAATGTGATGTTTGACACCTTGGACCAATGCTGTTAGTTATATCGAGTCCAGTGTAGTAGAACAAATTCTGCCCGCTCTATGAGGGCTTTGCTGTATTTCCAAAAGCGAGGTGGTAAGTCGTCATTGAATGCCATATGGATGGTAAAGATCATCCATACATGGGCTCAGTCCATACACTACTCATGACACATGGGTGCCATCTGCATAATATGGTGCCATCGTTCCATGAGACCATTGTTCTACGGGTGATGTGGTACATTAGTGATTGATGCTGCAGAAGTGACAGTGCTGCAGAATGAAGCTTCAAACTGACAACCTGATTGATGCTGATGGTATCTGAGTATCTTAAACCAGATAGCCAAGTCACCACAAAGACTTAGGCCATTGATTCTACCTTGATATCTGACGACTCCAGCGAGGTCCAGGTGTTTATGATGAAGCATGCGTGAGATATGTCATGCCTGAGGTATGTCAAAGCTGCCAAGGTGCATTCGTGTGTGATTGTCAACATTAGTGCAGTGACACATGAACAAGGCCTTTATCCAAACATGGTAGTTGTACCTGATGCCTGGCCAAAGGAAACAGCCAGGACCAAGATACACTCCTGGAAATGGAAAAAAGAACACATTGACACCGGTGTGTCAGACCCACCATACTTGCTCCGGACACTGCGAGAGGGCTGTACAAGCAATGATCACACGCACGGCACAGCGGACACACCAGGAACCGCGGTGTTGGCAGTCGAATGGCGCTAGCTTCGCAGCATTTGTGCACCGCCGCCGTCAGTGTCAGCCAGTTTGCCGTGGCATACGGAGCTCCATCGCAGTCATCAACACTGGTAGCATGCCGCGACAGCGTGGACGTGAACCGTATGTGCAGTTGACGGACTTTGAGCGAGGGCGTATAGTAGGCATGCGCGAGGCCGGGTGGACGTACCACCGAATTGCTCAACACGTGGGGCGTGAGGTCTCCACAGTACATCGATGTTGTCGCCAGTGGTCGACGGAAGGTGCACGTGCCCGTCGACCTGGGATCGGACCGCAGCGACGCACGGATGCACGCCAAGACCGTAGGATACTACGCAGTGCCGTAGGGGACCGCACCGCCACTTCCCACCAAATTAGAGACACTGTTACTCCTGGGGTATCGGCGAGGACCATTCGCAACCGTCTCCATGAAGCTGGGCTACGGTCCCGCACACCGTTAGGCCGTCTTCCGCTCACGCCCCAACATCGTGCAGCCCGCCTCCAGTGGTGTCGCGACAGGCGTGAATGGAGGGACAAATGGAGACTTGTCGTCTTCAGCGATGAGAGTCGTTTCTGCCTTGGTGTCAATGATGGTCGTATGCGTGTTTGGCGCCGTGCAGGTGAGCGCCACAATCAGGACTGCATACGACCGAGGCACACAGGACCAACACCCGGCATCATGGTGTGGGGAGCGATCTCCTACACTGGCCGTACACCTCTGGTGATCGTCGAGGGGACACTGAATAGTACACGGTACACCCAAACCGTCATCGAACCCATCGGTCTACCATTCCTAGACCGGCAAGGGAACTTGCTGTTCGAACAGGACAATGCACGTCCGCATGTATCCCGTGCCACTCAACGTGCTCTAGAAGGTGTAAGTCAACTACCCTGGACAGCAAGATCTCCGGATCTGTCCCCATTGAGCATGTCTGGGACTGGATGAAGCGTCGTCTGCACGTCCAGCACGAACGCTGGTCCAACTGAGGCGCCAGGTGGAAATGGCATTGCAAGCTGTTCCACAGGACTACATCCAGCATCTCTACGATCGTCTCCATGGGAGAATAGCAGCCTGCATTGCTGCGAAAGGTGGATATACACTGTACTAGTGCCGACATTGTGCATGCTCTGTTGCCTGTGTCTATGTGCCTGTGGTTCTGTCCGTGTGATCATGTGATGTATCTGACCCCAGGAATGTGTCAATAAAGTTTCCCCTTCCTGGGACAATGAATTCACGGTGTTCTTATTTCAATTTCCAGGAGTGTATTTATGGCGGTGTCCTCACATAGCTTATGGTCGTTAGCATTCATGTTGAGCGCAAGAGGGATCATTACTGCGGTCGACGCTGAATGGTTACTGTGAGCGATTTATGGAATGAGAACGGGAATGAACAGTAGTCCGACAGACATGCTATTTTGCACATTGGGAATTTTCAACACATCTGGTAGTTTATTCCACGTAAATATGCAGCTATCAGTTTTATTCAGCGTGTATCATAATTAATGGCGTAAACGCATACTGTTGAAAGTACACGATACTAGAAGCAAAAAAATCTCAGTGAAAATCGAGTCGAAAATGCATACCTTAAGAGGTACGAGCAATTTTTCATCTTAGATACTGTGAAGCAAATCTCTTCTACTGAAATCTCTTTGCCTTCGACATTTTGAGAAATGTTAACGTCGACCAAAACAAGAGAAAAATGTGCAGTAAACATATGCTCTAAAAAGCGTTCCTTAAGAGTTATGAGTACGTGCTGATCTTCGATACTTGGAAAACACTACTCTTCTTATGAATAATTGCTAATAACTTTCAAGGTATGAATTTTAGAGCAAATGATTACTGCACATTTTTTCTTGTTTTGGACCGTACTACTACTTTCAAAAATGTGGAAAGCAAAGAGCTTGCACTAGAAGAGATTTGCTTCAAAGTATCGAAGATGAAAAATTGCTCGTAGCTGGTAAGGTATGCATTTTCGACCCTATGTTTACTGAGACGTTTTTGCTTGTAGTATCGTGTACTTTCAACTGTATGCATTGAAGCCATTAATTATGATATACCCTGTATACACTCATAAATTTTCCTTTGACAAATGAAATGTAGCAACCTGTTCGTGGGATAAATGGTGTATTCGTATGGAAGCTTTGTCAGTCCTTCTAAAAAATTCTGAATAAAGAAGTTCTCTGACAATTAGAGTGATATTAATTTTTCCTGTTATCGCGATGTACATCGCTCAAAAGATGTAACCAGTTTCATTGTTGTATAAAGTACAGCGGACTTAAACCTCGCCTGGAAACACATAGATTTCAGTTATTCACGATGTCGATATTTGGTTCCCTTATGCCACTGCAGTTAATGAAGAATCTTCCCTATGAGAAATCGTAGATCACCTCATTGTTTGCCTAATCTTACGGTTTACTGCGACGTTCGTCAATATGCTTTTGTAAAAAACTATGCCTCGACGACTATGTATCATAGTTAATATAAGAGGTAATAACTTTACCAACCAATGAAATTACTTGTTGGACAGGTACAGACGTTGCAATGCGCGAACGTGTCACACTGAGGAACAACTGCAGAAGGTCGATAAAAAGAATTGAAGAAGAATCTTTTTATTCAAGGAAATAAGAGACACGTTTTCCCCGTTCTTTGGTTCTTAATTAGGTGATGTACAAACTCCTCAACTCGATTTAGAATGAGTTGTATTTTTTGTTTGTTTCGTTTTATTCTCGTTCCAAGCGCCGTGTTAAATAAAATTTTAACTTGTGGAAGTTGTTATTCTGGAGTTACACCTGCAAGGCAGAAACCTCGGTGTAGCTAAAGGAAAATATCTTTTCTTGCGGCTTACAAACTTTTTCAAGCACAAAGTAACTTCGCAAGACACAGCGAGCACTCTGTCCGGGAAACATCGGAATAAATAATGTCTAACACGCAACGGAAACTCTCATTTAGTATTTTTACGTACTCTTCTCATGTCGTTTTAGCTAATGTTAGAACTAAATTTCAGTTGGTTACATTTTTACTGTATACGTGTAAAAATGTGAAATACTGTGAAATAATTTGTGCCTATATAGGGAGTATGATTGGAGAAGCGCGATAGTAATTTATTGTGACTCACTTAATTGTTACATATGTGTGCTCAATTAACTTATGCGGCAGCAGTGTACCCTACTAGTTACTGAGATACAGAAAGGGTAAGGCGAATCGGAGTCAGAAAAAGAAGGAAACCTCCTTTTACGGTTTTTTTTCATGCTGAAATAATACACACGTTTCTCTTAAAATGACCGATGTATTTTGTGATTAGTTTAATTCAATTTTCAGTTTATATTGTGGACGTGTGGTGGCACTTGTTTATTGTGTAAGATACTCTGAGGAAATGTGCTGTCAGACTTTTCAGCAAATGCGCAGTAAATATATCTCTGGAACATGTTTGCACGTTTAATTCAATTTTCAGTTTTTTTTTTTTTTTTATAAAAGTGTGATGACAAAGGCTTCTTGTGGCTTCTTGTGAGAGGGTCTCTGAAGAAATATGTTTCTCAAACTCTTCGATACGCTGATATATTCGCACAGTTTGGTTAAATGGTATTACGGGCAAAGTTTTTTCCTTTACAGATGGTAAGCTTCACAAATAACGTACGTAATGTTTTTGTTGTTGCTTTGTGAACTATATCGTTAGTTCAGTGTAAGTATTTCATGATCCAGTAATCGTATTTCAGAAGGAGAAATAGTCAATGAAGTATGTAAGTAACACATTAATTATAGGTTGTAGTGTGATTGCCGACTATGTTAAAAGCAGTAGTGAGATTGTGTGTTAGGTTCCATCAACTATGACATCCAACACATTTTCGTGGATCGAGTACCAAATTACACTGTTAACACATTCATTTTAATTTTGCGTGCAGCTATCGAGTTATGTCTTCGATAACTCAGTAACAGACCAGTCTCAGAAAACTGTCTTTTGTGATGTCCATGTCAGCTTTTAGTAGACTCTGACTGTGTGCATGAATATGCTCTGATCCTTTTATCTACTGAATCTGAAGCATAGGTCTGGCGCTTTGACTATAGCCATGTAAACATTCGAGATCGATGGACACAGTGTACCAGACATGATGACTGCAATGTCACACATACACGTAGACAATGGAAGGAAGAGAAATGCTGATAGGAAACAGAACTTCATGGGGCAGTCTAGACAGAGAAAGAAGCATTATTGAAGAACTGGTTTCTGAAACAGAAGATCTTGCCTCTGGTCTGTGACTTCATTAAATTGTTGCTGACATTTCAAACTCCTTCTTCTGCAAAAGTACTTTTTTTGTTATTTAAGGAATATTTTCTATTACACTACTACAGACATTTTTAGTCTTTGTACACTAAATCAGTAAGACACACTTTATCACAGAATTTCCACTATAATTCAAATGAAGACTGGTGAAATCACTGTTTGAAATTTTTTACAGACGAAAAATATTATGTAAATAATAATTAACAATGCATTGAAATCTCTTTGACAAAATGTGTCAGACATATTCCCCACGCAACTAAAAAAGAAATAATAATAACGCATTTGATATAAAAGAAAATTTTCCTTAAATTCAATATGACATGTGATGGAGGATCTGGTATCCATTAACGATCATCTAGGGGAAGTTTTGAGTGAACGGGCAATATCAATTTACTGTGACACACGTAATTACTACATTTTTTGCTAAGTAATTAACGTGATAACAATGATCAATGTTAACCGTTGTGAAAGGAATGAGCGTAATGCGCACTCTCAGCAGAAGCTGTGGCACAGTCATGCTATACGTTTCACGTATTTTATAGGCACAAAGTCTGTTACCGTATTTGTCATGTACGAACGTCAGTCATGTACCATAGTCAGACTAAATCACATCAGACTAAATCAGGTCAGTCTAAATCAGGGCAGACTAAATCAATTAATTTCTGCTCTTGTTACACTTCACTTCTTTCTTAAGGGATCTGCAGTAACTTATATACTGCGTTCAACACGGCTATATAGAAATCGGCGTTCAGTGATTGGGCTATCAGGCAATCATTAAATAGGACATAGGACTGGCGAAGTAAGAAACTAAAGTTGCAGAGTAATAGATTTATGTTAGAATTAAAATAAAATTAGTATTATTAATGGTGGTCGTTAGAGATACTGTGCCGTTCAAGACATTCATTAGGTCCCAAACACTACAGATTGGTGACTGTAGGAAATTGTCTGTTTGAATAAAAATAATGTGTCTTTCTTCACAGTCTCTCTATGGAAATGTCAGAGCAGAGCTAGAGGCCAATTTAAAAAACTCTGGAGTAGCCTTCAAACTGCGCTGAGACCAAATTTATTACCTTAGCAGGCTCTTATTGCGACAGTGTGATAGTGAACAAAAATTTTGCACATCGACGTGACGACTTTGGCCTCTATGGAATTATGCGAATCAATGACTCAAATATTCAAAGCAGTAATTCTCAAAGAGCATACCATTACGTGACCTCCTTCAAACACTGCTACCTCTTTCCTTCAATCTGTCCACTGTTCTCTTTATTCCACAGAGAAGGTGTTCCAGAAACGAAAACGACACAGCCCACATGACACCCATATATCACCACCGTCCACAGATTGGCTTATTGCGCACTTTCTCTAAAAGAAAAAGTGTTCCAGAAGTGGAACGACAGGGGAAATAGCTTGGCATCTCTTACGCCTAAAAGCTTCCCCATGTTGTTAGTTGAATGCTACTATTTTCATTTTAATAAGCATAGCGTCCTCAGGATGAGCCCATTCCTGAGAAATAAGATTATTCTATATTCTTAATTATAAAACACTGAAATAAAATGCTAATTACTAATCACAGTACACTTTTACAGACATTTTATAACATCTCTCTTCCCATATTCCGCATTAAATGCTCAGTAATAAGGACTGTGTCTGGGAAATATATCCCCACATATAACATAGATTTATGAATATTGTGGAACATTTGTTATCAAAATACATAAAATATTACACTTAAGTATTTAAAGATTCACCAGTTTCCTGTCAATTTTTAATTGCGTTATATTAATAGCCTTTAAACACTGTTCTACTCACCTTAAACAAACATTCGGTTGTGCTGTGGCTTATGTATTATTAGTCTTACATTTTGTACAGTTGGGCATCACTTTTATCACAAAAATGATTCGTTATTAACTCACTTAACACACTGGACTTCTTAATTACAAAATTATTTTAAAAATCTCAAATCTTTTGTTACACTTTAGCAGAAAAACACTGCGTTGAGTGTCTTTAACTGATCATCTTCTTTTTCAAAAGAATAGATTGTCACGCTTGCTAAACACGTTTTAACACCAAAATAAAGATGAACAGTTGATTATCATTTACTACTTAATACAAAAATGAAGTAAACCTATAGGTTAACTAACTACACCTTTTTCCACATTCCACTGTTCTACAGAAAGTCTATAAATACGATAACTAGCATTTTTCATACTACACTTTTCCACTTTTCTTCTGTGTTGTGTCAATCTCAGACTTCTTTAATATTTTTAACTTGAGTAATAAATCCCGTAACTGAGAAGTATTAGTTAGCGGTATACACATTTCCTCTAACATAATAAATATTATGATAGATTAACGAATATTAATCGTAATAACGTTTAACACTGGCATGATACGCTACAAGCAATCCTTTTATAATCGTTACTGGTTGCCAGTGTGTGCATTTTTTTATTCAGACATGTTTATGCCTCATGTGTTTCTAACACCTAACGTAGGAAACTCTAAAGGTATGCATTTGTATATCATAACAAGTACAGTTCAGAAACATACATTGTATGCGGAAATTTGACTTTACTAATCTTATAGTTCATTTTACTCAGTTTTTCACTAATTTTGACTATCAACAAGCCACTGTCCGTTAGTTCACTACTCATCAAATTTTTAACATCTTTTCAAATTCTCGCTTCTGATTGCTGTTTTATTCTGCGTTTAAGCTTTTCTTACTTTTCATCTACAGAACGTGCCTTCTGTGTTGAAAAATCTGTCTTGTGTTCATCTAAACTATTAGTCTTTCTGGCAACTAAAATTTCTTCTGGAAAGAAATCTGCACTTTCATTAATCTGAGACTTCATTATTGCTTCAAGAACAGTTACATACTTCCCACATGACCTATGTTTCTGATAACAAGACCTTTTCTACTCCAAGACCGCTCCAATATATTTGATAACATTTTAAAACATCAATTTCATCCATAGGTTTTTTTCCTACTTTCTACTTCTTTTATTCGCTTTTGACTCCGCTGAATTAGCTCACATGCATCTACCTCTCATTCTATATATTGTTTATTCTCAGTTTTTAATCGCTTGTGAATTCTTGACTTAAATTACTCAAATTGTGAGCATTACCATGTCATAGGAATTGGGTGTATGACCTTCACTACCTTCATCTGTTTGCATGCTGCATAAAGTAGTAATCATTACTGAATCGTGCTTACTATCTTTGAAAGTAACATTATTTCATCGACATACTGTTTGTTATTGGAAAAGAAATTATTCCTTCATGAACTTCCACCTCTATAGGAGACTCTATTACTCTTTCACACTTTAACTGGCGTAGGTAGAAGCTTTATCAGATCTCCACCTCCTTGTTACAAATTTCAACATTTCCGAACTCATCCATCTGACGCCCTTTACTGTCACTAGAAACCACGACATAACTTTCCTTTGGCAGCATTGACCTGCTTCTGTACATTTGTTTTACTTCTCTTTCCGCAACAACAATGAGCTTCCTGTTCCGACTGATTACCTGCTTCTGCCGTATTTTATTGTGTGATCCTGACATGCTTACTACTAATTCTTTCACTTCTTTTTGAACCTTGTATCCACTTGCTTTTACCAATCAATTCTACAGGAATTGCTACTCCTTTTTTAAACACGTTCCCCACATATTATACATACACATTTTTTAATTTGATCAGACCATTTATTCTTTCTCTCATTCAACTGGTGCTTGACCTGTGCGGCAATTAGTTCTCTGAATCATTCCTCTCACTACAGTTACCGTACTTACCGTGTGAGCAGGCGGAATAATTACCTCTACGAAGTCCTCTCATTACATATATCTGTGGTCCATTTCTCTCACCTCTTCCTGGTAAATTCGCTTTCAGAAAAAACTCTCTGTTCACACCCCTCTCGCCAGTTATTCTCATCCAGATTTATTCTGAACGTGGTTTAATGATCTTCAGGTTTCTGCCAACGTATCTCTTGCTATCATCAAGCAACTTTTTGTCCATCTCTCTCATAACTCCAGATTCTAATGCCTCCTGGAAATTCTCCCACTTACGTGACCAGTTTTTACAATAATCCATCAGGGATGGTTTCTCTATGACATTCTTGCGAATACAAACTCACGATGGGAACTGTCTTTCTTCTGTTCTCATCAAAGTTCCTGTAATACCTGTTCTTAAATTCGATAAACGTCACACTTGGTGTATCTAAATTTAATCACCGCCTTTTACATCACCAGCCGGGGCATCAGTTACAGCTATGATTATCCATGGTCACTCATTTCTGCTAGATACAAAACCTTTTTGACAATTCTTTTTGACTTCCGCAGTAATACGCAACCCTGGCTTGGAGAAGACGATCCGACTGGAATACCAGTTCAGCTGTGCAAAGAGTACTCTATGCCATTGGCCCCTTACTTAATTCACATTTATTGCGAATCTCTCGCTCGTCATGATGTCCCAAGCGTCTGGAAAAAAATGTACAGATGGTTTCTATACATAAGACTGGCAGAATAAAGGACCCGTAAAATTACAGACAAATGCCCTTAACCTCTGTTTGCTAGAGGGTTCTTCAATGCATGGTCAATTCGAATCATACGAATTTCCCTTGGAAGAAACTGCTTGTGTCCGCAGATCAGCATGGATTTGAAAAACATCACTCGTGCGAGAGTCAGCTTGCCCTTTTCTAGCACGATATGCTGCAAACCATTGAACGGAGACAGGAAGAGCCTATTTTTAGATTTCCGGGAAATGTTTAAAACGGTGCCCTACTGCAGACTGTTAACAAAGGTCTCAGCATCTGAATTCGGTTCCTAGATATGTGGTTGTCTCTAAAACTCCTTATGTAATAAAACCAAGCACGTTGTTCTTGATGGCGATTGTTCATCGGAGAAGAGGGTATTGTAAGCAATGTGACAGGACCGCCCTTATTTTCTATATACAATGAAGTGACAAAAGTCTAGGGATACCTCCTAATATCGGGTCTGTTATCCTTTTGACTCAACAAGACGTTGCAACTCCCCTGTAGATATAGTGAGCCATGTTGCCCATGCACGAGTTTTGTGCACTAAGGGGCCTGTCGATTATATCCCATAAATGTCCCATGGGAATCATGTCGGGGCAATCTGGGTGGTCAGACAATTTGTGTGATCTGTCCAGATTGTTTTCAGAGCAACAGCAGGAAAACTGTGTTCCGGTCACACTGTCATCCATAACGATTCCAGTTTTCTCTGGGAACATGACTTCTATGAATGGCCGCAAACGCTCTCCAAGTAGCCCAACATCCGGAAGAGCCAGTCCATTACATGTAAAGACAGCTGTTACAACCAGCTAGCACTGTACTATGTTCACAACTTGGGTTCATGGCTGCGTGGAGTCTGCGCCCAATTCGAACCCCACCATCAGCTCTTATCGACTTAAATCGGTATTCGTTTGACCCGGGCATGCTTTTCCTTCTCTCTAATGAAGCACAGTACTTACTCTATTCACACTGCCACACAAACAAAATAATGAATTGTGTATAGTTGTCTGAAGGCTAAGAAATCATCAAACAACACCCATAAATGTTTTACTCTCATCATACATTTTTGAATGGTGTACCTGCAAAACTTCTGCCTTGAGTACATCAGATAAAAATTACTGCTTTATCGTAAATTGTGTGAAAGACATTGGTCTTTTTGAAACTACAATTGGTTTAACAGTAAACTTGGTGGGGTCTGCGCCACACAGTGGGACCATCAGTTCTTACCAACTGAAATCTCGACTCATCTGACTAGACCGTGGTTCTCCAGTCGTCCTGCGTCAAACCAATATGGTCACCAGACCTTGTCAGGTGCTGCAGGCGATGTCGTGCTGTTGGCAAAGGCAATCGCGTCGATCGTCTGTTGCCCTAGACCATTAACGCCAAATTTCGCCGCACCGTCCTAACGGATACGTTCGTCGCAGGTACCACGTTGATTTCTGCGGTTATTTGACGCAGTGTGTAACGCCGGAAATGCATATCCTCCTATTTCCATCTATTGAACTATAATTTTTTTCCTTATTTTGTTACCTGAAGATTTCTGTGTCTTAAAATTGATATATATTGGTTTGTTTCGTAAATATTATTTGTATTTTTACGCTGGGTCTTGCCTAGGGAAAACTATGCTGTCGAATGATTACATCGATAGGTCGTGTGGAGAACCAAAGTGTTTAGGATCTTTGGTAGTGTTAACTGTGCCGCATGGAGCGCGGGCAGAGAGAGTCTGGCTTGAGTAGGGCGGTGGAGCAGGTGTGTTGTGTGACGCTCTCGCGAGTTGCCGCTCTTTTGGGGTTTGGCAGCATGTAGTTGCGCTCGACTTGCTATGATGGTTTCTGACATTTTGTCGCGGACGGGAAGCATTAGCTGGCGCACATAAAGATCCCGTTTCGCCAGGTGACCGTGTCGAGAAGAAAGCGCGCCAACATCCAGTTTGTGCAACAACGACGGCCGACAATGAGTGACCGTCGCCACCTCCCCGATCGACGACTGCAGACCTTCAATCAAACAACAATGGAGACTAAAATCACGTAAAGTTTTAGAACTGTGTGGCAGACCACAGCAAACTGTTGCATGACAAAATACAGCAATTTAGCATGAACCTTTGCTGCTCATTGTCCCAATTGCATTACCAAGCAGAGTCCTTTCCTTTTCTGGAAGAACCCGAGTGTCGTTGAAATTCAAACGCCAGCATTAAAGTAATATCATTCCATTCCACTGTTTTAATTTCAAAGTTCAGTTAAAGTATTCTTAGCTGGCTAAAATATTTAGATTACACAAGCAGAAATTAAGAGTGCTAGTTTTGTTACCATATTTTTGCTCACCTGTGACTGTAGCTCAGCTTGGTACATGCTAAAGTTTACTATTGTTAAATCAAGTTCAAAGTTAAATCTCTCATTTCTAAATTGCGTAGATTCAAGTAGCTTTTGAAATGACATTTTAGGTAGCCCAAGACTAACCTTATTTTATTGAATTTCGTAGTGCTTCAGAAACAAAGTTCACTATTAATTTCAGTCACTAAATTAACTCTCAGTTTTCCGGTTTTATTAATTCTTTTGCTAAAGTAAGTCAGAGTGTAGCGAAATTTATTACTTTTGACAAACATTCATTTTTCACACAGCACGAGTCAACCTTCCATTTAAATTTCATTCGAAGTAGAAAGGTGTTTAGTAGTGAAAGACTTAATCTATGCACCGTAACTAAATTTGCAGTAAACTACATTTACAATTTTTTGTCAGATAGGAATTTGTTCGAAAAGTAATATTGAACCTATGCCTAGTTTATGACTCTACAGTGAATATCAGCAGTAATATTATGAAGACCATTCAGTTGACCAAGTCTTGAAGGCAAAATATATGTAATTTTCTGTTACTGTTATGCAAATAGCCATGTTCACTTATAACTGTTAGCACTTTCTTTAACGTGAACATATGCAGGTGGCAGGGTTCGTTGCACTCTCGTGAGACGAAGTATAGGCTGTGATTGCCCATTGAAGTTACTTATTTTCAGTTTCTTGAATAAGAATGTTACTCATACTTATGCCTTATTAGGCTGGCGACCGTAATTAATATCATTTGGACATTGTGGATAAGCAAATTACCGTTTGTTATTGTTAAATATTTAAGTAATTGTGACTTTCACTTCCGATAAGCTACCTGCGTTAGCTATTTCACCGTCAACACAAAAAAATTCCCTCTCAGAGGATAACACTGCTCTGTTGCTTTACACCATAATTACTTTTACAAGATAATTTTTATTTCACGACCAGCCTCCATCTTTAAGGTTATGGTATGGCAGCAGCGGACAGTAGTGTTATAGAACGAGAACGCATGGACGGTAGTGGAGAAGATGGGCGGTCGAACTCGAGAGTTTTAGGCCCATTCTTGAGAACTGTGTTTTGGATTTCCAGCAGGTCTGATTATGGAAAGCCAAAGAAGCAGTTCACAGGCGTGCTGCTAGCTTTGATACCGGTAGGTTAGACCTACAAGCGAGTATTATCGAGAAGCTTCAAATGGGAATTCCTGGTGGGAAGACGAAGTTCTTTTCGCGAAACACTGTCGATAACATTTAGAGAACCGGCGTTTGAAGTTGCCTACAGGACGATTCTAGAGTCGCCAAGGTACGCTTCACGTAAGGACCACGATGATAAGAGAAATTAGAGCTCATACAGACGCATATAGACAGACATTTTCCCTCGTTTTGTTTTCACGTGGAACAGGAAGGAAACGAGCTGTTGTGGTACAAGGTACCCTCCAACAAGCACCGTACAGCGACTTGCGGAGTATGTATGCGGGTGCAACACGTTTTAGAATTAGCTGTCAGCATATTAATCCAAAAGCACTTTTCACCACAGTTAACGGTTACACAAGTCTGGCATTCCTTTACAAGAATGATAAGGAAAGAATGTATCAGTTCTAGGAGCTTCAGTCCGGAACTACGCGACTGCTACGGTCGCAGGTTCGAATCCTGCCTCGGGCATGGATGTGTGTGATGTTCTTAGGTTAGTTAGGGTTCAGTAGTTCTAAGTTCTAGGGGACTGATGACCTCAGATATTAAGTCTCATAGGCCTCAGAGCCATTTGAAGCATTGGAAACTGTCAGTAGTTTTCCTTGTGAGGAGCAGTGAAAAGAATATCGCGAAAAATGCTACTGCACGTTCTTCACATCCCATACTGATTATATGACATAATTTCTACATTTTGGAACCATTCTTGAAGTAATATGGCGTAACTGTTGAAATATCATAATTTAGGTTGGAAATGTCTTCAATCCACGACTATTTACTTTATTCTACTTACTACTGCAGAAATAATAATTATAGTCTTGCTTGGTAAGTTGCAACAATGTTAATACAAAATATTAATCTCAGTGAACCATACCAGCAGGCTATCTCTATCCTTCAGTCTGTCTGCTGTACGCCTTGCTCCATAAGAAAGCGTTCCAGAAACGAAAACGAGATGGCCCACATGCAGACCATATGTCAACACTTTCCAGCCTATTGCGCATTTCGTCTCACAGAAAACGGTTTCTGGGAGTAGAATGTGAAGGCACAAGGCTTGACAGTCCTCAAGCATAACGGCTTCCCACTATCATTGGCTGAATACTGCTCTTTTCATATTAATGAATTATAGCAGCCTCAGGAAAAACCCAGACATTACACATGTGATTGATTTAAATCGTAATGCATATAACAAGTGCTAATCACAATTTACTCCTACAATCATTTTACAAAAAATGCCTCATTAAATAATTATTAATAGTTCATATCGTAAATTAACGCCACATTACGTAAATTTAAAAAGTAACGGTGTTCCCTTAGAAACAAGCATCTGAGAAAATGCGAAGTTGGTGTGTTGTTCAGTGCTCCCATTGTGTGCATCTACGAAAAGTTGAACGACGGTGAAATACGAGTAGACGACAAGACGTAGGACGTCCACGCCTCATCGCAGAGTGAGGTCAGTGGAAGTATGCTCTCTGCAAAAGCGGAATGGGCGGCAACCAATGACTCAAAGACAGCACAGTGCTATGCTGTCTCAGGTTACCAGCGTCCTCTTCAACGCACGTTGCTGAATATGGAGCTTCGCTCCAGATGAGCACTACGTGTCTCCAGTTGTGAACCTTGCATTAATGTTAACCTGTTTCCTTCCGAAAAGGATCATTACACAAGGTCTATGTTCCTCCAGGTTTCTCGTATATGTACCACGCTACGGAAGCACATCGTTTGACGACAGTATTGTTCTGTGGGGGACATTCACACAGACTCCCAAGGAACACGTGGCAGTAATCAAAAGGAACATGACAGATGTGCAACAATATTGCTGACAGCCTTCATCTTTGCAAGCTTAATGTCTCCTCCAGCTCCCGGCACGATACCATAATTCTTCGTTTCATAACGCCACAATCTTGCTGCAGTGGCTTGACCAGCAGTTTGATGGACTAACGTTCAAGCGTTGGCCGTCAAATTTTCTTGAACTGAACCCTTTGCAACACGTCCGGGATGCTGTCGAGCGTCATTTGTTTTATGAAATATTTTATGTACAAGATCGCACTTTATTATAGACGTATAGTGTTCGATAATTACGCACTCCTTTTTCCTTTGATATTAGTAGTGGTTACTCAGGATGATTATTTGCGGCCAATCACGCGCTGATTTCATTTATCAACTGATTTAGTGTAAGATTCTCAGCATGCTTTTCACCTGCCTTGCCGCGGTGGTAGCACCGGTTCCCGTCAGATAACCGAAGTTAAGCGCTGTCGGGCTGGGCTAGCACATGGATGGGTGACCGGTCTGCCGAGCGCTGTTAGCAAGCGGGGTGCACTCAGCCCTTGTGAGGCGAACTGAAGAGCTACTTGATTGAGGAGTAGCGGCTTCGGTCTCGGAAACTGACATACGGCCGGGAGAGCGGTGTGGTGACCACATGCTCCTCCATATCCGCGTCCAGTCACGCCTATGGCCTGAGAATGACACGGCGGCCGGTCGGTACCATTGGGCCTTCATGGCCTGTTCGGGAGGAGTTTAGTTTTTACTTTTAGTTCTCAGCATGCTTATTTGCACATTTCTTGAGTGTTACACGTGTGGTGCCCCCTACGGGGAATTGACCCTAATTTAAGAGCCTAGTATGTCCTCTTGATACATTTTATCTGTGAAGTTCACAGTGATGTTATCTGATTTCTATGACTAACTTTGTTGTTTCTGATATAAATTTTTACTTCACAAGGCAGAAACGGCTTTATTCTAACGTACGTTTGCGGCACAATATGTAACAAGTAAGTGTGTATTCTTGGCTTCTAGTATTTTTTCCGCATGCACTATTTTTGTTTTACTTTAACCATTTGTGACCAATGTGTAATTTCTCGATGGTACAATCGCATTCTGAAGAAGATAATTTGAAAACTGTGTAACAAACCTCTACTACATAACTGTGTGGATGATCTTTTCACCCTTTCCAAGACAAAAATATTACTGAAAAATGGTACTATGGGGCTATTTTAATGTGTTTTTAATGTATTTTGATATTAAGACACCAATTACAAGGTGAAAAAATTGGCGTGTTACACTGTACTTGATATCAGAAGATGGCCCGTAACGGCATAAATCGCTAATTTTCCATATCAAATCATAACAGTGACAGAAATAAGTAATTACGCACAATGGTTTTTAACCACCCGGACAACAAAAATTAAGTCTTATATCTTCGGTTAAAGCCATAAATACAGAACATGTAAACAAGAATAAAAAGTTTTGACCACGTACTTAACAGTAGATGCGTCCTATCCTTCAATGAAAAAAGAAGATAAAACGCAATATCATTTCTCGCATTCATAAAAATGTCAGTTAACCAAGATAGACTTTCGGCCTGTATTGTAATGCTACTGAAAATACGGAAGTTTCTTTTAGATATGGGTACAACCATTGAAGTCACAAGTCTTCGCATATTGCTCGTAATTTGATATATAAGGTCGTGCGTGACTATCTTTATACATACCTGCCATACTCCAAATAGAAAAGGGAGTTCCCGGTGGCATCTCGTGCAAGGACGGTTTTTAGTATCTGGGCCACACGTATCAGTAAAAAATACAGGTGTGAACATCTCTGTTGCCTTCTGCTCAACAGTCAATTTATGTGCCATAAATCGGGCGCAGGCCTTCAACTTACCCAAATCTTTGTCATTGATGACCATGACGTAGTTAACCGTCGAACACTCCAATATCATTTTCAGTTTCTGGTTTTATACCAGCATCTGTCGCATATACTCGGTTATGCCTGCCGACGCTTTGTCTGATCATGGCGCACCTGTTGTGAAAGCATTTGAACTCGCTGTAAACATTTTTTACGCTCAACAATTCTGCACTGTACGCGCCAAAGAATAAGGGCTACTTTACCGCTGACTATTCATGCAATAGGTAGTAAAACTGTATGTGTGTACATTAGTCCATTGCGCCACGGTAATATTCTTCAGACGTAATCTATTAGAGGTAGCAGACACAATGCTTCAGCTTGAGATTTCGGTTCCACTTCGCACTTTTCGACGTTATCGGATCTTTTAAAAGTATGCCAATGCATTGAACATTTGGACGCACATGTTTATTCACAACTGTTCGGTAGTAGCAGCCATACTGCTGTGAGGACGTTCTTAAATGGCCGAGAGTCCTCTACGTGCCGTTTACCGAGAGTATTTTCGTATCCGTAGATCCACAGATTTTCCATTCCAGCTGAAACAATTTCTAATTGCTCCTTTACATACATTTCGATATGTAGATATTGCCATACCCGATGAAATATCGGGTAAAATTCAGAATATTTTGGTTACTAAGTCATTTGAGAAATGATACACAGGGTTTCATGAGAGTCGCATTAAAAATCTTAAGTGACAGAAGTGTACGCATCGGTGATCTAAGATCTGAAAAGACACAGAAAGTTACTGATCACCTTTAAGAAGTAAATTTAAATCTGTTTTTGAAATGGCTCTTAAGTGCGTAGGTAGTAAATATCTTCGTCAGTTGTATTTTACAGCAACATGTAACAGTAAAACTGCTGGAAGTTCGGGATAGTTCATTAATATGTTGGCCCTTTTCTTAAACAAATGGGGCATATGCTAATGGGGATTTCTAGTGTCAATCCGCAGTATGAAATGTTCCTATATTAAGTAACTGTCAGCAGTGTGATGTCGTGTGCAACTGGGAGAAAATATTTCGTGTATGTCAGTTCAAGAAAGATACAGGAACTTTGAATCTGCAAGAACTCTATAGAGTGTAAATATCATTTTAAAACAGTAAGTCAGTACCGAGACTAATAAATAAGGGCCTCAAAACTCCCTAAGACTATGTCAAACCCTTCGACGTCGGCTATTTAATTATTATCTGAAGTCGTAGAACAGGTTGCCGGGATAAGGGAGAAAGGAGGTTTATGCTTCACGAAATTCGTAATGAACCAAACGCTTATTGCACCAGTGAATTATTTTACGGAGCCGTGACGTGCTTTATTAGGACAATATCCCCCGCTGGCTCCAGATGAGAATTTAACGATGTTACAAAAAGACAAATTTTGCCTACCTGCTGCTTCGCAATTAAATTCCATATTTCTTCGTACTTCTACTTGTATTTTACTGCATTTAATTAATAATAAACATACTTTTCTTGCGAAAAGACCTTCATATTTCACAAAACGCTGAGCGATTTCAATAATACTAACAAAGTAACATAAGCTTAGTAAAGCTTACTCATTGCAGCATCCAATACAAGTTACAAAATTAGCAGGGTTTCCGAAATGAATCTTTTAAAGCTAAAATTCTCAAATTCAGTTAAACAACTGACAACTTACATATTAGGCAGTGGAACGTCCCCTCAGAAAAATTTATGAGTTACTGTGCTGATAAACCCCTTTCGTTATTTGATTTTTAAACAGCTGAGCAGAACTGAACGTACTCAGACATTTCTCGCTTTACTTATTCTGATCAACACTAAACTAACACACAATATTTTTAGCGCAACGCAATCTGACTTTCAAAAATCCCTACAAAAGAATGCCCCTGACTGACAATACCTATACATTCCATGAATCACTTACCTCACAAACATCTTCGTTACTCGAAATACTGCAATACAGCTCCAATACTGCCAGCTAAATAAAAGATTCTAACTACTGAAGGCACTAACTACTGATAGGCATACTAAGCAAATCAAAGATTTTGATGGAGAACAAACAATGTATTTCCCTTAATAGTATTCAAAAGTCATAATATATATATATATATATATATATATATATATATATATATATATATATATATATATATATCACTTCATGATATCCAGCATTACAAATTTACTCTTTCTGGCGGACACACGTCCAGATCGTCTGCTCTTAAAATTCTGCCATCTCTCTCCTCACATCCAGCGCTACTGGCGGCTCACCTCCAACTGCGCAGCGCTACGCACTGTTCACATCCAACTGCCCAGTAGTACAATGGTAAATATTCCAACAATGCAATCCAGCCACATACTGCACACAGCACAGCCAGTGATTTTCATACAGAGCGCTACGTGACGTTACCAACATAAAAACCTAAACAGCCTACTTACAGTAGTTGTCTGATTCCAGTTGAATTGGAAGAAACACATCGATGATCTGCTGAAACGATTAGGTTCAAATGGCTCTGAGCACTATGGGACTTAACATCTATGGTCATCAGTCCCCTAGAACTTAGAACTACTTAAACCTAACTAACCTAAGGACATCACACAACACCCAGGCACCATGAGAAACGATTAGGTTCAACTACTTATGCTATTAGGGTTATTGCAAATTTTGGTGATAAACATATCAGTAAATTAGTCTACTATGCCTATTTACATTTACTGCTTTCATATGGCATCGTATTTTGGTTCAATTCGTCATTAAGATAGAAAGTATTCATTGCACAAAAGCTCGAGTCCACCCAAGATCACCTTGCAGACATTTATTTAACGAAATCGGGACACAGTACCTTCGCAATACATACATTCATTTATGAAATTTGTCATTAATAAACCATCCCAGTTCAAAAATACCAGCGACGTGCATAGCTACAACACTAGAAGAAAGGACGATATCCACTATTCTGGATTAAATCTCACTTTGAAACAGAAAAGGGTGAATTATGCTGCCAAAAAAAATCTTCGGTCATTTGGCAAATAGTATTAAAAGTCCGACAGATAGCCAACCAACATGTAAAAGCAAATGAAAAGAATTTCTGAATGACAACTCCTTCTACTCAATATATGAATTCTCAGATATGAAGTAGTAACTAAAATAATTAGTTAATTAATTATTTTGGGTAAAGAAAACTTATGTTAAAGTGACATGTTCCACATCATTACGAAATGTCGTATTCACGATCTATGGCACAAGGATTAATGTATGTATGTATGTATGTATCTGAACTGGTCAGTTAGCGTCATGTAACGATATTCCGCATACATTCTGTTAAATTAATGACGTGCGATTCCGATACTTATTAACTGGTATGTTTACATAACACCACTGTATTCAGAAGAATGAGATCTGGCACCTTCTTCATGTCATGTCATGTCACGCCAGAAACATCGTGTAAGTTGTCAACTGACTGCCTTATGCCAGGAGAACACACGTTTTGTGGCGTGGCATTTTATTGTATTCACAGTACAGAATGAGCAATTATTAGTATGCACCAGAGTACTTTCTCTATAGTTTAAACAATAAATTTCTTATTCTCATGTTTAGATGTAGTAAGATTCTGTGTTGTGTGAGGCATTCGGAAATCATTTATTATCTGTGAAGCCCACAACTACGTCGTTAAGGAAGCAACGTCATTGAGAAAATGCAGGGTAACTCAGAGCGACTTAGTTAAACTACGCATTTAGTGAAATGAACGATCGATTACCTTACATTTGAATAAGTGCTTGATAGTTTGTAGAGGTAACACCGGTTGCCTTAAACGACAATCCATGCTCACGTTATACCTCTGCGAGGAATTTTTGAAAGTTGTGACTGTGAGATAACCTAATGGAAACAGAACAGTCAAACTGGGATTCCTTTCCGAAACACTCCAGCAGAGTATACGAACAGTAAACAAATGGGTCAGGGGACAAATGGTCTCCCAGCACAAAAGCAAGTTTTAACATTAGATATTAGTATAGGTCGCCAGCATAATTAGGCATTGTAGTGTCACGCAACATAATAAACCAGAAGGCAGTGCTAAGGCTACCCTAACCTTCCTTGACACACACACTAAACTCTTTTCTTATATCTGTTCACACTACTACACAGTAACGTCACCTTGCAGATAAATGTACTTGTAACTTGGAAATCAGACAAACAATGAGCTAGCGAAAACAGTAACATATCCCTCTCAACAACAGGTACCTTAAATGAACTAAATGCAGCATTTTATGGAACCAATCACCAATACACAGTCGGCCGGTGTGGCCGAGCTGTTCTAGGCGTTACAGTCTGGAACTGCGCGACCGCTACGGTCGCAGGTTGGAATCCTGCCTCGGGCATAGATGTGAGTTATGTCTTTAGGTTAGTTAGGTTTAAGTAGTTCTACGTTTTAGGGGACTGATGACTTCAGAAGTTAAGTCCCATAGTTCTCAGAGCCATTTGAACCATTTTTGAACCAATACACAGGAAAGTAGTAGCAATACCGAACAGGGAAGAGCGTGAAAACATTCTGATTTAAATCAGGAAATCTGTTAATGATCAAACTCTATAATTTCATTGCTTAGGACAGGTCTCTAAGCCTGTGCATTAACCAAGTGGCATTAGAGTAGCTAACACAGTAAACAGAATGTAAATGTAACTACAGTGGAATTACAATGAAATGAAAACCCCTAGCTGCATACTGGCTTTGATATAAGTCAACGGGGACAGTTGAAAATGTGTGCCCCGACCGGGACTCTAACCCGGGATATCCTGCTTCGATGAAAGACGCTCTCTCCATCTGAGCCACAGAGGATAGTGCGACTGCAGGGGTATATCTCTGGCACGCCTCCCGTGCGATCCACATTCCCAACTTATTGTCCCAATCTACATTCATAGAGCCCCTGGCCATTATACTCATTATCGCGGCTTTTTGCCGATTCCCGCAAGTGTCTGGGCACTGTTTGTGCATCTGCACAGAAGAAGATGGTCAAATGGCCATTGAAGCATATATATATATATATATATATATATATATATATATATATATATATATATATGAAGATGGTATCTATTCTTTCGGACAGGTCCGAAAGAACAGATACCATCTTCATATACAACTACAGTGGTTCTGAATGAGCCTTTGCTTTGTTTCATTATTAATTATGTGAAGCACAACAAACTGTAACTCTTTAAACAACAAATGTGGTTTGATAGGAAGTCTTGTAACCTACTTAAAATGTAGGTGGCTGTACAAATACCAATATAACATTAAATGAAATTAAAACACTTTCGGATGTAATGAACACCGATAAAATTTCGTAATTCTGATCAAAGTGCACAAATGCAAGAATCAGTAATCTTTCTCATGACATGTTAACTTTACTATTTTCAGGCAGCTTTTCAAGTGAAACGAGTTATTTAAGGAAATGACTGCAGATTGAATTAAAATTGCAGTGGAAGTGGAGTGTTTCTCAAACTATAAAAGTAAACTTTAAACACTGTAACTCCACACATTAGAAAGCAATTAGGACACTCGGAATTAAATTCGCTAGAGTAGGATTTCTGTCCAGTTGTGTGATTTGGGATGATTACGGGTGTAATATAGAGTTTTTAGTAACACCACGCTTAATATTAAAATCAACCATATTTCACAAATACCTGGTCCATTTACAGAGTGCCAGATATGATCAATTTAGTGGAAGGCTGGTGGTACTGGTGGCGTAATTTGCAGTGGCTGTTAACCTGTCGGCGATGCCGTCATGGCAGTGCAGTTGGCCTCGCCCTTTTACTGATCTACTTGGTGCCCGAATTATATTTTTATAGGGTCGAAAACCATCCCATGATAATACTATCACCAAATAGACCACCCAAGGCCCATAAATACTGCTCTTAAGCTCTTCTGACCTTAAAAATTCAAGAATATGAGCCACAATGATCCGCTACTGCTAACAAGATGCTAACCACAGCACTGCCCAGTCCAAAGGACGAATTACGACTTGCCCTCCAACCACACCTTTTCCACTCCGCCAGGCTACTTCCGCAGCTGCTTCCCCATATCTTTTACATTCAACCCTACGTTCCCTAACTGTAGACCAAGTCATTTACAGTGCATTATATAACAATCATTCCAATAGTTGTTTAAATCTGCAAGCATAATTTAAACGCCTAAATGAATGTCATACCTTCCCACTGTGAAACAGACTTGTAAGCTAGAAGGCCCTACGATAAGGGACGGATACCCACATCGCCAAAAGCAGCCCCCAGCCCATGTTAAAACAGTATATATCTTACGATAACACTAAAAGGGCCACACCAGCTGCAAGTTTTAGCGTGAGACTATCGAGTCTCTGTTACGTTGCAAACATTAAAAACATTGCTCCACCACGAAAAGTATAACGTTTCTCATTGGATAGACAGAATTGTTGTAGGCAGAGCTTCTTCGTAAACCCACTTCAGTAAATTGTAGAAAAGAGAAGTTGGAGAGTTGCTTCTGAGTCTGTGAGGTGTGTGGAGCTGCGCCGCCCGCTGCCTCCAGACTCTGACTAACCACCGACAATGTAATGAATGCACGCGATGCCGCATAAAAGCGCATAAGGCTTCACTCAGAACTGAAAAAGTCTCATCTCTTACATTCCATTTTTTCGTAATACTAGTGTCGATCATCAATTAAACTTCGTGGTATTCACATTTGCTACTGGAAGTTCAAATCTGAAATGCAATGATTTTTCTGTTATATAATTATTGAGAAGCCACATCAGCCCCTGTAATTAACAACAAGTTAAATAAGTAATTAAAGATAATTGAGGGTCACTGTAGGCCATTTTGATAGTTTTCTCTTTCATGAAACTTAACTTAAACCTAGATTGTAGATGTGATATGGCCTGGGTTATCCTTCGATCCAATGTAGAACTTGGAAACCCATTCACCGAATATTCGTTCACATTTTTGTTGAACGCAGTTGGTTTTTGTCATTCTGTATTAAAATATTTCCTTTTACCAATAGTGCAATTTATAAACAATGCCTTGTGAGTAGAATAAAAATTCCAATGGTAAACTTAACTGCTTTTTCGGCGTTATTTTACCAGCTAACTAAAAATAGGAAAGCCTTGAACCCCTTCCACTAAATTTAGTTAGTATCAAGATTCTTTTACAAGAAAGTGCAGTGGAGCTGATGCTAAATCATTAAGTATTTGATTATATCATCGCTAGTCTCAGTGAACTCTTCTGAACTCTACATGTCATGTGTGGTCTGGCGTCTCCTTACCAGCAGCAGGTCCCAGGTTCAAAGTAGTCAATTCCCTAAATAACACGCTCAGAGCGTCGTTGCGCGAATGTGGTAGGGAGACACGACTTAGAACAAACAGACACCACGCAGAAAGTTAGAACATCTATACATAGTCAAATAATTTCCATGACAGATTCAACGTTCTATATAACGAACACTACAAAATTACGTAGAAATATCGATACAGATACAAAACAGGTGTAAAGTAGGTGTTACAAGTTCACATGAGTGGACGGAAAGATCCTGTAGCGTTTGAGTTCTGTATTTTTGCGATACCACTGGAGACTCAAAGTATTAGCTTTCGCGGTGCGCAAAGGCGATAAATGCATTTCCGTAAGCAAAAATTTGCTGTTTCACAGAAGTTGACATACAAGAAGAATAATTCGTGAGTGTTGGGACCCTCACTTGCTCAAATTACAGTGTGGACATCGAACGAACACAAATGTCAGTTGCACGACGAATCAATTTAGTCACTATGTGATTCTTACTTAAATGAGCATTCTTTAAAGAAAGATGTTAATTTTCCAACAATTCATTAGACATGGTTGAAGAGGCTACATACAGACGGCTTGTAAGAGAACAGCATCTTAAACCAAGTAACCTTAGGAAGCTCTAGCCGGTGATGCTCACGTTGCATTACTTTGTTGTTAAGCTTATTTTCTGGCTGCCGGTGCACTGTTGTGTTGTTCCGACGATGGTAGCAGTAGCGCGCAGGGGGTTTGAGCGGTAGAGGATGAGGTCTGCAACGTTATCACCTTGTCACAACGTCGCGAGAAATGGACATATGATGGTTCAGATGGGAAGTGTTTGATTATTTATATCTAGGTGTATATTGTTTGGCATAAAACATTTATTAGAAGACAATTCAGATTACGTTACTCGCTACACAGAAGTAATTTCACGGAATCGAAAGTCTACATAAGCAATTCATTCGACTGTCAATTTTGTAGTGTAGATATTGGCACGCGGTATAACTTATAGGGAAACTTACGATACTAATAAACTGATTCGTACTGAACCTAGATGAACAACTGTGTCTTCTCTAGGATAATAGAACATTGATTTTAGATTTATACCAATTTGAATGTTCTGTCGTTTGAAGAGTAATAAACTAAACCAATACACAGTGCCTTTTATTGCAGAGAATCTGCATCATTACTAGTTAATAATATTTCTGTGGCACATAATTAGAAGCACGTGTGGGACACTAGACACGTTTCATGAACCTATCGCGATCTTTTTAGAAGTTGTCTCCTTTAGTTGTATTCAAATTAAATGTATTGTTGTGTTCGGCATAGGAGAGGTAGCTTACAGGTCCTGCGACGTTCATCGTATATCTTCATTATGGACTACACGTAAACTCTGGGGTATCACCCCGAATTTGCATCAGAGCGGCACGATTCTTCGACGTCAAACTAAGACTCTATCATCGGGTAATTTGGTATACTGGAGAGCTCTTCCGCCGTCTGCTCCGTTTACACCCGACACCAGTAATTCTAGACCACGGTATACCACCCGGTGTCTCAAATTTATCGAACTGCAGCAACGGGTACAACATGAATAAGGTATTAGACCTAGCACTGGAGTAATGTTCATTTCACGGCAGCGAGCTTGTGATAACTGACGTCCGTCACCTTCAAGGATTGGGCGTTGCATCGCGATCTAATACTCGTGGTAGCAGATTTATCCGGACCGCACAGTTTCAGTACATCACACTACCTGATAGCGGTGTCAGAGTTTGCGGTAGAAATGTACTGCCATTTTGACACTAACATCCGGCTTTTGTCTGTGGAATTTTTTGTTTGGATAATCTACTGAGGATGTCTAGAGTCTCAGAGAAAAGAGAGATTATCTCATTTTTTTTCTCTTTCCACTCGGAATTGTAGCGCTAGGCTGAGGTACAAGTAACAGTACCATGTATCGTATGCCATGAATTATGCAGTAATTTATCGAGTATTTGTGTACAGTGAATGTGATTTGTCTGGGGCCACCGGCCAGCCTTAAGATGTCATACTACCTGGTAGGCCGCTTCGCTATGAAATGTCGAATTAGACCTAAGTGAAAAGAAGGGAGAGTGTCACTTTGAGAGATATGCAGAACTAGGGTACAAAGATTATCCAGCTACAATCCTAACCGGGAGACACGGCCGATTACCTGCATAGATTTACCCCATGTCTGGCAATCTGGCCTCACCACCATAATTTTACGTGGCGCTCTTTAGAACCCGTGGTCACATGTAATCCGTGGACTAGTTATTAGAGTGCATCCTATAAAGGCCTGAAATCTGACGTAAGGGGCTGTCACAG
The DNA here is from genome assembly GCF_023897955.1 of Schistocerca gregaria. NCBI lineage: Eukaryota > Metazoa > Arthropoda > Insecta > Orthoptera > Acrididae > Schistocerca > Schistocerca gregaria. The sequence goes on from NC_064922.1 coordinate 920,886,496, forward strand.
TCAGCAAAGTGCAGCACCAGTTATATGGAGAAGGGGTGTAGGTCGAGAGATACGTCTTTTTCTTTTATTTCATTATTACTTAGTCATATGTGAGATGTCTGGATATTTTTGTGATTACAAACTAGTACCTAAGTAAACTGTGCCACACTGAGTGCAAATACTCGGTAGTGAGAATGGTGTGCTGAGGAAACTTATATTCAATATTTGAGCGAATTTCAAGAGAGACGTTCTACATTTTCTGAGTTAAAATATGAATATATATCTAGGTGGCATCAGTTAGTTAGATAAAATTGCAAAAACAATTAGTATCTTCCACTACAACTGTAGTTGAAGATTTTTGATTTTGAAAAATCGTCTTAACACTTTATGAATAAATAGCTAACTGATTTGGAAACAGATCAGTAATAAAATAATTATAAGTTCTTGGAACTTAATAAATTTTTCTTTGACAGTTGGATCATAACTCCATTTCATTGCGACGCATTTAGATTATTTAACGCTGACAAGAGAGCAAGATGAACATTGCTTGAAATTGGGAAATTTCAGTCCCCTGAAAAGGACCTCACGTTGTACAGCCGTCTTAGTAATAAAAAGCGAGAGGAAAGTAGTCATCTACCTGTCGTTATTGTGTATCATCAAATATTTTGAAACTTCACAACTTTAAATCCGAATCTTTCATAGGTATCATAAATATATTTCATTGCTATCTAAAAGACCCTCTTCACTCGGTTTTTGTTTCATCTTCTATTCTGAGAGCGTTCAATCCCACCCGATAACATTCGAGGAATTGTGAAAGTGATATATAAAAAATAAAAAATGAATCTTAAAAATGTTTGTATTGCACACTCAACAGCGTCAACTTTGACGTCATTCATGACTGCTTCTGTCAAAGGAATTCAGTTCTCCGTACTCAATTTTCTTTTCGTTCTGTAGTACGAACATCATTCGTTCTGCTTCTAGTGTTATCTACAAATTAAATGAAAGCTATTTGAAATAAATGATGCGAATTTTGTACATGATAGCATCCCTCTTCTGGTAATTTGTGTCAATTGTCTTATTTCTTGTTTCTCTAACCACATATTTATTACGTACCCGCCGGAGTAGCCGAGCGGTTTTAGGCGCTACAGTCTCGAACCGCTCGACCGCTACGGCGCAGGTTCGAATCCTGCCTCGGGCATGGATGTGTGTGATGTCTTTAGGTTAGTTAGGTTTGAGTGGTTCTAAGCTCTAGGGGACTGATGACCTCTGAAGTTAGGTCCCATAGTGCTCAGAGCCATTTGAACAATTTATTACGTTCAGCATTACAAAATGTAAATTTGGGATACATGTGACCTAAGAAACGGTGTACATTACAATATTAAACGTCAGATAGAAATTAGCAAATAATAAAAATGTGCCCAACCCTGGATTTGCTAACACAAAAATGACTTTGTTCGTGATTGATCCATTAATTCAGTTTTTTTTTTATTATTTCAGAAGGCAGGTAACCCTCTCACTGAACACAGTGAGCTACCGTGCCGGCCTATACAGTGCGCCAAATGTACTGTGCAAATAATATATACTGATAGAGGTACTTAACATACATGTGGTTACAGTGTTGCCGGACTGCCATTCTTTAATATCCTTTTTCTACTGGGTGTCCTCCCCAGACCAAATTTCCTGAGAGATATTTTTTATAGCTGGCATGTGAGTAGTCAGGCTGCGAAGCACAAGGGTGCAATTTCGCTTCATCCTGTATATTGAGAAACAAATATTTAAACATGAACACTAAATATGCAGAATATTAATAAAATTAGTTTTATTTGACAAGCTTTAAGAGTTCTCATATAAAAAATTTGGAGGCATTACTTTTTGACACACCCTCATACATATTAACACGAATATCATCCTCTGAGGAAATACAGGTCTCATAATTGAGATATGTAGACATCACGCTTCGGAACAAATAGCTCAATACACAGCTTCTAAAAATTAATTTTAATCAAGTGATGGAAAGTTTTCATATCCAGTTCGTTTGGATACATTGGTGCAGCTGTACCCCACTAAATCTAGAACTTCACTACCAGTTGTAGGTTTGATAATAAATATTAGTAACAGTGAAGAAGGTTTATAAATGAAACCCTAGGCAAAAGTTCAAATTACACGATTTTTCAAGGGACTGTCAGATATCGAGCGAGTGCGGTGTTTGAAACTTGAGAGCAGAGGTTTCACAACCAAATGCCACACATTTTTGTTTGTGGTTTGGAAATTTCAAAATAGTATACCTTAGTGTTTAAACAGGCTTAAAGGATTCAATTGTAGTGAAATGTGAAGTTTGTTACAAACACCCTCTTTGGTTCTTTGAAGGAAACAGAATTAAAATGTTAGAATGACATTAAAAATATAATTAAAATTCATTTTGATCGTGAAAAGAGGCGCAGTATTATCATGAATCCTAGTGGACAAGGATTGAGATCATAACACAAAGAATCCTAAAACACTTATTGTAAATTAGAATAAATAATCAGTAAGAAGTAGGATTAAATGACTATTCAAAACCAAATGTTATATTACACATGCCACTGAAGTGTGGGAGTAATTGAAGATGAAGTCATCCAACTGAGAGTTAAGTTTGTTTCAATTGATGTGAAAAATTTTGTCTCCACTGTACAATAACAAGGAACTCTTACATGAATTTTGTATTGAATAATATCTTTAAAACCATAATACAAAAATTTATTGACTTTGGGAATATTGTGACTATCTTACAATCCAAAAATCATTTCTCTTTTAATGGAAATTATCACAAACAAGAAAACTGACAGCTATGAGTTGTTATCTGGCTGAAAGATTTGTAAGTATTTCTGTGAATTACAGAGACAATCAAGTTTTGACTACGCTACAGCAACTGTAAAAGGATGATGAATTACAAAACATATTACACATAGTGCTATGAAAAGCTTAAACAATAGTTTAAGTAACTTCTTACATGAGCAATATATCATAAATTATTGGCCAGATAGCATGCCATTTAAACAGTGATTTAAGTAGCGTCACCTTAAGGCAATGAACTTTAATCAGTTGTGAGATAGTATTGCTGATGTGTATGATACTCCACTGACACCACATATGTGTTTCTTTCAGTCAACACACATACGCATTACATAAATAATATCATTAGATATATATTTACGCTAGTTGTGCAAAGTTTGGGAACTATAAGACAAAGTGATATATTCATTACTAAATAATAGTGTTATTTACATGAAGATGTGTGTTCCACTGTTATTTTACACCCTGTAATTTACCTATTTCTCCATTTGCTATTAACATTTCTGTATGCACCTTATTGTAATAAATATATTACGTCCTTTATGCCTGATCGGCTAGTACTGAGGTAATGCAGTATTCGGTGGGCAGAGCATCGTGTATTTAAATAACTCAGTTCATGGAGCCGCAACACCTACTCCCTTTGCCACGCTGGCTACCAACAGAGGTGTAATTTCTTCTTCTAATTGTGTCTACACATCATGTAATTTATGTGACACTATGATTATCGTACTTCCCTCAAAATCCATTCTGTATTTGTACTTCAGTATAAATTGTCTGAAGATGCTCACATTCTGACCGAAACTGGCTACCATTAAAAATAAACATTTTTTAGCGGTCATTACTGTTTTTAATCCATTTTAAACTATTCCTTGTGATGGAATAAATCGTAAACATTCGTCTTGATCTAAACTATATAGCAATTACTAGTCATCTTTGTCAGTGTTATTGGTTACCGGAAATTGCAGTGTTAGCAAACAAACAGTTAGATCACAAAGAAGACTGCTGAAGCCACATTTAGAAAAGTGTAACTCATATCTACATCTACATCTACATGACTACTGTGCAATTCACATTTAAGTGCTTGGCAGAGGGTTCATCGAACCACAATCATACTATCTCTCTACTATTCCACTCCCGAACAGCGAGCGGGAAAAACGAACACCTAAACCTTTCTGTTAGAGCTCTGATTTCTCTTATTTTATTTTGATGATCATTCCTACCTATGTAGGTTGGGCTCAACAAAATATTTTCGCATTCGGAAGAGAAAGTTGGTGACTGAAATTTCGTAAAAAGGTCTCGCCGCGACGAAAAACGTCTATGCTGTAATGACTTCCATCCCAACTCGCGTATCATATCTGCCACACTCTCTCCCCTATAACGCGATAATACAAAACGAGCTGCCCTTCTTTGCACCCTCTCGATGTCCTCCGTCAATCCCACCTGGTAAGGATCCCACACCGCGCAGCAATATTCTAACAGAGGACGAACGAGTGTAGTGTAAGCTGTCTCTTTAGTGGACTTGTTGCATCTTCTAAGTGTCCTGCCAATGAAACGCAACCTTTGGCTCGCCTTCCCGACAATATTATCTATGTGGTCCTTCCAACTGAAGTTGTTCGTAATTTTAACACCCAGGTACTTAGTTGAATTGACAGCCTTGAGAATTGTACTATTTATCGAGTAATCGAATTCCAACGGATTTCTTTTGGATCTCATGTGGATCATCTCACACTTTTCGTTATTTAGCGTCAACTGCCACCTGACACACCATACAGCAATCTTTTCTAAATCGCTTTGCAGCTGATACTGGTCTTCGGATGACCTTACTAGACGGTAAATTACAGCATCATCTGCGAACAGTCTAAGAGAACTGCTCAGATTGTCACCCAGGTCATTTATATAGATCAGGAACAGTAGAGGTCCCAGGACGCTTCCCTGGGGAACACCTGATATCACTTCAGTTTTACTCGATGATTTGCCGTCTATTACTACGAACTGCGACCTTCCTGACAGGAAATCACGAATCCAGTCGCACAACTGAGACGATACCCCATAGCTCCGCAGCTTGATTAGAAGTCGCTTGTGAGGAACGGTGTCAAAAGCTTTCCGGAAATCTAGAAATACAGAATCAACTTGAGATCCCCTGTCGATAGCGGCCATTACTTCGTGCGAATAAAGAGCTAGCTGCGTTGCACAAGAGCGATGTTTTCTGAAGCCATGCTGATTACGTGTCAATAGATCGTTCCCTTCGAGGTGATTCATAATGTTTGAATACAGTATATGCTCCAAAACCCTACTGCAAACCGACGTCAATGATATAGGTCTGTAGTTAAATGGATTACTCCTACTACCCTTCTTGAACACTGGTGCGACCTGCGCAATTTTCCAATCTGTAGGTACAGATCTATCGGTGAGCGAGCGGTTGTATATGATTGCTAAGTAGGGAGCTATAGTATCAGCGTAATCTGAAAGGAACCTAATCGGTATACAATCTGGACCTGAAGACTTGCCCGTATCAAGCTATTTGAGTTGCTTCGCATCCCCTAAGGTATCTACTTCTAAGAAACTCATGCTAGCAGATGTTCGTGTTTCAAATTCTGGAATATTCCATTCGTCTTCCCTGGTGAAGGAATTTCGGAAAACTGCGTTCAATAACTCCGCTTTAGCGGCACAGTCGTCGATAACAGTACCATCGGCACTGCGCAGCGAAGGTATTGACTGCGTCTTGCCGCTTGTGTACTTTACATACGACCAGAATTTCTTCGGATTTTCTACCAAATTTCGAGACAATGTTTCGTTGTGGAACCTATTAAAGGCATTTCGCATCGAAGTACGTGCCAAATTTCGCGCGTCTGTAAATTTTAGCCCATCTTCAGGATTTCGCGTTCTTCTGAACTTCGCATGCTTTTTCCGTTGCCTCTGCAACAGCGTTCGGACCTTTTTTGTGTACCACGGGGGATCCGTTCCATCTCTTACCAATTTATGAGGTATGAATATCTCAATTGCTGTTGCTACTATATCTTTGAATTTGAGCCACATCTCGTCTACATTCGCATAGAGGGTGATTAAATTTATCTTCTTATTAAAAATAAAATCACAGTGCTTCTTTATTAATTTTTAAGAATAGATTCGACGAATATTAAGCTAGGTAACAAGTATTTTAAAATAAATGCAGTTATTTCGTGAATTTAATAAAATAAAAACAGTAGTATATTAGTGTGTATCTCTGTGTTTCAGTACCTGAGAAATGGCCCATAGTTTGGGCATTTTAAGGGTAATAACGTGCATCCTTAGAAGGATATGTGCTGGTAGCATCTAAGCTTACTGAGGCGCTATGAAGTAAAACCTGCTTCCAACCTCACATCATGCAGAAGTATCTTAACTTATAGCTACAGGTAAACAAGAAGGTTCGTTTCAAGCAGGGAGCTCATGATAGGCATGGTCTTGCTCGCTCTTTACTATGACAATGAATTTTATTTGACTGTGTAGGTGATAACAGATTATCAAAATTCCTAAATATCTCTTGATGTTTACAACAATAAATATATATTTGGGGATGTAAGCAATAAGTGCCTCATGAAATTTATGTACCTTTATCTATATTTGTCTATATATGAATCGTAACTTTTATCTGCTTTCTAACTGCATCTCCATTTAGGAGTCATGGTGAATACATCAAGCTTGCACTTGAGTTTGGGAACTACCTATTCATTAAGATAAAGAGTTAGCAAAAACTTTGCTAACTTAATATTTAGTTGAATGGTCATTTAAGTTACCGCTGTTCCCAATTAAAATGTTTGATTATAACTTTCCAAGCAATTACTCTTTTTGTCGTATTATTTTACGTACTTTGTTCGTCATATTTACACTTATTAATTAATTACATTCTTCAGCTGCATGAACAGACGTTCATAAATTAATGAAATTATCTACAACACAACGGTTGGAAGTGTCACAGACAAAATAACTTGGTCAGTAGCTCTCCATATGCACAAACAAAGGAAGGTACCGGGTCGCGTAGCTCAATAAAGCAGGTTTGCTGTTGATCTTTGTTGTTAGCGCTGGTGCTGACGTTACAAATAGCAATAATTATTACGGTAATGAATGATGCGGTAGTGTGTAATGAAGTCGTGCGGTGAGAACGTTATTCTCACATTTACTCTATTGTACGCAGTTTCGGCTTGGCACAATGATCCGTAACAGCTCGTAACAGTATGAAATGGGAAATGCGGTACATCAACGAAATTTGCGAGCCGTCCATTACGACATTATCTGTCAGGAATAGAAATCTCTGCGACGTTCATATCTGTACTAACAATAATGTGAACTGATGTCCATAGCACTCATTTTTGTCTGTCAAAGCAAACATACTTACTATTTGATAAATGACTGGAAATGCAGAACTAATAACATTTTGAAGACATACACGAGTTCTAGCTTTAACCATTTGATTTTCCTTTTATACTTAATGATATGTACATAACATGATCATATGTGTTACATCACAGCATCAATACGTCATCTGGCGACAGACGTAAGGCTATTTGTCCATGACACTAAGGAAGCACTTTTTAGCATGAGGTTTGAAAAGTCCGTGCAAAGTCCGACAGATGGTACCGCTGGTTCGTATCGAGGTCATGTTTGGTTAGTAGCATCTCTGGAAAGAGCGCACACGAAGTTTCAGCCATATTGGTCTACTTCTTTGTGTCTGGCATTCGTGTGAATCAAGGAAGTCGAGTCATTGTCAAAAAATGGACGAAAAAGAATTTCTTGTGGTGATTAAACATTATTTTATGAAAGGTAAAACGATTCAGGAAAGTAAAGAGAAGCTTGATAAACATTACAGTGATTCTCCACCTTCGATTATAACAGTTTGTAAGTGGTTTCAATATTTTCTGAGTGGCTATATGGGCACAAGTGATGCTGAACGTTCTGGACACCATGTGGAGGATACGACTCCAGAATTCATTGATAAATTCCACAATATGGTGATGGATGACAGAAGAATTAAGGTGCGTGAGATTGCTAGTACTGTGGGTATCTCGAGTGAACGGATACATAAAATTTGGCGTAAACATCTGGACATGGGAAAGCTACCCACAAGACAGGTTCCGCGATTGCTCTCGCTTGACCAAAAACGGTATCGTATGAAATGTTGTAAGGATGGTTTGCAGCTGTTCAGGAAGAATCCACAGGACTTTAAGCGTCGTTTCGTCACTGTGGATGAAACATGCATACATTACTGTACTCCTGAGACCAAACAACAATCGAAACAATGGGTTACCAAGGGAGAACGTGCACCAAAAAAGGGGACGACCATTCCTTCGGCCGGGAAGGCTATGGCTACTGTCTTTTGGGATTCGAAAGGGATAACCCTCATCAACTATCTGGAAAAGGGTAAAACTATTCATCGTTATTGGACCGTTTGAAAACTGAGCTGCAAGGATAACGCCGGCGATTGGGCCTCAAAGAAGTCCTTTTCCATCAGGACAATGTAACGCACATACCTGAGCAGTTGTGGTCGCAAAAGTAACGGAGATAGGATTCCATCTCGTTTCACATCCACCCTCTTCTCGAGACTTGGTTATCTCGGACTACTATTGGTTCCCAAATTTGAAGAACTAGCTGGCGAGACAAAGATTTTATTCAAAGGAGGAGGTGATTGCAGCAAGTAATAGCTATTCTGCAGCCTTGGACTGTTCCTATCATTCAGAAGGGATCAACAAATCACACAGCGTCGGACAAAGTAAGTAGTTTTCATTTTCGCACAGACTTTTCAAACGTCCCTCTTAACTGTTACCAGGAGCATTTCTACTTGTCTTGCCTGCATTACACGGCACTATCCTGATACTGTGAATGTAATACATCGATATTATTCATACACTCCTGGAAATGGAAAAAAGAACACATTGTCACCGGTGTGTCAGACCCACCATACTTGCTCCGGACACTGCGAGAGGGCTGTACAAGCAATGATCACACGCACGGCACAGCGGACACACCAGGAACCGCGGTGTTGGCCGTCGAATGGCGCTAGCTGCGCAGCATTTGTGCACCGCCGCCGTCAGTGTCAGCCAGTTTGCCGTGGCATACGGAGATCCATCGCAGTCTTTAACACTGGTAGCATGCCGCGACAACGTGGACGTGAACCGTATGTGCAGTTGACGGACTTTGAGCCAGGGCGTATAGTGGGCATGCGGGAGGCCGGGTGGACGTACCGCCGAATTGCTCAACACGTGGGGCGTGAGGTCTCCACAGTACATCGATGTTGTCGCCAGTGGTCGGCGGAAGGTGCACGTGCCCGTCGACCTGGGACCGGACCGCAGCGACGCACGGATGCACGCCAAGACCGTAAGATCCTACGCAGTGCCGTAGGGGACCGCACCGCCACTTCCCAGCAAATTAGGCACACTGTTGCTCCTGGGGTATCGGCGAGGACCATTCGCAACCGTCTCCATGAAGCTAGGCTACGGTCCCGCACACCGTTAGGCCGTCTTCCGCTCACGCCCCAACATCGTGCAGCCCGCCTCCAGTGGTGTCGCGACAGGCGTGAATGGAGGGACGAATGGAGACGTGTCGTCTTCAGCGATATGAGTCGCTTCTGCCTTGGTGCCAATGATGGTCGTATGAGTGTTTGGCGCCGTGCAGGTGAGCGCCACAATCAGGACTGCATACGACCGAGGCACACAGGGCCAACACCCGGCATCATGGTGTGGGGAGCGATCTCCTACACTGGCCGTACACCATCGTTCTACCATTCCTAGATCGGCAAGGGAACTTGCTGTTCCAACAGGACAATGCACGTCCGCATGTATCCCGTGCCACCCAACGTGCTCTAGAAGGTGTAAGTCAACTACCCTGGCCAGCAAGATCTCCGGAACTGTCCCCCATTGAGCATGTTTGGGACTGGATGAAGCGTCGTCTCACGTGGTCTGCACGTGCAGCACGAACGCTGGTCCAACTGAGGCGCCAGGTGGAAATGGCATGGCAAGCCGTTCCACAGGACTACATCCAGCATCTCTACGATCGTCTCCATGGGAGAATAGCAGCCTGCATTGCTGCGAAAGGTGGATATACACTGTACTAGTGCCGACATTGTGCATGCTCTGTTGCCTGTGTCCATGTGCCTGTGGTTCTGTCAGTGTGATCATGTGATGTATCTGACCCCAGGAATGTGTCAATAAAGTTTCCCCTTCCTGGGACAATGAATTCACGGTGTTCTTATTTCAATTTCCAGGAGTGTACATGTATTGTTATGCAAATCATTATTCTACCTTGGCTGTGATCCAGGAGTAATAAAAAGGAAACACTAATAACAATTTGTTTCTCTTAGACCGGTGCGAGCTTAGCACAAAAATGTTCCGCGGAAAAGTTTCATCGTATAGGTCGTTGATCTACTTTTGAGTGTATTACGTTCTTGTTGGCAAACACAGAAATGTGAAAAATCTTTTACACTATCATATCTCTCTCATTAAAACCGTAGAGACCAGACAATGATGCTGATACGCAACCTACCACAACAATAAGCCTACCATTACAATGTCCGACAGTACCAGCGTGGAAAATACTGAATGAGAACTTACAATCTATGAACACACGAGGATCACTGAGGAGTGAGGTTTTTGAAATTCCTTAGCCAGCTTTGTTATTTATTCTCATAGATCCCGAAATTAAAACAAGACTCGATCAACTTAAAAACAGTTTCGCATGGTAACGGTAGGCTTGCGGTGCGTTCTATATCAGCATCATTGGCTGATCTCGAGATTTTTAATGAGAGAGATGTGATAATGTACGTCGCATCATCAAACTTTATAATTTTGGACCCTTTATTGACAAAGTAATTTCATCGTAAAGTGGTGAGGGCTTAAAATATAACGGGTGTTTGGTTGGAATGGCGCTACTGACGGAAATGAGAAGTGTCGCACCACGAACACCTTAACTGAAGGCCACCAACCTGATACTGAAGCACTGCCATGTCTGTCGGATATGTTGACTGAAATTTTATCTTGATGTGAGCTCATTTTCAGTACTTTCAGATCTGAAGAAGAACTTTCCCTCTGATAAAGAATGGTGTGGAGACGTGCTATATGTTGTTGTTGTTGTGATCGTCAGTCCTGAGACTGGTTTGATGCACCTCTTCGTGCTACTCTATCCTGTGCAAGCGTCTTCATCTCCCAGTACATACTGCAAGCTCCATCCTTCTGAATCTGCTTAGTGTATTCATCTCTTGGTCTCCCTTGTGATGTCTCAGATGTCTCAGATCATGTCCTACCAACCGATCTCTTCTTCTAGTCAAGTTGTGCCACAAACTCCTCTTCTCCCCCATTCTATTCAATACCTCCTCATTAGCTATGTGATCTACCCATCTAATCTTCAGCATTCTCCTGTAGCACCACATTTCGAAAGCTTCTATTCTCTTCTTGTCCAAACTAGTTATCGTCCATGTTTCACTCCCATACATGGCTACACTTCATTCAAATACTTTCGGAAACGGCTTCCTGACACTTAAAGCTGTACTCGATGTTAACAAATTTGTCTTCTTCAGAAACGCTTTCCTTCCCATTACCAGTCTACATTTTATATCCTCTCTACTTCGACCATCATCAGTTATTTTACTTCCTAAATAGCAAAACTCCTTTACTACTTTAAGTGTCTCATTTCCTAATCTAATTCCCTCAGCATCACCGGACTTAATACGACTACATTCCATTATCCTCGTTTTGCTTTTGTTGATTTTCATCTTATATTCTCATTTCCTTGTGTCCATTCCGTTCAACTGCTCTTCCAAGTCCTTTGCTGTCTATGTGTGTCAAACAATGAAACAGAATCAGAGCAGCTTATCAAAATCCAGCAACCTTGCACCAAAGAATGCGAGGTCAAAAACGTTCTGAGCAGGATTTTCTAGGATACAACAGAGATTTTTCGTACTGATTACTCTGAAAACGACAAAACGACAACCAGCAAAAACTATGTAGCTGTTCTCGACCAGTTGGCACACATATATCTTAAACACATCTAAATTGTTACACTCTCACTTCCATTCCCCCATTCGACGAAATTTGTATTGGGAAAATGTGCTGAATTTAGTGAAGACCGTGTAGCAGCTGTTGATCGATATTTTGAACACTTCACAAAAGAACCTTATGCGAAAGGAAAAACTCTGAACAAAGTGTATTATCCTACGACTATATTCAAATTAATGTGGAACCTATCCCTTATCTATGAAACACAGTCCTTTGTCAACATTTGAGCTCTTTGCTATTATCTCTTTCTAAACATGGCCTCCTTTATAGCGATTCTTAACCATAACACTAGTCATTAATAACAATGTTAAGCAACAACGAGTATTATCGTCTGAAATTCCCAATTTTACCCTTCAAACTAGCCACTTGGCAAAGTATACGTACGAGGCATGTCTATACAAATAAGATCATTGAGCATCTAACGCTCAGGACTTTTATCGAGCAGATTCGCAGCAAGGAAAAAGTGTTGGTAGTAGAACACATGCTCGTATGTCTCAGTTGGCTAGTAGTACTTTACTAAAATGAATCTCAGTAAAACGAATTCCTTCAGTTGAGAGGTGGGGTGAGGAGCGTAATCTAGTTTCCTCTTGCAAAGGGAAATGCGCCATTCCAGTTTTGAACGTAATCAGAACAGTTTATTGAAAAGGTGTGATGTGTATAAGTGGAGTGGTGGGTTTAAGGCAGGCAGACGAATGTTGATAAAGAATAATGGAGTGGGCGCCCATCAACCGTGACTGATGAGATGGTGAACGAGATCTGAGACATGATTCGTGGCGACTGTCGACTGACTTCATGTGAGATGAAAGCAGGGTTCCCAGATATCTGCAGATCTCGTCTGCATGAAATCGTTACCGAAACATTTTCTTCTCGACAATTATGTACGAGATAATATCAAAACATCTCACCGATCATCACGAAGTCAACAGAATAGCATTTTCTCAGCATTTTCTCGAGCGCTTCGAGCAGGAAGGGAGCAGTTCCTTGACTGCAATTGGGACAGGCAGAGACAAGTTGATGGCATACTACGCCCCTGAGACTAAGTGACAACTAATGCAGTGATCACTTTTTGCCATAAACAAAAAAAATGTAAAACCGTGGTTTCACCCTGAAAAGTCATGGCTTCTGTCTTTTGGGTTCTTAAAGACATTCTCTACATATAAGCAGATTTACCAAAGTCTTTATTTGCAAGTTCGGCCATGTGATAGGTGCGAAATGCAATAATGTCTCTGTCAACGAAACTTTCGAGTCCACCAACATTGGGTACTCGAGAACCTCCACGGACAATGGCTACAGTAAACCATCCGTTACCATGACCAAACGAATCATTAATATCTAAACTGAAATTAAGTCGGCATCCACAAAAAACAGAAGGACCGTCCAGCAAGGCTTGAGCAGCGTCGCTGTTCTAAACAGACAGTGTACAAAACCATCGAGAACATTGAGTTGGAAACAACATCTGGAGACAAGAAGAACCGTATACCAGTTAAGTCTGTCGCTGCTCAAGCTTTGCTGGACGGTCCTTCTGCTTTTTTTTTTTTTTTTTTTTTTTTTTTTTGTGGATGCCGACTTAATTTCAGTTTAGATATTAATGTTTCGTTTGGTCATGGTAACGGATGGTTTACTGTAGCCATTGTCCGTGGAGGTTCTGGAGTACCCAATGTTGGTGGACTCGAAAGTTTCGTTGACAGAGGGGTAAGGTTCTGCGAAAAATAAGAAATCAGCGGAGGGAGATACAGAAGAAAAGATGAGGTACTGTATGTTAACGAAGAGAGTTTGCTTGCTGCACGAAGCAACTCTTAGATTCATTCCCATGGGACATCATCAAGTACCTGCTCACAGTCCTTATATGGCACCATTTAATATTGACCTTTCCAGCCCCTAAAAATTTTAGCTGCCGTCAATGGTGGGGCAAAGGAGTAACTGAAAACTATTTTTACGAAGTCATCAGAAAGTTTATCCCTCAACTCCTTAAGTGCTTACAAAACAAAGGCGATTACATTGAAAATGATGTTTGATGCTCATATATAAATTTGTAAATTTTCGAAAATATATTGCCTTTACGATTTTGGAAACAATTGTGTATCTACACTTAGTTTCTGGACATTATTCGCTACTTGCGATATTGGCGTTGTTCATTGTGTGTGATGGTGTCCGACACATTTGATATTGTATTGGTGGGTTGGTATGGTTTCCGTTTGGTGATGATTACGAAGAGCAATCACAATGTATTTCTACTATGCAGTGTTACATCTTACTGGCCATTTAATCATTTGGAATTTTATTCGAACCCTCCTTCACCATTATAAATAAGTACACTCCTTCCGGCTAACTTCCACATTAACGAAGCGTTTTACTCTCCGTCATCTTCACTGCAAGCTTCGCACAAGCCAACAAGCATTGTACCCTGACCCCAGCGTTCTCTGTGTGAAATTTTCTATTGTCTCACCCACCCAATGGATTACCGTTCGTTACCAGCTAAATAAGCTGGCCATATGCTATAATAGCATGTTATGAAAAACGATAACCGAGTGCGGTTATTATACAGTAGATAAAAGGTTAGCATTTCTTCAGCTGTAATTTAGTTAGTACCATATTTTTAATGTCCCAGGCACATATTACACACAGTGACAGCAATAATATACTACCAAGAGTGATCAAAATTTCAAAGAAGTAATGAATCGTATGCAACATTGTAAAAAGTAAATTCATAATAAATTCTATAATGCAATGCTCTTACCACCTTATCGTACTTCGTAGTACTGATAACAGAACACAAAAAGGTAGGTAGAAATGTAGATTACTGAATTTGCACTCCTGCTAGAGATAAATGCGTGTGACAGGTTAGATTACATGAGGATTGATTCAGAAGAGACGCAAGTCACAGACTGCGGTTTTGGTATTGTTCCTATTTCGATAGTCTCCGTTGGAAACGCATTAGAAAGCTCCTTCGAATGAATTAATGTTGTATAAAACTTAGCTACGAACAACCTACTAGATGGATGCCAATTAGGTTTCTACAAACATCGTAACACAACATCTGCTTTAATAAAAGTAATAGACGAGTAGAAATTTGGCAGAGATAGACAAGAGGCGACTGCTATATGCTGATCAGACTGTACGAAAGTATTTCACACTGTCGACTGCTCCATTTTAATTGCCAAACGCAGCAGCTTAAATTTCTCTCCGAGTACAGCAAAACGGGCCGACCGTACCTGACGTCTCGTTAACAACGCATCATCTCCGGTACCATAAATCGCAATGGAGTCCGGTAGCATCAACTGTACCCCTTGGTTGGTTAGTAGATTCTATGCTTCTTTCGCTGAACGTCAATGGTGTGTCATCAGTTCCGTTCTTCTGCAAAATATCAGATGTATGCTGGTGCCTTACTGTTGTATCTAAGTGCAAAACCAATATATTTGACGACAGATATCGAGAAGTCCAACGCTGGTCTGTGCGCTATGAAACGTGCACAGAATATGGGGTTGTATCTTAATCATATGTTTCTGAGCACTATGGGATTTAACATCTGAGGTCAGTCCCCAAGAGCTTAGAACTACTTAAATCTAACTAACATAAGGAAATCACACACATCTGTTCCTGATGGAGGATTCGAACCTGCGAACGCAACGGCCGCGCGGTTCCAGACTGAAGCGAGTAGAACCGCTCGGTCACAACGGCCTGGTAAATCATAATCCATCTAAAATGTAAGCTTTCCTGGTTGGTCTTTTTCCGGACGTTAATCCAGAATTAGCACCACTAGTCCTAGCATTCATCAAGTCCCGCCATAATTCGGAAGACGCGGCGTATCTACACCAAAGGTAGCTAGTGCTGTCCTCATTATGTGTCTATACACTTACCTGGCGAGTCTGCCTAAATTTCTCTTCCTCAGAATATGCTTACTCAGAATAATAACCATTGCACACCTATCACTACATCTCGCATCTCCCACTTTCGATATTATTGTAACTATAATTATAAATATTACTTTTGTTATTACCATTAGCGACACCAGCAGCGCTGGTAGTAATATCAGTAAAATTATTAGTAATACAGCTGGTAAAAACGTTATTTGTTCTCAGCCATTACTACTTACTCGCTGTGTCTTTGGCACATTCACATCATTTTTGATTCTGTTAATACTACTATTAGCATTTGACATATTAAAATTCTATTGTAACAAAAGTCTCTCTGAAGTAAGAAAATTCTGTTTATCTGAAACTCTAGTCCAAGGTAAGACAGGACCTGAAGGCTGTATCCCTATTAGGTTCAATAAATAGACAAACAAATAAATAAAACACTGTGGATCAGCGGAATCGCACAATATGTATGTGAATAAATCTAAGACCATATAGTGTGATATGCAACAATCTTCTATATAAAGCCGGCTGGAGTCGCCGAGAGGTTCTAGGCGCTACAGTCTGGAACCGCCCAATCGCTACCGTCGCAGGTTCGAATCCTGACTCGGGCACGGATGTGTGTAATGTCCTTAGGTTTAAGCTAAGATCTAGGGGACTGATGACCTCAGAAGTTAAGTCCCATAGTGCTCAGAGCCATTTGAACCACTTTCTATACAATCCCTATAGCAAAATCAAACTGCCTGACGCTTCTGTTAATTTAAATTCATTGCAGTTGCTTCTATTGGAATTATTAAAACTAAAGACAAAAAAGAAAGAAAAAAATACACTGTAAGCTGATTTACCGGAATTTCGGAAGTCCTACAGCACAGGAAACGAATCTGCATCGGATTAATATATTAGAATTCACCCATGATTCAAGGTTTATGTACTGTAGAAAATGAAATTTCGGGAAACGAAATTTCCCTTCTCAAATAACAAGAAAATAGTATTTAAAAAGAAATAAATTCTTTAGGAAATATTTTCTTACACACCCATATGTATAACCAATGAATTACCTTTGCAAAATATGTAATTAATTACAAAAATAATTCAAGTAACGTTCACTCCTAGGATAAAATGCAACAGAGATATGCATAGTCCAGTGGTTTGCGTTTGTGTGTACGAGGTCCGTTCAAAATGTTTCGGTAATTTATTCACAAAAGTTTATCTGCGCTTACGTTTTACTTATTGTGCATGGTCTGCTCCAAAATACCCTCTTTCATAGTTGGCACACCTCTGCCAACGCCTTATCGACGTTAGTAAGCAGCCATGTTACGTTTCTTTTATCTCGTCTATTGTTGCAAGTTTTCGTCCTTCCAACAGGTTTTCAACTTCGGAAATAAGAAAAGTGCGCAGGGGCCAGGTTTATAGAGTACGTGGATGAGGCACGTGCCTGGTTTTAGGCATTTTCCATCACGTTTTCTCGCAGGAGTCGCAACACGTCCTGATACTACCAAAAATTACTACTTTGTCCCTGTGGCACGAATTCATGATGAACTAATCTTTCAAAGTCAAAGAAGACTTTCAGCATGGCTTCGATATGTGACCTGACGAGGTTTCTTGGTTTTGGAGAACCTTTCCCGACCTTTAGCGAAGTATCATCAATAAAGTCTCTGAAGAAACATTTCGTTCTCATTTGCACGATTCAAAAACTCTCAACACATTGCGAAGCGAAGGTCTTTCTGGTCTTGACTCATGAGCCTTGGGACGAACTTGGTGGCAACACGATGCATTCTAAGATGCTTTGTGAGGATTTCATGGCATGATCCAGCTGAAATTTTACATTCTTCTGCAAACTGTCGGACTGTCAGTCTTCGATTGTCACGAACGATTTCATTGACGTTACGGACGTGTGCGTCGTCGGTAGACTTCGAAGGGCGTCCTGAACGAAGGTCATCCATAACTTCCGTCCGGCCATTTTTAAACCGTGTGACCCATTCGTAGCATCGAGTACGGCTTAAGCACTCGTCACCGTAGGCTTTCTGCATCATTTGATGTGTCTCTGGAAAGGTTTTCTTGAATTTCAAGCAAAATTTGATGTACACTCGTTTGCTCCTCTAACTCTGGCATTTCGAAATTAACAAACTATGCAACACAACGTCCTACTCAATACAACGCCAAAAAATAAGACATACAACAATGGAACTTTCGGCAGTTACGCATGAAACACGGGCATGTGCAGAGATGCCAACCCCTTTTCGCGGCAACAAACATTTTCGCCGGATTACGAATGTTCCTGAATACTTTCAACAGCGTCGTATATATATATATATATATATGTGTGTGTGTGTGATTATGCGTGTGTACGTGTGCGTGCAATGGTGTGTATACGCCTTCATTGACTAATTTGACCATACACTGGAGTTATGAATCAAAAACCTCCTTCAGTCACAACTTATTAAGTACACGAAGCATTTCAGACCCTGTGGGTCCATCCTCAGGTATAATTTGTCTTAATACATGCCTTATTTTTTCTCTTGAAGACGTGAAATGCATATTCCTGTCACGAAAAGGTTATGAATTTCGTTACTCAAACGCGGAAAATATGTGCGAAATAGTGGAAAAGATGAACAGCGTAAACTTAGTACATAATGGAAAAAAGGGTTTTTAACGTTTCAATACCAAAAAAACATACTTTTCTCCATCATTTTCGTACATGTCATTTCATTCAAGAGACATCTGCATACACATGACTGTAAACACTTCACAGATGTTTTTGTACATGGTATGGTCGAAGATCAATTTCTTCGTAGTGCCATAGATATAATTATTAGACAATTGACATTTGTAGAAAATATCTTTTGAATAGGTCTTTAAAATTGCTGAAATAACTGTGGCTTGCGAAATCTGTATGTTCCTTTAACATAGATTCTGGTTATTTGATTTTGTGGAGGTATATATCGAGTTGTAACAGATTTAGGTTCTTACCATTGGCGTCATTAGTACTACCAAATTGTTTTCAATGCTGTTGATGACATGCTTCGTTTACAACTTATGATGCGCAGTTACTGATTTTTCGATGTGGTTGAGTCTGAAAGCATTTACGTGTGCCTGAAAACGGGTTTTGACACTTCTGCCTGTTTTCCCTACATAGTAGCCAGGACAATTGGGGCATGACACTTTGTACATTCCGCTGTTGTTGTTATGTTTGCGTATTTGATTTTATGTGATGGACGAATAAGTTTCATACCTTATTAGTAGTTCAGAATGCAACTTCTTTTGTTTTGTTTTTTTTGTTTTTTTGTTTTTAAGAGGTTGGCGATTTTTTGTGATATGTGGCCCAGGTATATACTGGCGAATATTTTATCTTATTTCACTGTGTGGCCATTCGTTGTTTTACTTTCCTGTATTTGTCTGCTAAATTGTAAATTGTTTTGGCTGTGTATCCATTGCTTATGGCAATGGTCTTTATTCTATCTATCTCACTCTTGAGGGTATTTTCTTCTAAATCCAGAGAGTGTACTCTGTGTAGCCTGTAACTAAACGCACCGTGTTTCTGTGGTGGAATGGCATGATAAGTTGTCCAGTGTATGTGCGTTTTTGTGCTGAACTTTGTTTTTCATACCTCCAATGTATTGAGTAATGTCACGTTTGAAGCTGCGTAATATGGACAAAATTAAATTCGTTAGCCACATTTTATGCACACCCAGGCCGGCCGCGGTGCCCGAGCGGTTCTAGGCGCTTTAGTCCGGAACCGCGCCGCTGCTACGCTCCCAGATTCGAATCCTGCCTCGGGCATGGATGTATGTGATGTCCTTAGGTTAGTTAGGTTTAAGTAATTCTATGTTCTAGGGGGCTGATGACCTCAGATGTTAAGTCCCATAGTGCTCAGAGCCATTTGAACCATTTCTATGCACACACAACACCTATACACTGTCCACATCTTCACACACACACACACACACACACACACACACACACACACACACAGACACACAAACACAGCCTACTTCTCTCATTCAGTTTGCCTCTGCCCTCTGCACCCACTCCATCTGTTATCTCCATTCCCTGACGTTGCTCCACCACTCTGCGTCGTGCGCTAGTGGAAAGCCAATAAGATTACGAAATTGTGCACTTGCTAGAGCTTAAGGCTGCAAATTTTCTCTTAAAAACCGAAAGGAAAGGTATATGCTACAATTACCCTTGTTCTCAAAACCTGATCAGTCCCATACTATGCACGTAGTGGACTTCAGATGAGCTTTTGTGAGAAACAAAAAATAACCAATCAGGTTTTATGATAAGATACCTGAGATGTTACACAGGGGAACAGAAGTTCTTGAACATTTGAGCTTTGGATATGAGACATGGCTTTCCTACAAACATACAGAAGCTTGACATACTTGTAGAATCACAAATGGTTTCTAAGTTCTTTTTCGAGTACAGGCTTTTCTGTAAACAATCACAAAAACTGGACTGCGATTATAGTGAAAGATGAAAGGGAAGGGGATTTAGTGTTGAAAGGAACAAACATAAAATTAAATGAAAAAAGTACTTAGTACTTGATTTTTAATGCTAAATGGATGGGACATTTAGTATATGGTGTACTGGTGATTGTAATTTTTAGGGTTGTAAAACTATCGTAGGCTTCTGCAGACTAGTGTAAGTAAGTATAGGCTATGCTAGTTTTACTGTTAGCTTTGGCCAGTTAAGGTTGTAGCCACTACGTAGCTCCATTCTATTAATGATAGACTCGTTCTTATTCTTAAAGTTCAACTTTATTCTGAATCAATGAGCCAGACATTAACATAGAACATCTATGACAAAACAAACACGAAGCAAAGAGTTAATGATTATGTGCACACTAGAGTCTTTGCCGCTGCCCCGGTACTGTACACACGCAACTATTCGTCTGCGTGATCCCCCTCCCTGAAGAGCGGAGCTCCAGGAATGTGCGGAAACTTGTACCGGACCCTTCGCCCGACTCTTGTGCGAATTTCCGGCTGTATTTCCTCCATCGTCGTCTGCTCTCGTGGCTTCATCCGGCTCGCTGTCCTACCATCCGTTGCACCCTGCATGGGCCCCTCGCCTCGCTGCAGGCCCACCTCCTCTTCTGGTCTTACATCTTCTTGCAGTAAGTCAGCCAGCTTCACCCGATCTATTGACACAGTACGCCTGGTCCGTACGGCGTAGTACTTTATAAGGTCCCGTATATGGCGGCTGCAATGCAGTTCTGACTGCGTCGGTCCGCATCAGTAAATGCGGGCATTTCCTCAATTCACGATGAACGAACGACTGCCTAACGCCAAGCCGTGCCACTGGTTGTGGCCTAAGCTCGGCCATTTGAGCCCTTAATCTCCTACGGTAGGTCCGTCTCTCCTGTACCCTTCTGAAAAAACTCTCCAGGTGCGCGTAAGGTTTCCCCGTATACTAATTCCGCTGTAGATGCTCCGAGGTCAGGTTTGAGAACAGTGCTTAAGGCCAGTAACACTAATGGCAATGCTGCTGACGAATTCTCGCTATGGCACATCAACGCGGCCTTAAGTGTTCGGTGCCACCGCTCCACCATGCCGTTGCTTTCTGGGTGATTACTTACGGTACAGTGACGGTGGAACCCGCACATGTTTGCCAGCTCCAGGAACAAGGAGGATTCGAACTGACGTCCTTGGTCCGTCGTGACATGTACCGGACATCCGAAACGTGCTATCCAAGTCACCAAGAACACCCGACTGACTGTCTCTGCTGATATGTCTGAAATGGGGATTGCTTCTGCCCATCTCGTAGATCTGTCAATTGCTGTCGATAGATACCGGTAGCCTTCGGACATTGGCAACGGTCCAACAATATCAAGATGTACATGTTCGAAACGACCAGTTGTCCCGTCAACTTTACCCACTGGCTTCTTCACATGGCGCCCCATCGCTGACAATCCAGACACGTCTGCGCCCACTTCCGACAGTCTCTCTTAATTCCTGGCCACACGAAACGCTCTGTCATTAATTTTCCACTCGCTTGGCATGTAACCCTTCGAATACTTCCCGGCGCAAACTCTCCGGCACAAAACGTTTAGGCCGTCCCTGTGAGGTATCGCACCATAACTGTATTGTCTCACCTTGCGGACACAGTTTTTTTGACTTCATCCCGGTGGGCGTGCTCTGCCGAAAAAACTTGCAGTTGTGCATCATCCTTCTGCTCTCTCGCCATTGCAGCATAGTTCACTAAATACTTTATTGCCGCAGCCGGCCGCGGTGGTCGAGCGATTCTAGGAGCTTCAGTCGGGAACCGCGAAACTGCTACGGTCGCAGGTTCGAATCCTGCCTTGGGCATGCATGTGTGTGATGTCCTTAGGTTGGTTAGGTTTAAGTAGTTCTACGTTCTAGGGAACTGATGAGCTCAGAAGTTGAGTCCCATAGTGCTCAGAGCCATTTTGAACCTTTATTGCCGCAACTCATGAGAAGTAATCTGCGACCATAGTCTCTGCCCCGTTAATATGTCGTAAATCGGTAGTGAAGTGGCTTATATATTCCAGTTGCCTGAATTGTTTAGATGACAAAGTATCCGTACGCTTGCACAATGCGAAAGTGAGCGGTTTGTGATCTGTAAACAATGTAAATGGTCTGGCTCCCATGTATGGCCGGAAATACCTTACGGCTTCGTGAGCAGCCAGCAGCACTCCAATTCCGCTGCGGGTCTTTGAGTTTCTTGGAGAAGAATCCTAAAGGCTGCCAGTGACCGGCAGTCCACGGATGCAGCGCTGCCCAAATCGCCAACCTGACATGCGTCAACAACAATAGCTAGCTTCGCATCTTTCTCTGGGTGAGCTAGTAAAACCGCTTGCTTTAGGCTTTCCTTGACCCGCTCGACCGCGCGCTGCATGCTTGCTGCCCATTGAAGCTTCTGACTTTTCCCGGTGGTCGTGCCCGCGAAAGCCTCCGTGAGTGCCGCTTGTAAAAGCGCAGCTCCTGGCAGATGTCTGCGGTAAAAATTTAAAACACCTAGGAACCTCCGCAACTGTAGCAAATCTAACAGGCGAGGCATCTGCTGTATAACCTCGACCTTCTCCTCCAAAGCACGGATGCCAGCTGCTGAGACTGTGTGACCCAGGTAAGTCACCCGATCTTTACGCAAACTGCATTTGGTTTCATTTACCACTACACTATAAGTACGTAGACTCTCGAAAACTGTCCGGAGGTGCTCCTTCCTTGCATCTCCACTGTCCTTTTGTGTCGGCAGGACCTCCGAACCGGTAGCTCTCAACGCCTCCATCTGACTCGGCAGCCCGTCTAGCTGCTCCTTGAGTTTTTGAAGTTGTGTACCAGTAACAGCGCGCTGCTTCGTATTCTTCCGACGTCGCCTCCACCTTTGCTATACTGAGTGAATTTGTTGGTGCAACCGTCGCATGAACCCTGTCGGCGAGTTGTAGTAGTGCTCGTATATCGTATCTGTCATTCGCTGCCACAGCTGCTCTTACTGCAGACGGAAGCTGTGCTGCCCAGACGGAACGAAGTGTAGTATTCGAAAATTCATTTACGATTCCACGCAAATGACTCCAATATTTGGAGCGAGTTCTCTCACCTCTACGTTCCCCTCGCAACATCTGGCAGATTCTTTGATCTAGCGGTTTAGTAAGCCGGCTTATTAAAAAGCCCTTCAATTTTGTATACAGAGTGTTACAAAAAGGTACGGCCAAACTTCCAGGAAACATTGCTCAGACACAAATAAAGGAAACGCATAATTTCCATGTTAGAGCTCATTTTAGTTTCGTCATTATGTACTGTACTTCCTCGATTCACCGCTAGTTGGCCTAATTGAAGGAAGGTAATGTTGACTTCGGTGCTTGTGTTGACATGCGACTCATTGCTTTACAGTACTAGCATGAAGCATATCAGTACGTAGCATCAACAGGTAAATTGTACATTTTCACAATCAACATGTGTGGGCTGACGAGAATCCGCACCCAACTGTGCAATCACGTGATCAACACAAATCTTCTGTGAACATTTGGGCAGGCATTGTTGCTGATGTCTTGATTGGGCCCCGTGTTCTTCCACCTACGCTCAGTGGAGCACGTTATCATGATTTCATACAGGATACTCCACCTGTACTGCTAGAACATGTACCTTTACAAGTACGACACAACATGTGTTTCATGCATGATGGAGCTACTGCACATTTCAGTCGAAGTGTTCGTACGATTCTCAACAACAAATTCGGTGACCCATGGATTGGTAGAGGCGGACCAATTCCATGGCCTCCTCGCCCTCCTGATCTCAACCAACTTGACTTTCATTTATGGGGGGCATTTGAAAGCTCTTGTCTACGCTACTCTGGTACCAAATGTAGAGACTCTTCGTGCTCGTATTATGGACGGCTGTGATACAATACGCCATTCTCCAGGGCTGCATCAGCGCATCAGGGATTCCATGCGACGGAGGGTGGACGATTGTAGCCTCGCTAACGGAGGACATTTTGAACATTTCCTATAACAAAGTGTTTGAAGTCACTCTGGTACGTTCTGTTGCTCTGAGTTTCAGTTCCATGATTAATGTGATTTGAAGAGAAGTAATAAAATGAGCTGTAACTTGGAAAGTAAGCGTTTCCGGACACATGTCCACATAACACATTTTCTTCCTTTGGTATGAGGAATGTTTCGTGAACATTTGGCGTACCTTTTTGTAACACCCTGTATTGCTGCGTTTCCGGTGGCCGTCTAATTATCTCTTCAACCAATATCGCTGCCCTGGCATCCAGACCGTTTGCCGCTATCATGAAATTTTCCCGGTCGTCAGTTACCCGATAATGCATGAATGCCAGTTCTCACATTGAGAACCAAAGTTCCGGTTTATCGGCCAGAAACGGTGGCGGGCGTACTTTCATGCGTTGTCCCAGCGAATCTTCCTCTCCTATATGTGTTTCGGCCGCGGATTTTGTCCTGGTAATATCACTGTCCCGCTCCGCTGAATCAATTCCGTGGGATGGAACGTCGTTCTATTACTCCCGAACCTGACCGCGCAGCGTACCCTGCCGGTGTACTGATCCTGCTGTAGAGCTTCTGCCGCCTGGCGTATGTTCTAGTGTACCTTCGTTGTCCTTCTCCTTTGCCTCTTTCCGTACGAGTTCTTTTGACTTTGCGGTCACCACTTTGTAGCCACTACGTAGCTCCATTCTATAAATGATAGACTCGTGCGTATTCTTAATGTTCAACTTTATTCTGAAGCAATGAGCCAGACATTAACATAGAACATATAAGACAAAACAAACACAAAGCAATGAGTAAACGATTATATACACACTTGAATCTTTGACGCTGCCCCTGTACTGTGCACACGCAACTATTCACCTACGTGCTCCCACAAAATCATACGCATATTACCTGTACGTT
Source organism: Schistocerca gregaria (assembly GCF_023897955.1). Classification (NCBI taxonomy): domain Eukaryota; kingdom Metazoa; phylum Arthropoda; class Insecta; order Orthoptera; family Acrididae; genus Schistocerca; species Schistocerca gregaria. The sequence goes on from NC_064922.1 coordinate 920,911,542, forward strand.
ATGTGTTTTACTTGCCTATCAGATGTTACCTCATGACGATCACTTTCTTTACGTATGCTATTAGTGTATATTAGAGTCCCCTAAAAACCGGATGTGGTGAACCATCTAAAAACTGAGGGAGGGTATATAAAGGGCGGGTACACTACAGAACATATTTGTTCTACGTAGTTGTCCTCTTGCCTGTTAGTTAAGAATACACAATATTTATAGCAAAACTGAATTTATCAATGTTTAATTCAGTTTTTATTCGAAAATTATTGCTTTTTAACGTGAAACAGATGGATGCTGTAGTAAAAATAAAGAAAATAATACAGATTTACCACGCAGAGCTGTAAAACGCAGGATCGTCAGCAAAAAGGTAAAATAAAAACAGACCGCAAAACGGAAATACATGAAACATCGCTTCAATACTTCGTTCAACTTCTGTAAAACATGTTTCTGCAATTGATAAAGAGCTTTCACAGTTGTCGATGATAACATCTCTTGGCTTTGATCTTGATGAAAACGCTCTGTTGAGAACAAAATGACAACTATACATAACGTTTGTCAGCATGAAAACTGTACTTGCATCAAAAGTAATGAATTTGGTCACGTGAAAGTGCAGAAGTGCAAAAGCCGCATGATCAAATAATTTTTACTGCTTATTAAATTCAGCAGCCCGCTGTGGCCGAGTGGTTCTAGGCGCTTCAGTCTGGAACAGCCCAACCGCTACGATCGCAGGTTCGAATCCTACCTCTGGCATAGAATTGTGTGCTGTCCTTAGTTTAGTTGGGTTTCAGTAGTTCTAAGTTCTAGGGGACTGGTGACCTCAGATGTTAAGTCAAATAGTGCTCAGAGCCATTTGAACCATATTAAATTCAATTTATACTCTGTAAGAAATAACACTGAATTATTTGTAATTATTAATTACGTGCAAATCAAACGAACCTAAACTGTAAGGTAAGTCCTTGGCTTACACAATCATTTATGCTTCTTTCCCTACCAGGTCTGTCAGTACTAACAGCAATGCTGTCCCCTTCCCCGGTAGCTGAGTGGTCAGCGCGACAGGCTGTCAATGCTAACGGGCCGGGTTCGATTCCCGACTGGATCGAAGATTTTCTCCGCTCACGGACCTGGTGTTGTGTTGTCATAATAATCATTTCATTTCCATCGACGCGCAAGTCGTTGAAGTGGCGTCTACTCAAAAGACTTCCAAAGGGCTCACGGTCTAACCGCCGGGAGGCCGTCGACCCACGACATTATTATTATACCGTTAGCCCTATCGTTTACTACATAATTTATGTAACGTACCAAAACCACAGAACCATGGTTTTAATTGAGCGCCTCTTTAGTGATTTTAAAATACCACCAGCTTAACGGCTTTCAAAACGTTACACGACTGCATATTTCCTATGATGATGCAGTGTGTCGCAGTACAAGGCGGCTCTTTGATAACGTGAATACGAATATGAAATGAACGAGATGTTTTGTTAACGAGAGCGGAGAGCCAGACGCGCGGCAGAGCTGGTGGAATGACACGGCTGTCGACCCCCGCAGGCGGCCCAGGGGTGCGGATCCAGAAAGCAGCGGACCAGCTCGGAACAAAGGGCTGCACCACCAAGGAAAGTAATTACGCCGAGAATAGGATTAGTTTCCTGGCCTGGGTACGTAACGCAAATAAAAAGTTTGTTGGCGCTGGCAGATTTAAATTAAGTGCTTGTAAATGAGGTTCGCTCAGAGCGCCAACGGCGGTCTCTCGACTTTACGGCGAAACCTCCTACACACTTTTGATGGAGAAAATTAGATGTATGCTGGTTTATTTTCACGGCAGGCCTCTATGGTGTCATAAACGTAACATTTCCAGATTACTTAACACTCTAATTATTTTGGCGTACGTATGTCAAATAAAATGGTTCAGATGGCTCTGAGCACTATGGGACTTAACTTCCAAGAGGACCAGTCCCCTAGAACTTAGAACTACTTAAACCTTTCTAACCTAAGGACATCACACACATCCATTCCCGAGGCAGGGTTGGAACCTGCAACCGAAGCAGTCGCGCGGTTCCAGACTGTAGCGCCTATAACCGCTCGGCCACCCCGGCCGCCTACGTATGTCAATTTCTGGTTTTATATACTGTAGCTTGATAAAACTGTACCGTGAAAACACTTTATGGGAGGAGTGATTAAATCACCATGTACGTGACAAAAACCGTACTACATCGACGGAATAAAAATCGCAAGTCCAAAAAAGTAATTAATGTAAACTAAAGAAACATTTAAGAGATTGAGGCTGAAAAGTAACAGATTGATGCAAGTGCGAGATAAGTCATTGAAGATATGAAAATTTGGTACGTTAACAAGAGGCGTAAACCGCCAGGGTGTTGAATGCAAGCCTGTGAACATGCATGCATTGTGTTGTACAGGTTGTAAGAGGTCCATAACTAAGGAATTTATTGCTAGAGCACTCAAGCAGATGTAATTTCGATGGATATGTAAGCTACAATAGAATCGCAGACCAGAGAGCAGTGTCGGCAGCAGTAGTAGTAGTACGAGGGTCAGTCAAAAAGTAATGCCTCCTATTTTTTTTCTACGTTTAATTGTCAGGAAATTTAAATGCAATTACATAGGTTGAAAACCACAACATTGAGGATCATTTTGTCATTTTTCAATGTAATCTCCGCCCATCTCTACAGTTTTGGTCCATCTTTGAACAAGGGCATGTATCCCAGCACGGTAAAAATCACAGCTCTGCTTCCTAAGCCATTGACGCACGGATTTTTTGACGGCCTCCTCATCTTCAAAATGAATCCCACGATGAGCTTCTTTTAGTGGCCCGAACAGATGGAAGTCTGATGGTGCCAGGTCAGGGCTGTATGGGGGATGAGGCAAAACTTCCCATCCAATTTTGACAATCTCGTCAGAGGTGTGACGACTGGTGTGTGGTCTTGCATTGTCATGCAAAAGAAGAACATCTGCCATTGATTTTGTTGGGCGAACTCGCTGAAGACGTGCTTTAAGTTTTTTGAGGGTTGTGACGTATTGAACAGAATTTATTGTGCATCCCTGCTCCAAAAAATCAACCAGAATCACACCCTCTGTATCCCAGAAAACTGTTGCCATAACTTTCCCTGCCGATCGCACAGTTTTGAATTTTTTCTTCCTCGGCGAGCTTGTGTGACGCCACTCCATTGACTGCCTCTTTGATTCGGGTTCAAAAAAATGCACCCATGTTTCGTCCCCGGTCACAATTTTTTTCAGAAACTCATCTCCCTCCAAACGGAAGCGCTGCAAGTGTTGGGAGGCTATTGTTTTCCTTGCCTCTTTATTCTGATCGGTTAACATTCTTGGAACCCACCGTGCACAAACTTTTGAGTACCCCAATTGTTTAATAATCGTGATCACACTGCCTTTACTAAGAGAAATAATGCGACACACTTCATCTGCAGTCACCCGACGGTCACCACGAATGATGTCATCAACTTGCTGAATGTTGTGTGGTGTCACTGCACTCACCGGCCTGCCGCTCCGCTTTTCGTCAGTCAACGGTGTTTGCCCTTCAGCTTCCTTACAACGACGAACCCATCGTCTAACAGTGCTGACATCCACTGTCACAACACCATACACCTTCTTCAGTCTTTCATGAATGCGTATGGGCGTTTCACCTTCTGCATTCAAGAATTCAATCACACAACGCTGTCTCAAACGAACATCGATGTCGGTCATCTTACAAACTTCTGCTGTGCTGCCACCTGTTGACACAGAAAGTTACTACTGCAGTGGATTGCAGAAGAAGGTTTGAGGAATGGCGCCAAATTCAAATTTTTCACTTAACTTAATTTTTTTAAGTAGAAAAAAAATGGGAGGCATTACTTTTTGACCGACCCTCGTAGCAGTAGTAACTCACGGTCGGGCGGTTGGGTGAGGTCACTCGTACAGAGCAGTTGTCGAGTTGTATGTACATGATGTGTCCCGGAGTTCGGACAATGCAGCCTAGCAGTGGTGTTTTGTAGCTTGAGTAGGGCAGTAGAGTTACGGAATTACCAAGGCCGGTCGTGGAGAGCAATGTCAGTGTCTGAGCGATGTAGTATAAGGTAAAAGCAAAATATTATTGTTCTTTATTGCAAAAATGACTGTGTAGACGAAGTGACCTATTCTACACCTTATTTTAGATCCATGTGACGATGCTGTGCTGAGTATATTTATATGTTTTGACGATGCCATTACGGCCTTATCACTTTAGGAGATGGTGTAGAAAAGCTACGTTTTACCGTATTTTATCTGTACGTTTCCCTTGTTGTACAATAGTACACTACTGGCCACTAAAATTGATACACCACGAAGATGATGTGCTACAGACGCGAAATTTAGCCGAAAGGAAGAATATGCTGTGATATGCAAATGATAAGCTTTTCAGAGCATTCACACAAGGTTGGCGCCGGTGGCGACACCTACAACGTGCTGACATGAAGAAAGTTTCCAACCGATTTCTCATACACAAACAGCAGTTGACCGGCGTTGCTTGGTGAAACGTTGTTGTGATGCCTCGTTTAAGGAAGAGAAATGCGTACCATCACGTTTCCGACTTTGATAAAGGTCGGATTGTAGCCTATCGCGACTGAGGTTTATCATATCGCAACATTGCTGCTCGCGTTGGTCGAGATCCAATGAATGTTAGCAGAATATGGAATCGGAGGGTTCCGGAGGGTAATACGGAACGCCGTGCTGGATCCCAAAGGCCTCGTATCACTAGCAGTCGAGATGACAGGCATCTTATCCGCAAGGCTGTAACGGATCGTGCAGCCACGTCTCAATCCCCGAGTCAACAGATGGGGACGTTTGCAAGACAACAACCATCTGCACGAACAGTTCGACGACGTTTGTAGCAGCATGGACTATCAGCTCGGAGACCATGGCTGCGGTTACCCTTGTCTCTGCATCACAGACAGGAGCACCTGCTATGGTGTATTCAACGACGAATCTGGGTGCACGATTGGCAAAACGTAATTTTTTCGGATAAATCCAGGTTGTATTTACAGCATCATGTTGGTCGCATCAGTGTTTGGCGACAGCGTGGTGAACGCACATTGGAAGCGTGTATTCGTCATCGCCATACTGGCGTATCACCCGGCGTGATCGTATGTGGTGCCATTGGTTACACGTCTCGGTCACCTCTTGTTCGCATTGACGGCACATTGAACAGTGGACGTTCCATTTCGGATGTGTTACGACCCGTGGCTCTACCCTTCATTCTATCCCTGCGGAACACGACTTTTCAGCAGGATAATGCACGACCGCATGTTGCTGGTCCTGTACGTGCCTTTCTTAATACAGGAAATGTTCGCCTTCTGCCATGGCCAGCACGTTCTCCAGATCTCTCACCAACTGAAAACGTCTGGTCAAAGGTGGCCGAGCTACTGTCTCGTCACAATACGCCAGTCACTAGTCTTGATGAACTATGGTATCGTCTTGAAGCTGCATGGGCAGCTGTACCTGTACACGCCATCCAAGCTCTGTTTGACTCAATTCCCAGGCGTATCAAGGCCGTTATTACGGCCAGAGGTGGTTGTTCTGGGTACTGATTTCTCAGGATCTATGCACCCAAATTCGGTGAAAATGTAATCACTTGTCAGTTCTAGTATAATATATTTCTCCAATGAATACCAGTTTATCATCTGCATTTCTTCTTGGTGTAGCAATTTTATTGGCTAGTGTTGTATATTGTGATTCGTAATGCTGTATTGTGTTGAAGGACACACTGCCTACTAGGTGTATATATTTTTATGTTGTAGATCTAAGGATGGTCATTACTGACTGAAACCGGACATCGCCAAAAGAAATAATTTTGTGATCAAAGACTGGAATAAAAAAACCTTTGACTATGCCCGTCTCACTGACGCAAAAGCAGTGAGACGTGTCGGGTTAAGTTCACATCATTGTCCACTTAATTCAATGGATTCATAGCGACACTGGCTGAAAACACAGGAACCAAAATGAACTGTCGAAATCAGCTGTAATAGAGATACTTTGATGTATCATACCCCTATCAACTAAGTGACAGATATCACTTTCGACACATATACGTAAAAGAGGTCACAAAAATCATAACGTCACTGCTCTGATAGTATTTCAGATTAAGTACTAAAATGTTGTGCTTGTGCTAGCTTCGTAGCTCCCCCTCCCCTTTAATTCCCTCCGTAACCAACCGATGAGAAGGTATATGAAAACAGAGATAAGTAAGTGGCCTCTAATCGTAGACCCATCTCCCACTTAGCCGAGTTCTCAAAGGTTTTTAGAATGTAGTTTACAACAGAATACTGAGACAACTGTCTGAGAATCACCTTTTATCAACGGCGTATAGTGTCTGCGGATGGTGTCCTTACAGCGTGTATGTGTTTGAATGTAAGGTAATGCCTCAGAATCATCAAAAGTTATTACTGATTCACATCTTCGGATCATCGTCAGGTGTCAGAAGATTATATATAGCAATGTCAGTGGAATTTTCTTGCTGTGGTGTCAAAATTCTTCGTCACTGTTTTCAACATTGACTGTCGTAATCAGGCGGCATCTTTCTGATGTGGTGGACATTGCACTCTGATCCAGTTAACACTTACATTTTTTTCGTACGTAGCTCGAGGAAAACAACATATGCTAGGTGTTTGTTTAGTGGAGAAGATTTGGTGCTTGTACTCGTATGGGCGTGCAAGGTTAAAGCAGAAACAACGAAAAATAAAGTTGTTTCAAGTACTATGACTTATTTTTGAAGTTTTACGACGTGGAAGTAACTGTCACATATTACAGTGTTATTGAAAAGAAGTAGTGATCACATTTAATTCGATTATCTAACTCTTCCAGAAAACTAACGAGAAAACTGTGTAACTGCTTTACCGTCGACTGGGGGGTTAATGAGCCCATTTAGATGTATTGTGTATAGATCAATACGCATTCTGACGTCTGGTAATCAATATTTTCCTTCATAACATTGAAATAGCTGTAGCGAGCGATACATCGGGCATTTGCGTGCTCCAGTGCTGTTTATCGCTGTACACAAACCTAAAACTTATCCACCGACAGGGCTACCGCTAAGAAATTCTGACTATTCGTTATCTGAAATAACGGTACCGGTGCCGAACGCGATTTTCCTCTTTATCGCAAAATTGCTTTTCTGCAAAGATAGACAGCGATACTGTTTACTCTCGACTGGCATTCTGTAAAATAACATGCCATATACAGCTCTAATTCTGCTAGATAATCTGAAACTGGGGAACTGGGCAATGCGGTCTGCAGTAATAACGCGTCACTGCGGGGATTTATAATGTGACGTGTTTACCGAGAATTAGGTTGCCATCGTATTCCGCTGTTCTCTCGAAAATACGATAGCTTGTAATGCTGACAGATGACGTTCCTACATTATTTAAAAGCAACACTAACAATCTCCGTTCTGTAGTTCTTCAAGTGGTGCATGATTACACAGAAAGCTAAGTAATTGTTTTTGTCAGGAAATTAATTAATAAACGAAAAACTGAAGTATTATTACCTATAATTCAGAGTCTCAGCAGTTCAACTAGTATGCTGGGGTTTTTTCTTTCTTTAAAGTGCTATAAACCATTAGAAGAGAGAACATTTCTTTCTTTCTTCCTTTCTTCTTCTTCTTCTTCTTCTTCTTCTTCTTCTTGTATTCATCATCTTTCTTTCACCTTAAGGGCTACGTCAAATTATTCGGTCTATTCGTTTTTGTCGACCTCCTCGTATACCTCAACGTGAGAGATTCTTTCCGGACTCTTCCTGCTTCTAAATCCACAACTACACTCCTGGAAATTGAAATAAGAACACCGTGAATTCATTGTCCCAGGAAGGGGAAACTTTATTGAGATATTCCTGGCGTCAGATACATAACATGATCACACTGACAGAACCACAGGCACATAGACACAGGCAACAGAGCATGCTCAATGTCGGCACTAGTACAGTGTATATCCACCTTTCGGAGCAATGCAGGCTGCTATTCTCCCATGGAGACGATCGTAGAGAGGCAGGATGTAGTCCTGTGGAAGGGCTTGCCATACCATTTAAACCTGGCGCCTCAGTTGGACCAGGGTTCGTGCTGCACGTGCAGACCACATGAGACGACGCTTCATCCAGTCCCAAACATGCTCAATGGGGGACAGATCCGGAGATCTTGCTGGCCAGGGTAGTTGACTTACACCTTCTAGAGCACGTTGGGTGGCACGGGATACATGCGGACGTGCATTGTCCTGTTGGAACAACAAGTTCCCTTGCCGGTCTAGGAATGGTAGAACGATGGGTTCGATGACGGTTTGGATGTACCATGCACTATTCAGTGTTCCCTCGACGATCACCAGAGGTGTACGGCCAGTGTAGGAGATCGCTCCCCACACCATGATGCCGGGTGTTGGCCCTGTGTGCCTCGGTCGTATGCAGTCCTGATTGTGGCGCTCACCTGCACGGCGCCAAACACGCATACGACCATCATTGGCACCAAGGCAGAAGCGACTCTCATCGCTGAAGACGACACGTCTCCATTCTTCCCTCCATTCACGCCTGTCGCGACACCACTGGAGGCGGGCAGCACGATGTTGGGGCGTGAGCGGAAGACGGCCTAACGGTGTGTGGGACCGTAGCCCAGCTGCATGGAGACGGTTGCGAATGGTCCTCGCCGATACCCCAGGAGCAACAGTGTCCCTAATTTGCTGGGAAGTGGCGGTGCGGTCCCCTACGGCACTGCGTAGGATCCTACAGTCTTGGCGTGCATCCGTGCATCGCTGCGGTCCGGTCCCAGGTTGACGGGCACGTGCACCTTCCGCCGACCACTGGCGACAACATCGATGTACTGTGGAGACCTCACGCCCCACGTGTTGAGCAATTCGGCGGTACGTCCACCCGGCCTTCCGCATGCCCACTATACGCCCTCGCTCAAAGTCCGTCAACTGCACATACGGTTCACGTCCACGCTGTCGCGGCATGCTACCAGTGTTAAAGACTGCGATGAAGCTCCGTATGCCACGGCAAACTGGCTGACACTGACGGCGGCGGTGCACAAATGCTGCGCAGCTAGCGCCATTCGACGGCCAACACCGCGGTTCCTGGTGTGTCCGCTGTGCCGTGCGTGTGATCATTGCTTGTACAGCCCTCAACGCAGTGTCCGGAGCAAGTGTGGTGGGTCTGACACACCGGTGTCAATGTGTTCTTTTTTCCATTTCCAGGAGTGTAAATAAATAAATTGTAAGACATGTATATTTCTATTGTCTATTGTCAAACCACAATTTCTGGAAGATGTTTATATTTTATTAATTGGATTAAGTAGGAATAAGTAATATCTGTTATGTTGGAAATAAGTGTGGTAGTAGGGAATGTCTGCACCAAAGTATTGTTGGCAGGAGAGACCGCACATTGATATAATTTAAAAAAGGGGGGGGGGGGGAGAGACCGCGTATGGATACATTTTAAGAAACGAGCGGGAAAGACCGTGAATTGATACATTTTGTCATTGTAGCAGGGATCGTCTGCACCAGAAACCATTGTTGGTGGAGAGACCGCACTTTAGCGTTCGTAGGAAGTCAGTAGTAAGCGAGAAGTGAAGCGAGTCGTTAGCAGGTCTGATGCGAGAGGTTGAGAGGAGTGGTGCGTCTGCCAGCCACCAGCTATGATTTACAAGAGATTATAAACGGATGTACAGAGACATCAGCTAACTATTATCATAAGAGGAACTAGTATTATTGAATTTTTTTTTAGAAACTCAAGACTACTGAAGGTATGTTTGCGCAATGCTAGTTGTAAGATTATTGTAAAAAGTAAGTCCCATTTGAAAGTTTGTAAAATCATTTCATTCAGGATATAATTAATTTTTTCCAGCAACATTGCATTACTGACTATAATCCATCCCAAAAACGATCAAAGTAAAACTTTGCAAAATTTTATTGTTGTCAAGAAAAAGTTTAACTATGAATTACGTAACTTCGGTCAAGTTAATTAAAGAATAACGTCAGCTTTGGTAATAAATACAGCGACTTATTATGACAGCTCACCAGCACCTAATAGAGTATAGTAAAAGAGAGTAAATATATTCATGTCGCAGTTCGATGTAGCAGTCAGACGGCGATCCAGTAACTGTAAAAAAGATAAGGAACACTTTTGGGGTATTGCAGGTAACGACGGAGGGCCACAACGACGACACATTCTATGATTCGTCGAAATAATCATAAAATTAGTTTTAGTTAGCAGCATTTCAATTTGTATGCGAAGATTGAATAAGAGAATTAATTTCAAAGGGAAGATTTCATTTGTTATTATTTAGCAAGAGATAGAAATCCTAAGGGAAGGTTTCATAGGTTATTGTAAAAGGGAAGGTTGCGTAACATAAGAGATATAGAAGAGACGTGAAGGTTTAAAAATAAATATTGATAAAACCAATATAACATCTGATAACAATCCTTATTCGATTATACAACAATTTTGTGGACGTGGTACTAGATAGATAACAGTTAAATTTATTTTTTATTAACGTTATGGAATAAAAAAGAATCATCTGTTGATGGGTTATGAAGAGTGCCACTGCTTAATCGTGCAGTTACTGTTTTAAAGCGCACTTTGTTTTGTTACGTAAAGACAGTGAATATCAGTCGCGCCAGTCGCGACTTAAATGCGGCACGCGCTCAGATTACGTACCCAGCTCTCTGTCGATGTTATGCGGCGTTATCTCGACACTATAGAGGATGCAAATGGGAAAGCTTCACCGATCGCATGGCATAACTGCAGACTCGTTATTGAATGAAAAGTAATTACTGATGCATTAAAGTGACACTGCTGTGTTTACAGCCATTGTAAAGTTATTATTATGCATTGTGGGTTAATCATTTATCTGAGTATTCATGGTCGATAACGCCAGCTGACGTACGTGTTATAACGCTTGGTGCCTGGCAGCCGGTGCCAATCCTGGTGGTGCAAAACACATTTGTCGGCAGTCTTTGCCAGGTTACGAGCGAAGGGGTGTTTCATTCATTGCATGATATTTATTTATTGAATCTGACCAGTTTATATCTTTCTGGCCCTCTCTTCCATCGGACAAGTGTATCTCAAATACAATTCTTTATTTATATCACAGGTACGTAAGGAGTAACGACTGTTTTGACTTTATAATAGCAATAAAATAATGTCGTTATCATCAGAAAGAAAACTGGCGTTCTACGGATCGGAGCGTGGAATGTCAGATCCCTTAATCGGGCAGGTAGGTTAGAAAATTTAAAAAGGGAAATGGATAGGTTGAAGTTAGAGATAGTGGGAATTAGTGAAGTTCGGTGGCAGGAGGAACAAGACTTCTGGTCAGGTGACTACAGGGTTATAAACACAAAATCAAATAGGGGTAATGCAGGAGTAGGTTTAATAATAAATAGAAAAATAGGAATGCGGGTAAGCTACTACAAACAGCATAGTTAACGCATTATTGTGGCCAAGATAGATACGAAGCCCACACCTACTACAGTAGTACAAGTTTATATGCCAACTAGCTCTGCAGATGACGAAGAAATTGAAGAAATGTATGATGAAATAAAAGAAATTATTCAGATAGTAAAGGTTGATGAAAATTTAATAGTCATGGGTGACTGGAATTCGGCTTTGGGGCTAAGAAATGAAAGAGGAACCCGCCTGGTAGAATTTTGCACAGATCACAACTTAATCATAACTAATACTTGGTTTAAGAATCATGAAAGAAGGTTGTATACATGGAAGAACCCTGGAGATACTAAAAGGTATCAGATACATTATATAATGGTAAGACAGAGATTTAGGAACCAGGTTTTAAATTGTAAGACATTTCTAGGGGCAGATGTGGACTATGACCACAATCTATTGGTTATGACCTGTAGATTAAAACTGAAGTAACTGCAAAAAGGAGGGAACTTAAGGAGATATGACCTGGATAAACTGAAAGAACCAGAGGTTGTACAGAGTTTCAGGGATAGCGTAAGAGAACAATTGACAGGAATGGGGGAAACAAATACAGTAGAAGAAGAATGGGTAGCCTTGAGGGATGAAGTAGTGAAGGCAGCAGATAATCAAGTAGGTAAAAAGACAAGGGCTAGTAGAAATCCTTGGGTAACAGAAGAAATATTGAATTTAATTGATGAAAGGAGAAAATATAAAAATGCAGTAAATGAAGCAGGCAAAAAGGAATACAAACGTCTCAAAAATGAGATCGACAGGAAGTGCAAAATGGCTAAGCAGGGATGGCTAGAGGACAAATGTAAGGATGTAGAGGCTTATCACACTAGGGGTAACATAGATACTGCCTACAGGAAAATTAAAGAGACATTTGGAGAAAAGAGAACCACTTGTATGAACATCAAGAGCTCATATGGAAACCCAGTTCTAAGCAAAGAAGGGAAAGCAGAAAGGTGGAAGGAGTATAGAGAGGGTCAATACAAGGGCGATGTACTTGAGGACAATGTTATGGAAATGGAAGTGGATGAGTATGAAGATGAAATGGGAGATATGATACTACGTGAGGAGTTTGACAGAGCACTGAAAGACCTGATTCGAAACAAGGCCCCCGGAGTAGACAACATTTCTTTGGAACTACTGACGGCCTTGGAAGAGCCAGTCCTGACAAAACTCTACCATCTGGTGAACAAGATGTATGAAACAGGCGAAATACCCGTAGACTTCAAGAAGAATATAATAATTACAATCCCAAAGAAAGCAGGTGTTGATAGATGTGAAAATTACCGAACAATCAGTTTAATAAGCCACAGCTGCAAAATACTAACACGAATTTTTTACAGACGAATGGAAAAACTAGTAGAAGCCGACCTCGGGGAAGATCAGCTTGGATTCCGTAGAAATGTTGGAACACGTGAGCAAATACTGACCTTACCACTTATCTTAGAAGAAAGATTAAGGAAAGGCAAACCTACGTTTCTAGCATTCGTAGACTTAGAGAAAACTTTTGACAATGTTGACAGAAATACTCTCTTCCAAATCCTAAGGGTGGCAGGGGTAAAATACAGGGAGCGAAAGATTATTTACAATTTGTACAGAAACCAGATGGCAGTTATAAGAGTCGAGGGACATGAAAGGGAAGCAGTTATTGGGAAGGGAGTAACACGGGGTTGTAGCCTCTCCCCGATGTTATTCAATCTCTATATAGAGCAAGCAGTAAAGGAAACAAAAGAAAAATTGGGGGTAGGTATTAAAACCCATGGAAAAGAAATAAAAACTTTGAGGTTCGCCGATGACATCGTAAAGGACTTGAAAGAGTAGTTGAATGGAATGGATAGTGTCTTGAAAGGAGGATATAAGATGAACATCAACAAAAGCAAAACGAGGATAATGGAATGTAGTCGAATTAAGTCGGGTGATGCTGAGGGAATTAGATTAGGAAATTAGACACTTAAAGTAGTAAACGAGTTTTGCTATTTGGGGAGCAAAATAACTGATGATGGTCGAAGTGCCGAGGATATAAAATGTAGACTGGCAATGGCAAGGAAAGCATTTCTGAAGAAGAGATATTTGTTAACATCGAGTATAGATTTAAGTGTCAGGAAGTCTTTTCTGAAAGTGTTTGTATGGAGTGTAGCCATGTATGGAAGTGAAACATGGACGTTAAATAGTTTGGACAAGAAGAGAATAGAAGCTTTCGAAATGTGGTGCTACAGAAGAATGCTGAATATTAGATGGGTAGATCACATAACTAATGAGGAAGTACTGAATAGGATTTGGGAGAAGAGAAGTTTGTGGCACAACTTGACCAGAAGAAGGGATCGGTTGGTAGGACATGTTCTGAGGCATCAAGGGATCACCAACTTAGTATTGGAGGGCAGTGTGGAGGGTAAAAATCGTAGAGGGAGACCAAGAGATGAATACACTAAGCAGATTCAGAAGGATGTAGGTTGCAGTAGGTACTGGGAGATGAAGAAGCTGGCACAGGATAGATTAGCATGGAGAGCTGCATCAAACCAGTCTCAGGACTGAAGACCACAACAACAACAGTAGAATTAAAAATGATTTGTATGTGTATAGAGCGAATGTGAATAAATAGGGCTCACTAATAAATAATGAAATTAATATTATCAGCACTGCTACTGACACTGCTACTATTACTACTAAAAATAATAATAATACTAGGAGTGTTTGAAAAGTCTGTGCAAAAATAAAAGCTACTTACGTGTTTGGGGTAAACCTTTTTTTATTTTTCGAAATAGTCTCCTTTTAGACTTTTACACTTCGTCCGATGTTGTTCTTATTCTTCCGAATAATAGGAATTGTCCAAGTGTGCAAAATAGCCATTAGTGCTGCAATCACCTCCTCGTTTGAATAAAATCTTTATTCCGCCAGCCATTTCTTCAAATACTGGAAAAAATACTAGTCCGAGGGAGCCAGGTCTGGAAAGAGGGGGGGGATATGTGAAACGAGTTGGAAGCCTATTTCCATTAATTTTGTGACCCAAACTGCTGAAGTGTGTGCGGGTGCATTGTCGTGATGGAAAAGGACTTTTTTGTGACCCCAATCGCCGACGTTTTTCTTGCAGCTTGGTTTTCAAACTGTCCAGTAACGATGAGTAATATGCACCTATAATAGTTTTACTCTTTTCCATATAGTCGATGAGGATTATCCCTTGTGAATCCCAAATGGCAGCCGCCATAACCTTTCCGGCCGAAGGAATTGTCTTCGCCTTTTTTTGGGCAGATTCTCCCTTGGTAATCGATTGTTTATATTGTTGTTTGGTCTCAGGAGTATAGTAATGTATCCGTGTTTCATTCACAGTGACGAAACGACGCTTAAAGTCCTGCGGATTCTTCCTGAACAGCTGCAAACCATCCTTTGCAACACTTCACACTATTCCGTTTTTAGTCTAGGGTGAGCAATCGCAAAACCTGTCTTGCAGATAGCTTTCTCATGTCCAGATGTTTATGCAAAATATTATGTACTCGTTCATTAGAGATGCCCACAGCACTAGCAATCTCACGCACCTTAACTCATCTGTCATCCATCACCCTGTCATGGATTTTATCAATGATTACTGCAGTCGTAACCTCCACAGGGCGTCCACAACGTTCAGCATCACTTGAACTCATGTGGTCAGTCCGAAAAATTTTGAAATCACTTCTAAACTGTTCTAATCGAATGTGCAGAGTCACCGCAATGTTTATCAAGCTTCTCTTTAGTCTCCTGAGGCGTTTTTCCTTTCATAAAGTAATGTTTAATCACCACACGATATTATTTTTCGTCCAGTTTTTTACAATCACTCGACTTCCTTGATTATAAGTTGTGTCGTACGAAAAGCCACTCGTTGGCAGCGTGGTACATTCTTAGATTTACTTCTGGAGGAGGCCGAGTTGATACTGCAACACCCAGTAAGTATTAGAACTCTTTATCAATCGCTGTGTCGGTAGAGGCCAGTAAAGGGGATAAAACAAGTCCGCTTTCGATTTTTGTGTATTGGGTCTCAACAAAACTCATACTGATAATTGAACAACGTCAGAGCCCAAAACTGCAATTTTTGTGGTGTCCGTGGTAGAACGGGCTTGGAAGAAGTCGTTAAAGGATGATGATCTATCATCAAATAGAACTTCTTAGCCGGCCCCTGTGGCCGAGAGGTTCTAGGCGCTTCAGTCCGGCACCGCGATGCTGCTACGGTCACAGGTTCAAATGCTGCCTCGGGCGTGGATGTGTGTGATGTCCTTAGGTTAGCTAGGTTTAAGTAGTTGTAACAGCAGGGGACTGATGATCTCAGATGTTAAGTTCCATAGTGCTTAGAGCCATTTTTGAACTTCTTACCTTACAAGTGTTGGTATTACTAGATAACACTTTACATAATGGGGAGCGCCTCTTATTTCCAGTTTACTGTAATTATGCTGCACTTTGTAGACAGTTCTCGAAGCAAAAGCGAAGGGCTTCTCAGATGAACCAAGCCTATGGGAGATCACAGTTCCAATCTCTTAACCAGATACAACTACAGCTAACACAAGAGACCTAGCTGGATTAAAATCAATCAGACAACGACGACTTCATACTACATCATTTAATTGCTGAAATGTGTCCTGACATTCGTGGGACATCACAGAGAGTAGATCTTGAACGGAAAAAACGCGCTTTTGGGCTGCCTTTAACAGTAGCTTTTCAGCGAAGGAACAACTTGCGCAGTGTTGGCAATGCACGTAATGTACAGTGAGGCGACAAAAGTCATGGGACACCTCCCAGCACTGTTTCGGGCCTTCTTTTCCCCGACGTAGAGCAGTAACTCGACGTGGCAGGGACCCATCAATTCGTCGGAAGCCCCCTTCAGAAACGTTGACCCACACTGCCTCTATAGTCGCCCATAATAGGGGAAGTGTTGGCGGCGGAGGATTTTGTGCGTGAACTGACCACCACCAGTCTGCACAGAGCCTTGTTAACAACGTGGGCCCCTGGCTTCTCGGGGTCTGCGCCACACTCTAACCCTACCATCAGCTCTCACAAACTGAAATTTGGGAATCATCTGACCAGGCTACGGTTTTCCCTTGTCTGGGGTCCAACCGATATGATCACGAGCCAAGGAGAGGCTCTGCATGTCAGTCCAGCTGTTAACAAAGCCGTTCGCGTCGGTCGTCTGTTGCCATGGCTCATTATCACCAAATTTCGAAAGCACAGTCCTAACGGGTACATTCGTCGTACGTCCCACGTTGACTTCAGCGGTCATTTAACGCAGTTTTTCTCATATGTTAGCAGTGACAATTCCATGCAAATGCCGCTGCTTTTGGTTAATAAGTGAAGGCAGTCGGCCAGTGCGCTGTCGATCTCGGAATATTGAATTGCCCAACGATTTGTAAATTGGAGTGACCCATGCGTGTAGCTCCAACTCCTATTCCGTGTTTCAAAGACTGTTGATTTGTAATCCTATGCGCATTCCCGTCACGTGTTTAAGCCAAGTATGATGCACATTTATGCTTTCGGGAATGCTCAGTAGCAGCCAGGCTAGACGTACATTTGTCAATTAAGCGTCAGTAAGGAGCATTAGTGATGAAATCATAGGAGACAGTGTTGGGCAACCTTTGTAGGAACGAGATCCGACTATTCGGGATTAGGATGTTACAGTCTGAGACAGTGTTCCGAGACAAACTTCCGTTACAATGTCCATAAACGTGACATCAGATCCGCCTAGCAACAGCGATATGCACGTCGATTGGCTGAAAGTATATATATATATATATATATATATATATATATATATATATATATATATATAGGGGGGTCCATTGATCGTGGCCGGGCCAAATATGTCACGAAATAAGAGTCAAACGAAAAACTACAAAGAACGACGAATGTTGTCTAGCTTGAAGGGGAAAACCAGATGGCGCTATGGTTGGCCCGCTAGATGGCGCTGCCATAGGTCAAACAGATATCAACTGCGTTTTCTTAAATGGGAACCCCCATTTTTTATTATATATTCGTGTAGTACGTAAAGAAATACGAATGTTTGAGTTGGACCACTTTTTTCGCTTTGTGATAAATGGCGCTGTAATAGTCACAAACATATGGCTCACAATTTTAGACAAACAGTTGGTAAAGATAGGTTTTTAAAATTTAAATACAGAACGTAGGTAAGTTTGAACATTATATTTCGGTCCTTATAATGTGATACATGTACCTTTGTGAACTTATAGTTTATGAGAATCCATGCTGTTATAGCGTGATTACCTGTAAATACCACATTACTGCAATAAATGCTCAAAATGTCCGTTAGCCACAATGCACTTGGCAATACGTGTAACGACATTCCTCTCAACAGCGAGTAGTTCGCCTTCCGTAACGTTCGCACATGCATTGACAATGCGCTGACGCATGTTGTCAGGTGTTGTCGGTGGATCACGATAGCAAATATCCTTCAACTTTTCCCACAAAAAGAAATCCGGGGACGTCAGATCCGGTGAACTTGCCGGGCCAGGATATGGTGCTTCGACGACCAATCCACCTGTCATGAAATATGCTATTCAATACCGCTTCAACCGCACGCAAGCTATGTGCCGGACATCCATCATGTTGGAACTACATCGCCATTCTGTCATGCAGTGAAACATCTTGTAGTAGCATCGGTGGAACAATCCGAAACAAATCAATATAAATTGCACCATTTAGTTTGTCATCGATAAAATGGGGGCCAATTATCCTTCCTCCCATAATTCCGCACCATACATTAACCCGCCAAGGTCGCTGATGTTCCACTTGTCGCAGCCATCGTGGATTTACCGTTGCCCGAAAGTGCATATTATGCCGGTTTACGTTACCGCTGTTGGTGAATGACGCTTCGTCACTAAATAGAATGTGTGCAAAAAATCTGTCATCGTCCCGTAATTTCACTTGTGCCCAGTGGCAGAACTGTACACGACGTTCAAAGTCGTCGCCATGCAATTCCTGGTGCTTAGAAATATGGTACGGTTGCAATCGATGCTGATGTGGCATTCTCAACACCGAAGTTTTTCAGATGCCCGATTATCGCACAATTTGTCTGTAACTGATGTGCGGATTAGCCGCTACAGCAGCTAAAACACAATCATTTGTTACATGTCGTGGTTGACGTTTCACATGTGGCTGAACACTGCCTGTTTCCTTAAATAAAGTAACTATCTGGCGAACGGTCCGAGCACATGGAAGATGCCGTCCGGGATACCAAGCAGCATACATAGCACACGCCCGTTGGGCATTTTCATCATAATAGCCATACATCCACACGATATCGACCTTTTACCGCAATTGGTAAACGGTCCATTTTAACACGGGTAATGTGACCGCCGTCTGTAGGAATATTTCGTGATACCACATACTTATACGTTTGTGACTATTACAGCGCCATCTGCCACAAAGCGAAAGATGTGGTCCAACTAAAACATTCATATTTCTTTACGTACTACACGAATATGTAAAAAATGGGGGTTCCTGTTTAGAAAAACGTTGATATCCGTTTGACCTATGGCAGCGCCATCTAGCGGGCCAAACACAGCGCCATCTGATTTCCCCCTTCATGCTAGACGAGTTTCGTTCTTTGTAGTTTTTTCGTTTGGTGCTTGTTTTGTGAGGTATTTGGCCAGGTCACTATCAGTGGAAGAAGTGTTCTTATTGGCTGAAGGAGAACGGGGGGGGGGGGGGGGGGGGCTCTTTTGTCTTTCGGGATGGCAGGGCGAGTTAGTAGCTAGGCGCCACTCAAAACGCACCACAGTCCAGTATTCGTGGCGGCGCTAAAAGAACGGTCGCGAGTAAATAGTTCAGCTGTTAAACACGATGTAAAGTGAAGGTATTATTTATCTGTGAACGCCGTGTGTCGTGGGCAATGTGTATCACAATTATGGAAAGTCAGAAAGGTGTTAATGTGTTGTAAAGGGTTGAATAACGGCGTAACTAAGGGCCGTCATATTGTATATTCTGTGAAGTGTGTTTCAACATATTTTCTTTATGAAAACGAGTATAGTACAAAACGTTGTTGACAATTAACAACTAGCATCCCGAAACACTCCACTTCAGCAGGATCGCAACGTACATGGGACCTGGCGCCTGAGTGATACTACTGTGTGACGAGGGACTGTCGAAGCAGCAAGACACCAGGTTAGTGATACAGAAACCAGGGAAGTAAGGCAAGGTCGCTTCCTTCTCGCTACAATGACACTGATGGTCTTATAGATCCCTGTCGTGCGGCCTTATCCACATCAGAAAACTTTTCAGATGAATGATCTGAGAGCAAATAACAGCTCCGCTTCTTTTTCTCTTTATTGTTATTTCATTCCTCTGCCCCATGTGGGCAGAGGAGGGCTGTCAGTGGCACAATCCACCGCTCTTCAGCCGAGTGACAGACAACAATAACACGAATAAAATGCTACACATATAAAGCGATAAAAAAGCGGAAAATAAAACAGAGTAAGGGGAGGTAATGGAGGTACAAATACATTGACAGGGGGTCGTTCATGGCGGGACAATTAAAAAGTCCCCATAAAGTTAGTAAACATTGCTGGCTAGTCTTAAAATACAGAGAAGACACTGAATGCACATGCACAGGTTAAAAGTGGGCCACAGTATTAAAAACACTCCAGGACAACACACTTAAAACCCACTTGGAGCACACATGATGAAGTACAAAACTGCCAGGTGAGACCTGCCGAGGGAGAGGCACGAAAGGATGGAAAAGGAGGGGTGAGCAAGAGGCAGCAGGGGAGATGGTGGGACGAAGAGAGTAGGGGTGTCGGCAGGTGCACTAATATGCTGGAGACATGGATTGGGAGATGAAAAAGGAAGACAAGGCAGGAGGGAGTGGAGAGATACTGAAAGGGAGCACAAGAGAGGGGGGAGTAGGAGGGGGAAACTGCTCAGGAGAAGGGAGGGGGAGGAGAAGGAGATCTGAGGAGGAGGCAGGAAGATGGGGTTAGATTTGGTAGGAAGGGTAGATGTCAGGGCAAAGCTCATAATGCGGGAGGAGTAGATAGTGGAAGTTGCACTGGGAAAGGAGGCAGAGGGTGTGCAGATGAAGAGAGGGACACTGTGGTAAAGGCACAGCAACGGGTTGGGGTGGAGAGGAAGGGAGGCACCAGGGGGAGAGGGGGATCAAGGCAGCAGCCAATATGTAATGTTTGGATGTGTTCAAGGGGAAGGAGAAGGTGGGGGAAGGGGATGAGACCATAGAGGATGCGCATGGGGGAGAGAAGGCAGATGTCGAGGGCGAGGCAGAGCATATGGCATTCGAAGATTTCGTGGGCTTTATAGAACTGGGGAGGGGCGGAAATCCAAGCTACGTTGGCATAACACAGGATGGGGCAGATCAAAGGTGGAAGGATGCAGATCCCACATCCAGCTGGACAGGAGTTTCAGAAGGCAGAGTCTGTCGTGAGCATTGTTTTGGATGGTAAGGAGATGGGGAGTTCAGGCGAGGTGGCGGTCGAGGGTGTTGCCAAGATATTTGAGGGTAGGAGTGAGATGGATAGGATGGCCATAAATGGTGAGGTAGAAATCATGGAGAGGGAAGGAGTGGGTGGTGCGGCCTATGATGATCGCCTTGGTCTTAGTTGCACGAAGCAGTGAATTGGTCAAAGGGGTTTGGAAGGTATGTTGGGACCATAGAAGTGTAGGATAAAGGGCTAGGAAGATGGCATCATCAGCAAACTGGAGAAGATGAACAGATGGGGGAGGTTTGGGCATATCAACAGTGTACAGGAGATAGAGGAGACGGGAAAGGACAGAGCCTCGGGGCACGCTGGCAGAGGGATAGAAAGTACAGAATTGTGGATAGTCACATTGGAGGGACGATGGGAGAGGAAGGAAGCAAGGAGATGGACGAAGCTGATGGGGACAGCATAGGTGTTGAGTTTGAAGAGGAGCCCAGAATGCCAGACACGATCATAGGCGTTCTGGAGATCAAGGGAAACAGCAGAGGGAAAGAAGATTGGTAAGGTTAATGAGCTGGTAGTCAGCGGAGAAGGAGGCCAGCAGCCACATTGGGTAAGGTGAAGGATGTGGTGCTGGTTAAGGTGACTGTGAATGCAATGAGAGAGGATGGCCTCAAAGACCTTACTGAACACCAGCGGCAAACTTGCGTTTGGAGCCGAGGATGAGTGTGATGTCTTGTGTGATGATGGGAGTGTTGATGTCTGATGGGGGTAACCAATCCAAGTACTAGAAGCTAGGGGCGAGTGTGGGGACAGAGGTGTCAGTGTGGTAAAGGATGGTGGGGAAGAGGGAGTAATCAAAATGGGGATCGTCAGGAATTGAGAAGACCTCAGAGGTGGGAATGCAAAATGGTTAGCCTTACTGAGGTTGTCAGGAAAGGGTCGATCGTCATGGAGAATTGGGTAATGTGGGGTGGGATGGCGGTGGAAGGCTGACCAGAACTAGGAGGAGCTGACAGGGAGGGTGGAGTTGAGGCGTGTCTGGCACCTGTCCCGGCGTTTCTTTGCTGTAAGGAGGTTCTGGATGTGTCACTGTAATTGCCAGTGGCAGGTGAGTGTATCCAGGTCGCGGGTGCTGAGGAAGGAGCGGTAGAGCCTGCGGGATTCGCTCAGAAGAAGGGCTGCCCGTGGGAGAAGCATAGGGTGGTGAGGGTGGATGTGTTTGGTAGGGACATGAGCCTCCACAGTCTCAGTGATGGTCTTCTGAAGAAAGGAAGAGGCATGGGTGATGTCAGGAGGGTGGTTAAAGGTGAAGGGGTGGCTTTCGACCTGTAAGGCAATGGAGTCCCAGTATGCATTCCAGTCAGCACAGCGGTAGTCATGTACAGACATTGGAGGGGCAGCTGGGCGTGTGGCTGCAGTGGTGGGACAGGCAGAGAAGATGGTGAGAAGGACGTCAACGGCGATGTGATCAAAAAGGTTGGGGAAGGAGTTACTTTCAGGACGGGTGTGCTGTGAGAGAGGAACAAGGTCACCAGGGAGGATGGCAAGAAACTGATGCCACTGACAAAGGGTGGCAAGGTCACGGCTGCAGATATTGAGATCAGTGGTGATCACACAGGTGGAGAAGGTACAGTCAACATGGGAAATGAAGTCAAAGGGGAGAGGAGCTGCGTGGCAGATATAGATAGTGGCACAGGTGAGGGGGATGGGAGGGAAACATTAGGCTGAGGAGAAGGTGTTCAGTCGGGTCATTGAGGAGGGGTTGCGGCCACACAGAGAGATGCTTGAGGTGGTCTATAGCGACGACTCGGGCTGGGGGAAGGGGATTGTCATTGCGGTGAAAGAGATAGGGGGATGTGCAGACAACATGGTGGGGTTGGAGGAATGTTTCATTAAGGATGAAGGAGGCAACCCAGTGCTCCGCCAATGCACTGTCCTTTTATAACCACTGTAAGCGGTACTACCGCCATCTGTATGTGTGCACATCGCTATCTCACGACTTCCGTCATCTCAGTGTATCATGTAAGCTTCCCCACGATAGCTTTGGAGTCGTTAACCTTATGGGGTGCGAGAAATTCTTTATTCACAGAAAAGTGAGAATTAGCTTTATCAGTACCCTGCGCATTTAGAACATGTCCTAAATATTTAGGTTCTTCGTAGGAGAGAGAGCTCTTTCCCTTGTTGCACTTTAAGGGAAACACAGAAATAACTTGAAACCAGTAGTCTAAATCTGCCAGACGTTCAGCAGGTGGGTGACCCTTAAAACCACTACCCGTAGAAAAAAACATGCATGGATTTTCGCTGTCAATCGTTCCAGGAACCGTTGAAAAATAGAACGAGCTGAAGTACTTCCGAACTGTAGTCTTTGAAACTGGAACAATCCGAGGTCCCGTGATAACTGTATGTCTCACGTAAATCAGTCTTGCGACAGAATCTGTCCTATCTCAGTCTATCCATTAATTCTTCTGATCACGAGAGAGGAAAGGAATCCACGGTGGTTTGCGGGCTTACTTTGGCACACAAACTTAAAACTTCTGACAGCTTTTTGAGAATTACGAAGGGGTGCCCACTGAGTTGCAGAAACGGATTGTACCACCCCATTGTCTTTCCATCGTTGCAGATCCTGATTCTCTTGCTGACATGTTGCATGGGAGCAGATCTTGGACGAAAAAACCAAATGATTGTGGATTGCCTTTAACAGTAATGTGGGCTTCAAAATATTTAACCCTTTCTAAGATTGTTTCAAACCCTTTACTGTACTTATTATATAAATTAAAAACGTTACTATGAGGAACTGAAGCACTGATTTGTATCACAATGTCTTGTATCCACTGTTAAACGAATAAGAAAAGTCTAAACTAAAATGTTTGCACTGTTCCTAGAACTGAGTACATGACATGAAACTCATTTTGTAATATCACAAAATGTATATTCTATAAAAAAAATTCAGGGTTTGTGACCGCATTGTCAATATATATAAAACTACCGACGTTTCGGTCCCTGTTGCAAGGTACCTTCTTCAGCTAGCTCACGTGAAGCAACACATACAGGCGCGCGTGAGACAGCAGCGGTCGCAGGTACATAGAGTACTGGCTCGCCTCACCTGGCTCTAGAAAGCAGGGAAACAACGCCACGTCACAGCTACCGCCTGGTTTTCCATTCGCCGATTTCCACCAATCAAAAGCAGTAATGCAAGCACCAATCAAAACGTTAGTGGAGACTTGCGACGTTTATTTTTACACGAAGGCGAAGAATCTTATAAAATGACTGCGAAACCATGCGTACATCATCTAACAGGGTAGTGAGATAGCTTCTAGACAAGAATGCATAAAAATTCAATTAGTCGTACACAATCAGTCGTCTACACCAATACTCGGTGATGTGCTTCGATTAGCGTGGTACGCTACTAAATTGTGTGATGACTGCGAACCGTTTATGAACGTAAACCAAGTGTGTTTTGCAAAAGACACATTACTATATCATGCACATGCAAAAATTCGGCGTTCCTCACTCTTGCTGTATGTCGCAAAAATTATTGTATTCAGTGTTTCTACTATCGGTGTCATCCTGATTCGTGAAGCGCTCGATAAGCTATACAGGGTGTCCCAGTTATCTTGACCACCCTGAATGATTGTTTGTCTAGATGCATATCACAAAATGTTTCAAGCAAATGTTCTTTAGCCGTCAGGGGGACATCAATCTTCATGATTGCCTTACGGTAGCTTTGTTTTTTTTGCAAAGACATGAACAGCTGTATGACTTTTCTAAATGGCACCCTGGATTTTTTATTCGGTAATTAATTTCCTCTCCTAAGACATTGAAACGACCCCTTAGATGAAAAATTGTACAAGACTGTGCTTAAACTGATACACAATATTTTTAGCGCAACGCAATCTGACTTCCAAAAATCCCTACGAAAGAATGGCCCTGACTAACATTAACCTATACGTTTCACAAATCACTTACCTCACAAAACTCTTCGTTACTCGAACTACTGCAATACAGCGAGCGCCACTACTGCCAGCTAACTAAAAGATTCAAACTACGGAAGTCACTAACTACTGATAGGCACAGTTAGCAAATGAAAGATTTTAATAGAGAACAAACAATGTATTTACCTTTATAGTCATAATATATATATCAGTTCATGACACCAATTGTTACAAATTTGAAAACTCCGCCATCTCTCTCCCCACGTCCACCACTGCTGGCGGCTCACCTCCAACTGCGCAACGCTACGCGCTGTTAGCATCCAGCTGCCGCTGCCCGACACTACAAAGGCAGACAACAATGCAAACTAGCCACAGACTGCGCACAGCACAGCCAGTGATTTTTCATACAGAGCGCTATGTGGCGTTACCAATAAGAAAACCTAAACAGCCTACTTACAACCTATTCAAAAGTGTATCACAGTGTACCATTCACTGAAACAACGTTATTAATTGCATAACACAATATTGACGTTGACACTCCCAGCGCTTAGTGCAGGTACTCGGGGTAAAGGAAAACACCCACGTGCTGACGTTGACAGAGGACTACTGTAAACCTAAGTCGAATGCACACCAGTCATTTTGTCAACCATCGTTAGTTGAAGAGTTGTGTGAGTAGAATGTACACCAACGAAGGAAAGATAGAAATGCTACTCATCTATGGGGAATGTAAGTTAGCAGAACAGTAATTGCAATACTGTTTTCTTACGCATGGGTACATTTGGTACAGTAGTTTAGTCCTTTTAAATACTGTTATGTAGAGTAGGCTTACGGTAAAGGCTGTCCTTCCTACTAACTGCATCAACATAAAGTTTCTTTTATTGTTGTTGTTGAAGGTAGGCGAAAGGCTACGTAGGAGCGGAAATGTACAGACAGCGATATCCTGACAAGAACCCACATTCCCGACGGATGTTTTCTCGTCCTGTTGCGAAGCTTCAGGAAACGAGAAGTTTCAAGCCATGACTACGCAATCGCCGTAGCACTCGCACAGACGAAGCAGCCGCAGTTACTGTTCTCGCTTCCGTTGCTATGAATCCACATGTGAGCACACGACAACTTAAAGACGAGATTGGCATTCTTAAAACCAGTGTGCCTCGTATTCTTACACGTCACTGGCTCCATCCTTACCATTTACACCTACATCAAGAATTACATGGGAATGATTTCCAGAATCGTGTACAGTTCTGTTAGTGGGCACAACAGCAAATCCACGCCAACCCGAACTTCCTCAGTTCTGTCAGTGGGCACAGCAACAACAGCAAATCCTCGTCAACTCGAACTTCTTCTCCAATGTTCTATTTACCCATGAATGTTTTCTCAAAGGACAGGTAAATACAAGGAACATATATTATTGGTCCAGCGACAACCCACAGTGGCTTAGACAGGTGGAACATCAGTCAATATTGTGTTATGTTTTTAATTGGTTTTCATTTGTTTTCTGACAACTACAGCAATTGGACAAGTTTGTGATCCCGGCCTCGAAGTCAGTGTTGTGTTGTACAATTAATAACGCTGTGTTTCAGTGAATTGGTACACTGTGATACATTTTTGAATAGGTTCTTATGAGAGGAAATGAATTACTGAATAAAAAATACAGGGTGCCATTTAAAAAAGTCATACCGTTGTTCATATTTTTGTAAGAAACAAAGCTACAACGAAGGCAGTCATGTTGATTCATGTCCCTCTGACGTCTAAAAAAGTATTTTGTGATTTACATCTGAACAAACAGTTATTTAGGGTGGTCAAGATCAATGGGACACCCTGTATATTATGATTGTCACAAATGTAGATTCAATAATATCAGTGAAATGACTCTACTGATCTGATTGAAAATTCTGATATATAATTTTTTTATTCCCCATCTCCCTGCGGAGAATGGTTTTTCTTCCTTTTTTTAGAATGTATATCATGTATATCATGTGAAGTAATGGGGTTTGGAAGAGATAAAGGAATCAACGGAAATATTACCTTGAATGGCGAACCCCTCAAAGTAGTAGAAAGTTTCACTTATTTAGGGAGTGAAATATCTAGAGATGGAAGAATAAGTAACGAAATTAATAGGCAATTTCTACCAAACAATAAAACACCTGATTTGGTATAATGAAGTTTCAGAAAGAGCAAAACTCCTTATGTATAAGAATTATTACATCCCTATTGTCACTACGGTGGAGAAAGATAGACAATGACAGAAAGGGACTGGAGTAGACTGCAAGCACGGGAAATGAAATTTCTCAGAGCAGTTAAGGGAAAAACAAGAATGGACAGAATAAGGAATGTAGAGATTAGAAAGGACCTCAAACAAGAAAGTATGAGAGAGCTTGTTAAGAGGATGCATGGGCAGAGACTCCCCAAAATCATGTACGAACTAAAGATGGATGGGAAAAGAGCTAGAGGGTGCCCAAGAACGCAGTGGAAAATGGGAGTGAGAATAATTGTAGAAAGGAGAGGCGTGACCTGGCAGCTAGTGGAGGAAGAAAAGTTGTGGGAGGACCGAGTCAAATGGAGGGGACTTATCAGCACCCAGACCCGGCAGTACCTGGAGCGGGATCCGGATATAGATAGACAGATCATGTAACTAATAAAGTGATTATTAAATATTGATAATTTGCATAGTTATAGTAAATCCGTTGGCAGAATATTGCAGGAATACGAAAAGGTATCACTAGCCAGATTCGATCCAGGGATCTCACACATGGGGACACTATGTACTTCCTTACTAGGCTGCTGACTGCTTGACCACTGGCGAGTTTAAGCTCGATCTTCTGGAAAACGACTGAGAGTTTTCCTGTTCACATATGTTGAAGTTCTGGTCGTGACCTACGCTTCCTGTCAGCTTCAATCAAACCGGCGAAGAAAGTTCGAACATTCTCCTTGTTAGCGTAACATACAGGATGTTTGGAAATTCCCGTTACAAACTACTTGGACTTGTTGCAGGGAGTACATAATATTTTGAATAGTGACCTACTGCTTCCGTTCTACAATGGTTTCAGTTCAGGAGAGGGAAAGAGGAAAGTTCCGAGATGCCTTTTCATGGTACGCAATAAGGTAGAGACGATGATGTGTATTACGTCAGACGGTCACCTGACGTCATTTAACTTCTGCCTTGCTGTGAGACGTATTCAATGCCTGTGCGTCTCCAATACAGTATGTTTGTTTCGGTACACGTTTTCAGAATACACAACTATGCTCCTTGTGTATGGCAAAGCTCGAAGTAACGGAAAACTGCTAGTCGGCCGTATCACGAACGTATTCCGTGACACAGCTCGCCATCGCACGAAGTCTTAGCCCAAGTTACGCAGCGGCTCAGGACAACAGCTACTTTCTCCTTGAGGAGGCAGGACTGTGATGCTCCACGGCAATGCCGCACGTCCGAGTTGGAAGAAGATGTACTGCATCGATTTGAAGAGAAGCCATCAGCGAGTAGTCGAACAATTGTGCGTGCATTGTGTGCTAGTCACAGTATAGCTTAGTACGTTTTGCGTGAACAATTGCATCATCACTTACAAAGAGTACACACAATGGGTCCAGCTGATTTTCCACAGCACATTCACCGCTGTATTGACACACCCTTGCTTCCACGTCGAATTCTGTTCGCAGATGAATGTAAGTTCACTAACAACTGTGTTCAGAATTCGAGAACCAGTCATTGCTCGGCAGACGAAAACAGTCCGGCTACGCATATTGAGGGTTTTCAGCACCAGTTTGCTATTAATGTGTGGGAAGATATTCTGGACGACCATGTGATTGGGACCCAGCTCCTACCACTCAAGGTTCATGCATAATTGGATCTTCCTAAAAAGACGTATTTGGAAGCTGGCCGACGGAATGCCCTTCGGTAATGTGATTTCATAATGGTGGTACACCACCTCATTTCCCTCGTACGGATCGGAGACATGTCAACAAACGATACAGTGAACGATGGATAGGCTGCGGCGATCCAAAGGCGTAGTCCCGTGTCCGCTGGATTTATCTGCCATGGACTATTTCTTGTGTGGTGAGGTCGTATGGAAAGTTTAATCTACGAGATTCCTGAAGAGACAGAGGAATATCTCCTGACATGAAGTCTTGGCCGCTCCACTAGAAACTACAGACACACAATGTGGGACTGAGTGTGTGTCATACAGTTTTTGCAACAATGTTGATGGTCGCCACATCGAGCAGCTGTTTTAATGCATCAGTAGTGTTAGGTCCGCCCCGATAGCTGAACGGTCAGCGTGACGGACTGCCGTCCTCAGGGGCCCGGGTTCAATTTGCGGCTAGGTCGGGGATTTCTTCCGCTCAGGGACTGGGTGTTGTGTTGTCTTCATCATCATTTCATCCCCATCCGGCGCGCAGGTCGCCCAATGTGGCGTCGAATGTAATAAAACCTGCACCAAGGCGGCCAGACCTGCCCCATAAAGGGCCTCCCAGCCAATGATGCCAAAAGTTCATTTCCATTTACAGTACTGTACTGTATGATGGGTTTGGAATAATGTAAGCACGTAATGTTTCAGTGCTAATAAAAATTGATAAAATGATGTTTCCAGTGTTTTCTTTCCAGTTATTACCTAATGATTGTACTGTGTCTGTCAAATTCAACTCCTCAAAAATAAGTGGATAAGTTGAACATCTGAATTGACACCGTCGTATAACGGGAACGTTACGTTCGTTTCCAGACGTGGGGTGCCATCCAAAATATTATGTTCTCACTAGCTTCTGCAAGTACTAGAGGTTTGTAACCAGAGGCGATTCTAGAAGTCGAAGTCGGTCAACGGGGGAGGGGCTAATGGCGGGGAGGGAGGGGGGGTTTGGGGAAATGGGATATGGCTTAACAAAAGGAGAGTTGGGGTCCTTTACCGACAAACTGGTAAATTTTGGTGTTCTTTAAAGTCATTTTTGGTAACAGTTTTGGAGTTCAGGGTAAAAAATGTGTTTTGTATTGTATGTTCATTGGGGACCTAGAACGACGGAGAGGCTCCGCCCTCGCCGCAGACGCAGTGGTCCACAACCCCACGACGACTACCGCAGTCCACTTCACCCCTCCGCCCCCCCACACCGAACCCAGGTTGCGTGGTAGAGTAATGGTGGTGTACGGGTACGTGGAGAACTTGTTTGCGCAGAAATCGCCGACGTAGTGTATCTGAGGCGGAATAAGGGGAACCAGCCAGCATTCGCCGAGGCAATTGGAAAACCGCCTAAAAACCATCCACAGACTAGCCGTATTGTATGTTCACTGGGGACCTAGAAACGATGGGGAGGCTCTGCCCTCGCCGCAGACGCAGTGGTCCACAACCTCACGACGACTACCGCAGTCCACTTCACCCCTCCGCCGTCCCACACCGAACCCAGGTTGCGTGGTAGAGTAATGGTGGTGTACGGGTACGTGGAGAACTTGTTTGCGCAGAAATCGCCGACGTAGTGTATCTGAGGCGGAATAAGGGGAACCAGCCTGCATTCGCCGAGGCAATTGGAAAACCGCCTAAAAACCATCCACAGACTAGCCGTATTGTATGTTCACTGGGGACCTAGAAACGACGGGGAGGCTCTGCCCTCGCCGCAGACGCAGTGGTCCACAACCCCACGACGACTACCGCAGTCCACTTCACCCCTCCGCCGCCCCACACCGAACCCAGGTTGCGTGGTAGAGTGATGGTGGTGTACGGGTACGTGGAGAACTTGTTTGCGCAGAAATCGCCGACATAGTGTAACTGAGGCGGAATAAAGGGAACCAGCCTGCATTCGCCGAGGCAATTGGAAAACCGCCTAAAAACCATCCACAGACTGGCGAATTCACCGGACCTCGACACAAATCCGCCGGGCGGATTCGTGCCGAGGACCGGCACACGTTTCCGCCGGAAAGCCGTGCGTTACACCGTATGGCCAACTGGGCGGGCTAAAAACTATGTATTTATAAATAATAAGACGCCTATTTTAAGTTATATGATATATAGGGTGTTAGAAAAAGGTACTTCCAAACATCCAGAAAACATTCCTCACACACACATAAAGAAAAGATGTTATGTGGACATGTGTCCGGAAACGCTTAATTTCCATGTTAGAGCTGATTTTAGTTTGTCAGTATGTTCTTCCACCTACGCTCAATGGAGCAACTTATCATGATTTCCTACGGGATACTCTACCTGTGCTGCTATAACATGTGCCTTTATAAGTACGACGCAACGTGTGGTTCATGCACGATGGAGCTACCGCACATTTCAGTCAAAGTGTTCGTATGCTTCTCAACAACAGGTTCGGTGACCGATGGATTGGTAGAGGCGGACCAATTCCATGGCCTGCACGCTCTCCTGACCTCAACCCTCTTTGTCTTTCATTTGTGGGGCCATTTGAAAGCTCTTGTCTACGCAACCCCGGTACCAAATAAAGAGACTCTTCGTGCTCGTATTGTGGTCGGCTGTGATACAATTCGCCATTCTCCAGGGCTGCATCAGCGCATCAAGGATTCCATGCGATGGAGGGTGGATGCATATATTCTCGCTAAAGGAGGACTGCTGTGTGTTTCCATTCCATGATTAATGTGATTTAAAGAGAAGTAATAAAATGAGCTCTAACATGGAAAGTAAGCGTTTCCGGACACATGTCCACATCACATATTTCCTTTCTTTGTGTGTGAGGAATGTTTCCTGAAAGTTGGCCGTATCTTTTTGTAACAGCCTGTATAATGGTTGTTGCTCTTATTCTTTGGTTACAATGTGTTCTGATTCATTGCAACCTAAAGTGCTACATAACTGTTAAAAAAAAAAAAGGTTGAATCTGTTGTATTAATATATTCTCTGATTTCTGAAGTCGTTTTGTCCTGTGTAATATGATACACCATTGGAGAGGGGGACAGGGGGGAGGGGTGATAGCCCCCAAAGCCCAATCCACTTGCCACTGCCTCTCTGTGTAACGGAAATTAGCAAACAACCTGTATATGATAAATTGCACTAACCCTTTGAGGTCTGAAAATTTTTTTGGAGGAAGGAAATTTTTCTTTATGTGATAATGCTCTTATGCGAGTTTCATGATTTTAGGTACAAGTTTTACATAAAAATATGTACACATTTCAAACCACACTTTGTACGCTTGGCTTCATTTTATGGACTAAAATAGCAAAGTATGAAACTTTCTCTATTGTAATAAGTAGCAAAAGGATCATTAAACAATTACTGTGCAAAATAACAATAACCATAAGAAATTAAATATACTGAATTATACAGTGGTATATATCCAACCAACCATATCCATGCATTCTGGTGGTTTAGAGCTGTTGCACACTGCTACATTTACTTGCTGATATTTTGATAGTGATTCCAAACAGTTAGCTGCAGTTTCACAAGATGGAGAGGCCGAATATTCATAAATGTGTACCTCTGGTTTCCAGTGGGAAAAATACTTTGTCTGTAGCTAATCTACAGTAAAAGTTAATGTACAGAATTGTAGCCAGAAGGTGTGAAAGGGTTAAATTAAAACTAGAAAGGTGAAAATAGCTTTCTCAAAAATGGTTCAAATGGCTCTGAGCACTATGGGACTCAACTGCTGTGATCATCAGTCCCCTAGAACTTAGAACTAATTAAACCTAATTAACATAAGGACTTCACACACATCCATGCCCGAGGCAGGATTCGAACCTGCGACCGTAGCAGTCGCACGGTTCCGGACTGCGTGACTAGAACCGCGAGACCACCGCGGCCGGCATAGCTTTCTCACTGTAAATGCTTATGTCAGTGTACAAAGAAGATAAAACTAATCAACTTAACATTAAATTAATTAGGGTGCTAATGGGTTAATGTTTAGCTTTATTTGTAACTACCGTTCATCACAGAGTTTCTAAGTAACCTGCGGCGCTCCAGATACCAAGTTTCCGAAGGCCTTACATTTGTCAGTTTTGAAATCAGTCCGTCGATGTTGGCTCCCATTCTGCGGCGCCATTCGTCACGGTCGCCAAGGGCAGAGGGTCAGACCGGCCGGAAGTGCGCTCGGCCTCAGGCCGCGACTGCAGCGCCGGCTGGCGGCGGCCCCCCGCGATACACAAGTATTTATGCGCAGCGCGGCCAATGAACAGGCGCGCTCCCCGCACAATGGCCGCATTCACGCTTCGACGTCGTTCGGATTAATGCTGCAGCGACGCACTTATTATATATTTTCATTGTGGGCAGGCGATCCGCAGCGCAGAGCCGCGCGCCGCGCGTTCATTACGGCGGCTGCGCGGCCCGCCTTTGCGCCGCCTACCGCCTACTTGTTATTGCCGGGGAATCCCCGAGGCGTGATTAGTGCGCATTGTCTTCCTTTGTTGCGTCTCGCCCGCGGCCGCAGCCGCGCCGGTCGGCTCAATTTCTCCTCAGCGGAAATCTCTTCCGCGGCTGCTTTCCTAGCCTACCCCGTGCTCACTCGGCTCATCCTTCGCTCACACTCTCTCTTCTCTCCCTCCACCCTCCCCTCTACCACACCCCTCCCCTATTTTCTTTAACTCGTAACACCATATAGCCGGTGATTAAGCCCCTTTCGAAAGTTCCACCCGTATCGATCATCACTCGGTCTCGGTTTCGGGAGCAGGCGAAAGATAGGGGCGCGCGGGCGGATTGGCCGCGAGGGGACGTGCCAGAAAGGCGCTCGAAGAGAGCCACAGTGCCGGATGAAATCGCGGATGAATTTCTCATTAGTTCCGGATTAGAGTGCTGACGGTTCTTTCTGTCAACACCGGATATATTTTAATTAATACTTATCCACCTCCCTGTGGGAAGCGCGAGTGCCCGTCTGGGTGCATAATTAAAGTCAAGTATTCCTGAATTATTCATAAAAGCTACCGCTAAACAGTCTCCAGCCTGACGTTTCGCATGGTCATCTGCGTATTATTTAAACCCGTCTGGAAACTTGAGAGGAATTTAATAGGCTACTGCTCGTCAGTGAACTGAGCTGTCCTCTACTCACGCAAATGATTGGTCAGCTAAATCAGAAAACAAAAATTGCACTATCATCGTAGATACTGGCATCTACGTTCATGGTTTTTGTTTTATAGGACCCCAGCCAATTGTCTAAAGCACATTTATGGCCATAACGTATGACACTACCGTCTGCTACTGCTGTACCATAACCTTAAATTTGAAGGAAGGTCGTGAAATAAATCCTGCTAAAGCAGTTATGGTATAAAGCAGCAGAGCAGTGTTACCCTCTGAAAGAAATTTTGTTATGTTGACCGTGTTGTACCTAACGAAAGGTGGCTTATGGGAAGTGAAAGTCAGAATTATGTAAATATTCAAACAGTTTGTTGTTGTTGTTGTGATCTTCAGTGCTGAGACTGGTCTGATGCAGCTGTCCATGCTACCCTATCCTGTGTAAGCTTCTTCATGTCCCAGTATTTACTGTACCCTACGTCCTTCTGAACCTGCTTAGTGTATTCATCTCTTGGTCTCCCTCTACGATTTTTGCCCTCCAGTACTAAATTGGTGATCCCTTGATGACTCAGAACATGTCCTACCAACCGATCCCTTCTTCTAGTCAAGTTGTGCCACAAACTCCTCTTCTCCCCAGTCCTGTTCAGTACCTCCTCATTAGTTATGTGATCAACCCATCTAATCTTCAGCATTCTTCTGTAGCACCACATTTCGAAAGCTTCTATTCTCTTCTTGTCAAAACTATTTATCGTCCATGTTTCACTTCAAGACATGCCTACACTCCATACAAATGCTTTAAGAAATGACTTCCTGACACTTAAATCTATACTAGATGTTAACAAATTTCTCTTCTTCAGAAACACTTTCCTTGCCATTGCCAGTCTACATTTTATATCTTCTCTACTTCGACCATCATCAGTTATTTTGCTCCCCAGATAGCAAGACTCCTTTACTACTTTAAGTGTCTCAATTCCTAATCTAATTCACTCAGCATCACATGACTTAATTCGACTACAATCCAAATGATAATATAGAAAACGGTCGACAGCCTAATTCGCATAAGAATGAGTAACATTCTTGTTCAAGAATATAGATGTGAGTAGATTTAATAGACAGACACAATCTATACTTTATCATATGAGAGCGCAATGAACTCTGTCAGTTGCAGATGTGGACATTAAAGAAAGTGCTAATACTTATAGGAGAACAAGACTATTTGCATAAGGACTACAGATAACGAAACACACTATTACGTTGAGGACTCAGTCAAACTGAATGGTCTCAATAATGTTACTATTAATACTCACTGTATAATCGTATATTTGACATAGGTTCAATATTACTTTTCAAACATTTTCCTATCTGACGTGAAATATGGGTATGGGCCACAGAAAAATTAGTTACTCTGCATAGATTAAGTCTCTCACTACCAAACACCTTTCCACTTAGAATGAAATTTAAATGTAATTCACTAACAGATTACTTCTCACTGTATTTTAAATAAGGATATTATTGGTTTAATAGATAGTGGTCTTTCTATTAATCGTTATCTAGCATGAGCACAATAGACAAACTATTGATCCTGTTACACCATTAATATGCACTTTTAATACACAAGAGGAACCCAATATTGTACAGAATTTCACTTGAATAGCAAGAGTAACTGAAACTTGCTATTATTAAGTAACTTTGCGCATTTGAACTACTTACAAATGGAGGGGGGGGGGGGAGGCCTTAATCTTGAGCACTGTAGCAGAGCAAATTTAACACACTTTCAATACACTAGAGAAGCAAGCCCTTATCAAGCATGAACATATAACTTTCAAAAGTAATAGTTCTCAACTTTTACTGCAGTACATCACAACCTGATGTGGCTGTAAGATAATAGCTCACCTTTGGGTGATTTTCAACAGACAGCACTGTGATTATTTAATTTGCAAAACTCTATAAGCCACAGTTTTGAGAACATTCACTTTAGAAGTTGGCAACAAAATATTAATAAGCAGCTTTAACAGAAAATATTATTTTCTACAAACATCATTTGTTATATTACTGAGTTCCGCTACATAAACTTTAACTTTCTTTTTACTGTGTTCAAGTGGCATTAATTAGTGAAACATTGGGATTTCCTATTTTCACAATATGGACACTTGTTAAGCATTTTTGACATGGGAAGGACCGTAAATGGTTGTGTGACTACGGATAAAAAATCAACGTAGGTATAAGAGTTCGAGTATGATTAACATTGTATTTGCACACACTAAAAAATGCAATTTACATATTTATAATTTCTTGGTCCCTTGTTTTTCAGTGATTGCGCAACATAGTGGCGAGTGCATGTCGGTGGGCGAATTTGCAGGCGGAAATGCTGGACCCAGTCATTTCTTGGTGCCGATGGTAGGTACTAATTCCAGAATAGTTCCAACTCTTTATGCATCCATCCGAGGCATGGGAAAACGGCACAGAAACCCTCTCTCGGCACCATCACAAGACAAAACTGTTACATGAGCAGTTGACGGTTTGGTAGCTCGTCCCCGACTAACTTTTTGTTCCACTTTTCTATCCAAGCCAACCAAATTTTCGCGCGCTACACAGTACCGTTCCCGAGGGGATTCACAACAACTTTTACATACGAAATAACTAAGAACCATAAGTGAAGATCAGCAATTACATAACAACAACCAAACATATTAATTAAAGGAGAACATTTGCACATATTGGTATTTCTACAAAAATTATTTAAACAAAATTACTATTAAAATATCCACGGGTATACTGCCGGTCTATAGTGTCCAACGGGACACTATAGACCGGAAGTACACCCGTGGATATTTTGATTATCAAATACGCCGAGAGAAACTCAAGAATCACAAAATTACAATTATATACATTAAGTTTTGTTCCCTCCAAAAGAGACAAAGGGTTGAAATGATAGATACACTACATTGCATAGAATCAAACCATGACCTCAAAGTTTTTTTTACTAAGGAAGGAGTACTCAGTTTTGTGTTATAGACGCAACGAAACAACATTTAGAGAACGTCAACGATGTAACATTAAATAAAACAAAAGTCAAAATAAAACAGTACAGCAGTAGAGCTATGGTGCTACAAACGCTTCGTCCTCTTATGGTAGAGACATCTTCAGAAGCTATAAGGACTCAAATGGCAATTACAGACGTAAACAAACTCAGAAAGCCACGCCATTTATTGATATCCATGCAACGGTCTGTTCGTGACGTCATCGGCTGCTGTGTAAGATAATTGAGTGGCGCCTACGTTTGTTATACAGCATCAAGTGGGAAGAGTAGGCACTGTCGATTTTACTTAGCGCTTAGGCCCATAACTTGTCTAATCTCAATACATCTTCTTTTTTGTTAATGTTGTTTTGTGGTTTTGAATTTCAGTGGTGTCTCTGTATGTCCTAACACAGTTATTACGTGATCTCGATAAAACCTTAGTATAGGGAGAAATTAATTTGGTACTAGATTATACTACAGAAATACTGCAACGCGCCACAAGTTTCCGGAAATGATTTTATTGCACCATTACTAGTTTTGGGCCTCAGTCCATCGTCATATGGTAACGTTGATTTTGTGGCAAGTTTTACGTTTGTGCCATGAAATACAACAAATCTTTTGTGATTAAATAGCTTGTAACAGTTACCACATTTGTCTACCCTCTAGCAGGAAACCATGCATACTATTACTGTTGCTGCATGATACAGCGCTCTTTAGACCACATTCTTATAACAAAGTATGATTGAAGAAACAGCCTCTAACTTGGAAACCTTGCATTTTAATCTATAAGTTCATTAGACCTTTTCTGTTCCATACCTTCTCATCGATCAGTCCCTAGAGTTTGTACATGGTGAATAAAAAAAAAACCTCACTACAACTGAGCCGTGAATTTACTTTCAAAATCTTTTCTTAAAGAATTTACTTTATTTACTAGTGATTCATCAAGAATATTAATACATTTAATCAAACTACATGAGCGTTGAAGTAGTTGCCAAAGGGTAACTGATGAAACAAATTAATTTTTTTTAGTAAATGGAAATTTTATTCCCCCTTTTTTTAAAACAGATTTAAAATAATAATCAGAAAGCACCTTGTAAATATCAAGTTACAGTTTATTCAGAGGCAGCAATAATATTTTTTTATAGTGTAAGCTTTCGGGCTGAGAACCTTGCCACTCCCTTTTAACACAGCTTTAGTCATGACCATTCACAACAACCTCTGAAAAACTACACTGGTGCAAATCTGCAACACACCAGATTACTTCAAACTAAAAATTTTATCAACTGACACAAACACCCTGTAAGATGGATGGAAATGGTACAAAACACTAACATTAAAAGTTATTTGCCACCGAAAGTACAACTTGTTTTTAAAAGAGCTCTTACGGTGGAAGGGTGGCAACTTTATATACTAAAATGACCAAATAAAAACCCATGAAATGCAGTCTTACATAAAATGTACAAACATGGTCTGCATTACACATATAATGCGTCTCAAGATGATATGCAAGACAAAAACGTATTTCAGGAATTCTGACTTTACACCTTAAGTAATAAATTCGTTAACACCGAATCCGACAAACATGACAAGGCAGCTATTAACGTACGGCAGACCGACAGACAGACAAACAGACACTAAGTGCCTAACAAATGCAGGCGGGAGACAGACGAGCAAGCTGGGGGCGCGAGATTGAACAAGAAAAATGAAATTTAACAAGTAAATAAAGCAACATATCGCAAATAACTTCTAATAAACTACGATGTCTGGCGGAGACCTGGTGCAGCACCTCCAAAACGCTCTCCCGAACCGTCTGCTGCCAGCCACTTCAATGGACACAGGAAGGTCCACCGATCTCCTGTCTCACAGTGTTGCAGCTCGCACCAGCCAGCCGATGTCGTGGGTTGACTCCTTTTGCTCTCGTGTCAGCCGCAAAGCCACTACTCCTCGCTATACAAAGCGGCCATGGTCCGACGAGGCGACCTCACATGTGCTGACACTCAAGACGGACAAGTCATCTTGTGTCCCAATGCGTGACCGACCAACCGATCGATCCAACCGCCAATGCCCATTGCCTGAACAAATTCGAACAGACTGGCTGCCTAACACATACTAGCATTCTGGATGACAGACAGACACTGACTGCCCCACACTAACCCTGCTGACCAACTAACCAGACTCGCTGAGATTGACACACTAACCTTTTGCCAAGTTTTTTTCTTTATTGTGATTTGATTCCCCTGCCCCATATGGGTAGGGGAGGGCTGTCAGTGGCACAATCCGCCACTCTTCAGCTTAGTGACATGACTACTAAAACATGAATAAAATGTTACATATAGAAGGCGATAAGAAAGAGGAACATAAAACAGAGTAAGGGGAGATAAAGGAGGTAAAAATACACTGTGGGACAATTAAAAAAGTCACCATAAAGTTAAGAAACACAGTTGGCGATTCGTAAAACACAAAGAAGACACTGAATGCACATGCACAGGTTGAAAGTTATCCACAGTATTAAAAACACTCCAAACACACACTTAAAACCCACCTGGAGCACACATAGTGAAGTATAAAACCTCCAGGGGGATCTTCTGAGGGAGAGTTCGGAGAGGATGGAAAAGGAGGCAAGTGGCAGCAGGGGAGGGGCGAGATGAAGAGATTAGGGGCGTCAGCAGGTATACAAAGAGGCAAGAGGCTGGTGGGGCAGGAGATGAAGAGCGAAGACAAGGCAGGACAGAGTGCAGAGACACTGAAAAGTAGCACAAGAGAGGGGGAGAGTAGGAGGGGGAAGCCGCTCAGGAGAAGGGAGGGGGAGGAGAGGGAGCCCTGAGCAGGAGGCAGGAAAATGGGGTTAGAGTTGGTAGGAAGGGTAGATAGGGCGAAGCTCATCATCTGGGAGGGGTAGAGGGTGGAAGTTGCATTGAGAAAGGAGGTGGAGGGTGTGGAGATAGAGAGTGTGACACAGCGGTAAAGGTGTGGCAGCGGGTTGGGGGTGGAGAGGAAGGGAGACAATGATGATGTAGTGGATGTACATGGGGGACAGAAGGTGGATGCAGAAGGCTAGGCAGAGTGCATGGAGTTTAAGGATTTGAAAGGCTTTATAGAACCGGGTAAGGGCGGAAATCCAAGCTACACTGGCATAACAGAGGATGGGGCAGGTCAAGGATTTGTAGGTGTGAAGGATGGTGGAAGGATGCAGACCCCACATCCAGCCAGACAGGAGTTTCAGGAGGAAGATCCTGTTGTGAGCTTTGTTTTGGTTTGGTCAGAAGATGGGGAGTCTAGGTGAGGTGGCGGTCGAGGGTGAGGCCAAGGTATTTGAGGGTAGGAGTGAGGTGGATAGGATGGCCATAAATGGTGAGGTAGAAATCATGGAGATGGAAGGAGTGGGTGGTGCGGCAGTCAATTGGTCAAGGTGGGTTTGGAGGGTATGTTGGGACTTTTGAAGGGTGGGATAAAGGGCTAGGAATTCGGTGTCACCAGCAAAATTGGAGAACCTGGTGCTGGGATAGGGTATGCATGAAGAGGTATTTGTTTGCAGCGAGGGAGCGAATGTTGAGGTAGAGGAGACGATACTGTTGACAGGATAGGAGGTTGGAGATGGGAAGGATATGGGAAGGGGAGAGAGGGGCTTGAACGAGGGTGTCAAGGCGGGTGAAGGTAAAATGGGCCTGGTTGTAGGAGTTGGTGGAAAACAGAGTAGGTGGCAAAGGAAATCTGCTGAAGTGTGTGGGGGGCACTGGGACGATGGTGAGGAACGGCGAACAACGCAAAACATTTTGTAAAACTATGTAACCACAAAAACTTCGTTACATCTTACCACACGAATGTAAAATCTTTTTTAAATATTTAATCACAAAAACTACAGTTTCTACATTTTAACGCAATCGTAAAACTTGCCAAGAAATCCGCGCTAATGTCTTATGACGGCCTGACACCGAAAGATAGTGACGGTACAATTGTGGCTGGTTACAGTATTTCTTACAGTATAACATAGGAAAACAGCAGCGGTGTTCTCAAACTAAAATGTATAAAACAATTTGTTGGCTCCCTCGTCCCAGTGCATGATGTGCTACTGCTGATATTCCGTGTTCTCAAGACACAGTTGCTGTTGTGTTCCGTAACCCTAATGTCAATAGCTCTTTTTGTAGTTTCTACGTGCACGTAACGACGTGTGCAAGGTATTTTACAATTTTTTGCTGAAGTAGTGGTTACCATAGATCTTCTACGGTGTTCAAATATTCATTCCTCTTTCTTGTTGGCTTAAACTCTGTCTTATTACTACGTGTTATTAGTACCCCACTGATGCGATCTGTGACTGTTTTTTACGAATTCGACGACTTTTACTTCAGTTGGTGATTTTCCACTGAGACATCTAAATTTTTTAGGGCGTAGTCGGCATGAGACCCCGATCTTAGGTAACGATCTGATGGCGTCACGAACAAACTATTACAAACAGTTAGGCTTGCAGATCTAGTTTGCGTTTAAGACTGCTATCTGAATGTTTACACCCTCTGCTGAAACATAAATACTGGCCATGAACGTCTTTCTTTAGCTAACGTATGTCTGATACGAATTCAGCTGTATTGTTTTAAATTTACAGGGTTTCCACAACTAAAAGTAACAAGCACTCTCCCTGGAAAACTGCACAAGTCACGAAACAGTATCTGGTTCGCAGACTAAAACAATGGGAAATGGGACCCCTAGTTTATGGTATTTTCTACCCCACTAGAACAACACAGTTAACGGTAACTGGAACAGGATTATCTTCTTAAAATATTCTGTATCTGGTTTTCGCTGCCGATACCGAGCGAGACACTGCAGGAGCATAAAGAACCCGCCTTTTATTAGGGCGAACAGTGACCTATTGGGCCATTGGTCGTTTGCGACCTTGTCTTCGGTTTCACGAAACGAAGATCCCGAAACGAGACTCAAGCCCGATCCTTGTACGCAAAGAACTGGTTGTTAACACTGGAGATATCGAATTGAATAACTGAGATGAATTTAGCAGATGCTCCTTATTTAATATTGACCTTTATGTTTGTGATACCGATATAACTAAAATGACAGCAGCGGCATTTAGTAAAATTAATATTGCAAAATTCTACTCTCAGCACGGTTACAAGCACAACTTTAGTGCAATGACAGCAGATAGTGCTTAGAAAAATGATGGCAGAAGTAAGTGCAGTTAACGTACATTAGCCTTCAATTAGTTCCATGAAGTGGAATACCTGCCAGCAAATTACATAATACGCAAATCGAGCCAAGCTTTCTCTTTATTATTATTCTTTTTATTCACGAGAGTGAGGATTGTGTGGTAGCAGCAAATAGTCCCTCTTCAGAAAATAATGTTGCAAAATTGTTCAAATGTAGTATATAAAATGTTAACAATTTCATTTAATAGTTGAATGTGGAGAGCGTGTTTTTTATTTAAAATAAGACATTTTGCCGATTTTTATAAAACTTCAAATCCTGTGCGTTCAAGAATGAAAACTTACAAAACTAAACATAGAAACTAAATGAAGCCAGAATTAGCGTAAGGTGAGACACGTGGGAAGCGTTAAACGAATTAGAAAGAAAAAATTCTTTTTTACTGACTTTATAGGAAATCCTAAGAAGTAAATGGAT
This sequence comes from Schistocerca gregaria, assembly GCF_023897955.1. Classification (NCBI taxonomy): domain Eukaryota; kingdom Metazoa; phylum Arthropoda; class Insecta; order Orthoptera; family Acrididae; genus Schistocerca; species Schistocerca gregaria. Next base: position 920,953,882 of record NC_064922.1, read on the forward strand.
CGAAGCCACGTGTCCTGACACTCTCTGACATAATGGTGTTGAAACGGGTGACACAGAAAAGACCGAAAAACTAAATGTCTTTTTGCAAAACTGTTTCCGAGGGGAACATTGCACTGTAGTACCAACTGCAAATCGTCGCACGAAAGACAAAATGCCTGATATCGAAAGGGGTGACCATGGGGTAGAAAAGCAGCTAAAACCGAACAACATAGTGAAGTTCTCCGGACCTGAGGGATATTAATACTATTCTGGATAGAGTATGCAGCAGAGTACCGCGAAGTCTTTGGAGAAGCTAAGTGTTGCAAATGATTGGGAAAAAGCACAGGTCATTCCCGTTTTCAAGGTTGGCCGCCGAACAGACGCATAAAACTATAGGTCTACATCTCCCACGTCGTCAGTTGTAGAATTTTGAAATATGTTTTATGCTCGCCTGTTTTGACGTTACTGGAGGCCGAAAACCTCTGTAGGAACCAACATGGGTTTCGAAAACAATGATTGTGTGAAACCCAGCTCGCTTGAAAGAAGCCATGTTCCTTGACTCTGGAAGACATTAGATACAGTTCCGTACTGCCACCTAACGAACAAAATACAGGCGTACGGAATATTAGACCAACTGTGTGACTGGACCGAAGAGATCCTAGCAAACAGAACACAGTATTTCACTTTGAACGGGAGAAACCTTCAGACACAGAGGTAGCTCCGGATATTTTCCAGGGGAGTGTTGTAGGACCATTACTTTTCAAGATATATATGTAAATGGGCCAGTTGACAACATCGGAAGTTCCATCAAGCTTTTCGTAGTGATGCTTTTGTCTATCGAGAAGTCGTGGCCATGTTCCTTGACTCTGGAAGACATTAGATACAGTTCCGTACTGCCACCTAACGAACAAAATACAGGCGTACGGAATATTAGACCAACTGTGTGACTGGACTGAAGAGATCCTAGCAAACAGAACACAGTATTTCACTTTGAACGGGAGAAACCTTCAGACACAGAGGTAGCTCCGGATATTTTCCAGGGGAGTGTTGTAGGACCATTACTTTTCAAGATATATATGTAAATGGCCTAGTTGACAACATCGGAAGTTCCATCAAGCTTTTCGTAGGTGATGCTTTTGTCTATCGAGAAGTCGTGGTGCTAGAAAACTTTATCGAAATGCAGGAAGACTTTCAGAGGATTGATGCTCGATGCAGGGAATGGCAGTTGATCGTCCTCAAAACAAATGTAAACTACTGCGAATATGTATACAGAAAGACCGGTTATTGTACGGTTACTTCATCGGAAACGATCATTGTAAGCAGCTACTGCCATAAAATATCTAGAAGCACGCATAGGGAGCGATTTAAAGTGGAATGATCACATAAAATCAGAAACGGGTAAAGCAGATGCCAAACTGAAATTCATTGGAAGAATCCTCAGTAAACGCAGGAAGTAGCTTACAAAACATGCTTTCGAACAATACTTAAATATTGCTCTTTAGTAAGGTATCTATACCAGATAGAGCATGTAGAGCGTGCAGAGATGCTCCAAAGAAGAGCTGCTCGTTTCGTTACAGGTTCATTTAGTAAGAAAAATGTGTCACAGAGTGAAAGACGCTGCAAGAGAGGCGTTCTAATCACGTTATGGTGTATTTTTAAGTTTGCGAGAGCTTACGTCCCAAGAAGAGTCAACAAATAAGAAACTTTAATAAAAAAAAAGAAAACTAGAAGCACGCATCATGAAGGAATTATTCGATTCGGATGGAAATCTGTAGATGTGATGTACGTATACAAATAAAAAAAACGATTACAAATTCAGAGATAACTGGATAATTTATTCAAGAGAAAGAGCTTCACAGACTGAGTAAGTCCACCTCTGGCTCCTATATAAGCAATTATTCGATTTGGCAATGACTGATACAGTTGTATAGTGTCCACCTGCGTGATATTAAGCCAAATTCTGTCCAATTGTCACGTTGGATCGTCAGAATCCCGACCTGCTCGGAAAGTTCCGCCCATAATGCTCCAAAAGTTCTCAATTGATGATAAATCTGGTAACCTTGCTGGCCAAGTTAGGGTTTGAAAAGCAAGAAAACAAGTATTAGAAACTCTGGCCGTGTGCGGGAGGGCATTGTCTTGCTGAAATGTAAGCTCAGGATGGCTTGCCATGAAAGGCAAAGAAGCGAGGTGTAGAATACCGTCAACGTACCGCTATGCTGTAAAGATGCCACAGGTGATAACCAAAAGGATCCTGCTATGAAATACTACAGCACCACAGACCATCCCTTTTGGCAGCATGGCGGGCGACATATAGGTTGATATCCGGCCGCTGTCCAGGGCGTCCCGAGACACGTCTTCGCTGGCCATCTGTGCTCTTTCGAAGCGGAACTGATCACTGAAGACAATTGTAATCCACTCAGTGAGCTTCCAGGCCGATTCTGACCCACACCACTGCAAACGGAGCTGTTGCGGTATAAGATTCAATGGTAGCCTGTGAGCCGTATATTAATGGTCTCTGCTGTCACCGAAGCACCAGTTGGACATCGTCTCGATGATAACAATGATTCCGAGGCTACGAGTGTGTCTCTGATGATTACTCGGTCCAAACGCTTAGTTGTCTCTCTAGGTCGACCTCCTCGTTCTTGACACTGCGCTCATCCATGGTTCACACATTCCTCCCAACACCGCTAAATAGTGGAACTGCCCCTGTTCAAACATCGAGCGATTGTCCGATCACGCCAACCACATTCTCTGAGCCCAGCTATACGTCCTATTTCGAATGCTGACATCTGCGTATATTGTTCACTCGCCTAGCCACGAGGCTTAGTTACTGTCCAATTGAATACACGAAATGAAATTTGCAAAGACTACATACCCTTGTATCGACATGTCCCCAGTCTTCTGTATTGTGCAGCTGCTCGGAGGAATTATGCTACGGAGTTACACATTGATCCATCGCCTGCCAAAGTTTACAGTTTTGCATAATCCGTCGATACCTGTTTGATTTCAGTTTCTGACCAATCTGTATATGTCTTTCGTAGTGCGCCTTTCTTTCTTTCTCCTTTTTTCCGCATGTAGGCTTACCGCAGTCGTTCTTCCCGCTAGCTAATCATGTCTGGCACAGGAATGGAGGAAAGTGACGATATTACACAATGTGCCATCCGTCGTATATCACAAGGTGGCTTGAGGAGTGTAGAAGCAGATGTATAGGAATTTGATGCTTTACCATTAAGATGACTGTTTGGGTGCATGAAGCAGCCATAACAAGCATCTGACGGTAATTCGCTTGAAATAATGGCAGAGCCAGACAAGTTGAAATACAGTATATATAATGAAGCGCCAAAGAAATTGGTACAGGCATGCGTATTCAAATACAGAGATATGTAAACATGTAAACAGACAGAATCCGCGGCTGCGATCGAGAAAGCCTGTATAAGACAACAAGTGCCCAGCGCAGTTGTTAGAACTGTTGCTGCTTAATACAATGGCAGGTTATCAAGATCTATGTGAGTTTGAACGTGGTGATATAGTCGATGCACGAGCGATGGGACACAGCCTGTCCGTGCGTGACATGTTAAGAAAGAAGCCTGTCTGTCATATCAGATCGAAACATTCGTGGACGATTTCCTTTACGCTGCTGACAAATGTCGAACATGTAGTACCACATTTGGTCGTGACCAGGTGCAGTATCAGGACAGTGCCGTTTCCAGCTCCCTCAATGAGAAAGGGTGATTGTAAGACTCATAATTGTGGGATCTGAAGTCCAACTGGCCCCTCTCGTTCGTAATCTCACAGTAGTGGCGAAACACCGGATCCTCTCTGGCACTGGCCATAGTTGCTGCAAAATGCTCGGCTATTATTTGAGAAATGCGCCCAGGTGTTGTTTGGAGATACCCCTGTTTCGGCATTGCTGCTATTGGTAAACGACTGCAATAGAAGAAGCGGAACGGTTGACTGAGTCCAGAAACGCTAGCCATGACATGTTCTTGCTTTCCTAAATTACGTCTCGCACCACTGAAGGCTGTGAGGTCGTCTGCTGTTAGGAGGCATGTAAACTGTCAAAGAGCCACATGCCAGTCCGGGTTGCTGTATGGCACTCTATTCAAACAATCTTCCATCATGTAGGTGGATCCACAGTAGAAAGTGCTCAGGTCATCAGTTGCTTCCCACTGTGTTCAGTCTCTAAGGGTTGGGAAGCTGAAAGAGAAGTCTATGGCTTGAGGACGAATCAGTAGCATCCGAAAACTGAGTTGTGTTGAGGATGGACAGTTCATGAGACACCCTGAGCGTCTGGAAGCCCCGTAACACGATGTGGGCTTAGAGATCACCTAACAGGGGAAATGAGTGTAGGAGATGTGCAATAATCTCTACGAGAGACTAAGAGTCTACCATATGCTGTAGAGGTAAATACAGAGAGCAGATAGTGATGTTCTTACCAATATGGATGAAGGGAGAGCAGGGGAGTGGTGTGTGTTACTGACAAACACCCCTCCCTTGGATCTTTCCTTGGTCGGATCATCCTTTCGGTGGATGGTATAGCCCTACAGCACAGGGGTGTCAGTGGTTTTGAAAAGCGATTTCTGTAAACATGAACACAGAGGGAGTTCTGTGAGAGGAATTTCAGTTTCTCTGCATGAGTCCTGAAAGCACTTGAGTTCCACTTAATATGGGAGCCATTCATCATGGGAGTTGCACTTTCACTCTGCCTTTCGACTGGTGTGGAAGGTCACAACAGGTGGAGGTACAGTACTGGGGCAGGATGGCTACACC